>NW_023503375.1:2396243-3092757 GCF_014529535.1 Bradysia coprophila
TCATCTATCAAACTAATCATACTCGACTTCATTTTGAAAGCTGATAGTGAAAAGAATCAACCAAAATCATTGAGGGCCGGCTAAAACACAAGGCTGAGCTCATGAGTTGCGAAAATGTTCGAAATTGTGGAAAAATTCGGTTTTGGACGATCTCAGTTTTTGGAAATTTTTGGAAATTTTTTGGAAAATTTGGTAAAAATTTCCAAAAAAATTACCAAAAATAGGCCCTGCTTAAATCACAAAATGTATGAATGTCCGACTGAAGTAAGCGATTCAGTACCAAACAGTTTGGTTTACTGAAGTAATAGATTTATTGATTAAACCATGATACGTTGAACAATCAACAGAACCAATCACATCACGTTTAATGAAAATTGTCGTTGGTGATAAATATTAATGCTTTCACTAACTAATAAGCGCGATTTATTCATTTAGTATGCTGTTACAAAATACATATTTCATGTACTTTCTTATCATTAATTTACTTTGTCATTTTGAATGCACATGGTATGTACACACGTGAAGTGACGAAACTTATCTTTGTTCAAATTTCTTCACTCTTGCTAATATTCTAATTCGCCTCCTTTCCTAGCGTTTACGATACACTCTAAACTAATCATGTGCCCAAAATAAAGGAAAAATGAATCCAAACTTTGAAGCGGTTGCATTGTGTTAAGCATGAGTAACTTTTGCCCACATGTACATTCATCGTGTGTTATGGCAAATCGCGCATTTGATTACTTTGTTTACGAAAAATATTGTTTCAATCATCACATAAACCTCATCACCTCAACTCGACCAACGAAACAACACTATTGGAATACACGTGCTCGATAAATGGCTTACATACGCTTACATACCAACAGCCAGTACACGAGCCGCGAGATATATATATATATATTTTATTTGTAATATGCATTTAAAAGTTCTGCGACTGAAACAGAGAGAAGGAATGAAAATGTTGTTTATCGATGAAAAAGTGGAAAAAGTTTAACTGAAAAACCGAACTTATTATACAAATTTATTTTTGGAATTAAAACGTCGACAGAAATGTTTGTTTTTGGTGTTGTACAGCATGTCACACGTATATAACACTCGCACAATATAGTTCTCCATTCTTCTCTGAATTTCACAACAAGTCAATGATTTTCATATTAGTCATTCAATCGCAAATGGGTTTAATAAAATACAACTTTATCGATGTGTTTGGTATATGTAGACTGGTAGATTGTATTTCTACATTTTACATGAAGCAGTTGGAATTGATTAGTGTAATGGACAACACAGTAATATTCTAATTCATTGTAAACATATTACACCAGAGACCAGCTTAAACTAGCAATTTAAAATTTAAATTAATTTCCCATTTATTCAAATTAAATTAAGTTCTTTAAATTTAAGTCACGTTTAAGGAAACATGATACATCACGCCTTTCGCAAGTAAAGAAAATAGTAAACAACACAAAGAGTAGATGCTAAGATGATGAATGTTTACATTTTGTTGGGTTTTTTGAAGATATAATTTTAAAGCTAAATGATACGTCACACAGAAAAAGATTTAGAGATTTACTGAAGGTGCAACTGATGAAAAGAATATAATTTCTACGAGAAATGAAGAAGCAAAACTGTACTGTTGCTGATAATTTCATAATATTTCAAATATTAGTCGCAAAAACCACATCCCAAGAAATACTTATCGCGATGGTGAAGAAAATATCAGTCGTAACAAACAATTACAAACATCAACACGAAATGAATGTAAGTAAATTCAACGAAATTATGAAAACTTCGCAGTTTTCCAAATGCCAATTTGTTGTTATTTTTTTCCGACGAATGCATAATACTACACGTGTATGGCAACAAAGTAAATAAATGCATTATTGTAACAACAATGTCAATTGATGAAAATAGATTGGAGAACGTACGTATTTATCGAAATGTTTATCAAACATTTTGCCGTATAGGTGTAAAAACTGGCGACTTTTCCGTTTTCTGTTTTCATATTTATTGCCACGAAATGAAAATTTAATAATAATTTTTTTTACCATATTGATTTCCTAGTGCCCCCCGAACACAAAGCCATTATTTTTAAATTCGTTTTTTATTTGACGAGACAAAAAAAGCAATACACTACCGAGTCAACATGTGCGGTAATGCTGCTGTACAACACTATATTACCTATTAAGTGATATAATATATACCTTCAAAAGTTCATATTGTAAAATGTTCAAACGTTGTGTTCCATACCACCGTATATACCAAAAACCTAATGCGCTATATTATATAAATAAAAACACAATCAACTCAAATGTAATCGCTCCACGTGCTCTCGTTTAGGTATGTACATATATTATACTTATTTTTACATGTACTATACATACTTATTATCCGATATAAATTTGTGTTGTTGCGCAAAAAGTGTTTTTTTTTTATATAGTTTTAATTGATGTTGTGTAAGCGAAATAAAATGTTATAATTTTTCGTTGAATCCGTTGAATCCGTTTGTGTTTGTTTTCAACTATTAAATCTCGGATCCAGTAAGCTATCACCAAAAATTCCCCATTTCCAATTAATCGATTAGAGAAAACTTTCTGTTGAGAATGTATATAACCTTTAAACTCTGTCATACGAGCGCTTGATATTGCAACATATTCAAACTTCTAACTCTCTTTTTCGATAATTGCTTTGCATACAAATTATCTGACGCATACTAATCAATGAGTAGGAAAATTTAATGTTTACAGCAACCATTATTTTATGCAAATCATATTACCATCCATACTAGTTTGTTGCTACTAAATTTCATTATAGTTTTAAGAGCGAATGAACTGATGCTCACGAATGACCGTTCGCGTCAATGTTGTTTTAAATTGAGCGTTAAACATTATGATGCAATACCTCGTTGTATTAGAACACACAATTCTAAATTCAAGTCTAAATTAATCATCAACTCATCAAGCATAAACAACGTGTATTAACATTTTACAACTGGTAATCACATGAGTGAGTAACAAATAAAGTGTAACTAGCAGTAAAAACAGTTAATGGGTGTGGGATCACGCAAATATTAACAAAAAAGAGATCTATAAAACCGTTGGTCATGAGGAACCGCCGCCACTCAATTTGTCTCTGTGATGATGATCATCCTTACGTAGAATTTCCTAACGACAATGCTCGGTATAATATACCGAAGAATGTTTATGCATAATTTAAATTGCTTTGAATTTACTCATTCACACACACTTATGTGAGAGAAAGAGTTGAGAGAGACACAGACGAATATATACATCATATCATCAAAATAAACATATTGTGTAATGGGTAAATTGAAGAAAATGAACTATATATGCAGCACCGACGTCTATATAACATAATCCACCTTATTTGTTCGCGTTACACATCAAACATTATTATTTCTAACTAACTCTAGCCAACGAGTCATCAATGCGCAAGTTGTGTGTGCTATTATTAATTTTTCTTATCAGGTTAGAGATATATCGAGAATATGACGTCATCGTCTAACAGAGCACACATGCTTCAGTGAATTTCTTCGGAATTTTTTTTAAATAGTAAAACAAACAAACAAGCAGATAAAATTCTCTTTAGTACCACCGATTATACAGACGTGTTTGACCGTTCGGAAAGCTTTGGACGGTGTTCTGGAATATTTTGAAAATTATAAAGAATCGGAGGATGCTTAATTGCTAAATATGCGCTACCACTATAGAGTGTTATCCGATTGTAAGTGTATAGAGGAATTTTTTATAGGTAGCCATAAAATGTTCGAGTGCTGTAACGAAAATTCTTATCAAAAATTTACAAGGCTGAAAAACTTCAAATATTTATCCATACTCGAAATTAATAAAATAACATTGTACAAACGCTTCTTTGCTATCTAACATGTTAAATAGTTAGACATCGAATTGTTATCACAACAATTTAGAGTGTGTCGTCATCGTCGTTCAAAATCGGCTTTAATGTAATAAAAAAAATTAAAACCAAATTTTTTACAGAGAATGTTCGGTTTTGTTTGATAACAGAGATTCATTTAATATTTTCTATGTTTGAAATTGTTTGGATGTGTAATATTGGACGCATGAGTTGTGTAATTGTTTAATGTATATTATACGAAACGAATATATATGGCCTAATGTGTTTGTTGAGATTAACGTCGAGATTATTGTTGGTATGGAGAATATGTGGTGATAATTTGATGGTATTTTAGGATGTTATGTAAATTATTTTATTTTTTTCGGTTGATAATATAATTCAATTCGATGCTAAAGTAACACCAGCGACCACTTACGATTCTTAAAATAATTTCAGAATTGATATGACACGTGACGCAATGGATGTCTTAAGTTTCATATATAGTGTAATAATGCCTTTTCCTTATTGAATAAAAACATTATATCATTTGATTAGACACACACGCAATTTCATATTATAATTGTGAAGGACCCGTTGATCTAATTATGAAAACTTTTTTTAGGACTTTTTCCTGGAATGGACAATAATACGAGAATCGTAGTCAAAGTTGAGTGGTATATTGGTTGCTCATTATTTTCAGAAAAAAAAAGTTAGATCACAATGCAGTTCAAAGACAGTAATTACTTAGAAGTAAAAGTGGAACACACGAAAATATATTTGAAAGAAATCCATTTAAAAAAAAATTAGAAATGTAAGTAGGCAAATGCCACGACCGGGTCCATTTGTTTTGTCATCCAAAGTAAATGGGTCACATTAGAGCCGGTTTGAAATATAATTATTTAAAATATGAAAGAGTGTTATTGCTCGGCTAAAATATATTCTTTCGTTAATCTATATATCTCTTTGCCATTGAACGAACAACAAAAAAATTGACACAAATCACTCATCAACCATATAGACCGTGAGTTATGTTCTGCGGTAAAGAGGCAAACATATCTATTTGAATTATATCAAATATAATATCTAGAAATGTATTCCGTATGAATATGCCCATTATACATGTTAGGTATACTAGTGAATGGCACAAAAACAGAAATTTTGTTGTTAATTTTTTTTTTGTAATAAACGAGTAAACAAAAGATAAAAATTCTTTTAACCTACATTTAAAATTAAAACAGAAAATTTTTTTCTTTTCTTTCTTTCTTTTTCTTTCGTTTCTCTCTTATACGGTACGTCTAATGATGAATTTATTTTTTTATTATTAACTCGATGAATGACCCAATTCGGAGGAAACTTTTTTTTTAATGTTGGTGAAATTTGCTTCGATAATATCTTATATTATTTCAATCGTTATTGATTTGAAAAATATTTGTTTCCTTAGAAAAATGGTATCTAACATCAGGAGAGGTTGAGGTATTACCGGAACAAAAAAAAACATTATTTTTTAAACTCACCAATCTTTATATTCCCAATTGTTTTTCTTTTAAATTCCACTTTTATTTCGATGTAAATATTGTTATCATCCAACTGAAGTGTTTGTTTTTTGTTATAAAAATGTAAATTATTTCACCAAATTTTTTTTTTTTTTAAAAGCCACCAACTGTCTATTAACGATACTTCGTTTAAAAGTTCAATATTATTTTTATCAACAGAATTATATTCTGGTAATCGTTCAATACCAAAAACCGATTCGGTAAAATAATTGTTCAATAAAACACTTTTGGTAATTCAAATAATGTCTTTACGTTCAATGTCGGTGAAAATTGGACAGAATAAATATAAATATCCAAAGTTTAATACACAAATAAATTATTTTCTTCTTCAATAAAAATATTGTTCCGATCAGCTCAACGGTTGAATATAAACTGAATGTCTGTTCTTTGTGGCGCGAGTGAATCTTGGTCTTCCTCCGGGGCCGGTTGAATACTATATAACAAAATTGTGTATATTATGTTGTTGTTGCCGTTCGTAAATCGTAATTCCGTTTTAACGATATAATTTCAATGTGGAAATGTGTTTAGTTTTCTTTCGTTTCTGTTGATTTTGACTATACACTTTGTCGTCTGGCTTCGTTCTGTCTCGTTATAAAATTTTAAAAAAAACTCTGCTTCGCTCTCTGAGATATAATGAGCTTTATGTGTCATGAAACACAAGCACAAAACAACTTGCATGCAACATCGTTCGATGAACGAATTTTCTGTTGCAATATAATGAAAGTTACTTCGGGTTCGGTGTACGTGTGTATTATATACCACCAATTTACCTATACAGCTTTTTCTCCCGATAAAAATGCCGCGCACAAACGAACGTGTTGTGACAATCTAATCTAACATTGTTAGGTTACTCAATGATTGAATGTTATAAGCAATGATTCGATAGGAATATCATACCAACACAATTGAATAATACAACAACGAGAGTTAGAGAGTGAACAAAAGAGTATATTTTCATTGATATATTATTTTTCCGCAGCAAATTTTGCTCTTTTTTGTACATGTAATTCAATGTTACGATGAATGAACTCTGTGTCTGCAAGTCTAGGTCTAGGATAATTACATTGTTGCTTTTTTTTATGGTTTAGCGCTATATAAAATTGTGTATGGGTGTAAATCTGGCAATTTCGACATTATCACTTAACTGACTCTTTGTATAATTATTGTCTACGGAATGGAATGAAAATGAACTTTTAATTTAATGGATATCTGGTCAAATATAAACTGTCAGAATTTTCTCTGATTTGGGAACTAGAGTTTAATTGGATGAAAAGGCGGCTTATAGACTTCTGTTGTTAAGTGGTATTAGTTAAATGAATTATGCGCAAAATGTTTATATTCCACTCTTGTATTTCTCAGAATCGAAATAATCGTCAAACTCTCCGCCCAAAATTTCAATTCCAATTAATATTTTGTTTTGACCGAGAAAAACGTATTGCATAAACCTTTGTCTCAGAAATACAACCAATTAATAAAATGAATCATCGTGAGCCGATATATGGCGGCTACATGCCGGGCTAAGAAGATTTTTTAATAGAAATTTTGTTGATATTGCTTTTTTTTTATTTTAGAAAACACCTTTCCATCTGTTTTGCAGCAACAAACTTTGTTTATAATATTCAGTCTGATGCGATTTTAAATTAACATAAACAAAATCTAGTTTTTTGTGCGAAAATTTCGGAGTCATCATTTTTTGTGATTTAATTAATGGAGGGAAAACACACTCTGATTGTTCAGTCTGCCTTCCGTAATCAGCGTTCATTTTGCACCGCGTAATTAATTATGTGGAATAACCGCAAATGATACAAGAATTTTTTTACATTTTTTTTTTCATTTCCATTAAAAAAACGAAACAGTTCAAGGGAACACATTATACGAGTCCAACACCCTCATTACCAGCCGTACGAAAATGTGCTATATTAATACTCTAATGATTAAGTTGCACACACAACTTGCACATTACTATCATCATAACACGTTATAAATAAATATCCATGTACGAAATGTAAACAACGCCATCGACATTAAGGTTGTGTTGTTGGAGAGGATGAGCGTAATAAAAAAAATATGTGAATCACCAGCATGTCGTAGAGTGCGATGTGCCGAAACGGGTCACCTTGAAATGAAATTTGAAAGAGCAAAATAACAGAATAAAATATAAAATTACGCAATAAGCTACAACACAAGCGTTACGTGCACTGGAGAGACTATTTAAACGTCTGGAGTTACGTACAATTGATTAAATTAATTGCGCTACATTCAAAATGATTGAAATTTTAGATATTTTGGAAATAATAGTCCATAGGCTGTAGGTAGTTATCGTCAATCACTGTTGTCAACAACGGCGACCAACGGAAAGAATTCTATAGTTGCCGTGTTATACAGCAATGTTTATGTATACCTTACCTTAGGCTATATTTTATATGAAATGAGTACTCGATTCGGCGAGATGAATGTAGTTCTTTGTGCATCCAATAAGAAGGAATTATGTCTGGAGTTAGAAATAATCCAAGAACCAACATATCATCAATAAAAGATGTACGAATTTGGGTATTGGCTGAACAAAGGCATCTAACATTTCATAAGTTACAACCATATCACCCTAGACCCTTATACCTATACCATTAGACCGGTCGATTTGAATTGGGCACACTAACCGGAATAAAGCGAAAAAGGTTCAGACACGAAAATAGTTTCAAAAGTAAATCATCATCAACAACCATGCTATAACCCATTGACCAAATGATTTCGAATCTTTCATATTATTTGCTTATTGAAATCATCACACACACCATTTATTAATTACGTGTCGAATGATACAATATTATAGCATTCTTGCGTTCACCGCGTTAATAAATAATGGAATAGCGAAAATAAATTACAAAATTTTTTAAGGTTAATGACCATGAATGTGAAAGTTTTTGAACTTAAACTTTAATTTTCTGCAAAGCTCATGCGTGCGTATGTGTGTAGAGAGGATTATATTACATTTCTGCTGAATGTGTTGGATACCGAGTGTTAATTTAGTTTATGAATATTTAAATCGATAATTGAATACTTTTTCAATAAATATTTTCAATAATAAAAACAGAATGACATCACAGGAGTTAGTTTTCGTCGTCTTGGTATTTTAGGATGATTGTAAGACGTAAAACGTTCGAACATATACCAAACAACAATTCAGTTTCACGAAATTCTTGCAATATTTTTGGAATTTAAAAAAATTTGCGTTGTTGATTTCATAGATTTGTTTTTCTGAGTAAGGATGTTGTTGTTTGATTAAGAAACTTGTACTGTTTGTATAGCACAAATTGAATGTTTAACCTTTTGCAGATGTAAACCATCTTACAATGCGTATCGAGTCTGCTACATCTTTTGATCAAATTATATTCAGCAGATTGAAGCAAGAAATCTGTTACTTCTTTAGGTTTACCATGCATTTTTTATATATAAAAGACCATATCACAAATAGCTTATTGTTAAGTTTTGAAGTTGCTGCCAGTAACATATGTAACATATGCAAAAGATTAAATATGAGGCACAAAGGGCAGTTCACATGCTTTGGAGAGGAATTATTTAGTATCTGTCACTCTTTCTCCCAACCTTAATAACAGAAACATTACCTCAATTTTGTCTCCCTTAATACTATATGGGAAAGACCATGGTTCATTGCAATTGTCTCAAGAAGCTGTCACATGTTGTTAGAGCTGTCTTCCTTTACCCGGTATATATTTTACGCTTACGTAAACGGATGTGCTACTTACACGTGGACGTGTACGTATGTCATTAGTACAATCGTTCAAACATGTATTCATGTTTAAATACCAGCTAAACGAGAACAATTGTTTACGATATGCTTTAATGTTGCATAAATTGCCAACAGTAAGTCATTGGTTCATAACTTGTGTCAAGTAATGGATTTCAGCAATGAGAGATTGCAATGACAACCGTAGTCTGCTGCTTTCAATGCTTTTCTTTTCTTTCTATCTTGTGGTGGAAAGATAATAAAACCAGCAACAGAAGCCCTAACATTTTTGGAACGTCTGCCAACTGATTTACGAACACAAGCGATGTGTTGAACGCATATGTAATTCTCTCGTAATTTTGGAGTACTTAATGACCCTATGACTCCTTCCTTAAAGTAAATGTCTACATGACAATAATCCAATTTAGAGACATTGAATAACTCGTGCAGACATTGCTTCTCGTAAACACGAACCATCTTAACAGACAAATTACATTCCTGCGGTTACAACAAGTGCTTCATTATTACACAATTAGTGGATATGTCAAGGATAAGATAAATAATATAAAGAATTATGTTCACATTTTGTCAATAAAGTATCAATGAACTGTGTGATGATAATACCCAGAGAGTAATTGATATAATTGAATTTTATTTCTCATTCATTAAGACCGAACCGACTAACTTATTCAAAACTTTCTTTTATTTTCGTCGAAAAATGAGGTTATTTTCATTATAACAGTCACGTATCCATCAGCATATCGTTGATATACTCGATGTTCGTCCGAATTGAAAGTTATTATAATTGTGTACTTGCAAGCGAATCGTGAATTTAAAATTTCTCACTCAAAATTGTGCTAATCAATAGGTCTTGTTATTTTGCGACCATTTTATTTGGTGAATTTAAAATTCTGCTCGGACAAACACGGGTCTTTACTCTCTAATAACTTATGTTATGAACATAATCACACAACAATTATCCCGACGATGATGCAATAATTATACGCATAAACGGCAAAAACCTCTTTCACCGGTTCAAAAACCCCAAAAACTGAAGTCTCCTGTTCTTGCTCTTGTTGAATCATACCGAAATAAAATAATTCTACCCTATCCTTTTATCGTCGAGACATTGTGAAAACGCTGAATGTATATACAAATAACAACACACCGCCAGACGTTTTATATGTGCACACATTACACATCGACGCAAAAGCTTAGTTTTGGCGTTTTTTTTTTAGTTCACTAACCCAGGTTCATTGATACATTATACATTATACCCGTCGTTCGTCGTCGAACATTTATATTCCGTAAGTATATATATGTACGTGTATGTAAGCTACTCAAAATTTATCGAATTCATTTTTCGTCGTCTCTTTGTTATGGTGATTTTATAGGTACACCAACAGCAATAATCTTTTCGACTTTTGGGGGGCCAATCACATTTTTCGAATCAAATCGGTCGAGACACAATCATATAATATAGCAAAACACTCTCCAATTCGGGTTGGAAAAAAGGTATATGTAAAATACAGTAAATGGACTGAATATTAACAGAAAAGGTTGCTTGAGGAATGTGTGTACGATCCGTAGAAGGTTGTATGATATGCAGACGAAATGTGTGTCAAATGAAATGGAGAGTCTGTCGTTAGGTTTTTCTGATTATAAAGGATTTTCGAATAGGTATGGCTACTATCTCGACAACGACTACAAAATGAGCGGTGATATCGCCCATTGCGGTTTTATGTAACACAATAAATCTTGGATTAATGAAGTAAAACTCTAGAAAATACTTTAAAGAAGATAGGTAGTAGACTTGACGATTGCAGATCGATGGCCTTGTAAGTTATTAGCAAAATTGTTATTTTAAGCTCCAATTTCTTTCGCACAAAATATTTTCAATCAATTGAATTCAAATCTACTACTTCAATTGTTGAAACAAGCATTGGAGATTGAACGAGAACAAATAAATCGACATCCATATCCATAACAGGTTAATTGTCGTTGTCTACTTATCGCAAGCTTGGTATGATTCATTGTATTAACATTGTTGAAAAATGTCTTAGTTTGATGAAAATATGACGTGATTGATATTAACATTCCATTGCATCCAACATAATTAACATTGCCGAGCGCATTGGTGGTGTGTATTTAATAATGCCAATATACAGATTGTATTCACAACAATATCATGCTAACCTTGATGTATACCCAGCGCACAGACGTGATGATATCGAATTTGAACAATTGCAAATACTGTACTCTAACACTAAACGATTTGTTTAATTTAAAGAACAAACAGCGAACAACCCAAGCATGTACATTCTGGAGCTCTCTGCTTGAAATACCATGTTGTAGCAGTCTTTGTACACTTTTAATTGACAAGCAAACGAAGAAATGATTTACTTTTTCTAAAAGATTTCCGAAGACGATAGGAAACGTAATTTCCCTTTGCTTCAAAATGTACAACGAATTTTTTGTTGTTGTTGCGCCAACAGTTACATGACCCTTTTCACAATTTATTCACCTCAACTCTTATCAACACATAGACCACAGACAACAGACTCGCTACGTACGAAGAGTTCATTGTGCAATGCATTGTATACATAATAACGTCTTCAAGGGCGCTGAACGCTTAATTCTTTTGATATTTTCGCGAATGGAACTTGGACCTGGAGACCGTTGAATACCGTTGACAGCAAGCGTATGACTGACCATCGATCAAAGTGTTTTCAATCGGTTGATTTCAAATCTTCTACTTCAATTTTTTAACAAGGATTTTACTATATAAAAAACCATATTACCCAGAGCTTGTTATTATTTTTGTCGTCGTTATCGATAACATATGAATAACCATATGTGACAGTTTTGAGTAGGTTTAATATTAAGGTGGTCGATGATAGTATTTTGGGATTAGTAAGTTCGATTCCTAGTGAATTTGTTCCAGGTAGTGATGATGAGAGGAAAGTACAGAGGAATTGGGACTCTCCGTTGGTCAATAGCAAGTTTAGTGGGATGTTTGAATCTGGTGAATCTGTTGATCGTGCGAGACTGCTTGCGTCATCTACTAAAGAATCTTCAAAGTGGCTGCAAGTTGTCCCGTCGAGTCAGCTAGGTTTGTTATTAGATAACAATGCTGCGAGAATTGCTGTTGGTATGCGTTTTAGGATCCCAATTATGCGAGGAGTATAGGTGTGTCTGTGGTGAGTTAGTTAAAAAGGACGGTTTGCATGGATTATCATGCAAGCTTAAGACAGGGATAACGCCGCGACATGATTCTGTAAACAGAGAGTTTTCTCATGCTTTTTCTGCTGCAGATTTTCCAACTTTGTTACAGCCACCAGGAATTTCTAGAGATGACGGTAAAAGACCTGATGGTATGACTCTAATTCCGTGGAGTCATGGTAAATCTCTTTTATGGGATGTGACAGTGCGTGATACGTTGGCTCCTTCATACATTGGTGAAACTTCTAAAAAAGCACGCTCAGTTGCAGAGAAAGCGGAGAGATTAAAGCATAATCATTATAGAAAACTTAAAGAAAATTATTTATTCACCCCGCTTGCTTTTGAATCTTTAGGTTGCATGGGCCAGAAACAAAGAAATTTGTCACGAAATTAGGATCTTTGATGAAAAAAGCATCAGGGGAAAAGCGTTCAACAGATTATTTATTGCAAAGAATTTCAATTGCTATTCAAAGAGGAAATGCAGCATGTATTCTTGGAACGTTGGGAAGGAATAGAGTGGCCGATTTTTATTTATTGTAATTTCTGTTTTTTGAAAAGATCGATTTTTTACTGGCTGTGCAATTTGAGCAGTCTTTTTTTCGCTTATCTTATAATAAAAATAGAAAATATGTGACAGATTAAGTTTCTTTTGAATCAGATTTAGAAGATGGTGACCGTTTGGGAGAACCTTTTCATTTTTTTGCTACTACAAAAAACTATTTTTATCGAACTGACAAAAGTAATTGAATATTCTAAATGCCGTTGTGTGTGAGCAAGACTGTTGTGTCTACTATTCCCTGTGCAACTTATTATTCGATAATTTATATTTCTACCAAGTTTAGTGTAGCATAAAGTTCTCTGTGAAACTTTATTGGGTCTCGGACAGAAAAGTTTTTTTTTTAATTTAACGATTTTACAAAATAAAATCTAAATAAAGCATTGACCATAAATGATGAGAAAGCTAACAAAGGATCACAAGATCTGTGGATTCGTGACCGGGCTTACTCGAAACTGGCGAATGTAAAAAAAAACACATTAACTATAGCGGAACATAAACCTGATTACAATTGAGATGATGTAAGGACTGTTGATTTCATAAACACTACAAAATCTATGGTCAAAACGGAGGTCAAAAGTCTCATTTAATTTGCTGAATCTACATTAGTTTCAGATTGATTTCAAGGTGTCAATGTGTCACATGTATGTTAATAATGGCGGAAATCGCTAATGTTGAATGAATGAAATCTCGGAATATGCAAACATAAACCGCGTTAAGTTATAAGTTAGATGACTGCTGATCTATTTTCAGATCATAATTTAAGAGATAATGAGAGAAAGAGAGAGAAGAGCAAAGCTAATCTTTACAATTACTTGATGACTGGGTGAAGAAGTAAGTGAAGAAAAATATTTCAACTTCATTTTGTACATATGAGAAGTACCTAGACTTTTTTGTTACTCTGACACATAAACTCATGACGATGATAGAATGTCTAAAAATATAAAATAAATTTATTATCGTTCACTTCATTTTATGCAATTTACTTCTTCTTAAGTACATATTTATCATACCTCCACACACTATATCTTGACTGGCAATTTATACTATACAGCGCGAAGCACTGTATTATTTATAGAATGCATAACAACGAATGCTACAGAAAATAATACAAAAAAAAGAAAAAGAAAAAAAATTCAAAAAGAGATAATCGTTTAATTGAAAAATAAAATTTTCAAATGAAATGCCTCGCACTCATTTTATACAACACAATAATGTGCAGCACAGAATTGTGTGGGGCAATGAACCGACCCTCTAGTTGACTGAGCAAATAAATATATTAATGTGGAAATGGCTACAAGTATAAAAATGTGTTTGTTTGTAAGCTGCGCATTTTTTTTGCAAATAAATTCGCGATTAACAAATAAAAATGTCATTGAGATAGCTACAATTTATAATGCATATACATATCGTGGTATGGATTTTATATATTATTTTTTCTTTATTTCTTTTTGCAATTATATTGACGAGTGATAATTGCTATTTTTTTCAGAATCAGTCGAATATAATGATATCAATTGAATGCGTGTTCGATAAAAAGAAATCAAAAACAAACAAAGTATTATATCGATTCAAACATTACACAACATTATTCAGCCTGGTTTTATCTTTGCCAATACGTTATACATGTTGTGCATCACGCAAGGTCAAATTCGGCCAGAGACATTGACCCTCGTCAATTTCTGTTTATCAGTTTTTTTTCTTCTTTTTTTAAATAAATTTATTTCTTAGAATAAAGCATTACACAATCGCCGCTTCAATATTGCAACACATTTTCACATCCAATAAAAATGCAGTCGTATTAGTTGCTCCACAGTCGTTTAGCTAACATACATATTATAGCATACACCGTGTGTGCTCAAAAAAATAAACCTAAATATCCATACAATGTCCATCCATCCATAGCCCGTATTCATCACCATTCCAATTCTATAAAACGCATTTAAGAAGAAGAGAATGAAAAAAAAATATATATTCAAACACAACACAAAACATCGTCAACCCGAAGACCAGACAGACCTTGAGACTGACTATATAACATTCTGAACGATACACCATCATCAAAGCATTACATACTACCACATTATACACGTTCGGGCATATTTTTATAATATAAAAAAACAGACTAAAAAAAATTATTCACATCCATGAGTGATACAAAACAGAAAAAAAAGATGATTACAAAATCAACCATCAACACATAGAATTCGCACACATGAATATGAGGCTTTTCGCATATATATATTTTGATTGTTGCCTCGATTTTCTGCTGTACGCTTTTATCCTTTTTCTTTGTTTCATTCAACTTTTCGACGAGCCATTTATTTATACCAATTGAGATCTTTGTACATTATATGCATACAGACAATAAACAGACGTTAAAATTGTTGTTTATTGCAGACGATACGATAAGGTATACATTTTATTATTATTATATTTTGAAATAACAGAAAGATATTAATTTGTTATGTATGAATTAGGACAAAACGTCGATACCGAGATATTCGAAGAAGGGAAATTTCAATAATCAATATTGCCCCGAACCAATAGTTATCAAAATCGATTCGTTATTCAGCGTTGAAAGCTCGTTTGAATAATTTTGTTACAGAAAATCTACGAAAAAAAGACTATTGAGACGGTTCTCTCTTTGCATTGCTTCTGATTTTACGTGTGTCTCGTCTTTATGTAGAGATTAATTAGATTCGTCTTGAGTGGTAGACATTAGAGGCGTATAAAGATTGGTCTTTATTTAATTGGCTTCCATAAATTGGCTGATGGATTAAGTATCCAAATGCGTTGAAAAAAAAACTTCCACTGCGTCTTTGTTATAACAAATTATTTGCAAAAAATAAGAGTGCATTTGTCGTTAAACCTTATCAAGCATTGTTAGCGGATGGTTTTTACACCGTCTACCGATTTCGATAGAAGTGAACAAATGATAACAATTTCTTCGTTGCATTTTGTAATCCTTTACTGCGTAGCAACAACGTTATCCGTTTATGACTTTATTGCTTTATTATTTAAGTTGTTTGTAAGTTTTGCGAAACTAGAAGGAAGATTATGGAAGATTGGCACAATACGAAGATTCTTGATAAGAAAGTTGTTTGATATAGGGATCTCAATTGTTCCATAATCATATTTGAATTAGGTATAAGGAGAGTAACTGGTTTCGTCATAAAAGTCTTCAAACATAACTTCAACGTAATGGAATATTCTACTTATCGCATCTATCAACAGAATTCGTTGGTTGGTCATACGTATAATGGAATCATGCCGAAATAAAAATTATTTTTTCAAATATCTTATCAAAATTTGTCTAACAGGGACGTGACGTTCACGAACCAAATTCACATATCAATGTGCATAATACACATCTCAACTGAATATAATTTGTTGTGTGTATCAAAGTGAAATTATGGAGACAAATTTTTTATTTAACATGATGTTTGGGGACACTAAATTTTTCAGGGACGTCCCCGAAAGAAGAGCTATTTATTGAGTTTTTTGAGGACATTAGAACGGACGACCACTACATTAAATAAGCGGCCGATGATCACAAGCATTTTAGGGATACCAATGATGCACGATTTTTTCGATATTTTCATTGCCAAAACGAATTTTATAATTGATTATGTTGAACCGTCAGTTAAATTTCCCCTTTTACAAGCTATTACGAATAAGGCGACAGCTAGAGTGGTTTAGAGTGACTGGCTGGTGGTTTAGATTGACTGGCGGTTGCTTTAGAGTGACTGGCGGTTGCTTTAGAGTGACTGGCGGTTGCTTTAGAGTGACTGGCGGTTGCTTTAGAGTGACTGGCGGTTGCCTTTAGAGTGACTGGCGGTTGCTTTAGATTGACTGGCGGTTGCTTTAGAGTGACTGGCGGTTGCTTTAGAGTGACTGGCGGTTGCTTTAGAGTGACTGGCGGTTGCTTTAGAGTGACTGGCGGTTGCTTTGGAGTGACTGGCGGTTGCTTTAGAGTGACTGGCGGTTGCTTTAGAGTGACTGGCGGTAGGTTAAGATTGACTGGCGGTAGCTGGCGGTTGGCTTATAGTTACTGACGGTTCATAAAAGGATGAATTTCGTTGATTTTTGCCTACATTCTCTTTATGGCATTTAGTAAGAGGGTGAATAATCAGTGGGGGTTGCTTTAGAGTGACTGGCGGTTGCTTTAGAGTGACTGACGGTTGCTTTAGAGTGACTGACGGTTGCTTTAGAGTGACTAGCGGTTGCTTTAGAGTGACTGGCGGTTACTTTTGAGTGACTGGCGGTTGCTTTAGAGTGACTGGCAGTTGCTTTAGAGTGACTGGCGGTTGCTTTAGAGGGACTGGCGGTTGCTTTAGAGTGACTGGCGGTTGCTTTAGAGGTACTGGCGGTTGCTTTAGAGTGACTGGCGGTTGCTTTAGAGTGACTGGCGGTTGCTTTAGAGTGACTGGCGGTTGCTTTAGAGTGACTGTCGGTTGCTTTAGAGTGACTGGCGGTTGCTTTAGAGTGACTGGCGGTTGCTTTAGAGTGACTGGCGGTTGCTTTAGAGTGACTGGCGGTTGCTTTAGAGTGACTGGCGGTTGCTTTAGAGTGACTGGCGGTAGCTGGCGGTTGGCTTATAGTTACTGGCGGTTCATAAAAGGATGAATTTCGTTGATTTTTGCCTACATTCTCTTTATGGCATTTAGTAAGAGGGTGAATAATCAGTGGCGGTTGCTTTAGAGTGACTGGCGGTTGCTTTAGAGTGACTGGCGGTTGCTTTAGAGTGACTGGCGGTTGCTTTAGATTGACTGGCGGTTGCTTTAGAGTGACTGGCGGTTGCTTTAGAGTGACTGGCGGTTGCTTTAGAGTGACTGGCGGTTGCTTTAGAGTGACTGGCGGTTGCTTTAGAGTGACTGGCGGTTGCTTTAGAGTGACTGGCGGTTGCTTTAGAGTGACTGGCGGTTCCTTTAGAGTGACTGGCTGTTGCTTTAGATTGACTGGCGGTTGCTTTAGAGTGACTGGCGGTTGCTTTAGAGTGGCTGGCGGTTGCTTTAGAGGGACTGGCGGTTGCTTTAGAGTGACTGGCGGTTGCTTTAGAGTGACTGGCGGTTGCTTTAGAGTGACTGGCTGTTGCTTTAGAGTGACTGGCGGTTGCTTTAGAGTGACTGGCGGTTGCTTTAGAGTGACTGGCGGTTGCTTTAGAGTGACTGGCGGTTGCTTTAGAGTGACTGGCGGTAGGTTAAGATTGACTGGCGGTAGCTGGCGGTTGGCTTATAGTTACTGGCGGTTCATAAAAGGATGAATTTCGTTGATTTTTGCCTACATTCTCTTTATGGCATTTAGTAAGAGGGTGAATAATCAGTGGCGGTTGCTTTAGAGTGACTGGCGGTTGCTTTAGAGTGACTGACGGTTGCTTTAGAGTGACTGACGGTTGCTTTAGAGTGACTGACGGTTGCTTTAGAGTGACTGGCGGTTGCTTTAGAGTGACTGGAGGTTGCTTTAGAGTGACTGGCGGTAGGTTAAAATTGACTGGCGGTAGCTGGCGGTTGGCTTATAGTTACTGGCGGTTCGTAAAAGGATGAATTTCGTTGATTTTTGCCTATATTCTCTTCATGCCATTTTGTAAGAGAGTAAATAATCAGTGGCGGTTGGTTTAGAGTGACTGGCGGTTGCTTTAGAGTGACTGGCGGTAGGTTAAGATTGATTGGCGGTAGCTGGCGGTTGGCTTATAGTTACTGGCGGTTCAAAAAGGGATGAATTTCGTTGATTTTTGCTTCTCTTTATGGCATTTAGTAAGAGGGTCAATAATCAGTGGCGGTTGCTTTAGAGTGACTGGCAGTTGGTTTAGAGTGACTGGCGGTTGCTTTAGAGTGACTGACGATTGCTTTAGAGTGACTGGCTGTAGGTCAAGATTGACTGGCGGTAGCTGGCGAACCGCCAGCCACGGTAAGCGAACCGCCAGCTACCGCCAGTCACTCTAAACCAACCGGCACTGATTATTCACCCTCTTACAAAATGCTATAAAGAGAATATAGGCAAAAATCAACGAAATTCATCCTTTTACGAACCGCCAGTAACTATAAGCCAACCGCCAATCACTCTAAAGCAACCGCCAGTCACTCAAAACCAACCGCCAGGCACTCTAAAGCAACCGCCAGTCACTCTAAACCAACCGCCAGTTACTCCAAACCAACCGCCAGTTACTCCAAACCAACCGCCAGTTACTCTAAACCAACCGCCGGCTACTGGCGGTAGCTAGCGGTGGTTGGCTGGTCCATTTTCATTAGCCGGCGCTGACCGGCGTCTCAATTTAGTACAAAAAAACAACAAATTATACTCCGAAAATATGAAAAAAAAATGAAGAAACTGCCAGGGCTTCTTGTGGAGTGGTTTCCGCGCCCCAATTCTTGTTGTCCCCAATAAATACAACTTCAATCCCTATTAAACATTGTAAAATAAACAAATTAAATGAAATAACTTAGCTTAGTCTAAAAGCTTGGCGGCCGGTTTTAAAGACTTAGCGGTAAGATAAAATTGCTTGGCGGTCAGTTTAAGCGACTTTGCAGTCAGTCTGAATAACTTGGCAGTCAGTTTGAATAACTTGGCGGTCAGATCGAATAACTTGGCGGTCAGTTTAAATAGCTTGACGGTACGCCTAAGAATTTGGCGGTCAGTTTAAATGTCTCGACGGTTGACTTGGCTGCTAGCTTATATGACCGTATGATAAAATTGCTTGTTTAAATAACTTAACAGTCAGTTGAATTAATTTGGCGGTCAGTTTAAATAACTTGGCGGTTAGTTTGAATGTTTTTAGGTAGGTCTAAAAACTTTGCGGTCCGTCCTAATGACTCGGATGTCAGTTTAAATGGTTCGGCTGTCAGCTTAAATAATTCGGCTGTAAGTCTCAGAACTTTGTGGTCAGTCCTAAGTTTTTTTTTTAAGGAGGGATCGGGCTTACTCTTTTATTAAAACTGGTCAATTCTGGCCAACCATCAATTTTACTCTGATTTTCTTAGCCTAAACATTGTGAATTTTTTACAGGTATCCGTTGTAAGTTTTTTCTGTGTTATGTTTTTTGTATTAATTTGCATATTACAGTTCTATCATTTTTTCATTTACACCTGAAAGTATACTGCGCATGGAACTCCGGACTTTGTGCCATGCTGCTGAGTGGTATTTTTTGAACACTTGATGTTCATTGGTACGATGATTAGAGTATCCCTTATCCTTAAAACCCTGTTTCACAGACATTAACAATAAGTACAAATATACCAAATGAACTCTCATATCAACAGCTACGCTTTTCAACAATATTTTCATTCACATTCTAATCAGAAAAAAATTTTGATTTCGCTTTACCCTACGTGTACTACAGAGCCTACACTTTGATGCACATTGTTTTCATATTTTACTCATCATATAATTAATTCTAATTTCTCAAATTTCTCAAAGATTTCTCAAATTCTCAATTTTAAAAAAAATTCTCTAAAATTTCTCAAAAATAGTCCCTGGTTATAGCTTATAATCGACGAGCGGTCAACTATAACCAACTCGCGAGAACACCTACAAATTGAATACAACTCAAAAATCGTCAGCCGAAATCACTTGTCATTTGTTTACAAATGATGTTCAACTAATCAAAGCAGTCATTGCTTTATATTACTTTCTATACGCCAAATTAAATCGTTCTATCTTTCGGATTAGTTGTCGAAGAAACGTAGTCGATTCTTTAAAAATAGTGAAATGGACGTGAATAAAATGAATTGGTGTTTGAAAAACGGGAGTAGTGGCACAAAGGAGAAGTTAGTGGCACTGCTTTCTAATATTAACTCCGTGATTGGTGACGAAATGGTATTGTTTTTAATGTTGAAGTTTTGATCACGTTTCTTAAAGAACAATTGTCTTAGAAAAAAGGAAATCAATCTTCGTCTACCGATTTTGAATCATTGGTCGATGATGCACATTCTTCGGGTTATTTTTTGAATGGAAATCGAAATGTGGCCACCACTGTGGATGCTTGTCGTTCACAGTTTACTTACAAACATAATATCAATGACGAAGCTGTGAAAAATTTTGAGCAGGACGCTGCTTTGATCGAATTGGAAACTGCACATTTTCCTGGTGGTCAGGAGGTCTTTGACGAAGAGGTATGTTAAATTTATCGGTATATTGATTTACATTCCTAATGTTGATCAAGATTCATTACTTTAAAATCCTCAACTCCATCCATGCAACACGCTCATATTTTGGTGTACTCTTAGATTCGAATACTTCTTTCTCATATTATGTATCCGCATGTATCCATCGTCACCTATAGACTGATTTTTTCAGTTATAGATAACCTCAGATTTAGTTATTTAAATTGTTGCTTAAATTGAGATATTTTCGTCTCAAAAAATAAAGAAACTTCGTACATATAGCAAGGGAGAGCTTCTACTATAATTATTTGAAAGTCACTACCTTTTGATTGTTTTTCCAACTGAACTTGAAATCAAGTTAAATATGCGGGCTAGTTTTAAGTAAACCGCAAATTTCACATATAATCTATATAGGTGCATGATATGTGTCTCGTATCACGTGCGGATGTTTTAAATAATTCTTTAGACTAAGTGCGTATCATGCCCAAAAATTTTATGCATGAATCTATTCTTTAGTTCGAACAAAATATATTTAATTCCCATTTTTTTAAACCATGGATGGATCAACTTGCATCTATACATTAATAGTAGACGTCAACATTCATTTTTAACTTTTATTTATAAAATCTTTTTTGTTTTCATTAACTGGAAAATTGAAATAGTACAACGGTGTAAATTAAATGTAAACCCAACCGTTTGTATTTCTTGTTTCGATTAAATACATTGAAATTAAACCAGCTTAAATAAAATTTTAGGCAAATTCAGACACCTCGTAGAAGTAGTAAACGATTGTGGACTTCTATTCAATTGCATATTATATTTACGACAGTAGATAATGTATTTCAAATGGAACCACGAAACTTTAACTTTCGACCTGACAGGAAACGAATGATAATTGCAGTTTCGGCTGCAGCATATGGTCTGTCTTTAATACAGTGTCTAATCGTGCCAGTTATCTGTGAAATGGAAAGCCACCATTCTTTACTAAAAATCAGATCACATTCGAATTATCACTTGAAATTCTACGAGATGTTTGAGTCAATTTCACGTGAGCTGAACCTGACTTGTTCCGAGCCTTAGCTGCGACTTTTAGTGTGAAACGTAGATTCTCGCTAGTGTATCTGCATCTGCTTGATCCCACTGAAACATGTATTCAGATCAACAAGTGGCTCAGCGCAAAGACAATCTTTTTGAATTAGCGTCCGTTTCGAGTCGAAACTTTCTACTGAAAACGGACGTCACTGGCCAAGAAAAGCGCGGACGTTCTTTATGGCAAAGTTGCTATAAATTGCATACATCCGTTTTTAGCACACGAAATGTGACGATTCTATTTCTAAAATTACTAATCATAATAAACCACATTTCCCTAAGAGTCTTACACAAGGACTCAACGTGTCATAGGTCACGTTTATGGACAATGTTAATTATTATTGTGTGTTCAATAAATAAAAACTATTTTTTTGCCTTACATATTCTGCAGTGCACAAGGTTATTCCTTGAACGGAAATCGAGTAATTTGGAGTGTTATTGGCAATGCCATTTAATGGAGAGTCCAATATAAAATAAGAATTAAGGACATCGGAAACTCTTATATCGTAATTTTATTATCATAACATTTGACATTATAAAATGTTCAACGTAGTTCAAATCTACGCTATCTTTTGTTAACCGATGTCTGCAACATTCATATCTGATATTATTATTCCCTATGGGATTGATTTGTAATTTAATGATAGGAATCGAATCGTTCAGCAGGTACATTCAGTTACTCAAATTAATTAAGTTTTTAGATGTCTAGCAAAAGAGACTAAGATTCCATCTTCACTTGGTTTATTTTTGTAAAAAATGCATCATACGTTCTGTGTGCTAAAACCGCATTTTTAAGTGCGCTGACAGATTTAGCGTAAGTTGATGCCTCAACATAGCGTTATCGCTCAAATAAAAGTACAAAGGGTGGTCATTTCTCCCACGCTTTCAACCGTGTCATTCCCTTTTCTCTTTCACTGCACGTAAATATGGGATACCCTTAATTGGCCAGCTTACTACTTCTAACTGGAATCCTGAGTGTGATCAGTATAAATTGTTCATTATCTCTTTACAGGAAGGTGATTTCTTGAGCGGAAATCGATTAATTTTGAGTGCCGATATTGATGTACATTTGAGTGATGCTAATGTTTTAGCCGATCAACATGTCGCCGGTGAAGTAGTAAGATTATTCCTTCTTTCAAATTATAAAGTCGTCAACTCAATTACTCAATTATTTTTACAGCTTGTGAGCATGGACAAGCAGAAAACTGATTCAATCGAGTCGAAAATTGATAACTCACAAGTCGCGGATGAAGAGGTAATATAATTTATGAAAAATCTCTAACTACCAAAAGCCTACTACTTTCTAAAATTGTTAATACGATTGCCTATCTCTATTCCAAATTTTTATTAAATTTTCACTTTCTCGGTATTTTAAGAAATCTGATTTGTCACAGAACACTTATTTTTCTCTAGCGACCTAGAAACAATGTTTCAAAAGTTCATGGTTTAATTGCTCGTCATTTAAAATGCTGTTGTCATCAATTGTAAAGTACTCTCATTTTTAGCATGAAACCAATACTCTCTATAGAGAGTATTGATGAAACGCATTCATATTCTGTTTAGCTCTCCGCGTGCGGTTCAAATTGGTCCCTCAATCGTTTCAACCAATGCAAGCCCTCAATTCAGGGGAGAGATAAAATAGAGAATTGCGTTCCGGTACTTACTACAACTGCAATAAGTCTTTTGTTTTAAGTTTTTTGCAATTCTGTGACGGAAATCAACCATCAGTTTCAGTGTGATTAGTTTTACGATTGTGATTTCTATTGATGTCGTTTACTAAAAAGTTGTGCATTTTAATTGGAACTATATCATAAACTAAATGGTATATTTCATGAATAGAAAAAACGTTGTATCTTATCGGTTCATATGATGGTATTTCCTCGCACTAGATATTGATGGTCGGGGCGAGGCGATACTCAACCTTGGTATAAATAACTATTATGACACGGTTTTATAATTGTAGTAAGACAAACGACTCATCGCCTATAATTTCGAAAAGGTTTTTTACACAAAAGATTTTTGAGGAGACTGTCATCTTCACTTTTTTTTGTCAATACGGGGCTTGTCTCTTGTCAAATCAACAATAAAATGTTTTTATTTTATTTAAGTTTTGTTCGTGACCCTTCATGTTTAAGGGTTATTCTTTGAATGGAAATCGATTAATTTTGAGTGTTACAAAAACTCTACTTTCAAAATCTATGTTCTGTTATTATGTTGTGCCAACGCGTAACGTTCTCGTGAATTTTAAAAGAAATGTTTCTAAGTATTTACGATTTAAGTTCCTCAAAATGTTTCTATATATCCATACACGTAAAAGTGACTTCCGGGTACATACATTTCCCGATGGGTCTGTTCGGCAGTGGCTCGATTTCCCGGTAACCAAATTTTTACAAAGGTATACCCGGTATACTGGATATCAAGGATACACGTAATTTGCACACGCGCGAAGTACTAGGGGCTTCTCGCTTTAATATGGCTTTTGTAATTGATAGATATCGAAGTAGACGGTAATTGCAAAGCAATTACTTTTCTATTACTTTTGTATGCATGCCACAAAATCAATCAACTGTTTTTGAATGATTTTAATCATAAAATCGCATTTACTTTTAGGTTAGTACCGAAGCATACGAATTCGATGACATAATTGATTATGACCCGGTTTCTGACGATGATGAGGCAATTGATGAGGTAAAATTACCTATCTGTTTGGTCATAGTTATATAAATTCATCACCTTTGTTAAACCTTCCTATTGTATCCTGTTTTCAGGGAGGTCATGAAATACAGATTGATGAAAATGAAGAGGTAATTTTATTCATTAATCAAATACCTAGCTTCATAATAAAATTTCCAGAAATGCTAGGAAGATTGTAACAATGATCTACCTCACACATCTTTTATACTTAAAACTGTTAATTTTTGCAGACATATGATGCGCTGGATCGTATTTTCAAAAGCACTGGTTTGAACAGTTCAAGAATTGAGGCAAATGTTTTATTCGACGGTACGTTACAAGTGGAAGAAGTTACTGGTGGTAAGTTTTGCTGCTTTTAAAAAAGGTCAAAGACGAAACGCATTTAAGACAAACTTTTAACATCGGAAACAGGATCTATTTGTGAGCCTCCGCAACAAAATTTCAAATGTGGTTCGTGCGACAAAACTGAGATGCACGTCGACACATCTGATGGTTCCGAAAATAAAAAGAATTGCTGTCCGTATTGCTTTAAACTTCAGAGTAAATTGGCACGGCATATCGTTGATTTACATACCGAAGAAGCAGATGTTCAGAATCTGCTGAAATTCGATATAGGTAATTATATCAGTAACGAATATCATCCTTAACACCAGGGTTACATGGGCGCCGCTAATCGGTAGCATAGCTAATATTCAAAAGAAGTAGCGCGCGGTAAAATTTAATTAGCAAAATACTTTGCTAGTATAACGATAGTATAGCGGTCTTATAGTTCACTGAAGATTTTATTAGTTCGATGTTGACGTTGACTTAATCAGCTCAGCGCTAAATATTTTGTCGGAAAGTATCACAACTAATGCTAATGCTTAATGTTTTAAGACTGAAAACTTATGAGAATTTGTGTGTGTTTTTTTTTATATTTTTCCATGTAAGGTTTTTAGCCTTTAGCGAAGGACTAGCGATCGCAAAGAGCAGTCGCTATTTACGTACTAATTAAAAATTCATTAGCGAAAAAAAGCAACCCTGCTTAACAAATCATCAAGTTTTGTGTTTAAACTTAACATCTTCGATTTTAAATTTGTACTTTAAGCCCAGTCACTTGAAATGTGTCATATTTGCACAGTTTCTATATTTCTAACTCTTAACTCCATTCGTCGCTTTTATTACTATAATGCTCGTTCACCTGAAGTGAATCACAGCGAATAGTCGTTTCTTTTTTATCATTGAAATTCGTAGTCGCAAAGTCTGTCAATCTTATTACTCACAAAAAGAATTTAATTCTTTTTAATTGAAGATGTAGCTCATTTCTATATCCTATTCGAAGCTTTACTACTATCAATCTTCTCTAATTTTATTGTCATTTCTGTTAGTATTTTGGTAAGGTCTTATTACATACTTCCGTTTGTCTTTGTAGGGTCAAAGGAACGGAAAAAGATGCTTGACGCGCTCAAGAAACGAGGCAACACACGGTTTAACACCGATCCTAAAATCAACAAAGGGAAAAAGATGATAGTGAGTCGAAGACCGAACAGTAAATTCAAGCGAACTGGAAAGGACTTCAGAATATGCGCATTTTGTCTGGGTACTTACTCAATGACTAGTACACGACAACATATTTGCACAAGAAAAGCTGCGAAAGGCGACCGTTCATTAATTAATCTCAGTCGAATGGTTGAAGGACGTTGGCACAAAGATGCGTCGAAGGCTCTACAAACGGCAATGTCTGGTTTCAACGAGGACGATATCGCGACATTAGCAAAATACGATTGGCTAATGATTACGTTCGGAAACTCGTTTTGTGAGCAGCTTGACACTCTTCGCCAGCAGAAATTGGTTCGGCAGCAGTTAAGAATCCTGAGTCGGCTGCTGATTGAAGTGAAAAATAATGAAGCAACAGTCACCGACTTCGCATCTATTTTTCAAACAAACTTCGTTGATTCCGTCATCGCAGCGATTCGTGTCATTGGCCGGTTCAATTCAACAACGAATTACTTCAAATCACCATCACCAGCAACAAACTTAGTTACTTTGGTAAAAAAGGTCGGGCTCCTGCTGCGTGATGAATGCATAGCGAATAAAAACAAACAACTGAAAGAGCAGACAGAAGACTTCATAGCTTTGTTCACCTCTAGATCTACAATAAAAATCAACAAGCTGGCAGCAAAATCGCGAGCGAAAATGTCGTTAGAGAGAGTCGAAACAATGCCTACAACTGATGAAATTAATAAATTCCAAGAATTTTTAAATCGAAAATGCGATGAATATTGCCAGTTATTGAATGCCGGATCTTTTGCTGATGAAAGAGAATTTTCAAGAACGTGGATCAAGCTGGTGGAGGTGACGTTAGTGTCGATTATGATGTTCAACCGTCGTCGTGTCGGTGAAATGCAACTATGTGAAATATCGAACTATATCCGCAGGGAGAAGGTAACACAGGATTCGAAGGATCTGCTTTTCATGACTCTTTCTAATGAATCGAAGAAAAGAGTAATGCGATACAGCCGGATGGTAATGCTTGGTAAGCGACATGTACCTGTTGCGGTGTTGCTCAATCCAGACATTGAGAACCGCATCGATATAATTCTGAAGTTTCGGGAAGCAGCTGGAGTGCCTTCAACGAATCAAATATTATTCGCCTTGCCATCATCGTTTGAAGAAAAACCGAGAATCGTCGATGCATGTGCCGCCTTGAGAAAACTTACAGTTGAGTCTGGAATTGACAATCCTAAAGATATAAGAGGAACGAAAATGAGGAAGCATTTTGCTAACTTCTGTGCCGCAAAGGGGATCAACGATAACACTGTCACCGATGTTGCGAATTTCATGGGTCACAGCGTTGATATACACAAAAAGTTTTATCGCGGGAACGCCTTGGATCGACAAGTTGCCCGAATATCTGAACTGCTCGAAGAATCGTCGGGTCAATCTGTTAGTGAAGTTGTCAATGTTCCAATTAAGCATGTGGCACGCAAAAGAGCGCCAAAAGCTCAAATCGAAAAATCTATTGGTTCAAGTATTGACAAGCAGCGCCAAAGACAATCACTAACTCAACAAACCGATACTAACTTTAATCCAACTGTGGTTATGAAACTAAAGAAACAACCGACAACTCGAGACAATAACAGGATGCCGACAAACAGTACTCGTAAACCTGAGAGTAATTTTGTCAACAACAAGCGTAAAAATCCTTCAGCTCGATCAAGTAAGTACACCTTCACGAATTTAACCTTTCACAGCCGACGATCACTTTCATAATAGCTATCGATTCGTTTGAATCATAAGTTTTGAGTTTTTCAGTTACCAGCTTGTCTTTTGTAATTGATTTTGTCGTTGTTGTCGATCACAATATTGCGGTCCTGTCCGTGTTTAGTTTTTTAATGAATTGATAATTATTTTATTACATACCCTGCCTGAATGTGTCGCATTTCGATAACTCGCACCGTTGGTATTGTGTAAACGATATATTTGCATAAGTTGCGTACGCTTCTCCCCCGTATAATACGTACTTTTTCTTATTACTCTGAAAATCTAATATTGACGCCGAACTTTGAAACATCAATAATTGAGGACAATAGTAACTAGTAATAAATAACGTGCAAAATTCTCACACTTTATATTTGTGTTGTTTGCAACTTGTTCAAATTTGCGGATTATTTGACATTCTAATTTCTTTCTAGAACTAGAGGCAGAGAATCCGATTGTAAACAAGAAGCGTAAGGTGCAGCTGAAGGATGTCGAGCTCGATCCGAGTAAGTAGTGATTCATGCACTGTGTAACTCTCAAGAGTATCATAATTCGTGAATACTGGACATTCGTTCTTATTATGTTCTCACTCATCGCTCCGTCGTTCCTCTAGTATTACCAAGAATGGTAGTGTTACCACGATTCAAATCGCAATGCCAAAAAAAAATCTTTGGAATAAGTAGTTTCTAGTTGAACTGTTACCACGATACTATATGTCATAATTTACCATCTGAAAAAGAATGCGATTCCGGAATGGCGATCATATTTTATTTCTTTTTTTTTGCGCGGTTGTTCCTTTTTTGTTGAGAGAAAATCTTATCTTAGAATTATAAGTTTAAATTTGCCTCATATTGGTTTTGACATTTTCTCCTTTCCTTTATTTAGAAAGACCTTCAACACATACCGGAACAGCATCACGAAAGAAGAAAATGTAACCGTATACCATTCGCGAATACCGTTTGATGGATTAGGCGAAGCAACAATTATATACAGGAAACCTACGATAATTGAAATATAAAGCTAGGTTCCTATTTCAAAACTGTACTTTGGTAAATGATAGCATTTAAATTATTTGTTGAATGCAGCTCTGTGAAATAAATTCTTAATTCAGGATCAGTTATTGACTTTGCTTTGTTTGGATCAATTCCTTAAATTATAAATAAAGCAAATTTAGAGAGAAAATAGCACTCAGGTTTTTGTATGGTGGTATCCTACCCAAAATTAATTCAACATTTCTTTTCTGTATCACTTTGCTTGATATTTTTCTGACTATAATTAACCTATTGGTGATTATAATCGACCGTTAGCTGATAATTATCGACTGTCAAATGATTATAATTAACCGCTAGGTCAGTACACTTAATTATACTGCCGGGAAAATACAATCGACATCCAGGCAGGGACTATTTTTGAGAAATTGGATTTCTCACTATTCTCAAAAAATTCTCAAATATTTTAAAGCTATAAAACATGTTTTAACAATGTAATTTTATTCGCAGACTGACATAAAAGTAAGCAGAGAGATTTTACATAATTAAAGCCTTCGATATTCAGCTTTTAAGTTACAAAACTAGCTCTCTAAATCAGTTCAAAAACGTTTAATGTAAACATTGTTGATCACTTAACAAAGTTAATTTTCCTAAATTTAATTCAGAAAAACAAGAAAAATATTTTGTAAAATCTTGAGAAATTGAAAGAAATATTTCTGAGGGATTCTTTTCACAAACAGCCTACCGAAATCGGATGCGAGAGGTCATCAAGAACCGAAAACTTGCACTTTTCTTACAAAAAACTTCTCCAGTTACACGAGCCATACAGGGTCGTGTGTGGTGTCATGTACTATTGAGTCGAATAGGGTTATTGGTTTTAAAATTCATCCACACTGAAATATGTTCAGTTACAGTTTTCAACCGAAGATTCACACTGTTCTTACAGAAATTTCTCGAGGTGGGGTATCATTTGAATTTTATGTGCTTTTCTGGGCCAAATAGCGTCTTATGTGGTTTGGATGAATCTACGAAGTTGAAATGATTAAGTGCTCATATTTCATAGCATATGAATCCAAACTCTATAAGACTTATTTTGAAAGTAGTTTTGACTTCTTGGGTCAAATAACTTTTTAGGAACATATAAAAAAGTCCACTGGAAAATGCGTCCGATTTCGGTAGGCTGTTTCTCAAATTACTCAAAAAATTCACAAAAATAGTCCCTGCATCCAGGTGATTATAATCAACCGCCAGGTGATTATAATCGACCGCCAGGTGATTATAATCGACCGCCAGGTGATTATAATCGACCGCCAGGTGATTATAATCGACCGCCAGGTGATTATAATCGACCGCCAGGTGATTATTATCGACCGCTAGGTGATTATTATCGACCGCTAGGTGATTATTATCGACCTCAACCGCTAGGTAATTACTACCGACCGCCAGTTGATTACAATTATAATTAACCACCAAGTTATTATCGTCCGCCAGGTGATTGTAATCGACCGTCAGCTGATTATAATCTACCGCCAGGGGATTATAATTAACCGACAGGTGATTATGATCAACCGCTAGGTGATTGTAATCGACCGCCAGTTGATTATTCTCGTTCGCCAGTTGATTATAATCTACCGCCAGGGTATTACAATTAACCGCCAGGTGATTATAATCGACCGCCAGGTGATTACAATTGACCGCCAGGTAATTATAATCGACCGCCAGGTAATTATAATTAACTGCAAAGTTATTATTATCCGCCAGTAGATTGTAATCGTCTGCTAGTTGATTATAATCTACCGCCAGTGGATTACGATTAACCGCCAGGTGATTATAATTAACCGCCAAGTTATTATCGACCGCCAGGTGATTATAATTGACCGTCAGCTGATTATAATCAACCGCTAGGTGATTATAATCGACCGCCAGGTGATTATAATCGACCGCCAGGTGATTATAATCAACCGCCAGGTGATTTTAATCGACCGCCAGCTGATTATAATCAACCGCCAGGTAATTATAATTAACTGCCAAGTTATTATAGTCCGCCAGGATATTGTAATCGTCCTCAAGTTGATTATAATCTACCGCCAGGGTATTACATATAACTGTCAGGTAATTATAATTAACCGCCAAGTTATTATCGTCCGCCAGTTTATTTTTTTCGTCCGCCAGTTTATTATTCTCGACCGCCAGGTGATTATAATCGACCGCCAGGTGATTTTAATCGACCGCCAGGTGATTTTAATCGACCGCCAGGTGATTTTAATCGACCGCCAAGTGATTATAATCAACCGCCAGGTGATTATAATCGACCGCTAGGTGATTATAATTGACCGCCAAGTGATTATAATTGACCGCCAAGTGATTATAATCGACCGCCAAGTGATTATAATCAACCGCCAGGTGATTATAATCGACCGCCAGGTGATTATAATCGACCGCCAGGTGATTATAATCGACCGCCAGGTGATTATTATCGACCGCTAGGTGATTATTATCGACCTCAACCGCTAGGTAATTACTACCGACCGCCAGTTGATTACAATTATAATTAACCACCAAGTTATTATCGTCCGCCAGGTGATTGTAATCGACCGTCAGCTGATTATAATCTACCGCCAGGGGATTATAATTAACCGACAGGTGATTATGATCAACCGCTAGGTGATTGTAATCGACCGCCAGTTGATTATTCTCGTTCGCCAGTTGATTATAATCTACCGCCAGGGTATTACAATTAACCGCCAGGTGATTATAATCGACCGCCAGGTGATTACAATTGACCGCCAGGTAATTATAATCGACCGCCAGGTAATTATAATTAACTGCCAAGTTATTATTATCCGCCAGTAGATTGTAATCGTCTGCTAGTTGATTATAATCTACCGCCAGTGGATTACGATTAACCGCCAGGTGATTATAATTAACCGCCAAGTTATTATCGACCGCCAGGTGATTATAATTGACCGTCAGCTGATTATAATCAACCGCTAGGTGATTATAATCGACCGCCAGGTGATTTTTATCGACCGCCAGGTGATTTTCATCAACCGCCAGGTGATTTTAATCGACCGCCAGCTGATTATAATCAACCGCCAGGTAATTATAATTAACTGCCAAGTTATTATAGTCCGCCAGGATATTGTAATCGTCCTCAAGTTGATTATAATCTACTGCCAGGGTATTACATATAACTGTCAGGTAATTATAATTAACCGCCAAGTTATTATCGTCCGCCAGTTTATTTTTTTCGTCCGCCAGTTTATTATTCTCGACCGCCAGGTGATTATAATCGACCGCCAGGTGATTTTAATCGACCGCCAGGTGATTTTAATCGACCGCCAAGTGATTATAATCAACCGTCAGGTGATTATAATCGACCGCTAGGTGATTATAATTGACCGCCAAGTGATTATAATTGACCGCCAAGTGATTATAATCGACCGCCAAGTGATTATAATCAACCGCCAGGTGATTATAATCGACCGCCAGGTGATTATAATCGACCGCCAGATGATTATAATCGACCGCCAGATGATTATAATCGACCGCCAGATGATTATAATCAACCGCCAACTGATTATAATCAACCGTCAGGTGATTATAATCGACCGCTAGGTGATTATAATTGACCGCCAAGTGATTATAATTGACCGCCAAGTGATTATAATCGACCGCCAAGTGATTATAATCAACCGCCAGGTGATTATAATCGACCGCCAGGTGATTATAATCGACCGCCAGATGATTATAATCGACCGCCAGATGATTATAATCAACCGCCAGGTGATTATAATCGACCGCCAGATGATTATAATCAACCGCCAGCTGATTATAATCAACCGCCAGCTGATTATAATCAACCGACAGGTGATTATAATCGACCGCCAGGTGATTATAATCGACCGCCAGGTGATTATAATCGACCGCCAAGTGATTATAATCGACCGCCAAGTGATTATAATCGACCGCCAGATGATTATAATTAACCGCCGGGTAAATAAAATCAATTACGGATCTTTCTATGATAATAGATAAATTTCAAACTTTCGCGCTATATAAAAATGCATTCACTGCTCATAGCGTGTACAACATGAAATCAGAAAAATTTGTGTCCCCAAAACCATCACCTTTTAAAAGAGTATGAGTTTACGGCGAAAATGTGCCCTTCTCAATCTCTTCTTTTTGGCAATTAGGTCCATCAGATGTTGCGAAAAATGGTTCTTGCTCGTGAAACACTTCTTGATTGCCTTTTTGATGGCCTTACTCTGATGTAAGTAGATGCGAAGTGTGTTTTGTGAATGTGGAACAAAGACTTATTCATAAAATAGATGTTCTTCTCTTAGACTTTTGTACAAAAAACGGAAGTCCACCAGTACTTAATGTACCTTCATATGGTAATAAATGAACTTTATAAGTTTTTGATTGATCGTTAAAAATAACTCAGTTTACCAATATTTTCGGTAAATTGGTACCAATTTCGACTCTATAATGGTAAAGGGATTTTAAATATTTGTAAAAGGAGAAATTTATTGGGAGACCGAGAGAAAATAATCCCTCGATTTCCCATTCACAATTTCACAATTTCACCTTCAATCGTGAATAAAATGTCACGAATAGTGTGAATTACGGCCCTCACACTCGTAAAATTTGTACAATATTCTCCTTGATTCATTTAATTCCATGAATTTAAAAAAAAATCTTCAGAGATAGTTGAGATATTCATCTTATATTGCCTGCAAAAATTTAACTTTTTTATTAATTTTTCTTACACCTTTTAAAAAAAGTGTGCTCATTTGATAAAGGGAGTAAAAAACTACCTACTTGATAAATGAGTAGATATCAAGTTGTTAGTCAACTATCAAATTCGATAGTCAACTGTCAAGCTGTTAGTCAACTATCAAATTTGATAGCCCATCTTCGAACTTAGCCTCGGGATTTTAATTCCACGTATTTAAAAAAAAAAATCATCAAAATAGGTTGAGAATTACTCAAGTTGTCGTGCCCTCAACGAAAAATTGTTACCCACATTTAACGTTTTTCATAGCATTTCATACATTTTCAATCACAATGAACCTTCTTGTTACCCACATTTTTCGGTATTTTCTGGTGTAAGACCCTGACTTTCAGGCAAGGGAACAATGATGGCAGCAGTAAACGACAAAATTTACCTAACAACATCGCTTTTCATACCGAATTGCGTGTTAAATCAAATGAAGTAGTAGATTATGTTTCTGTCTATTGAATATACTTTTCGATCGAATCAGGAAATTGAGTCAATAACACTTGCCGTATTGATATTTTTACCACGGCATAGTAAAATAAAGCAGACAGTAGTGGGAGTGGCTAATTTTCGAAAAGTCAAATAAGCGACCTCATTCCAATTTCGAACTTTTTAGAATATTTAAGAATTTAAAAATCTAAATTCTGTTTTCTGTATAATAAGCCCTGATCTGTGGTGGATTTAATAAAAGACAAATTGGTGATATGAATTATCTGAAGCAGAAGCTGTAGTAAGATGTTGTGTCTTCTACAAAGATTATACCGAACATCTAAAAGAAGTAAACAGAACGAAGTTTAGTTGAACAAAAAAACACTGAACTGAACATATGAACGATTTTGGATTTGTAAAAACACTCCTGTGTAGTGTAAACCTTAGAAATATTCAGAAAATTAGTTACTTTATTTGCTGGCCAATAAAATGTAATGTCGTTTCAAGATCGTTTTGTTTTATTTCATTAAAAACCTTCCCAAGACTATAATTCCATCTTATGAAATCTATTACTTCCATCTTTCGATGCAAGCAATTTTCAGACATTTCTTTTCGTTGTGTAATGTAAAATTGCACAACAAATTTGCTGCATAAAACAACACGGGTCAATTTCTATTATTTTCGTTGTGTTTGTTGTTATCGGTGGTAACTGTATGTAAAAGGTTCTCAAATAGTTTTTAAAAAAAATTAAAAATAGTTCTAGTAGGCACATTTAAATGTTTTGAGCTAATTTGCCCACCAATTTAGTAGGGAAAAACTCACACTATCAAATATTACGTATTTCATGTCGGGACCACAAATTTTACGTATTTCTGTTCGTAATTTCCTCTCTAGGTATGATTACTCTAAGGTGGAAACACAATTTTCCCATATTACTTTTGACCGACGTTTTAAATACCCAGCTGAAAACGTTACTTTGAATTTTGCTGCAAATGCAGTGTAATTTGGGCCAATTTAAAATACTTCACAGTCAACAAATGTAACACATATTGAATCAGTAGCAGATAGTGAGAAAGCTGAAAGCAGAGCACCTTTTAAAAATGATTAATCATCTGTTATCGATTGCAACGGCAAAGTAGGTTATGACCTTAGGCTTCTTACATTTATAACTGAAATGTGTGCTAAAGAAAATGAAGTAAAAGATTTTGTGTCATACTATCAACAAAAGAACTGACAGATTCAACCAATATATTTATCAATACTTTTGCCGTTTCTAAGAGATTAGAAATATTCCAAAGAGCATACGAAGGGATATTATTTTGATCACTAAATTTGGTGTGAATATTGGTTGATTTAATGTTTTTTGATGTTTCTGTAATGAGCTTTTACTATGCTGGTGCATGTAATAAGGCTATTACATGTATAGGCAATAACCTTTACATCACTCGCATAGTAAAACGTCGTACTACACACGGAAAATAAAGTGATATCTCGTATCACGATGAGTAAAAGTACCTCGGGCTGCCGCCCTCGGATACTTTTTCTCATCTGGATACGAGATATCACTTTACTTCCCTTGCATAGTAATGTACTATTAATAGCTTCACTTAATGAATAAAGTCAATCAATCAATTAATTTGATTTTTCTATGTGTAACAACAACAAAAAGACAAAGTCAACAATCCAAAGGGATTTCTTTCAGTTTTTTAAATAAACAAAACGATTCACATTTTTGAAATAGCTCAACATTCGCACAAATGGCACTTTCAATGTAGCAGCGTATAGTTGTCGCACGATTTTACATCGAAACGAAAATATTGTGTGATTTATCGTGGTAAGTAAAAGATAAGAAATTTTTGTGTGAAATAAGTAACATTCGTGGGTGGATGTGGGAACATCGATGACGTCACTAGGCTTGGTTAGTTTTGCGAGTACCTGTCTCAAGCAATTTTATTTTCATCTTCTGGTACATGTGCACGCAACGATGTTTTGAGGGTATAATGAAATCCATAAATTTAAATGTTTGAAATCTCAAGAATTCTTTCGGTTAAAATTAAAAATTTATTTCTAATTTATGGATATTTTAATTGGATGGAATCCTTGGTAACTGGATACAATTTTTCTATGTTTCTCTTTTATCAAATCTAAGAACTATGACGAGTTATGATTAATTGCTACACATTTAAAGAAGCAGTGACCTGTGTAGTGTCCAAACAGATATTATTTATAGTAGCCCAAACTACACGTTTTTCAATTTTGTTTCATATCCTTAACAAAAATTTCGCCAGCAAGTTACGATGAAAAATGCTCGCACATGACCATGAATAATATCTGAATTTTGGATATATATAAATCGCGATAAATGATTCCCAAAATACTAATTCAACGTGGATCCATGTGAATATTTATTTATTTAATTCATGCAACTGGCATAGATGAGGAAAACATAATTTGGAATAAAACGAAAATTAATCTAGGGGAATTGTTCCATTTGACCGAACAGAACGCAGATAAATTATCCAACAAGTAAGGTGTGGAAATTATATAGTGTAAAGTGAAGTATAAATATTTGAAACTGTTATAACTGTTATCGAGATTAGCAAGAAAATTAGACACTGTGCTCCGACTAATATTTCCTTGTATAACGTGTGTTTTTCAAGTTTAATAATGTTAAGGAAAATTGGCGCTGGAAATTTCAACGATATGTCTTTTCTTAGTGCTGAAAAACAAATAGCCCAGTGGCGCCCAGAGTCTTAATGCGGCTCTGTTTGCATCTCATACATTTAATTGATCTAATAAAACTGCAAGTTTTAAATCGAAAGGAATCGAAATTTTAATTTATTTTAAAGCACCAGACCTTTACATTCAGGATGATCCAGAGAATCTTTAATGGCAGTAACGTTTTTACATATTTTTTGTTCTTCCCATGCCTCAAGAGCGATTTTGGTTTTCGGTGTAGAGGGAGGTCTCACTATATGTCTCTTATTTATAAAAAAAGTGTAGGTCAGTAAGCTTTCCCCATGATGCCTTTTCGTCAGAAAATTTCGACTTCGTTGAAGATAAAATCGAGAAATCATGACATATAGAGGCGTGTGAGGTATGCTGGAATAGGTGTTCTCAAAAAGAATCTAGGACAGGTACAGTTTGTTCAAAAATGAAATGCACAGTTTTTAGTATTTCGAGACAGTTGACAATTTCAATCTGTCAGATAGTAAAGGATGCGTTTAATTAACCAGCGCATTAACAGATTTGAAATTTGAATGGTTTTTTTCCACAGCTACAGATTTTTGCATGTTAAGTTTCTTACATTTTTTGCAAATAGCATTTTAATAGTAGGAAACTTAGATTTCGTCAGAAGAATTTGCGAACGGAAAAATGTAAATTTATTTTTAGTCTGAGTATTGTTCTACATCTATAATTTATCTTAGATCGTGTCTTTATTCAAAGAAATCGATGGTGTTGTACAGCGGCTAACTGTTAAAACCCAGCCACTATTGAGAATTTTAAATAAATCCAAACAATCCAATCCACAATACATTCCATAACTTTTAACAGTTGTCAAAAATACTATAGCTGCATATATTAGCGACTCTTTTTCAAATACCGAATAAATTTGCTTCAAGTCAAGTTCAATTTTTGCATTGATCAACTAGTTTTGGTGATCTTTCTAGTAATTATTACGCACTACATGGGAATCATAGAGTTGAATTAACCTATAATTAACACACATTTAATAGTTGCTTTTGTTAAATATTCAATGCACAAAACCTATTCTACAAAACCAGTCCACTGAGCCAACATACATGTTCTATTGAAATTTCAATTGTCAAAATGACATCGAAGCCATTGATTTATGATGACGAGAAGGTACATTCATCTCTCAGAAATTTTACTTTTTCATTTCTTTTATTGTTTTGTTTATTTTTTTGTGTTTTTACGAAATCCTTTTCATTATTCATGATAACTCAAAGTAAATTCAAAAACATAAAAAGTAATGAAAAAGTAAAATTTCAATAGAAATGTATGTTGGCCGAATGAACTGGTTTTGTAGAATAAGTTTTGTGCATTGAATAACAAAAGCAACTATTAAATGTGTGTAAAGTAGAATTTAATTCAACTCTATTCCCATGTAGTGGGTAATAATTACTAGAATGATCACTGAAACTAATTGATAAATGCAAAAATTGATCTATTCGCCTAGTCGGTTGGACTGTAGAGGAGCCACATTTTTTTATAATTGTTGACAAATTTTTCCCTGATGCTTATTCGTGTTTCCAATATCGTCACTTCAAGTGCTGATAAAACTTCTTGTAAAAAATTTGCTAAATGTATGAAGCAGACGGTCTTTTTACAGATTTGAGTATTCAAAGACCATCGATTTGTTTGAATAGAAACACGATCTAAGAGAAATCATAGATGTAGAACAATACTCAAAATAAATTTACATTTTTCCGTCCCCGAATTCTTCCTACGAAATCTAAGTTTCCTACTATTAAAATGCTATCTGCAAAAAATGTAAGAAACTTAACATGCAAAAATATGTAGCTGTGGAAAAAAATCATTCAAATTTCAAATCTCAAATCTTTTAATGCGCCGGGTAATTAAACGCATCCTTTACTATCTGACAGATTGCAATTTTGAAATGTCTCGAAATACTAAAAACTGTGCATTTCATTTTTGAACAAACTGTAAGTTTTTTTTGAAAATGTTATAAAACACTCGATCGGTAGAAAGAGCAAACAGTCTCTTACATTAAATAAGTAAATAAAAATTGAGTGAGGGGAATAAAATTCATCTGTTATCAACAGCAACGACAAAGATATGCAATGAACTCTAGCTGTTGTAGGGCTTTATAGTAAAATATAAAATGTTAAAACAAATGAGGTAAAAGATTACGTGTGAACCTTCAAACACTTAGATTTAAAGAAGAAAAAGATTTCGACTAATATTATTTCGAGTGGATATGCTCGTCATCTGCGAAAGATTGATTGATTGATTACAATTTGAGACACCTTACCTATTGCGAAGATTAAGATATTTTTAAGATAGTACCTAAGTTTTGTCACGACGTCTACGCTGGAGTTCGGTCTTTTCCATTTATTCATTCATTCATCAAATGCATTTCGAAAGGCCAAGTTTGTAAAAGAATGTCTACTACTTCGATCCCAATCCCTATCCTAACGAACAATGATCTTCACCCAAATTATATACTGAAAGAAGTTCGGTTATAGCGCTATTAACGTATGTAACCTTGGCTAAACTTGAACTTTTTATGTACGGAACGAACTTGATTGAATTTTGGTTTTTATTTTTATTTTGCTTTCAGGAGATCTAAACTTTGCTACATTTTCTATAAATTAGAGTGTTGTCCACGAAAAAGTCAAAATATTTGATATCCAACAAACTAATAAAACTTTAATAAAGAATAGTGTTGATGACTTTCATGCTTTATATGCAAAATACGATCAAACGAGTATAATTCAAGTGTGTTCATCAGCTGTTACTTTATCAAAAAAAAAGTTTTTTTTTTTTTAAGTTTAAAAATACAATTCCATGACATCATGAATTCGTTTCGATTTATTTTTTGTATTTCAGAACTATCGCTAAAAATAGTCGGAAAAATATTTCTGTCTTATGGCGAAAAATTGTATAGATTTTGTCTGAACATCGTAACGTCATAACGTACAACTTTACTTGTCAGGTATGTGTCGTTTGATGTGAATTTTTCGTTTTAGCGTATAGTACGAACCAAGAAGTTTTATGTTATTTTCAGACATTCAAACTGCTGAATGATACTTTTTTGTTGATCACCTTACGAATAACGCGGGCTAGACTACCTTTTCAATTATAACATCATATTGCACGCATATATCGGGAGTTATGTATGGGTGACTAACTGTTTCAATATTTTGCTAATTCTAAAATTAAAATTCTTTTTTTTATGAAAAGAATTCATATCTTTGCAACAACAATTTTACACCGAGCACGACCAAAATATTGAGTAATATGAGTAACTTGTAATGCCATGGATTTTTTTAGTGTTAATCGAAAAGTCATAAATCTATAACTTGATGTGTAGATGTTACCATTTTTTCAAACATTTTGAATTGGAGAAAAGCAATTAAATTGAAATAAATTTTTTTATTGTTTCCGATTAATTTGGGGTATCCACACCGATGATCGAATTGTATGTACATCGCGACGAGAAACGATTTTATTAACATTAAACAAGTCTCGCATAGATTGCGGAGAGATTTTTGTAAGGTGAATTAGGTATCGCAACATATCTTTAGGTAAACCTCGCATTTAGCTAATTTATACTTTAAATCAGCTGTTTCTTTCGGATGACAATATGGAATGTTAATCATCTGAATCAATTCCACTTACCAATAGTTGTGAACACCGTTCCGCAATAAAACATCGCACTCCATGTATTGTTCCATTGTGTCGATAGCTTCGTTTGACTAATATCAAGCTTTTCTTCATCGAAATAAATTTTAGTCGTTTTTAGAAATTCCGTCACAATTTTGTCAAAATCGGTCTGCCAACTCGGTAAAGCAGTAGAATTCTATACGAGAGAAAAAGAAACCTCTCGAATAAGAAAGAAAATATCGGAAAATTCAGGAGAAATGTTAATTTACCTTTCCAGGAAACCCTATTGACAAAATTTGTATATGTGTTGATAAATTAACCTTCAACTTATGGAAATCTCTGAAACCATTTTGTTGAGGATCTTCTGCAATATGAGTGAAGTGCTTCACTTTAGATAAATAAATAAATAATATATTGATGTAGTTAGTGTAGTTTATAGCTTTCCCAAATTGCGTTGAAGTCAAAAGCATTCCAGACGAAATTTTCAATTTAAAATCTGTCATACATAATAAGCTGTCGTTGTAAATCAAGCAGCGAAAATTTATTTACAAAGCAAAGATTTTCATTGAGTTAAATGATTCTATGTAGGTAGATTTTCTTGGGGGAATGTTAATTTGTTTATAACCATGCCACGTCCATTCAATTTATTTGATTTTTTGTTGTTGTTGTAGAAAACGCATTTGCAGTCGATAACAATAAAAGTTATTTTTTTGATGTAAACGTGATCGTAGCACCGTAGGTTAAATTAATTTATAATCCGCATAGTCGATATTATCCAGTAGCCATGGAAGTGCCTGCGTCCATGAAAGGTGTCCGGGATGTCCTAGGTGATTTGGATAGATCTTGGTACCCTGAAAAAGAAAAGTTCGGGTGCCAAGCTGAAATCCAGTCAGTCTTCGGGAAAAGAAGGGGGGAAGTCTGAAGTGCACTTTTCCAGTTTTCGACCATTTTCGAACACTCTGAACAAAATAATTCGTATTTTTATGGGTGATATCGATGGAGAATTAAATTTCCTACACCAAAGAAGTTTTTCTAAAAAAAAATTGGACAACATAGGTGGTCCACAGAAGTGGTCAAAGTGAATAAATATTTTGAAGCATCTGTTTTTTCACTGTTTTCATCATATTTCAGATGGAAACAATGATTTTATGTTAAGATAATGTTCTATAATATTGTTGCTTGGAAAATTCACTTTACATATGTAAAGGATATTGTTCAGGTTCCTGAGAGTTGCCTTAGATGCTTTAAGATTCAATAATGACACTACTAATCTCATTTCTTAATAGACTAAGTCTCGGACTAAGTTCTAAGGACGTGCAATCACAATCTTCCTATTAACATGCTCACATTTCTTCATATTCTTCTGCCTTTAAAAAATATAGTGATCCACTTTGCATTGTCCAAATGCTTGTAGACATATTTCTAATTGTTAGGTATTCGATAACTTATCGAATGAGTGAATAGAATGGAATTTCGCTTACTTCGAAATGTCAATATATATCAAAATAGTGGCCGGACTGATAGGAAATTGACCTTTTTTTAAAAATATTTTCCTACTTTAGGATAGGGGTCTTTCCGTCTTTCAATACCCTTAACACCCTGTTACACTTAACAAATCATAAAAAATATAATTCCATCATCATTCTTCAACATTTCTCCGACAAATTTGAATATTATCATTTTTAGACGATATTGACAGTGTAGAAATGTCCCGCCACCGATTCGGATGGTGGCTCACAAAACTGATGTTTTTTTTTGTGGATACCTGGATTAGATTAGATTCGAAAAAAGAAACAGAAACCTATAGATCGAATATCGCTCATTTCCAGCCCCTTGTCTTTGCTTCCATTGTCAGAAAAATTTCCTGGTTTTCATTAGCAAGTTCTTGTAAGTGTTCTTGTAACCTTCGGGTGGCAGGTGAAGGACTGTTGTGTCGAGTGGTTGCAACAGTATACGAATTCAAGTTTCTCTTTAAGTGCTCTTGTAACCTTCTGGTGGCAAATAAAAAACTGTTTTCTCGAATGTTGGGTATTATAAACTTCAAGATCTGCCGTCTTCAGATGAAAAACGTTTTAATTACTTGCTAATGAGAACCAGGAAATTTTTCTGACGGCGTGGGATAATCTGGCACACCATACAAATTTATGTCGTGCCAGATTCATCTCTAAGTGGTGAATCTGGCACAGTCATGACTTTTCGTTACATGTTGTAAAAGGGCGATGCCCTTTTTAATTTTGAATTTACAAAATTGAGCGAGAGAAATAGAGATTTTGAGAACATTTGTACAAGGTTTAGGAGTTAACATAAAAATGAAAATAGCGGACTTCCTCCAAATTCAGGTGCGGCTAGGCTAATCTTAGAATTTGCCAAATTTTAAAAATTTGCATTCGAATTTTTCTAATTTTGGATATGGCGACCAAATCTTGGGTGTGGCACTCGTCACTACTGTCCTATGCACTCGCCACTGAGGTACTATACGTGATTCACTTTCGCGAACAAGAAGCTTTCAGTTTAATTGTTTGAAATGTTCGTCATCAGCATACTCCGCAAATAGAATTGTTTTCGAAATAATTCAAACGTAATGGACGAGTCCGTTGGATTTTTAAATTATACGTTCGACGACACCCAACAAAGAAAAATATTTTTAAGAGACAGGAAGGAATTCCACCGAAATTTATATTGTTTCTATAGGTCAGTTTGCATTCTGTCTTTCTCTGAACTCCGAACATCGTCTCACGACCCTCATAACAATAAAAAAAAATGTGAATAAAGTAATGCAATCTGTGCAAATCGGTGCCAAATTCATTCATAGATGCATTTTGCATGCAATTAAAATTTGTAAATTATTTCGTTCAAGTTACGCGGTTAGTCACTGGGTTAGAAATCATAGACTTTATTATCTAATTTCCATCAGCCATGACGTTATACTAGTGCAAAGTAACATTAAAATTTCTCGTTTAATTTTCTCATTGAAAATAATGTTTCTTTCCAACCAAAAATAAGTTGTAAGGTAAGTAACCCGAAGGAATATGAAGATGAAATGCGGTCTGTGTAGAGCTGTGTAATGCGGTGGTAAAAAGAAGCACACTGTCCCATTAATAATAATTATTATCAAAGGCCGAGTGTGGGAAAATGTTGTGCCAAAAAATTTTAAATGTTTCAACTGTGTCTTCGTCGAAACATTATTACGTAGTTTCGAAGCGATTTTGTTGAAAACATTGTCTTATTGAAAGCGAGTGCAAAATGTATAGTTAGTTGAAGAAAAATAATCAATTTCATGCTGGCAAACAAATGCATTAAAAGGGGGTCATCATTAGAGAGAGAGAATGGTGCCGACGTAATGGTTGTTTTTGTTTTGTTTTTTTCCTTCACAAACCTTCAACAGCCTGGAATATATAGGCTCCAGCAAGAGTGTATAGAAACATACAAAGGAATAGAAAGATGTGTGTAAACCATTGTTTCGACCATTTACTGAATTTCTGGTATATGTAAAGGGCAAACTTTTCACCAAATCCTAATCCCGACTTTGCCGATGCCGCCGTAAAGTCCCACAGTCCTTCGAATTGTTTGTACATATTAGCACCGGTGAATGGATTTTCGTACATCGGCCATTGTGGTGCTCCCGGTCCAACTGTTGAATTACTGTGTGCTGTATGGGGTCCTGTGCTGAGATACGGAGAATTTGCAACGTGTGCGTGGTGTGGCGGTATATTGATTGTGATGCGGGGCTTAGCAGGTGTTTGACGAATGCGAGCGGGAGGTGGCGGTCCAGTTGTTGACGGTGAAGACATTGTGTTTGTTAATTAAGTTTCGTTTTCTGTTTTAGTTTAAACTATTTTATTGATATGGCACGATAGTAAGCACTGGTTTTGATTTAATGATTTTGTTGGTGTCACATTTAATTAATCTGAGTTTCGTCACCGAACTGATTGTTAAGATAAATGTAAACATGTTTGTCAATTAAAATAATTAATTTTCATCAGTAGAAAATGGTGTCAATCATTTGTAACGTTTTTCTCGGCTCTTTTTCTATAGTTGCAACAACCCTCTCTTCACTAATTGCTTTAATCTTCATTCATACTGTAGGAGAAACGGTAAAAAGTTCTACTTCTTTTCCAATTCTTCTTCAGATCACACATAGAATGCAATTTCTGGAATTTCAGAGTGCTGATCGGGTCCGATCGGATCTAAATGTCAATCTGTTGTCGACAGAAACGACAAAGACAAGTTAATAAGCTTTTAGTGAGAGTCTTTAATAACGAAGTGAATGTATCAACGAATGAAGTAGTAGATGTTTTGGCAACTAGCGAACTTTCAGAGATACTTGAAATAAGAGAAGTAACAGATTCAATGATTTTATGGTGTTACGTTTGTTCAAACGTTGATATGTTTCATAAACTAATAGATCTTTCTGTTCTGGCACCAATGGTAAGATCGATCGATGGATACACAAATCTGTATGTTCTCTTGTCATTCGACAATTTGCAATTTATTGTGAGCACAATCTGTTCGTAATGCGAACGTCGTTTTCCGGTCAATTTTATTCCAAGAACAACACTGTTCACTGAACAGTGTTCAGATATATATCGAAAGAAGTCTTATCGTGCCACATCTAAATTTACAATCGAATTCACAGTAAAACGAAAATGAGATCTCTGCTGTTTAATATTATCTTTAAACTACACGTGCGACTATATACATCATAATATGCCAATAAACAAAAGACCGGCCATGATTCGAATCAAGGCGAAAAAAAACACATCATTGCTTTTTCAACATATGGCTATGGAAAGGTCGGCAGCACGGTTCACAGAACTAGTGTTAAAAAGAAATTAAAAAAAAAAAATATTGCAAAAAAATGAGCTGAGAGCTGTGTTCGTTTTGTGTTGCGATTAAAATTAATTTTCCTATGATTTCGATTTTTCTCTTTTTTCTGATGAAAATAAATTATTTTAACTACAAAGACGATTCACAATTTTTTATTTCACATTTTAAATAAATCAAACTGAATTCTCGAAATCACAACCTCATCAAAAGCTTTTAAATAAACACACAACAACAACAACTCGATTCATTTTCCTTCTCCATTATATTGTTGCATTTGGAGAGCTTTCGTGTTGTCGTATTAATACTTTATTGACGATTAGATGAGATAAATAAAAACAAATTTCCATCAAAACAACGGAAATTCACCGTTTCACACTCAATGAATGGAAATTCACAGTTTCACACTCAATCAATAATAATATATGGGCGATTTGTCAATCCACAAGTCAATCAAATCAAACCAAACGAGATCCGTTTTTATTTACATTTTTTTTCTTCAATAGAACAACACGTAATATTTACTCCATTTGAACAAATAAATTTAATTCGTTTTTAAAATAAAATTCTCATCTGCGTCTGGCGCGACGTTTTGGTTGATACTAAATTGACTGAAACGGACTGAAGCCAAAGAGACTCCGAGCAATATATAATACAAAAAAAAAGCTGAAAATGTGTTTTCGTTATTTTTCTTTTCGATTCGAGAAAAACTTGAAACAGGAAAAAGAGAAAAAATGAAATGAATTATATAATTTCCAAGTTGAATTATATACACAGATCATGATCGGTACTATATGAAGCTATGGTTATGTATACGTATATCACACAGAATTTACATGCGATGAGTTGTTGGTATACATTTTATATTAATTTTAGATTATAATGTGTCTGGTTGACAAAAAAAAACAAATTTCTGTTTTCATCTGACGAAAAAGTTCTGTTGAACCAACAGGTCACTTATATTTACATATTTGATTACTCATCATTGCATTGTGGCGTTATAAATTGGTGAATCGTTGAATAGACACCAATTTTAAGGATATTTTCTTGATTAAATTTCGTTAGAATTACACGTTCTATTCATGCTACTTAAATTTAGAAAGGAATGACAATTTTCCACCGACTAATAAGCACTTATTATTAACGCCAGTGACTAATTGTTTGAGCATATAATACACGCGAGATAATGCGAGATTTGCGTTTAGTCAATAATTTTCATGAACTAGATTTTTATTCGAATTAAAACACTTTGGTTGTGCATACCACACACGATAATAATCGAGAGTGGATGAGAGAGATAAAGAGTGGATGTAGACTGGATGTCTGATAACAATATTATAAAAAATTGAATTGAAATAGCGACAGATTTTCTACATACAACAGTGTTCATTGGGTGTCATGAGGAGAATGGAAAGGTCCATGTAAATACACTTGTGCATTCTGTGATATTTATGTTGTTGCAGTTGTAGCTAGACTTATCGATTGGAAACAAAGAGGGCTGAACGGGTTGAATGCCTGCAACGGCTTGGATAATCTTTGCAAGCCACTAATGCGATTTACTACAATACTAGGTCAATTGATGGGGAATGTCAGAATTTTAAGAGGGATTCTTTTGAAAAACAGCCGAGTATTCGACCTTAAAAACCAAACCACTTTCAAAAACATAGCTAACGCCGACCCGTACGATACACCTATTCGTATCAAAGGCCTTTAATGTGAAACTCCTTCATTTCTCTTACTTCATTTTCTTCTCTATACTACTGAAAAGCTATTCTTGACCTTTAAAATCACTTACATTATCTTTCTTTGCCTTGTTTTCCTATACAAATAAATTGCCGGAGGCAATATCGACAGCCCCGTACGAAGTCAAATTCCATAAATTCCTATTTAAATAGCTGTATACCGCTACATTTACCTATATTTTACTATAAATAAAAATTTTCTCAGATGAATATGCTATTATATAGATCAATATAGATCAATATAGCTGTATATAGTTATATATTGAAATAGATGTCCATATATAGAATGCCTGAGACACCCCACACACATGACCAATTACTTCTATGTTAACAGAAACTCTCTAAACCAGCGTTACAATAGTTTCACTCTTTTAGTTCCACTTTTTTTTGTGGAACTATAAAAAGTGAAACTATTGTAACGCTGTATATATGCAGCGTTACAATAGTACCACTTTTTCAGTTTCACAAGCTAGCGAAATTTGGAAACGGCTAGCTTGTGCAACTAAAAAAGTGGTACTATTGTAACGTTCCATATATGCAGTTCCATTTAGTTCCACTTTTTTTTGTGGAACTGAAAAAAGTGGTACTATTGTAACGCTGCATATATGTAGCGTTACAGTAATACCACTTTTTTAGTTTTACTATTTTTCTTAATTTCTTAAGAAGTGGTACTATTGTAACGCTACATATATGCAGCGTTACAATAGTACCACTTTTTTCAGTTCCACCTTCCAAGTTTGTCTAAATGCATGAAGGTATGAATAGCTAAACACAGTAACACAGGGTCAATAAATTTGGTTCAGTCATTATTTGGTGATATTTTAACAGGAAGATGATAGATTTTCATTGTTAAAGGAGTAATGAATTGTGTACCAAAAAAAGCTGTTAAACCAAAATTTTACAGCGAAAGCTGTATAGAAACGTTGTAGAGATCGTTTTTTTGTAAATATTTCGTTCAAAAGTGGTTTGCGACCCTCTTATAGTTACAATTTTTAAGGATCAGCTTGTACATCTGCGTTGATATCCAAATTATCTTTATATTTCGATCAAAATTTATTTTTGAAAGATAATAAAAAAATGAATCAGATATTATCTACTAGACAACAAAATACTAACTCCCAAACGAGGCCTGGTATATACCCCCAAATTTTTTTCTGGAATATCTTAGAATGGCGACTAGAATCAACTCCCAAAATTTTTGCAGTTTTTTCTTATTATATGTGAAATAAATCTGTTAACGTTGCATTGTTACATTAGTCGTACACACACATTTGAGTCAAGTATTGTTACATAATTCATGTACGCAGATGATGAGAGCCAATCAGAAAATATAAATGCGAAACTCACGGAAAATGGAAATTATTACTCAACTTAGGTACATACCGTCTAGTCTACTGGGGGTGAAAATCTGCGGAAATACAACCGGCAATTTTTCCGCGTGTTCTTTACGCACATACTTCACGTCTTTCATTGACCAAATATATTACTTCTCATATATCGTGTTGGCTTATCACTTTTTTCGAATGTCAATTTTAATTTCTACATTTTTGAGCATTAGTTTTAGCACACGAGCGTCGAGAGAAACATGAGGTTACAATTTACCCGATTTATTTAAACTAAAAACCTAAAAATCGGGTCAGGTTTATAGTATAGTTTATTCGATAAAAAAGGATCACATTAAGAAGCATCGATGCTTAGCTAAAATTGTAGATCACATTTACGTGTCTTGAATTTCATTTTTGATGATATCTTTCTACGAGAATTCATTTTCAAGAATGTACAAACGTAATAACGACCACGAATGTGTCAGCTTTAAATAAAAAATAGTTTTGGTTGTAGTCGTTTGACCAGCTCTGAGAAAAGTCAGCAGTTTAACGAAATTTTCATAAACTGATCAGCTTATCAGAACAGGTAAAACTTTTACAACCAATGTTGAAATCTAACACATTCGTGATCGTTATTGCGGTCTTATATTTGTGAAAAGGGATTCTGGTGATCAAAAGTATCATCTTTTCAAGAGCTCACCGTTTCTTCAGAAATTCGTCGATTATTGTCGCAGTTTCATCAACTTTCAACTTAAAAAAATATTCTTTTTATAAATTGTTAGGAAACGGCGATTACCTACGGCACGAAGAATCAACAACTTCCTGAAGTAACGGTGAGCCCTGAAAAGACGACAACTAGTCGCTGTATACTTAAGTGAAGTGATTGTCACAGACCAAATCTTGAAAACGCAAAAGAATTTACAAGTTACTTCAACGGTTTAATAATTAGAGCAGTAATATAGTAACAAGTAACAAAGGTTGGTAAAAATCGTCAATTTCAAAATGTATGAAAATGATTTTTTCATATGATCTTTCAAAGTTTGAAAGTGAATATCTCGGCCAAATTGAACTTGATGAGGCGTGTGATAGCTCGTTGAACTCGTATGGACGCCTAGATTACGAATAAAATAAGTGGGTAGGGGTAGGAGCGAAAGAGGAAAAGTCAAAAAAGTCGTGTATATATGTTCCTTAGTCCTATGGAAAAAAAAATTTCAGTGTGAACGGACTTGCGTCACGGCCCTTCACTAACGTAGGGCATGATCCTTAGTCCTACGGAGAAAATTTTTTTGAAATTTTTTAGTGTGAACGAACTTTCGTCACGCCCGCTTACTACCGTGCGGGCATGATCCTTAGTCCTACGGAAAAAGTTTTTTTGAATTTTTTTAGTGTGAACGGACTTGCGTCACGCCTGCTTACTAACGTGCTGGCATGATAGTAAAGTTGTAAAGTATGTTCAATTTTGGACTCAATTAAAAGTAGAATATGAAAAAATAGACCTTTACCTAAAATTGTAGCCTTGTAGTCTACATTTGGCAATTTCGTCTTTTATTTTCGATATCTTTTTATATTTTTTTTTTTTCGAAAATGTGGAATGTGCAAATGTGTCAGATTTCAATAAACACTACGATTTAGTATAGTAAAACTAAAAAAAGTGGTACTATTGTAACGCTGCATATATGTAGCGTTACAATAGTACCACTTCTTAAGAAATTAAGAAAAAAAAGTAAAACTAAAAAAGTGAAACTATTGTAACGCTCCATATATACCGCGTTACAATAGTTTCACTTTTTATAGTTCCACAAAAAAGTGGAACTAAAAGAGTGAAACTATTGTAACGCTGGTACTCTCTAAGTACAATTTTTCCCAAGAAAAAACATTTAGACTAAAATCCAATATGGCCGCCGGCAGCCGCCGTTTTGTTAGGAGAGCGGAAATAGTACTGACGCTTTACATTCGTTAATACATTTCATACACAAAAAAAATTCGGTCAAAATTTACTCGAGATATTGACAAAATACTCCATGTTTACTGTACGGCCGAGTAGTCGGATAAGAGCTCACTACAAGCGAGTACACTCAGAGCTCACGCTTCTGAAAACTTAAAATTCCATAATTTTTTTTTCTCTGATTGATACTGTCAATACCTATTAAACCGAAAGAAGGTGAAGTTGAAATGTTTAATTGCTTATATTTTATCGTAGATGCTTCCAAATCCCCATATTACCCTACTTTGCCTGAAACAACATAAAATTACTTTTCGAATAAAAAAAGGTGGGAGTTTTCAGTCATTTTTCGTGTAAACTACAACTGCACATATCTCAGTGTGGATTAATTTTAAACCCAATAAAACCTTATTTGCGCCGAAAGTACGTGCAGTTACACAGCACTGCTACTAGCATTAACACTGAATTCACAAGTGTCAAATTTGGAGGCTTTAGTGATACGAGCTACCGCTTAGGATTGTTTGTATTGCATGTTTTAACTCATACAACGAAAACAAGTCATCTATCTGTATAACAGAAACGCATTGCCTACTGTAATTTCATCAGCCTCCGAATATTTTCTATGTTCGTGCTAGTAGCAGTGCTGTGGCAGTTACCTTTCTAATGACACCCCATACGACTATTGGGAATATTAGTGAACAATTTCTTTCCTTGATCATAATTTAAGCCCTCACTTCGTTCGAACCTAGGAACAAACCAGTTAATTTAACTGAGTTCGATGGGGGCACTCTATTTTTGACATTCTCTTTAAACACTCTATAATGAAAATTACGGTCGTACCACTAATAGAATATAGTACGTAAGTGTTGCGTACATGCTTATGTAACGCTGAGAATGGTATCGAGCGGTATCAACAGAAAATTCTTATGGTATACCCTCGGGTGTACTATCATATTGAATAGTATATTGTAATGTGAATTGCTGTTAAATTCAATGTTTTCAGTGGGTTGCGAGTTATGGTGACTGTGAGTTGTCGTAGTTATTTCATATAAGATCGACAGACCGATTGGTGGTGGTATAAGAAACGTTATATTATAAATCACGGTTATCGTGCACCGGTATTTGTCGCATCATTTTTTTTTAACATGCCATATACAGCTCACGCTACCGCTACCGCAACTCTCGGTTAAAGACCTTACTATGTTTAAACCTACGTTGCAACCTATGTTTAAACCAAAAATCGATTGACAGCTATTAAATTTTTCTCGACTTAACATCAATCGTTGAATTTACTGCTTCTTCAATCATTAAATGGTCGTCCCTTTCAACCAATTTCGGAGATTTCTCTGTTCTACAAACTCATTTCGTCAACTTATAATCGTGTTCGTATACACTGCAAACGTAGCAATCCAAAACACTCACCTCTCGATTTTCCAACATCGATCGCAGTCAGCGGTTGTGTAATTTTTGTCACAAGAATTTTAGCACTCGCTACAGATCAAGTTACTGCATCGCAATCGAAACTGTTCTTTGGATAAATAGTAGGAAACAGCAGCAATTAATACAACCAAAACCCACATTGTACAATTTGGTAAGTCTTGCGACACAAAACAGAATTGTAAAATTGCTTCGAAGACTGAAAATTGTTTTCGTTTTTCCCAAGAACGTTACGAAAAAAAAATGGCAGACAGAATGATCACCAACGATGCGACCGGCATTACGACGAATGGTGGAACGTCACCATCCTTGAATCAATTGACCCCTCCATTGAGTCCTATCGTTCACCTCCAAAACCTGAACGATCGTTTCGCATCCTACATTGAACGGGTTACTGTTTTGGACGGTGAAAATGCCCTCCTCAATTCTGTGCTGGCAACATCAAAGGAGAGCTACGATCGTGAAAAGACGGCATTGAAGAAACTTTTTGACGATGAACTGGCGGAAACGCATAAACGTCTGAACGAAGTGTCATCGGAAAAGGCTAACTTGGAGATTGAGCACATCAACGCTCTGCGTGACAACGACAATTTGAAGTGTGAATTGCGGAAACTTCGCCAACAGTTTGTGGAAAGCCAGGACCATTTAAAGGCAGAAATTATCATCCGAGTCGAATCAGAAAATACGGTGAAACAGCTTCGAGAACAGCTGGCGTTTCAAGAAGAATTTTACAGTGAAGAAATGAATGAGGCTCGACGGCAAATGGATACATCACAGGTGTCCGCTGATAGCGGTTTGAGCGATCAATACAACATTCAGCTTCAGGAATCATTGCAAGAACTTCGTGATCAATGTGGAGATCAGATACGTTCGAACCGAGACGAGCTCCAATTTTTGCTCGATGGTACAACGAGAAAAGAACGGAATTGCCTTCAGCGCGAAAATAAATCTTTGCGCGCCGCTCTGGAGTGTTCCTTGAACAGGAATGATGTGATACAAATACGAATCGAAGAATTGGAGAAACTAAATGCTGCTTTGAAAGCACAAACATGCCATTTGGAATCGGCTTTGGCAGAAGAGAAGTCACGAAGTGACGAAAGTACGACTGAAGTGAAAACATTGCAACAGGAAATGGTTTCGCAGTTAAAAAAATATCAGGATTTGATGGACGAGAATGTGTCGCTGTGCCTCGAGCTCGCTGCCTTTAATAAACTCGTATGCAACGAGTGCTTGAAATTCGAACCGAGTGCTAAACGATACCGAAAGGACATTGAGTTCAGTAAGGATGGTATGGTTACATCATCATCGGCTGGGAACATTGAGATAGGCGAAGTTGATTCTGCGGGACAGTTCATCAAATTGCGCAATAAAAGCGAAAACAAAGTTGTCTCGATAGGCGCATGGAAGTTAACACGACAAGCTGATGGAAATGAAACCGTCCACGAATTTGGTCCTCTCGTTCAAGTGGACGCCGGGGCCGATCTCACCGTTTGGTCAGCTGATAGCGGTATTTCCGATTCGCCAGCTAATATATTGGTTGCGCAAAAGTGGATTGTGGGCGCTGAAACGAAAATAACGCTGGTCAACGGCAGCGGTAAAGAAGAAGCAAAACGCATGCAAAAGAAACATTCACTTCGTCGCGTAGAGATTCGTCAACCAAACGAGGAAGCGGAGAAGGACAAGAACGTACAGAAGTGCGAAGTCATGTAAAGTAAGCAGATTTTTTCTTTGTCTCTTTGAACTCCTTGAATTATTTTTCGTTTCGTTTTTCATTTGAATTTTATTAAAGAAGAATTCAATTGAAGTCAAATTTGTTTTTGTATGAATTTTGAGATTTACCAATAAATATGTTCTTTACGTTACACAGAGACGCTTTCATTTATCATTATTTTGTAGTCTTTGTAGTCTGTCTAGCAAAACTCTTCCTTTCGCCAGAAAGAAACGATTTTATATTGTGACGTGCTCATATTGGATCTTTCAGGCAAATCCTGAGCTTGCAGTTGGTTGATTAGATTTTTTTTATTTTCGGATATTTGGAAGTAAGGTTCTTTAAGAACAGGTTTAGACATTTCTGAGTTGATCTGGAAGACGGTGGCATCAAAATTTCTCGGTGGCTCCAATTCAAAACTACATAGTTATTAGGGTGTAGCGGTTTTTACAAAATGTGTTAGTTCTTTTAAGGCTCAGCCGGAAATCCACTCAGCTGGTGGATCTGATCTGACAATGCGAAACCTTCAATTTTAAGCGTTTAAGCTAAAAAATTATTGATTTGAGGTAATTCGACTTTCGCCACCAATATTCCATGTACCAAAAACACAACTTTTTGTCAGGTAAATATCAAATTTAGGTGTCCCAAATCAAATCAGATGTATTTGACTCAACGCGGTCCATTTAGCATAAAGTTTAAAGTTTAATTTACAATTTTGCACATTTTCATCAAATTTTGTGGCGATATTACAGCGCCGAAATCACCATCGGGGAACTTTGACAATCAGTCATGAACTCAAAAAATATTTTTTAGACTTGATAATTTTTATAAAATAATCTGTGAAGCCTGAAGATTAGATTGCCATGTTGACTCAACTTTTTATGTACACTGAGCCCACCGTAAAAAATCGATATATGTGATGTGGACCGAAAACGACGAAATTTTCGAAAATCGAGCTGGCGGCAGCACAAAATTAAAAGTCGTAAATTTTTTTTCTTCCTTAAAATGATCAGATGGACCAGCTGAGTGGATTTCCGACTGAGCCTTAAAAGAACTAAGACATTTTGTAAAAACCGCTACACCCTAATAGTTATCGATGTCATCTACTGTGAGTAACATCCATAAAAAAAAATATTTGCGACGGTTGAAAATGGTTGAATTTTCTAGGGTGTGTCTCAGTTTTCTAATGATACCTTTTACATGCATGTAGTTCCCGTTACTAGTCAGATGACGGATCATAAAGAAGAATTTGAAACGTGACACTGCTACCATGTGATTATCGTCCCGGACGATAATATCGCCCAAAAGACGAAAATATTACAGCTTTTAACGCCCAGTGCCATAACATCATCCAGATGATGATAATATCGCCCCGAAAATGATAATATCGTCCACAAAATTGTGATAATGTCTGGGCAAGAATATCGCCCCGAGGGAGATGTTATCTCTCTATGGGCGATATTATCATGTTCTGGGCGACTATTATCGCTTTTTCGATCAATAATATTACATTTGAGTGAAAATATTGTCTAGAACTGCATATTTTCATCTTTTGGGCGAAATTATTGTCGAAAGGTTTATTTTGAAGGTTTAAGTGCAATTGTCCTTCAGAAAGATTAAAACCGAACCCAGAGAAAAAAATTCGGTTTCTTTTCTAATCTTACACTCACGGAATTTTGAAAACCGACACATTTTCTGTTTCGTGGTTTGCTGGTCCTTTGTGAATTTTGAATGTATTTTTATATGGAGAAATCAGAAACTCAAGTAAAACACAGAAACCGAAAATGTGTCGGCTTTCAAAATTCCGTGTGTGTAAAAAGATTTCAATCCAATCCTGGATTTTTGTACCCATACTATACTTAGACCACTTAGACTTCCTCGCACCACACTGAATTCGACGCCACTGATATTAATATAGCGGTATCCTGTACAGCCGATATTGTGTAAAAAACACATTGCATCATTTGGTTTCAAAACGTCTACAATTCATAAAATTTCATTGTTTTTCTGGCACAGTCTTTTCGTAATTTTCAACATTATATACATTGTGGCCAGTTCAAATTATTCAATCATCATCTTTGTTAAAAACCTCAGTAAAGTAAGTGGAAGCTCTTTCTATAGAAGATTCTTCGCTAGAGTATTTTTTAGTAAGTTAAACGTCACGTTTCGACCTTATTTTTATCCGAAATATGTGTTATTAGACTTGTTATAATTGGAAAATATTCCTTTAATTCTCGAAAAACGTAAAATCTATCAAAGATGTTAACCTCATAAGACTTATAATAGCCCTATCAATGGTAGGCGTATGCATAAATTAAAGAGGCTGAAATATTGTCTACTTCATGTTGTTTTGGTTAGACCTCGGCTTAGACATCATACTGTTAGCCAAATATATTTTTTAATATCAATGACAGTGGTCATCATAGCGTTGTTCAAAGTCAATTTAGGGCTTCTGGATTCAGTTAGGATTTTACTAGAAAGTCTTAACTAAAACTTTCAGAGTAATTTTTTTGAAAATAGTCTTTTAAAAATCGGACCGATAATATGTAGCTGCTGGGCTGGTAGGACATACCAGAACATATTACCGTTAAAACGGTTACGGCATTCCGATTTTTAGAAGTCGATTTTCCCTCTCGCTGCTTTCTTCAGAGAAATCAAGTTAACTCTTAAAAAATATTTTCAATCATTAATAAATAACATACAAGAAGCGGGTGAATGATATTCTATGTTGGGCTTCAACACCGTGTTATCAATGCTTCAACACCGTTTCTTCTCAATTTCAGTACTTGGTAATTTTTTTTTGAAGATTTCTTTGATCTGTATCTTTATATAGATGAAGCGTCGCAGTGGTCGCAGTTCACCAGACTTTACAGGATTTTCCAAAAGGGAAAAACTTGAAGCTGAACATATGTGTAAGTTGGGTTTGGTTTTTGTTCATCTGCCGTGATTGTGAATTTAAAATTAAAGGTAAAATGTCATCAGAAAAATCTGAAACTTTTCGACCCAGAACTGTCATTCTAATAAGCAAAAAGTTCTTCTACGGTACAGCTATATTTTTTACAGATTTTTTTGACACTTCAAAATTTGAATTTTTTCTGCTCATTAACGCACCATAAAACATAGCTAACGCCGACCCGTACGAAACACCTATTCGTACCAATTAATGTGGAACTTTTCATTTCTCTTACTTCATTTTCTTCTCTACTGAAAAGCTATTCGCCCTTTAAAATCACTTGCATTATCCACTCTTTGCCTTGTTATCATATACAAATAAATTGCCGGAGGCAATATAGACAGCCCCGTACGAAGTTAACTTTCATAAATTCCTATTTAAACAGCTATATACCGCTATATTTACCTATATTTTACTATAAATAAACATTTCACAGATGAATATGCTATCATATAGCTCTATATGCCTGTATATAGCTCAATATAGCTGTATATAGTCATATATATATCCATATATGGAATGCCTGAAGCACCCTACACACATAACAAATTATTACCATGTTAACAGAAAGTACAATTTTTCCCACTTTATATCACTTTTACTAAAATACAATATGGCCGCCGGCAGCCATTTTGTTAGGAGACCGGACGCTTTACGTTTATTAATACATTTCAAACAAAAAAAAAATTCATGAAATTCGGTCAAAATTTACTCACTTCAAAAGACCTAGCTCACGCTCCGGTGAACATAATTTCATAGACTTTTTTTCCCCTGATTGGTACGGTCAATACCTATCTAATAAAGCGAAAACAGACGAAATAAGTTGAAATTTGGCCGACCTACAAGCAAAAACTGCTTGCCGCCCGGTGCCTGGTTCACACCAAGGGGTCTAACTCACGATTCGGTCATCCGGTTTCCATAAACTTTTTAGCCCCGTACGAAGTACAAGGGGCTAATAGGATTACGATGCCGTGTGTAATAGATGGAATTCGAAGCAGACGGTAAGGGCAAAGTGTTTGCCTATGTTCATAAATAACGAATCCGCAATAAAAAATTTGTCCGTCCGTCTGTCCGTCCGTCTGTCCGTCCGTCCGTCTGTCCGTCCGTCCGTCCGTCCGTCCGTCCGTCCGTCCATCTGTCCGTCCGTCCGTCCATCTGTCCATCCGTCCGTCTGTCTGTCCGTCCGTCTGTCCGTCTGTCCGTCCGTCTGTCCGTCCGTCTGTCACGTCGATATCTTGAGTAAATCAAATCCGATTTCAAAAAATTTTTTTTTCCTTGAAAGATAGTCGAAATAGTGAGGCTAAGTTCGAAGATAGGCGATACCGATCGACAAAAAAAAAGTTTATGGAAATCGGATGATCGACTCGTCAGTTAGACCGCTTGGTGTGAACTAGATACAGGGCGGCAAGCCGTTTTTGCTTGTAGGTTGGCCAAATTTGAACGGATTTAGATGGAGTGAGCTTATATGTGGCTACTCGGCCGTACAGTGAACGTGGTGTTTTTTGTTAATATCTCGAGTAAACTTTGACCGAATTTCATGAATTTTTTTTGTTTGAAAGGTATTATCGAATGTAAAGCAGCCGTACTACTTTCTACCTCCTAACAAAATGGCCGTCGGCCGCCATTTTGGATTTTTGAAAAAACAATAGAAATCGGTGAAAATGATACTTACAAAGCTACTGATCAGTGGGAAGTGATTGGTTATGTGTGCGGGGTGTTTCAAGCATCCCAAATATGGATATCTATTTATAAATATATACAGCTATATTGAGCTATATAACGGTGTAGATAGTTCTTTTGAGCTATATAGTAACATATTTATTCGTAAATTGTTTATTTATAGGTAAATATAGGTTAATATAAATTGTTGCAACAATTTTTAAGTTTGGGTTACATTTGAAAGGAACGTCGTACGGGGCTTCGTAATTGCGCTATGCGCAATTTTTAAGACGTGCACATTTCATAAGAATTTTAGGTTAGTAGGTTTAGGGTAAGAGTAGGGCGACCGACGAACTAGGGTCGCGTACGCAATAGATGTACGGGTTCGTACGGGGCTCAGTCGCAGCGAACGCTCCGACTGTTCTGACGGCTCGTTTTTGTCGATCGGTATTGTAAATATCTTTCATTTGATGTATCATTTACGAGTATAGTGTTTAAATGTCCGGAGATATCTTCGAAAAACCCTAAAACATTTATTGGGCCCCAGCTCAGGAGGGGTCGATCCGAAATCACCCATCTAAATAAATAAATAAATAAATTTCACCTGATTGTTCTACTTTTTTGTCATATATTTCCGGCAATACACTATCTAGCAAGCAAACTACGTTTTGATGCAGTCCTTTGTTCCTTTGTTTACATGTAAAATACTAGGCCCCACCTCTTGGGTGGGTCAGGTCCCTTGACTGGCTTTTTTTTCTATAATTCCAGCCTTAGTTTTCTAACCATTTTTAAATGAGGTGGTGTTTTTGAGATCACAAAATTAAAGTCACATGAAAAGGTGATGTCTCTTTTATTCAGAAAACAGCAGTCATCACATGCTTCATTTTACTCATATTTATTTAATTTCCTGAAGAAACAAAAAGAGCTATGAGTTGAAGGTCCAGCGAGCGATGTCTTACTCCTAATATGAGTCTCCTATATAGTCTACTAAAAGCGCTGAACAGGTGGCGCATTTCTTGCCTACCTCTTTAAAAACAAACTCATGTGAATTACGGCCCTCCCTTCACTCTGGCAAAATTCACACTCGTGCAAACACTTTAGGAACGAAAAAATTTCTTTTAAGAACGCGATTTCACGCAAAAATTGTCGTATATAGTCCAATAAAGTCCAATGTTCGAATTTAACCACATGAATTACGATACTGGTCGAAAACACTTAATATTTTCAAATCTGCGATTTTCGAAGCCTCTGAGAATTACTCGAGTTATCGTGTTATCAAGCAAGCAAGATTGTTCTAGACTTCTAGATTGTTCGACCAGAAATCCAGATTCACTTACTCGTCGAATAATTATTTTTTCTGGAAATCCGTTGCAAAAATGTCGCGGTAACAAGTTGTGTTTACAATTATACTCCAACCTCACTACTCCAATATTATCCATCTACGAACTTAAAATCGGGTAAAAATTACTTAAGTGATCACGATAACAAGGAAAAGCGTCTGAGTATAATTTGGCGTATTTGCTGCCTACCTCTTGAAAAAATATAACTCGTGTGAATTACGGCCCTCGCTTCGCTCTGGCCGCAAAGTTCACACTCGTTCAAACATTTTAGGAACGAAAAAAATTCTTTTACGATTACGGATTTCACGCAAAAATTGTCGTATATCCCAGATTACTAGTCCAATTAAATTCCAATGTTCGAGTTTAACCACATGAATTACGCTACTGGTCGAAATTGATTTTTGAAGCCTCTGAGAATTACTCGAGCTATCGGTTTCTCAAGCAAGCAAAAACTCTTTTGGGAAGTACTTCTTAATTGTTAGACCAGAAATCCAGAATTTCACAACTCGTCAGATAAGAAATTTTTCTGGAAATCCGTTGCAAAAATGTCGTGGCATAACAAGTTATGTTTACAATTACTCCAAACTCACTACTTCAATATCATTATCTGTCAATTAAAACAAAAAATTTGAAAATCGGGTAAAAATTACTCAAGTTATCGCGCGGTAACAAGAGAAAGCGTCTGTGTAGAATTTCTCCCATCTCGTTGTTCGAACATTATCCATCTGCAAACTCAGCCTCAAGAGTTTCAATCTTCGTCGATTAAGACAAAATCTTTGAAAATCGGATAAGAATTATGGAAGTTATCGCGGTAACAAGTAAAAAAATCTCTTGAGAATTACTCCCATCTCATTACTCCAATATTGCCCATCTACGAACTTAATCTCATGATTTTCATTCTCCGTCGATTAAAACCAAAATTTTGCAAATCGGTAAAGAATTACTCGAGCTATCGAGTCCACAAGGAAAAGCGTCTGTGTAGAGTTTCTCCCATCTTGTTGTTCTAACATTATCCATCTGCAAACTCAACCTCAAGAATTTCAATCTTCGTCGAATAACACAAAAAATTTGAAAATCTGATAAGAATTAGGGAAGTTATCGCGGTAACAAGGAATAAAATTCTCTTGAGAATTACTCCCATCTCATTATCCCAATATTGCCCATCTACGAACTTAACCTCATGATTTTCATTCTCCGTCGATTAAAACCAAAATTTTGCAAATCGGTTAAGAATTACTCGAGTTATCGAGGGAACAAGTGTACGGACGTATTCTGTATTTAACGTTTTTTGCCAATGTAGAACATTTTCAAAATATCATAGTGAACTTAGCGTTACGGACATTTAAGGGTATTTTCTTTCATAAGACCCTGACTTTCAGTCAAGGGAATAAAGGCTTCGTTGCAGTTTGACCACCTCCTTGAATGTAGTTATGTTGCTAGTTGCTAGAGAGGGTATTGTCTCCAGTAAATGTCTGCTTTTCTCCCACAAGTGACGAGTGACTTGGCCGACCATGGTAACATTGGATGGGTTATGCGGTTGGTCGATGTCATGAAAACTTACGATTTTAACTAAAATACCTTTCGATATAAGAAAAACATCTTCCCATACAGTACTCTGTCGCAGCTTTCTAAAGATACCTTACATGCATGAGTCGAGTAGTTTTCCTGTGTACACCTTCACTAATCACCATACTAATCATGCATGTGGGTTATCATTAGAGAGCTGAGATAGAGTTCTATATATGTTGTTCTTATATCGAAATTTGTTTTAGCAGAACTACAGCACCCTTCAAAGTTTACCCGTTTTTTCTAAAACCGTCATTTTTTCAAAGTCCGGCTGGCCTATAACAGTAACTACCTAGCCTGTAACAGTAGCTATCAAACGATACCATGGTCTGTCGTGTCCGTTGTCGCACACTTTTAGCAACGTTTGTGAAAGAGTTGGAGACTTTCGAAAAAATGAGTCCTAACAAAGGTTCACCAAAAGCCGAGAAACTTGACACCTCACAAGAAAAATATGTCTACCGCTTACAAATTTTCACAAAATATATTATGTAGCATATCGTTGGAAAGGTGAAAGAAAGCAGAATTAAAACATTTAGCTTTTAGATAGGTCCCAATGCCTGGCAGGACAACCAGCACTCTTCAAAGTTCACGGTACCACCTAGTTTTTGGTAGATTTGTACAAAAGTCCCTACCGTCTGGTGCAGTGAGACAATACCAAGGATGTTTTTTCGTGGTATGATAGTACAGAGGCTAGGCTATCTAACCCATATATACATGTCACGGGATCCCGTCACTGCAGACAGGCAGACACTTTGGAAAATGGTCATTTTTTTCACCGAAAATGGGCGATATCTCCGGCAGGTCGAAATGTGCATGATCGTGTGTATACTCAAAATAAGCGTCTTTTCAAGGCCTACAATCGTGCTGAAAAAATTTTTACGATTATTTTTTATTTACATGAAATATCACACAAAAACGATTTTTGTCACTCTCATGCAGACCATCACTTCGCGCCCTCTAGCGCCAACCACAAAATTTATTTCGCCAAACGTAGTACTACGTTTTACTCGCATCAGTCCCACGAATCGAACGAGCTATAACTCGACCAGAATCCCGACCACTTGTCCCAAAGTTGGTCGACGTTTTCGCGATATCGCTCTTAAGGAAACAAAGTCGAGAAAATTCGGCTCTAGGTTAAAATAACCCCAATAAAATATCGACGAGACAAAATAACTACTACCAAAATAACCCCGGTGAAAAAAAAGAGGACAAAACACTGATAATTACCCATAATATTTAGGGTCAGTCTCGAACTCGTTTTCTTATAATTTAAAAGCGGCGAGCTTTTTCATACTTAGCAGACGTTAATGGGGCTCTGCCCCAAACCCCGCTAGGGGCTCCGCCCCTTAGACCCCGCAAGGGGGATATTCCCCCTTGACCCCCTATGCGGGGGCTGCCGCCCCTCGACCCTGCTTTTTTATTTTTTTTTCTTCACGGCCTGCGGCGCTAACTTCCCTAAAAATAATAATTGTATTTGCATTTGCGATGTTGTACTTATTGAATTCTGGGCAAGTTCTAGCCACAATTTTTATATCTTCCAATGACAGTCGAACTCGTATATAGTAGATATACTCGAATATAGTCGATATCCTCGAATATAGTCGATATCCTCGAATATAGTCGATATCCTCGAATATAGTCGATATCCTCGAATATAGTCGATATCCTCGAATATAGTCGATATCCTCGAATATAGTCGATATCCTCGAATATAGTCGATATCCTCGAATATAGTCAATATCCTCGAATATAGTCGATATCCTCGAATATAGTCGATATCCTCGAATATAGTCGATATCCTCGAATATAGTCGATATCCTCGAATATAGTCGATATACTCGAATATAGTCGATATACTCGAATATAGTCGATTTCCTCGAATATAGTCGATTTCCTCGAATATAGTCGATATCCTCGAATATAGTCGATATCCTCGAATATAGTCGATATCATCGAATATAGTCGATATAATCGAATATAGTCGATATCCTCGAATATAGTCGATATCCTCGAATATAGTCGATATACTCGAATATAGTCGATATCCTCGAATATAGTCGATATCATCGAATATAGTCGATATAATCGAATATAGTCGATTCGATATCCTCGAATATAGTCGATATCCTCGAATATAGTCGATATCCTCGAATATAGTCGATATCCTCGAATATAGTCGATATCCTCGAATATAGTCGATATCCTCGAATATAGTCGATATCCTCGAATATAGTCGTTATCCTCGAATTCTGTCGATACACTAGAATATAGTCGATATCCTCGAATTCTGTCGATACACTAGAATATAGTCATATCCTCGAATATAGTCGATATCCTCGAATATAGTCGATAGACTCGAATACTATCGATAGACTCGAATATAGTCGATATCCTCGAATTCTGTCGATATCCTCGAATTTTGTCGATATACTGGTCATCTCGTCATTTTTCCAATAATTTTTTTGACATTAGTTATTACTACAATTCGTTATTTTGGTGGGGTTATTTTGACCGAATACCGAAAATTCGGAGTGAAATCGTAAACGAAACGGAACAAAATCAATTAATCTGTTACTTCATTTGTGTAAAGTATCTTCAGGTGTTAAATGCAAAATCTATCACTTCACTCTTCACCATTTTCTCATATAATTTTTCTATAATAGAACACTACCTATAGTCATCGCTTATTTGTGTCGGCGTTGTCGATAGCAGATGACTAGTCGTTTCAATAAGGCACTCCTAGATCGTCAGTCAGGGTGAATAGAAATAATAATCAAGATGTAAAAGTAGATCTTGCTTTATTCCATCATCAAAAAGCATGCTGTCGCATCAATTTTATGCTACTTGATACGAATGTGGTGTTCTATTCTCAGCCACAAAAATCGGATTTCACTTGCAACACTTATACTTATTTCCTCCAGGACAGCTGAATTTCTCGATCTGAGTCATTCCATAATGCCCGCAACCAACCACCGCCCACGAATTCAGTTGACATCCTGTCGTCCAGCATTCTGACCATGAACCTGTAGGTGTTGAGAATAGAATGAATTTTTCAGGAAACGTTTTTTTAACAATAAAATTTTGTATACGTGATGTTGTTCCAGTTGACTGTGTGCGAGGCTGTCTGCGTTCCGAACTTCCTATGCAGCATTCGTACATATATCCTCCGTGGCATGCAGTCTTACTTTTCTCTACTCGTTGATAATGTTGGCAGCCTACCACGGCCCATGTATTCAGTTGGCAACCTGTCGTCCAGCAATCTATTCAAAATATTGAGATGTTGATAAATTCGGTAGAAAAAAGATGCAACAGAAAAATACCAGTTAATGCACCACCACCACCACCACTGTTCTGAAAGTTCGTGTATGATGAAAACATTATTGAGAGACTGAATTAGAGCCTAAGAAATTTGAGTCCCATGCGCAGACTTCTACACCTTAGAAAGTCCTAGAAACAAAATCGATTGACACTTACACCATTTCCACTTCCCGATGTGGTCTTTGCGCCATACAACTTCTGAATGCCCTGTGAGATGAAAATTGAGATGAATTTGTATTAAATGTGATGCGGAATGAAAGTTTACTACTAACATCAATATCGTCACGGTGCAATTTCGTTATTACATTACTCGGTCTGTACCTGTGGTACATTATTGATTCGTCAAACGTAGAGTGACCCAATCCCAGCGAATGTCCAATTTCGTGAACCGCAATTGAATATAAATTGACACTGCCACTGTTAACCTGCGTGGACCAATTTTCGCTATCATCAAAATGTACATATCTCTTAGAAGCGTGACCTAGAATTCCTCGCGGTCCATCGAACGTCTTTCTACATCCATGATTTTGTTCCGCAAACTTAATGTCAATATCCGGTTTGCCACTGTCTATTTTTCTAAATGTTAGATCTGTAACTGCAGACCAAGCGTTGAATGCTTCCGCTATGACATCGTTGACTTCCGATGTTGATAGTTTATTCGTATACGATGTGATTTTGTAGGTCAAGTCGTTGTGGTTATGTTGGTCTCTCATCGAAAAGTCATTTGGATCTGATTCCGATTCATAGTCACAATAAAACTGTTCAGCCCCCACACTGAGCCACATTGTAAATGTCGAACACAAAACAAACGGCACCAAGATTTTCCACTTCATTTTGGTGTAAATTTATTCGTTTTCGTGAGTTGTGGTTTTCAAAAGCTGAAAAGTTAAAATTTCTTCTGCTTAAAAATAACATCTTCCTAGGTGATGGCGCTGAGAAGTCACAATCTTCTCAACATAATTTAGTGAGTAAAAAGGGAAATTGATATATTGTCGGTAGTAGTCAATCTTTACTATTGAAATGTAAAAAATTATTTTACTCGTTGCACACCAGGAAAATGAGTCATTACTTCATTGACACGAACGTTAAAACTCATTTCTTTAGTGAATAATAGTACATTACTATACCAGTGAAGTAATTTGATATCTCGTATCCAGATGAGTAAAAGTATCCGAGGGCTGAAGCCCGAGGTACTTTTACTCATCGTGATACGAGATATCAAATTATTTCACGTTTAAAGTATGGCGTTTTACTTTACGAGCGAGGGAAAGGGTCTTCACTAGTGAGGGAAAGGCCACATTACCTCACTAGTAAAGTCAAATATCTTACGTCCTTGTTTGGACACTGGTATTTTGCCTTCAGTTTGGGTTGTAACACTCACAGTTCTGAACTAGGACGTAATCAACAAATCAACTATTAACCGACTTTGCATTTTTTTTGTTTACAATATTCTCCGGCGTTATTCAATTATGTCTGAACAACAAGACCAAAATGTGTCACATCTAGACAATTCTAATCTTGCACTCACGATTGTCGTCAATATTTTGCTTTCTTCGAGGGTCACCAAAGTGATATTGAGAGTTATCAACTGTTATTGTATGAAGCAAAAAAAACGAAGCAATTCTTTTTTAAAAGAAAGTCTGGGTGATCGAGTGTCGGGAAAAAATGTATTTTTTATAAAGAAAACCCACGATCCCGGGTTTTATGTAGAATCCTACAACTTCCAACGATTTTTTTTGCTGGATACTCCATTTTTTTTAAATACGATTTTCCATTCTAACTTTTTTGGCTTTAATTGAGAAACTTTTTGTTTGTCCACAAACACATACGTATAAAACGTTCCCAAGACCATATCAGCATGTCAATTAATATTAGTTGTGGTTTTCCCAGAAAATCTGCTGATTTTAATAGCTCATGACCCGCATCAATCGATAAGAACGAGAGTGTGTCTCGTTCATTTAATAACTTTTATGGAAATTTCGATAGCTCGCTGATCAGTTTATCTCTCTATCTCTCTCTCTCTCTCTCTCGCTATCTCTCAATCGAACATCCGACCTGAAATTGCAACTTCATGTTCTGCGGATTTACAGTTTGGACGATTGAGTTTAGGCACTCTCGCTTGTAGGACTCACTTCGTTCGGGCTACAACTCACGACAGGTGCTAATGTTATTTTACATGCGTCGCGTCGGAAACCGTATTTTTCATGTTTCAAGCACTACCTTCGACGCCCTTAGCATGTAAAATCGACTACATAGCTCGGATTAACAAAATTCACACGAAAACTCTACTTTTCATCTTTTTATCCCAAGTCAAGTAATAGTAGATTATATTGGATGCGGAGGAAAGCATTCATTACATGAGGGATCAATTTGTGATACGAGCCGAACTCACAAGTGTGTTTTTAAGCAACGAGGTTTGGAAACTGTTATTTTGACAAGTGTAGAAATTGCATAACCGAGCTGAAGGCGAAGACGAATTCAAAACAATATTTCAGATGATGCATTTTTTCTGTGAAAGAAGAACTTTCCTTCACTTGGGACGGAAAAGCTTTCCCTCACTTGGTAGGGAAAGAGCTTTCCTTCACGGTCACAAAAAGGTCCCTCATGTAATGACCACTTTGCGTGGGGGTAAATGTACATGTAACTACAACCTTCCGGGTGGTTAGGCAATAAAATACTATTTCACATGTAAATTATGCATTGACATTGCTTCATCTTCATCATGTAAAGCACAGTGAGTTGAAAGCTCTAAGGTAATGTATAACGTAAATTACCATAATCACCATTGGTGTTGTAGCTACAGAGACGAGCAACAACATGTTTGGCACTACATACCATCAGTAATGGTTGATTGATTGTCTTTACAACATATTAAATGAAATGCACTAACGTTCGTTTTCAGTCTTAATTCTGTCTCACCTCCAGTAATATCAGATTCGTTCAATTTTTACTTCCGAACTAAGGGCTCTGACCACTCATTTTAAGCACCAAACCGATACTACCACAGCAAATTAACGAAGAGGACGATATTTCAGCGAATCGACATCATTATCACTTGTTGAAACCGAAGAACATTATTCGTTTACACTCTGTTTCATAGATAACAGTTATTCTCGTAGTCGTCACGATTTGGCAGGGCCTATTTTCGAGAATTTTCGAGGATCAATTCCGCCAAAATTTGCATTCACGTCTAGTCCTCAAAGCTGTGGCTATTTTTAAGAATTTGCTCACTGACTCTGTCCGAAATTATTAGTGATGTGAAATGAAATGTGCTTACTCCATAAAATTGGCTCTGATTGAGAGAAGTTGTAGATCATAAAGACTTATATTTTGTTCTCAATTCATTTTCTATCAAATTAAATTTTTATTTTTTATCGTTTGAAATGGACAATTACTTATCGTTCTATATCATCTTGTGCATCATTCCCTCTTAACATTATTACTAACTTCTATCACCGCCTCGTTGCTGATGTATTGTTGGCGCTTAACCCAACACAAAATATTGACCCACAGAAATGAGCATGAGCCCACATAGATCACACGAAATCTTGGCGGAACGAATAAGAAATTCATTGATTGAGCTGGCAACCAAAATAAGCATGAGCGTGCGAATGTCGGCAGAAATTTCTCCTTGCACTCTTCCAGTTTATCCTTTTTACGTTCCATTATAGACATTCCTATAAATTGTTAGCGGAAAATTTCAATTTACAATCGATTATGGTGATTTGTCTATTAAACTCTACCAGTGAAAAATATAACCAACAGCACCGGTGTTACGCCGAATTGGTCCAATACAAGTTTTTTGACGATGATCGCTTTGTTCGTTCCGGGAAAAGTGCGATCTAACCATTTGTACCTGGAACGGTTTTTGATTACAATTTTGTTTGAGGTCGAATAATTGTAGCTCACCAATTGTACAGAATTGGCGAATAAGCAAGCGTTCCCATTGCTGCATACCGAACTAATGTTGCTTTATCAATGTTGGACTTTTCCTCCGCCTATGATCAAAGAATGAAATTTAAATATTTTATTTGCAAATGTTAAATTCTCTGTTTCCCTATTTCGTTTCTCAGAAAAACTTTAGGTTAAACTTAACAATAGTTGTCTTAAAAACCAATGGCAAATTAAATTGATTGTAGGAAAGAAGAACTGATCGCAACACCCAAAAAATTATTTTTAACACAGCTGAACATTTTTTTTGAAGCGGAACAAGTACAAATGTGTAACGTAGCAGTATAGACTTACAACTAAAATGCGTTAAAATTCAGCTGAGCAGGGCATCATTCTCATCTATCTTGTACACAGTATAGCTTAATAGACAAAAATACTGTTCAACAGTACAATAGTACTGTTCAACTACCACGAAAAATGCACTGCTATACTGTACAAATTCGGGACTTAGCAGCACTAAGTAAGTAAGTAAGTAAGTAAGTATGTAAAATATACATGCGGAACGTAATATTCAGCTGTCTTGTAATATTTTTTTTCCGTGAACGGAAAGATGAATGGATCGCTGAAAAACCGGAATTGATCGAAAGAAAAAGAGAATTTGATCGCCAGGTTTTATGTGAGGCGGTATCATAATCTTCCTCGCTCGCTCGCTACCTATGTATACCACCAAATATTAAAAATTATTAAAATTTCGATATTGCACTTGGAAGAGTTTCCATCAAACAGTAGGTGATACACTTTAAACAAAAGGAGGAATAGATTAAACGTCATGATAGGTAATTATCGAGTGCAAAGTGTAACAATATACACATCGTGAGCCTAATAAAACACTTTGCACCGAGACTCACCGAAAGTTTTATACAACAGAGGAATCTAAAGTGGACATTATGTCGGTGAGGGTCATTTTATAGTTATTTATTACCTTAAGAAGAACTACAAGTAACGGTGATAAGCATACCATTTGAGAGATCATTTGATAAATAAATTGAACAGTAGAGAAACAATGACCATGAATGACTCACACGGTGCGGTTGAATGAATTTTAACTGAGCATTTCGATGCACTTTTGATATTTTTGGATATTATAAGTCAGCTCGGAGCCCTGAACAAGGTTCCACAAAAATGTTAAATTTTCATCCGTACCGACGGTGACATTGGTGCTTAGCCCATCCTGTCTACAGAGAAAGTGGTGGAAAACTGGTTGTGGTTTCAATCGATAGTGCCTGAAATTCAAATAACAAAAAGTACAAAAATTTGGTACCCTAAGTACAAGTGAAGCCGGCAGAGACACGCTTAGGCTGAAAAAACGGTATTTTCAAACAGACATGGAGGCTGACAGTAGCTCAAAGTTTTTCCCTAATATTTGGTAAAATTTGCAAGTTTTAGAGGCACCTGAGACGCACTTATTAAAAAATTTTGTAATTAAGGGACCATTCACAAATTACGCACGCACCAAATTCGAAATTTCAGACCCCCCCTCTCCCCTTGCACGCGAAAATGTATGGAGAAAATTTCAAAAATGTATGAAGCGTACGCTTTTGTCAAACCCCCCTCCTCCCTTAAGAGCGTGCGTAATTTGTGAATGGCCCCTAAAATGGTTAATTCTGAAATTCTGGAAGTCTCAGCTGTCCATCGACACCATACACATGCAATGACTCATGTTGGATGAATAAGTGAAATGTGTCCTTCTCCAGCGAAATTTTGTGCAAAAATATCAAAAGTGCATCGAAATGCTCAGTTAAAATTCATTCAACCGCACCGTGGACTGACAAGCAAATATTACAAAAAAATAGAGGTGAGAAAACCATCACCCACCAAAATTTTCCTCGTTATAAATTGTTGTGAAAATTCCGCTCCAACATAGAGCGAACCATATATCAAGCTGTTGGATATTATTGGATGTTTTACGAAAAAGCTTTGAAGGTATTTCGATGCCATTTCCCTTTGAAACTTTCTCTTTCGCAATTTTATTTTCGTTTAAACTTCTATGCGGTGAAACTGTACGAAGGGTTCAACTGCATTATGTATTCGCTACTCATATAAATAACCGAATTCACGTCACGTAATAATAAACCGGAATGGTCAATACGACTTCAATGCCATGTAATTATATGGTAAATCTAAGTCGATAGTCGATATACGGTTTGGTTTGAATAAACATTTATGAATTTTATCAAATAAAAATTCACTGATACTTATGTGGGCTCACTGATAAACGTTCTTATTTGATTAGTGTATCGTATATGGAATCATATGCTAGTAGTTTAACCACGAAATAACAACTGATTCAACAAAAAAAGCGACAACACACAATAGTAATACGCTCCGTCGCTGGCATTATTTCCATTGTGAATAATTTTGAATATAAACTCGCTTAATTGATTTTAAGTGATCAAGGTTTTATTTTAACGTTTAGTATATCACTATACTCTTCGACTGATATGAGGTTCATTTGTTTTGGTCTGCATCAGTGAAACATGACTTAGATAAATCAAAGATATTTATTCAAAATAATAAAATTTTACTTTGATTTGTACTCGCTTCCGCACTCAGAGTGTTCTGTACAATGAAGGCGATGTGTTTTGTTTCTGTTTTATCTTGCCATAGTCTCATTGGCACCATCAGCTAAGTAATCGATAAATATTTTCTTAGCAGTTTCGGTGCTTGTTCGCTTACGTTGGATAGTAATTTTTTCCATTTATCATGAAAGTAAAACCTTCTAGCAGCTTTTTTTGAACATGAAGCCAATAAATTAATTTAGCTAGAAGTTTATTCCACGTAGCGTCAATTCACAACATAGCTAGGCAAGGGTGCTATTTATTTACCTAACGTATGATAAAATGTTTTTTTTAGCGAATGAGGGGGGTTTCATCACGAGTCAGAGGCGAGTTCTGTCGAATTCGCTAAAAAACCACAAAACAGAGAATGTGTCGGTTTTCAAAATTCCGCGAGTTTACATTACTTTACATGCCAAGAGAGTTTGACGACAGAAAATCGCTCATTTCATCCCTAAAACATGTCATAGTTTTTACATGCTACATGCGTCGAAAACCGTACTTTTCATGTTTGAAGCACTTCTTTCGACGCCCTCATCATGTAAAAGCCATTGCATAACTCGGGATAAAAGTGAAAAGTCTCGTTTTCGTGTGTTTATTGACCTCGGCTTCGCCTCGGATCAACAAAATTCACATGAAAACTGTACTTTTCATTTATTTATCCCTAGTCATCTAAAATACTATTCACATGATCACATCAGCCCGAAAATTCCCTTTCTTTCATACCCGTCGCTGTACCCGTGTGAATTTTTTGCAAAAAATGTTTTTTTAGCAACACCGTCTGTTATGATCTCTCTGGCATTACGAAAGTTGGGTTGCTTTCGATTTAGAATGCAAATAAAGTTTAGAATGCCATAGCGCAACATAAATTTTATGTAGAAGTTTGCATTTGGTGCCATTTACACATTTACACATATATCTGAAACAGCATTCACACAGAGAAATACCAGTTTTCCAGCACTGGTCTGGAGTCTGGACAGTTCAGCGAACATTTCTTCTATGAACTGTGCGTTCAGAGAAATGGTAAAAGGTAGCGCGGCGTCACATTTTACCATTTCTCTGGGCGCGGTAAATCCGATTTCCCTGCACTAAATATATATGAGAGAATCGAGGAGAAAGAAGTGCAAGAAGAGGCAAACGAAATGCGTATAGGTGGATCGGGATTTTTCAATGTCCTTGAATTTCGCACAAGATTAAAAACACAAGATTAGTAAATATCTTGATATATCAAGATTTGATGACACGAATCTTGCTATATCAAGATTTCGTGACATGAATCTTGATATATCAAGATTTGTTTGACCGAATCTTGATATATCAAAATTCATGTCACCGGTTCTTGATCTGTCACGATTTTATTGGTTAACATATTAAGTACTAACGTCACCGTGCAGAGAATTCTCACTATCAGAGCTTATGATTCCTTACGAAGAATAAATAACGTCTCAGATACTCTAACGTCACTGTAAAATCAACGAAAAAGGGTGATAGATTATCTGCATATTTTCACTGTCAGTGATTACGATTCCTAACGCCTGACGGAGAATAGTCCAATTTGATTAATACCAATTTCATTCTACATAAACAGCGTTTTAACACGCCGAGCGATCCCATTGCCCATTCCGGCCCATTGCCCCGTAGCGAAGCGGAGTGCCGCAATGCGAGCCGGGCGCCGGAACGGTGTCGGTAACTTAGGAGTTAATTTGTTTTTTCTCAAGCTCTGGTAGTGAGAATTCTGTGCACAGTGACGCTAGTCCTTAATTTGTTAACCAATAAAATCTTGATATATCAAGATCCGATGACATGAATCTTGATATATCAAGATTCGTGTCACGGTCACCCAATCTTGATATAACAAGATTCGTGTCACCAAATCTTGATATATCAAGATATTTACTAATCTTGTGTTTTTAATCTTGTGCTAAATTCAAGGACATATTTTTCATCACTATTTCCCCTCCATTGCTGACACATACAAACAATAATTGACATTCCGAAGGAAAGTTAAGACTCATGCATCCATTAGATGATAACAATTCAAATATTATTTCCATTTTTATTTGTTCCACTAAACGAAAAGCTTTATTGCACAGTTGTATAAAAATAAAAGTTTCAAAGTGAGATAAATGTCTCTGTTTAATTAGATTTGATTTTTAAATGACTTATAAATTGCCTGGAAGAGAACAGTAACACCAAGCAGTTCAGTTTAGTCTTTCCGAGTCGAGACAATGTCATTTTTAACAACCGTTTGCTTCTTAATCGGTCTTCTCGCATGGATTCCTTCAATATCGGCTGAGGATGTACCATGCGCCTTTCGGGCTGGGGTTTGCGTCTGTAACGAAACGTATTGCGATCAATTTGATTTCGTCAGACCGAACGAGGAACGTGAATTCAAAGTAGTAACTTCATCTGCAGCTGGAAAGCGATACGAATCACAGGCGGGCGAAATGGATACGCTTCCAACAGTTCCTATATTTCCTTTTCTTCCTATAACCGATGCTACGCTCAGCATTGATCGGACGTCTCAATTTCAAGAAATGATTGGTTTCGGAGGTGCAGTGACCGGCTCGGTGCGATATCTGTACAACGCCACAACCGATCCAATACGAAGAAAACTTCTGGACAGTGTGTTCACGAGTGGTGGTCTGGCCTATACTCTAATACGGACATCAATTGGCGGATGTGATTTTGATCTTAAGAAATACGCATTCTTCGAAGATCATCAGCCCGACAGTTTGGATTTGCCGAGTATCAATGAATCCGACCCGAATTGGGATCAGGCCTCGGGCCTTGTGTACATGCTGAATAGAATATTCGAAGTGAAACCACAATCAGAGCTGAAATTATTTGCTGCTGTTTGGAGTCCACCTGTGTGGATGAAAACGTGCGAGGACTGGTCGGGTTGGTTTTGTACACTGAAACCCGAATTTAACCAAACATATGCCGATTATCATTTGCGCTTTTTGGAATTCATGAAAGCGAACGGCATTGATGTCTATGCTATTTCAACGGGTAATGAACCCACAAATGGAATCGTTGGACTAACAGACATTATGAGTCTCGGATGGTGGCCTTCTGATCAAGGTGAACTGAATTTATTTCATCGCCAGACTGACAATAATTATGGCGACTGGGACGTCGCTGCGAGGTAAAACCCGAATGACAATTGGGTTATATGATAGAAAAATTAATTGCATGCTACTCTCATACAACCCAATTTTCATTCAGATGTTACCTATATCCGTCAAAGCGAAGTTGCAGTCGCCATAATTATCAGCTAGATGTACAGAGCAGAGAGATGCTAATATGACGGCTGGGACGCCGTTTCGACAGCTGTAATATTAGCCTTTCTCTGGTATAGAACCGCTCTAGATTTGAGCAATATTTCTGGGTTTGTCCCTGATTGACGCTGTCAGCAGGTAGGTCTTTTGTCACTCCATAGGAACAATATTTTCATGGTCCAATTTAAAATTTAAAATTTTGGAGCTCGAAAGACCGATTTGCCGGCAGTGCAAATCACTGATTTTGTTAAAGTGATGAGAACAATTCCCAAAATCTATTTACAAACTTACATTAGTCACCAAGACGTTTTATAAGTAAAATCCTTGAGTTATACTCAATAAGTGTCAAGGTAGCGCTGTCATTAATTCAAGATAACTGATTTCCCCTTCGCATGTATTTTTGCTGTTTCCTATTATCGACAGTGCCATTTCTCGAGTATAACTTTATGAGTAAAATATATTTTCGGGTTCGGCAATGTTCGGTATCTTATGAATCCTAATGAGCCCTGAGTGTACTCAAACAATTTGCCAACAATTTTTTTTGTCGCAGGCAAATGGGTCAGCAAAAATTTGGGACCAACATTGAAAAACTCACCATTCTCTAACGTGAAAATATTAACAGGCGATGATCAGCGTTGGGAAATGCCACTCTCTTTCGGATTGATGGAATTAGGTGCAGCCGATGTAATGAATTACATTGATATGTTTGGCGTTCATTGGTATTGGGATGATTATATACCAGCATTTTTGAACGATGTGGCCCATATTGCTTATCCCACAAAACTTATATTAAACACAGAATCATGTTCGGGTTCCGGCTTAGGTGATCCTCGTCGTGGTCCTGTTTCCGGATCATGGGATCGGTGTGAAGATTATGTATCCAAATATATAAAAAGTTTTTTACATTGGAATACCGGCTGGATTGATTGGAATTTATGGTTAAACGAACAGGGAGGTCCTGTTAACATCGACAATGCTGTGGATGCATCGATCATAGTTAACGAAACGACCGGAAATGAATTCTATAAGCAGCCAATGTATTTTGGTATCGGTCATTTCTCAAAATTCATTTCGACCGGTTGCAAGCGTATCGCATCCTATCTGAGCACTGTGTCCCTTGGTATCGAAGCTGTTGCATTTGAGTGTTCTGATAACACTGTTACAGTAATTTTACACAATCGTGAGCTGTTTGCCAAAACGATCAGACTGGTTGACACGCAGATGGAAGCACGGATTGAGTTGAGTTTGGATGCAAAATCTGTTACCAGTGTGGTTTATGTGTACAATTAAATTGATTTATGTTCTGAATTAACGTCGAAAAATTCGTTTTACGTTTCATTTTCGCATAGAAATGATAACAGATGGCTTTACTTCCGCCGTTTCAGCCCCACAGGCGGTCAGCGCAGCGCCATCTGTTATCATTTCTATGAATTTTCAAGTTGCTTAAGAATTAAAATCAATCTTTAAGTTTCATTGAAACGATTTCGTTTGTTCAATCTATACATTTTCATTCCCAACAATACCAGAAGAATGGTACGAATTGCAGAGTGGATGCTGCAATAACGACTGAATTACAGAGTGAGTACTGAGGAGATATTGGATTGTTTCTGGTTTTTAATGTGTGACGTGCACGACAGAGTAAAGTAACCTTGTAATCGACCAATGGTACAAAACTTTATTTTACCTGGAAGCCAGACTAACTCCAGGGGTGGCGTTATCTAATATGCAGAACAATCACCAAAACAAACAAACAAACAGAGCATAATTACTCTTCCCTTTCCCATGGATCGCGTGAAGCAAAAGTGGAGATAAAATGCTGTTTCGACCTCCGGAACCAATGGCGGTCAGAGGTTAGCGTGGTCTAACCATCTTCAGTCGTTTCCACTGGTCCGTTACACGAGACAGCAGTAAATTTTCTGATTGAACTAGTAATTTGAAAATTTACAATAAAAGTTCTGCCACCTTTCGATGGAAATTTCGAAACTTAGTGAGAAGCTACTATGAAAATGTACCCACAAAACGTAGCTCAACAAAGAGAAAATTCACTTCAATCAAAAAAGAAACACGGAACAAAAACCGACGTAAAAACAAACTAAAAATCACTCACCCCACCAGCTCACGCACGGATTACCTCACTCGCCTCCACACAAAAAAATTCACTCTCCTTCACACAAAAACCACTCAAATTTCACACAAAACAAAAAACCGAAAACCACAAAAACACACAAACTAAAAGCATTGACACTGACACTAACAAAACTGCACGACCCCTAATCCAAAAAGAAGAAAAACCCGACAACGAAAAACCAAAAAAACAAAAACGAAAACACAAAGAAAAACGGAGAACGAAAAAACGAAAAAATTCCTTTTGTCAACGTACTGATCCTGTCAGAATACTGATTCAGTCAATGTAGTGACCCAAACTTGGACAGAGTTTAATCAGAAAAGTGTTTTACCCATCTATCACATGGAACAGGGTATGTGGTATTGCCCATCCTTCACGTAGAACGGATAGAAAGGGCAGCGCCGGAATTTTTTTACGTTACGATTTAGCAACGGACTAAATGCAACAGTAGACCTCACCCACAGCGCGAGGCTATTAGACTAAAAATATTGAAATGATTTTTGAAAAGACTTGAATGAACAAAATAACAGAGCTTAAATGCCTACAAAGAGGTACTAAAAGGAGCTGAAATGCCTATAAATTTAAGCTACTTAAGCTGAAATGCCTACAAAAAAACTCTTAAGAATTCAGAGTCAAAACGTTTAAATTAAAATAAAAACAAAAAGTTAAACAAGAATTCACAGGTAAAATGTCTACAAAATCAAAGGCAAAACATCTACAAATTCAAAGGCAAAATGTCTACAAATCCAAAGGCAGAATTTCGGTTCATTTCATTTCGTACACAAAAAGTACGTTCTGTACACAAAACGTCCCTTTTGTACACACACAAAAAATATTTTGTACACAAAATTAAAGATTTTGTACACAAAATTGATTATTTTGTACACAAAAGGTCTGTTTTGTACACAAACAAAAATATTTTGTACACAAACATAACTGATTTTGTACACGGAAACCGTAACAACGTACACAGAAAACACTATTCGTACACAAAATCTTGTTAAGCTTCTAGCAATTTTTTGAATTAGCTTTACGCGATCTCAGCACATAAGTTATCAAGTGTGACAAAACAAAGAAGCTTTATCACAATGAGAGTTCTCAATTGGCTGTGTTTTTTGATTTTGAGAGATTTTTTTATTATAAACATAAATTGCATTGAGCAGCACTTTCATTCCTAGAAGTTAATAATTAACAGAACAACGGCACCAAAAAGAAGAGGTAATACAGTTAGAGAAGAGAACGTGTAATTTGTGTCTGTAGTCTTTCAAAAGTATATTTGCTTAATTCAATCTTTTGTCATTGGACTACATCTTGTTTCGTACACTGTCTTTACTGTAGGATGATGTATTTTCTTTGTGCGGGGGCTCCGCCCCCAAACCCCCGCGCCTGCGGCGAGCTTTTCTTTACGCCCTGCAGGCTGCCGTACGTTCATGGGGCTCTGCCCCAAACCCCGCTAGGGGCTCCGCCCCTTAGACCCCGCAAGGGGGGCTGTACCCCCCTTGACCCCCCACTGCGGGGGCTGCCGCCCCTCGACCCCGCTTTTTTTTTTTTTTTAATATTCCACGGCCTGCGGTGCTGCTACATAAATAAATAATTTTTACCAATTACTTTCTCATCTCAAACAGCTCATTATTAAAACACGCTAACGTCGCTGAATCAATATATTCTTATATCTCTCAAAATCATCAAATTTATGTACAAAATGATATTTCTATGTGTACAAAATTATACTTCTTTGTGTACAACACGAACTTACTGTGTACAAAATGAACTTTTTGTGTCCAAATTGATCATTTTTGTGTACAAAATAAGCATTTTGGTGTACAAAATAATCATTTTTGTGTACAAAATCATGGTTTAATAATAAACAATAAACTTTTTGTGTACAAAATGTAAGTTTTGTGTACAAAACTGACTTTTTGTGTACAAAAAGAAATAAACCCAGAATTTCTACAAATCGAAAGAGCCAACAGTTAAAATTCTTACAAATTCGAAAACCAACAGAGCAAGAAAGCTCTTCCCGTACCCTCATGGATCACGTAAAGTGAAAGTAATGAAGCCAAGACGCTGTTTCGACCTCGGGATTCAGTGGCGGTCTGAGGCTAGCGTGATCCAGCCATCATCAGTTGTTTCCACTGATCCCTTCCCAAGACAGCCGTGAGTTTGCAACGTTGAACGAGTTGCTGACAAACTCACTAAAAATTGCCATCTACTGATGGAAAGTTCGGAAATACGTGGGAAAACTGCTCAGAAAATCAACCCAAAAAACGCAGCGAAAACAAACATTCAAGCAAAAATCACAAATTCAGACAAAATCAAAACAATAAATTAAACTCACGTACACACATGCCATAGGTCAGTCATCTCAATTCGTTCTTCGTCAACTGCGTGAGCTGGTGGGGTGAGTGATTTTTAGTTTGTTTTTACGTCGGTTTTTGTTCCGTGTTTGTTTTTTGATTGAAGTGAATTTTCTCTTTGTTGAGCTACGTTTTGTGGGTACATTTTGATAGTAGCTTCTCACTAAGTTTCGAAATTTCCATCGAAAGGTGGCAGAACTTTTATTGTAAATTTTCAAATTACTAGTTCAATCAGAAAATTTACTGCTGTCTCGTGTAACGGACCAGTGGAAACGACTGAAGATGGTTAGACCACGCTAACCTCTGACCGCCACTGGTTCCGGAGGTCGAAACAGCATTTTATTTCCACTTTCGCTTCACGCGATCCATGGGAAAGGGAAGAGTAATTATGCTCTGTTTGTTAGTTTGTTTTGGTGATTGTTCTGCATATTAGATAACGCCACCCCTGGAGTTAGTCTGACTTCCAGGTAAAATAAAGTGTTGTACCATTGGTCGATTACAATACGCCCCTCTTTTTCCATCACACGAAGGCAATTTGTCTACGTAAATTTTCAGAAGCTTGTTCAACCGAAAATTTACTGCTGTCTCTAACCTCTGACCGCTACTAGATCCGGAAATCGTCTCCACATTCGCTTCACTTGCTGCACGTTTCGAGCCTTTTTTCAATTGATTCGTTTTGTCGAGAACCAATTTTAATCACATTGTATTTATAAAGATCAGTAACTCGATTCCCGTCAACAACCAAGTGCGGCCCTGATCGATTGCTTCTATTTCGAAGAATCAATCAGTAAATTAGTCTACATCTGTTATCGATAACGACGACAAAAATTGACAAGCTCTGGGTAATATGGTAAGGTCCTTTATATAGTAAAATGCATGTTAAAAAATTGAAGGACAAGATTTGAAATCAAGAGATTAAAAATACTTTGATCGATGGAAGTAAGAGACCTGATAATGTTTGTTAACCAAAAGAATTGGTACGTTTCTTGATCGTGGCATGGCAATGAGAAATTACTGGTTGAAAGTTACTCAATTTATCGATCCGAATGCGACTAAAAAGCGGTTATGTCTTCTGTCGAACGTTTCGTAATTTTATTATTACATCATCAGCGATGAATGAAAAGAATCGGTGAACAGATTTCTGAAAAAAGCATTTATCACCGAGTTGTATATAACGTTCTTCCCAATAAAGGCAACGAAAAGTCCTACTTTTCGTCACTTATTGCGAAAATCCTTATTTTGACCACGATGAAGCGTTGTGAAAATAGCGTATTGTTTTCATTCTGAGAGAGAGAGACCATTTTATGTGAGAAAATAATCATTATCTCACCTAAAAAGACGGGTGAGCCATATTGGATGAGAAAAGGGTGAGCGAATAGCGATAGTCGCTTCGCTCTGGCCGCAAACTTTTGCTGTTGGTGGAATTTCCTATTTTCTCCGCTTGGTTAACAAATAACTATTTCACAACTCAGGCGAGAAAAAATGACGCGTCCTTTTTCGGTAGGTCCGTTTTCAAAAGATCTCTTCAATCGTTTTCTGAATAATTTCTATGGTTTTTAAGAGTCATTACCGTTTTTTGCTGGATTTTCAACAATTTGCATCAATTTTTAAGGTTTTTCATTTTGAGTTACAGCGGCGATAAACATTCATAAGTATCGTTATTTTAAAAATTTCTTATTTCTCTCATATTCGTTGTGGAGAAATGAGTGAAGTGGGAGAAATACGAGAAATAAGAAATTTATAAAATGACGATACTTATAAATGTTTATCGCTGAGGATTTTGGTGGATTTCCATAGATATTTAGTTCTTACAATTTGAAAACATGATGAAAACATTTTCTAATTAAAAAAAATCCAAAGGATTTTTTGCCACTTGCTAAATATCTATTGCATAGTAAGGTGTAGCAGTTTTAAAAAAAGACTTAGCCGGAAATCCACTCAACTGGTCCGTCTGATCATTTTCTGGAAGAATTTTTTTTTAACTTTTAGTGCTGCCACCAGATTGACTTTCGAAAACTTCGTCGTTTTCTGTCTTCTACACATATATCGATTTTTTACGGTCGCTCAGTGTACATAAAAAGTTGGGTTCATATGGTAATCTAATCTACAGACTTCACAGATTATATTTTACGAAAAAGATCAAGTCTAAATATAGTATATTTCGTACCTAGGACTAAACGTCTTTTTTAGTGTGTGAGAGGTTTCCAGACAGAGCCGAAGGCGAGGTCAGGAATCGAATACGCTAAAAAAGACTTTTAGATCGTGGTACGAATAATATTTTTCATATTCGACGGAATTCATATTTATATTCGGGTCTTAGGTATGAAAAATATTTTTCACACCTAGGACCCGAAAAATGCGACTTCGTCGCACTTTTTCTCCGTCGAATATGAAAAATATTATTCGTACCACGGACTAAAAGTCTTTTTTAGCGTATTCGATTCCAGACCTCGCCTTCGACTCTGTCTGGAAACTTCTCACACGCTAAAAAAGACTTTTAGTCCTAGGTACGAAATGTACTATTTCATACCTTAGGACCCGAAAGGTGCGACTTCGTCCAATATGAAAAATACTATTCGTACCACAGACTAAAAGTCTTTTTTAGCGTATTCGATTCCAGACCTCGCCTTCGGCTCTGTCTGGATTCCAGACAATGGAAATCTCTCACACGCTAAAAAAGACTTTTAGTCCTAGGTACGAAATGTACTATTACATTCGCACTTTCATCGAAACTACGACTTTTATTCGAATTCGCATATTTAGAAAATGTCAAAACGTTCGAAAACTCATTTGTCTGGAGAATTAGATTACCATATGAACCCAACTTTTTATGTACACTGAGCCGAAATTTTCGAAAATCGATCTGGCGGCAGCACTAAAAGTTTTTTTTTATTCTTCCAGAAAATGATCAAACGGACCAGCAGAGTGGATTTCTGGCTGAGCCCTAAAAAAACTAAGACATTTAGTAAACACCGCTACACCCTATGTGTAGAGACTACCGCGTCTTCCATTGGTTCATCGTCTGTCGCCAAATGAAAACACTGATTTTTACTCTAATTTTTTATTTATTTTCTGTTTTTTTTTTTTTTAAGAAGAAAGAAAATACAACAATTCTTGATTGGCAACAGAATGGTAAATAGAGATGTAAAAATGCTGCTCTTGCAATGATGTATATAATTTGTATAATTAATAAATTTTTGTTTATGGAAACGAAACAGTCCAAGCAAAAAACAAATTTGTGAAATAGAAAAAAAAAATATTCGAAATATAATCGGGAGAGAACCGGGAATACCGACACAATGCATTCCGGCATTCCGTCACTCTCATTATTGTGCTGAGTTTTATTGTTGATTTTTCTGTTTTTTTTTTTTTTTTTTTTTTTTGTAAGCTAAGGAAAGGAGCATCGCGCACATTTTTTGTTGTTTGCTTTAAGTATTTTTTCGTTTTTTTGTTTTATTTTGTTTCTTTAACTATTTCCTTAAATAATTCTGTTTCTCTGTTTTGTTTTTCTTTTTTCCTCTCATTCATCGTGTGTACTATTTATATATATTGTTGTGGCTTGATAAGTCTTATCTGTGAATTGCTTTGTCTCTCTGGTTACATCTGGAAAACGCACATTACCACAACAAAATTATCATTTCTGATTATGTTGACTTTTCACAAAGTCCTTAAACGCCATTTGAATTTCTAGATCCATTTCTGGTTCAGGTTCGGCCAGCTCATCGGCATCATTGCTACTGTAAAAAGAAAGAGAAAGGGAGCCGGTGTTGAATAGATTTCCAATCGAGAACGAGTTGTTATCATTGCAAGGAATGCGGATTAAAATGTCAGTGAACGCCGGTGTTATGAGAATTAGGTAAATAATTCAAAAGTCGGACACCGGTCACTGAACATTAAATCCACGCATTCCATTCACAGATAATGGTTAAGCAACAATATCCACTTACTCTTCACAATAGTCGAAATTCGGATAGGCTGGAATATCGGAAAGGAATTTGCTCTCTTCTTCGGTGATTATTTCGCCATCGGGCCCATAAAACACGGGATCATTACTGTAGTTTGGCTGAATGTTATGTTCAATTATCGGTGCATTGAGGACTGAAATTGTTAACGGAAAATTCATTAACACTCTCGGCGTCTACGATTATGGTTATATAGTGCGACGTACCGGCTTCAGTTCGTCCCCAACGATTTTGACTCAATTCCAGCACAGACTTCAATAATCGTTCAGTTGAAACATCAATATCTTTCACTTGTTTAAGTATGCTGAGAACGTCGGCTGCTTCCATGGGAAAATCAATTTCGAGTTCGTAGCCGCACAGCTGCAATTAGGAAATATTATTTGTCAATAATTTGGTCACAAAATAACATTTTTAAGATGGGATAGGAAATCGAGCAAGATGAACGCTTGCTGATTAAAACGTCCTACGGTTAATTAGCAGTATCGGTCATATGAAGTTGTCAATGTACAGTAGGGGTGTGCGATGGTTCGGGGATCGGTCTCGTTAATTCTTTCTATTACTCAGCAAATTCAAAATTTCCAAAGAGTCAAAAATTTCCACCAAAGTTTCATCAAATTTCAATCAGGTAATCTATCACAAGGCTATTACGTTGGTCTTTAAATGAAACCCTTCTCAATCCGTTTTAGTGCATCCGTTTTAATCCATCGAGCTCCACATTTGTAATATAACACATCAACCTCAATTTGGCCTAGCCACGCATACTCAGCAGCATACGAAAAAAAAATCTTCGTAGAAAAACTCGCACGTCGCAGGATACAAAATGTTGCAAGTGGGAATGGCTATAAAACCAGTTTTCGTAGGCGTGCGCACTGATTGAATGTCACTTTGAAGCCAGCAATTATAAGAATTCAAATTCCTTTGTTCCATAAAATAGTACGAAGAACAAAACTCATACCATCCCTGTTACATATTGCATTTACCGACCTCGAGAAATTTTCGTTAGATAGCACCTGTAGGTCAGAGCATGTAAATTAACGCACGATTTCTAATACAATTGTCATCAGCTTAGCAATATCTTTCGGTTCGGTGGATCATTGTCGTTTGACATTATATCGCCCTGGCCCAAATGAAATACGTTTAAGTGGTCAAAATTACTGCACCATTTACCGATTATTCAGCAAATTTAGACAATAAATCGCATTCTGATATTACTAAGCTCTAGCCCGCAGCTGTGCTGTTAACGACTTCTTATCGAAAAGAGGGAAATTTTCCAGATGGAAGTACTAAAGGTCAGGGAGTAGGGAACAAAGGATCTTTGATCTGGGTTCATGCTGCTCAGTGGAAGAAGCCTACCAAAAACTCTAATCTATCTACAGGTGCTATTTACCGAAAATTTACCAAGGTCGGTAAATGTAGTCGTCTGGTACGTCGCTGTTGGCGATTTTCTATGCCTGAGATAAAATCCCACCGTAGGAATTATGGAATCTTGCGCTTCACATTTAGATTTGTTTTAATTGTCAAATGAATTAGGATCAGAACAGGTAACGCCTAGTTAAACGTGATCTCAACCATCTGTTTTAACACGAACTGAATCGATATATAAAAACTGAATATTAATGTCAAGCCTGTCAGGGTCAGGTCAGGTTTTAGAATTATGTAATATTGGCACGGAAACCCTAACCGCTACTTCTGATTCCTTTGCTAAGGGAACCTTCCATACATCCGATTGGACCACGGGAACCAGCCGGAACCACCTGGAGCCACTTGCAAAAATCAAGCAAAATTTCGACTCTGCCGATATTATCCGTAGAGTGTGTGTTGTTTGTATTGAGGCTATTTAGTTAGGGGGCGTTTCGCATGAAATGAATAAATAAATAAAATAAAAAACTTGAACTGGTCAATCGGAAACGGGCATGACAGGTCTGAATAAAATCAGACACAGGATGAAATCTTTTGTAAATTAATTTACCAGAGTTGAACTCTCGGCTAATCCAATTAACAGCGACCACTCTAACCCTCAACTGTTTAATAAAAAAAAATTCCAGGCAAAAGTGGGACCTCTGCGAAAAGAATTTTTATTTTATTTTCGCATCACTTGGTCAGTCTTTTCTCACTGGACAAACGAATGTTGACCTTAGTACAGTTGATAATAAACAGATAGCAACATTGACTGCGACATACATATGACACCATCATTGGCAATAATAATAAGAAAATCGCGAGAGAAATTAAATTTTGTCACAGAGCCACTCAACATTATGTCGATATTTCGTGCGTAAACGACGTTATGACTTTGTTGCTCGTAAGAATGATTTAATTTCACGGCACGTATCAATGTGTAACAACGAATTCCGGTTAGTCTTCGTGTTCATAATATTTTTGTTTTTTTGGTTTAAGTGGCATGGTGTTGACCATAATTGCGACGCTGCTGACCATATCAGATGTACGAAAAATATTATCAGACTTTCAGCGTACTCGTTTCTTATTCGCCCAGGTACATTTTATCATTCACAATCAACCATTGATATATTCCACGGAATTTCATTTCATCACTCGCGCAATCAAATTCCCCGAAAACGAGATACTCAAAAAAGACATTTCTTACCTTCAAGGTTTGACAAACGCATTTAATGTTCTCCGGAGTGGTCTTCTGCAACAATAAACTGATTGCCTTGTAAATGCTTTTGGCAACATCGCCGATTCTATGTCCGTCCTGCGAACAAAACATTTCAGTCAAACACCACGAATCAACGCATCATGCAACACCGCAACACTTACGTTCTGCAATTGAATGTATAGTTCAGCCAAGAATAATGTTGTGCCGCGTACTTTGTGTGCATCGTTGGTGATGAAAGCCATATTCTCTTCCTGATTGTAGTTCATTTTCAGGCGCAACAAATGTCTGAACACACTGTCCGGCGATGCGTCCAGAGCATCGAGTAAGCGACAAATCCGTGCTCCCATGTACCGGAAATTTTGTTCATTGATGGACTGTGGATGGAGATAGAAATGAACGGTTAATAATCGAAAAGGCTCGGTCATGGGTCCTCGGTTACCTGGTCAAATATAATTTCGATGGCATTGCTGATGACAAATTCATTGTGTGCATATTCGAGGTACAGTGAATTCAGCTCCTTTTGGTATGATTCGAATGACCCAGGATCAGCGTTCAACTTTCTCATCACTTCAATCAAGAAGCTGAGGACATGGGATTCGGCTTCCGACTGTTGAAAAAAGAAACGGGTCGCAGGTGTTAGTGTACCATCAATTATGCAACCAAATCAATTGCATTACCGGATTGGATCCTCTAACATCCGCATTATTCTGCTGATGATGTTGTTGCTGCTGCTGCTGTTGTTGTTGCTGATGGTAACCGCTACCGCCACCCATCGACGAACCGACATTGTAGTGTTGATGATGATGGTGCTGCTGCTGCTGCTGTTGATGATGGTGGTGGTGATGATGCTGCTGCTGCTGCTGCTGATGTGAAACCGGTCCACCAAGGCCCAAACGATCTTGAACGGAAAATCGACCACTTCGTTTCTGGTTCGTGTGATTGTGATTCATCTGATTGTTATGGTTCATTGTATGTGGATTATGATGTTGTACTTGGTGCGGCAGTTGATGGTACGGCTGATATGGTGTGTGCTGCTGATGTGGCACAACACCCACATCCATTGACGGAATTTTCGTTTGTGGAACGAATTCTGGAGCATCCACCGACAGTTTGTGGTTGGCAGCTGCAATGAAAGAAAAACAGGGAAAATAATTTCTGGTCCGGATTGGTAGACTACATCGAAAATCGTCAACAAAGCGAAGAAAAATTTATTTTGTTAACGAACCGACCTCAACATCAAATTGCTTTCCGCGAATTAATTTTACCGTGCAATTAAACTTTGTCGAAACACGGCCGACATAGACGCAATAATGTGAAATGAAAAAAAGCAACAAACTCTGACAGTATACCAGTCACTAACCTAGATCGCTCTTTTTACCGTTTTTCTTTGAAAACAAATTTTGTGTATAAAACGGTTGGAGAGGCAAGCAGTGGTCGATCCAAAAAACAAAGTCATTTAGTGCAGGTAAATCGTATACGAAGTTCGTGCTACGAGTGAGTTTATTGCTTTGTGCACCGAAGGCACAGAAATGAAGAGTAAAGCGACCAAACCAGTGTGTTGGTGCACTTTTACACGATTTTGCTTCGTTTATGCAGAAGTATTGTCAAAATTAAGGCAAAACATTACGACCCGACCGATTTTCATCTGATTCGAGTAAAAGGTAAGGTCAATCATTAGGAACGGCAACACATAATTAAGTATGGTTTCCACTCAACAAAAAGTACTCCGTGAGAGACCAACTGTCAAGTAAACAAAGCAGAAATTAAAAGAATTCAATTTTGTCTCTCACACGGAGTACTTTTTCGTTGAGTGGAAATCCAGCCTTAGTGAGTGACAAATCGTCAAGTTGTACTTCTTACCAGCTAGGATCTGTTTAAAGCTTGACCCTTTCCCATTCGTTATAACCCTCACCACTAACTCTTATAAATCAACCAAACGTGACAATAATACCGAGCGAAGGTTTGCTCTGAAGCAAATGACCGCTGACAACCCATCATCGCGACATCAAGACGACAAAAAACGTGTCGAAAAACCGTACAACAAAAGACACTTGGCATAACAAAACGCGATACACTGAAACAGAACAGTTCAAGCTGCATCTCGTATTTGAACAACGCAAAATAGCAAGACACAAGTCACTTTACATTCTGATCAATAACATTGAACCGTTTCCACGTATACAAATTGTTCTCTGTCTCCATGTAATTTTTGAATGGAATATGGTCCCGAATGAATCGAAGTGAAATGATTGTGGACGTTAATCTATTCGTATGGTTCGGGTGGTTCACAGAACACGACTTAGACATAAACAAATCGAAATCGAAACTTTAATGCAAAATGAGGTCAAACGATTGAGGTTAGATCACAAATCAACGAAAAAAAAATATTGAAACCACTGTTGCGTATGGTGCTGCCGAAACGGAACATCACCCGAAAACGAAAAAGCTAAAATCGAATAATATTTGTGAGGCGATGCAGCGCTCTCTTCATCGTCTTCTTCAGCACCATAGCGTATAGTAGTAAAATCGTAAGTTGTAAACATGAAAGTACAATGGACTTACCACTATTTCCTCCTCGCGGTGGTCTTAATTCGGCATGGGTGTACTCGTTGAAAGGCCGACTACAGTTCTGCATTTTTATTTGTCTATTTACTCGTTTTCAAACGCTTAATATTCCGATTATTCCCAACAAATCTACGTTCATGTACTAAACGTAGGCAACAAAATCTTCGCGGAAAATTATTGTTCTTAAAAATCGTGGTAGAAAAGCGAGCACTTCTATCACAGTCAAAATATCGAATTCTGATGACACTTCATGGAATATTGGGCGCATAAATCCACATGTTTTGACAAAAAAAAATATTAAAAATGCGAGCTCTCGCGAAGGAACCGATTCAATCGAATGATGGAAAAAGAGAATTTAATTTGCGTTGTTTTGGAAAACTTTTGTTTGAACTTTTATTGCACTCGGTTGTACTGATTTGTTTCTTGTGGAATTGAACTCTAGTCGCAATCACAGCTGATTCGTAAATGATAAACTATTTAGCTTGAAATTATTCTATTTTATTTGGAGTTTTAAATAAAGAAAACACCGAATTTTCCTTACTTTTATTTTTCACGATGAACAAAATGCGAGTAGGCTGTATTCGAGCTCGCCGAGTTGGTATACCTGTCCGATAAGTCTACAGAAAGTTTCTGATTCGATTTGTGCGCCATCTCTGTGAATTGTGGATAAGTTTTGAGTAGAGTGCGCAATTTTTGAAATGCTGTAGAATTATTTCTTTAAAGTATAATCGCTGTAAAATGTAACATTACCACTTCCACCTAATACGTGGAATTTTATGCAAGCAAGCTGTGAGTCTTGACATCATCTTGACTAAGACCATTGCAAAACTATCAAATTCTGAAAGTGGGTGTTTGCAAGTTTTAGACTTTTTATGAAAAGTCAGACTGTTACCACGGCATAGTAAAGTAAACCAGGCAGGATTGATTTGACTAGGGACCTGAATAATCTAGTAGCCTCATTTTTGTGAATAATATTATTCAATTTTAGTGTTCATTTGAGTTCATTTTCATATAATGTATTAGATCTAGGTCCTTTATTTGACCTTTCAAAAATGGACTCTCCTGCCTGGTTTTTATTAATCTGCCGTGTTGTTACTTTTCTTTCACTATAAATACATAAGGTCGATTTGATTTGAATCAGATTTTCGTTTCAGTGCAATAAAGTTGGGCTCAAAAATTTACCATTTAATTCACCTAGGGATTATTGTTTTAAAAATATGTATTTCAAGTAATCCCAGAGGCTCCTAAATTCGAATCCAAAACAGATTCGGTGGGTTACTGTTAATCCTTAAAATATTTACATCTAGGCCCATATTTCTACCTGTGTGGTTCGTGTTTAAGGTTCTGTAAATGATATGCAAATGTGCAGTTAATAAACATTCGATCGGTCCATTCACATCTAAATCAATTAAGAGCGCTACGAACGAAAAAAGATCGACTCTGTACTTTAAAACAAAGAATAAGTATAGACATACCACGAGGCAATGCAGCGTCAGTTATTGGAACATTGCCATCAACAAAGAAACTATTCCAAAATCCTATGAATGTAATGGACGTTAAATGCTTATTCGCCAATCAAGAAGACAGGCATACACTGAGTGAATAGACAGTTTTCGCAAATGACATAAATACATTATAAGTCAACTTATAAGTTAGAAATTAAAAGTCACATCTTCATTCCAAAAGTTTTGGAAGGTTCCTTATAATTTTCAATTTATAAGTTGACTTATAAATTGTATACGTCCTTTACGCAAACTGTCTAATAACTCCTAAAGCAACGACCTACGACATCTGAAACTTGAAGACTTACTGATCATCTACACAGACCATATCTGTCAATCGATCCTACCTGTTCTTGTGATCTAGCCCCTGTGACCGGTGTACATTTCCTTAGGGATTATGAGCGCTTTTTTTTCTGATAAGACAACACCAGGCCTTCCACGCTTTAAAATGACTTCTGTTATATGAGTTTTGCCTTTAAGTTTTAGTAGATATGTAGGAGCTTTCGTTCGCCGGGAAGAATATTTTTTAACAATCTTTTATCTTTTCTTTTACAGATAGATCGATGTGGAAGACTACTATATACGAATGCTGATAATTCCCTATTGCTTGTATAAAACCCAAAAGCAATGGCTGCATATTGCTGGGAAATATATATTTCTTGTACCATCCTCTGATTTAATACGTACGAATACTTTGTATATTACTATTTACTATTTTTTGTCCTTTTTTTCGAGGAGTCTACTTAGTATTGTCTTCTTCGTTCCAAAGAATAATAATTTATTTTAACAATAATCGTGCTGCTCAATTCAGTTAGGTTGATTCACTACACAGCATATCGTGTGAATTTTGTTGATCCGAGGCGTAGCCGAGGTCAATAAACAAACAAAGACATTTTTTTATCCCGAGTTATGTAATGGATTTTATATGCAGAGGGCGTCGAAAGAAGTGCTTGAAACATGAAAAGTACAGTTTTCGACGTATGTAATAGTATTTTACATGACTAGGGATAAAAAGATGAAATGTAGAGTTTTCGTGTGAATTTTGTTGATCTGAGGCGAAGCCGAGATCAATATACACACGAAAACAAGACTTTTCATTTTTATCCCGAGTTATGTAATGGATTTTACATGCTGAGGGCGTCGAAAGAAGTGCTTAAAACATGAAAAGTACGGTTTACGACGCATGTAGCATGTAAAAGATATTATAATTTCTAACAATATGTCCAATTTAGAACTCAGTTTGAAATTAATTATAAATGTGATTATGTATGATGTGAATTGTTGCACTTCTGTCATTAACTTTAATTTAGCAAAATTAAACTCACTCTTAGAATAGGTATTGGTAGATTTTACAGGATCGGAAATGGGTCTGTACAGAAAAAATGTAATCAACAAAAGTTACCTAACAGCTATAGGTTTAGTTTTGGACATTTACCTCTTCCTACACCAAATTTACGGTTGACGTAATTTTTCATTCGATTAAAGTTCTATTTCTGAGGGTCCATATAAAAAAGTCGAAAAAGTTGGATTGTCGGCTTTGAGATGCAGTCGAAGTTAACGATTTTTGACTCGTCATACAAAAATTAAAGCTTTTGTAAAATCTGTCGAATTTCGTCGTAGCTAATTTAAAAAGTAATTCCAAATGGAATTCAGGATCGGGAAGTTTACCAATATATTTTAGAATTAGTACGATAATGTTTAGAACTAAATTAAATGAGTGAGAAGAATTTTTTTCTTCAAAAAAATCATGTAGATTGGCAGTTCTGAATTCAGAATGAACACTAGGTAACATTTTACAGAAGATTATTTCAAATCTATGATCTTCTCGATTTTTCCGTCTCGTCGTTTGTTTATATATGAGTTTAATCACATTTTCGAAGTCTCATTATAAGAGATTTAAATGAAATTTAATCTCCAATCTAAAGGCTATTCATCTGTTATCGCACGACAGAGTAAAGTTAACCAGGCAAGAGCGCTGATTTGACAAGGGACCTGAATAATCTAGTAAAATCGTAAAATAAAACACAACATTCTCTAAAACAAATGAAAATTGAATTTAACTATTTCACTTCACTCTTTATCTCTATAGTAGCCCTATATTTTTTGCGAACAAAATTTTTCAATTTATGTCAGTGTTCATTTCAGTTCATTTTCATCCAGTGTAGTAGGTCCCTTATTTGACGTTTCGAAAATGAACCGCTCCTGCCTGGTTTATTTTACTCTGCCGTGGTTATCGTCAACGACAACAAAAATAAACGATGAGAACGCGACAAGCGTCCTCTTCTATAGCAAAATGTATGTTAGAACAAATGAAGCCACAGATTTGGTATTAACTCTAGCCGATACTATAAATAGAAAGCAGCAATCGATTTAATTGCAATGTGGCGATATGCCGTTTTTAAATGTTAGACGATCTAATTGTATAACAATTGATTAAGCCTTGGATACAGTCTAGCAGGATTACGATCCGTCTAAACATTACATCATTTCAATCATGAAATACACCGCCGCGCATTTACTTGAACTCTCCACATTCTTACCATTATTAATATTATTGACACCAAACATAATGCTCGACCCCAAACTTTCATGGACAATTAACTTGACATCCAGTCTCATGTAAATCCGAAATTTATATTTACTCTTGTAATGCTTTAATTGCGTATCATAACGGAATGTTGTTACACGCTCTGTCCAATCTACGATCCAATAAAGTACAATATCTGACAATGCATTATAAGTACTCATGCTGAATTGAACTGGAACCTTGAATGAATCACGATTGTCTCCAGGGGAATATAATATTTAGTTGGCTATTTTTATTGTCGAGGTATATTCTTTTGGGCAGTGGTTATGAAAAGTATGAAACTCGAGTCATTGCACAGTGTTTCATATATGTATTTCACTTTAAATGCGAAAAGACTTTGAGTCATTATTAAATGTGACGATATGTGCTGATTGTTTAATTTATTTGGAATTTTAACGTTGCCTTTTTTCTCGTACATATTTCTTTCAATCTGAAAAAAATGTTTTTAAAACAATGTTTCACTTGAAGTCACTTTGTACATTTAGAATGGTTAACGTTATTATGGACGTTAGTTAGATATATATATTTTATGCTGTTTGTAAAATTGGGTGTATTTACTGTTTTGATATCTCGAGTAAGTGTATCATGTGTGTGCCATACCTGAAAATTGTTTTTATTGAAGCATATCATATACATATTAACCTTGTACGGGCACAATTGATTTTAATTGTGTCGCAATTAGCTTTATAAAACTGTTTCTCATTTCTAAAACGCACATTCAAATTGTAATATTTACAAAATTCACATTCAAAAAATACCGAAAATTTAACAACATTTCAAAATTTCTGTCAGGTTAATAAGGTCTTTTCGGCGGTAACAACAACACCGCTTTTCGTTTTGAGCAATGCGTTGAACTAGAGGGACCTTGTTAGCAACAAAACAAAATGTAATTAAAGAAATTTGTGCGTTACGCGACGGAGTCTATCAATTGAAATCTATTGATTTCAATCTGAAACGAAAAAATGAATGATTCTGCCGATTGTGCGCCGTCGTACAATGCAGACAGTAGGGTGGCCACTTTATGTGGCTTGTCCGGATGATGCTAGCAATTGTATACTTCAGTATATGCAGCACAGCAATTTTCCTCTGAAAAAAATCTACTCTTTTGGGCATCATAGCCAAAGTCATTGATATCGACAAGTGACCACTTAGTACTTATTTCGTTCTTTATCTGTATTCTCGTTCTCTAAATTTACGATAGCCCAACAAGCGGCTTATCCCCTATTTTTTTATGCCGACCTTCCTTTCTCGCTGAGGGATTCTTCTGAAAAACAGAAGACCGAAATCGGACGCATTTTCTATTGGAATTTTTTATACGTTCCCTGTAAGGTATTCGACCCCAGAACCCAAAACTACTTTCAAAAAAAATTTTTCGAAGCTTGTGTGGCTTGTGTGAGGTGATCGAAAACCGACAACTTACACTTTTCTTTCAAAAATTTCTCCAGTTACACGAGCCGTACATGGTCTTATTGGGTTTAAAACTCATTCACACTGAGATATGTACAGTTGAAGTTTTCAACCGAAAAAAGACTGAAAACTTACACTTTTCTTACAGAAATTTCTCGAGATTCACGAAATGTACATGGTCGTGTGGGGTGTCATTAGAAAGGTAATTGCATATATTTTCAGGAAAAGTAGAGCTTACGGAAGTTTGGTAGCATCTACGGTTCAATATAAGCACTTAAACCTTTCAACTTATCATAATTCGTCGTAGATGCTTCCAGACCCCAATAGGACCCTATTTGCCCTGAAAGTACATGCAATTTCCTTTCTAATGACGCCCCACACGACCATGCACGTTTCGTGTACCTCGAGAAATTTCTGTAAGAAAAGTGTAAGTTTTCAGTCTTTTTTCGGTTGAAAACTTCAACTGCACATATCTTAGTGTGAATGAGTTTTAAACCCAATAAGACCCTATTTGCCCCGGAAGTACACGCAACTACCTTTCTAATGACACCCCACACGACCATGTGCGGCTCGTGTAACTGGAGAAATTTTTGTAAAAAAAGTGCAAGTTTTCGGTTTTTGATCGCCTCACACAAGCTTCGAAGAATATTTTTGAAAGTAGTTTTGGGTTCTGGGGTCGAATACATTAGTGGTACTCATTTGTGATCGACAACGAACATCAGAATGAGAAATGTAATTTGTTTAGCTTCTTATATAGCAAATGTACGTCCAAACTGATGAAGTCAAAGATTTTGCATCTAACTATAGCAAACAACAGGTGTAATAGATTCAGTAAATTTACTTGCTGATTATATCTTATGAATAAAAATGAAAAAGGACACAATAGGGGGGAATACAAAACACACATGACTTTGCAGATTTTGCATCATTTGACAGTTCGTAAATTTATTTTTACGAAATTCATTCAAAAAAGAAGAAAAGAAAAGAAGCTTTTGGTTTACCTCTATTATCATGGAAAACAGATTTTTTTAAAGAAAAAGTAAAAAAAAAAACTTGGACGAATGGCGACACATAATTAGTTAGACATGGAATAATGATCTAACTGAAATGGAGTATTTGACACGCTTTTGTAAAGGGATAATAAGAAAATTAGTTTAGGTTTCAAAAGCATATAATTTCATTACATAACTCGGGATAAAAATGATAAATATCGTTTTCGAGTGCTTATTGACCTCGGCTTGGTCTCGGATCAACAAAATCCACACGAAAACTCTACTTTTCAACTTTTTATCCCTGGTTATGTAAATATATATTATAACTGTGGATAAAAAGAAGAAAAGTAGTTTTCGTGTGAATTTTGTTGATCCGAGGCGAAGCCGAGGTCAATAAACACACTAAAACGAGACTTTTCATCTTTTTCCTAGTTATGCAATGGATTTTTATTCTGAAACTCGATTTTCTATACTTAATTTTAGAAGTTGATTTTCAAAAAATTCTCTTTTTCGGATTGCCTACAATATCTTCAAGAATTCATACCAATTGAGCATTTCAAAAATTGAAATACAATTAGTTTGTCGTCGTCGTCGGAGCGTTGGTAAGGTATCAACCAAAAATATTTTTTCGATAAAATTTTGAAACTTATTTTTCTGTTCGCTTCAACCTCAAACGTTCACCATCTGTCGTAAGTTGTAAACTAAAAAAAAATCAAATTTTTTGTGTACAACTTTAGTCTCGATCCTTGAACCAGCGCACACCCCTATTGTGCTCGAAAGTATACTCAATTCTTGCATTGATGCAAATGCTTCTAGTCGCAAATATTCTAACTATGACCACGACATTTTGTGTTTAAATTTGTCACAGAGCAAAGAATTTTTTCTGTTATATTGCAGTTTTTAACACCCTCGTCATCACAGGCATTTCAAAATGCTGTTATTTATGCTGATAATCTAATGCAAATAATTTGTTTAAATAAAATTTGAATAAAATTCTAAGATCAAAAGTAAATTTAATCGACTAAAGTATCACCTTGATACAAATTGAACATATATATTGTTTATGAAGCCATTCGTATAAATAAATACGGAATATTATTTTAGCACATTCATTCCAACGGATTTGTATAATATTTACAAAATGCGAATATTATTTCACTCAAATTGCAGATAAAACACTATTTGAATTATCTTGTAGGTAGCGAAAAAGTGTTTTGATTCAAGTTTAATTCAAGTTGTGTAACGTCCTGGTAATGTATTTCGTATTTCGTACGACAGCGGTCTACAAAATTTCTTTGAGTCCAAAACACATTAATGTTTTAATTTCCATCAGAGACAGTAGCTCTGATACTATGGTTGGTCCTCAATTTAATTAACTCAGCACCTTTTGTAGCTTGAAAGCCTTGGTAAAACTAATTAAATTTGGCTTCAAGCTATGTTAATGCTCCAAACAACAAACTCCTTATAACAATTCATTTAACTAGAAATAGAAAAAAATCTTATCTCCACCCTCATTGTGATAACTGTCGAGATCACCATCACCTTATAGTAAAATCTGCCCTCTGTACCCATTAATAATGATTTTTTTCATTTTTTTTTAGTTTCAGTAATATAAGGCTTATTCCATCGTCCCTGTGTCATTTTAATTCATCGTGTGAATCTTTTACTTCCTTGGATGTAAATATTTTTGATGGAAAATCTTCTACTTCAATAATTTTTACAAATATATTTCTCGCTATAATAAGAGAATATTACTCTGAGATCATCGCTTATTTTTGCCGTAGCTGTCGATGTTTCCTTTCGCTTCGCTGATATTTCCAGGCCAAATTATTTTTCGTAGTTGTTTTTAGCGAATGGAACGAAATTCTACATCTGTGAAACTTCTAAACACAATTAAAACTGTACGTTTGGATGAAATAATTGTGTCAGCATATTAGAAAGCATTCAATTCGATTGTCTCGATTTAACCCATAAGAACATTTAGCAAATCCAGCACAAAGCCTTTCTCTTTATTGATGGTCATATCTATACATTGAAAACCTTTAGAGACCTGATGGACGATTGCATACATTTTGCATTGTTAATGAAACATAGCACACACAATCAATAAATCATCGATTGCAATAAATCAAATTTCGAATTTTACAATCAATGACCATCTAAATAGAGTTGTATGTATTACACTCTGCTCGGATACGATGTTAATCATCGCTAAACTTTCAATAGAGTTATGTTCGATACAATTCAATCATTCGAAATTGTTCTTTCAAAATTAAAATGGAGCTCAGACCAATGATTGATATTGATTGAAAATTAATTGTTTTCCCCAAAATTTCGGAATTTATCATCTCCATTGAATTTATGTTGTTGCCGAGAGTTTTGCAACTAGAGCAGTCCATTGTTTTAGTTCCATGTATTTACTGCAATAATAAATTTGAATTTATTAAGACAAAGGGGACTTTATATAGAAAACAGAACCACATTGCGTAATTAATTATGCAATTTACAGTACAACATCAATGGTTTATGGGGCAGCAATTTGTTTGCCGAAATGGTGTAGGTATTGGCAATACCCTCTCTAGCAAAACCTAACTACATTCATTAAGGTGGTAAAAATTCAACGTAGCCTTTGCATTTTACATGTAAAATTAGTCAGCAGTGCATGATTTTACGACCAAAGAAATAAAGTGTTTTTTTGACAGCGTCAAAACGAAGTTTTTTGCTAGATAGGGCGTTGCTATTAGCTAAGATTCTATACGTTCTGTGCGTTGTTATTGGACATTTTTAAGAGAAATTTTCACTTGGCAAATTTGTAGCCTACATTTGGGCACAAAAATGTTACATTTTTGACGAAATTTTGCCTTCGCATGCTTTTTGGAAAAAGTAAAAACATCGTTTGGTGTTTCAATTTTCGTGAACTATTGCGTTTTCTCTACCTTGTGCTACATCCTCACAAACCTTTCATAAAAATAGTTATTTATACTACAAGAACTGTAAAAGGTATTTTATGTTCGAGAAGTGGTAAATGGTTCAAGGCGAAATCGTTTCTTCACGTTTCACTTATCGCCTGCGCATCATCACTAAAACGATCGAATCTGTTACTTCTTTTGATCTAAGTATTTTCAATCGATCGACACAAATTCTTAGACATCACTTGTTTTAACAGAGAAAGCATTATTATAGCTAGAGCTCATCACTTATCTTTGTCATCGCTGTAGATAACAGATGAGTGTAGTTCAGTTCGTTTGATAATTGATGCAATGCACGAACAGTTTTAAGGTTAGGAATAGACAGGCCTTCACATTTTAGTCTAAACCTTTTACGGAGGCTCATGACATCGAAAATTATCCATCAGTAACTCTCTTCTCTTCTCTTCTTGTCAATGTTACTTAAATACAAGTCCGGAGTCCGGACTCTAGACTGGCCACAGGCCCGGACTGGCTCAAAAAAGCCCTTCGGGGAAAAATTTAAAAGGCCCTTATTTTCGGGCGACTCTTTCCAATTAGGCCCTCGATTCGTATTACTGATTACAATTGTGTAACTTACACAGTATACGTGAATCACACAGTACCGCTACATCACACGGACAATTGCGACATTTGCCTAGGACACAACGATCTGGGGCGCAAAATTTGAAAAGAAAAATTGGAAATAGCTCAGGTAAATATTCGCTCAGGTAAAAATGTTATAACTAACGAAAAATTTATTAAGACAATTTTTTCAGAATTTTCCGAGTTTTTTTATAATTTTTTCGGAATTATCCAATAATTAAAATTCCCAATAAGCCCTGTTCTATGACCGTAAGAAAATTCCATTTTCTGGGAATTTTATCTATGGCTGCTAGAAAATTCCCATTTTTTGTACATTTTCTGAGAATTTTATCTAAAGCCGGTTGAAAATTCACATTTTTGGTACATTTTCTAGAAAATTTATTCAAAGCCGCTAGAAAATTCCCATTTTTGTACATTTTCTGGGAATTTTATCTTAAACCGCTAGAAAATTCCCATTTTTGGTACATTTACTGGGAACTTTATTCAAAGCCGCTAGAAAATTCCCATTTTTGGTACATTTTCTGGGAACTTTATACAAAGCCGCTAGAAAATTCCCATTTTTTGTACATTTTCTGGGAATTTTTTATAAAGCCGCTAGAAAATTCCTATTTTCTGGGAACTTTATCTAAAGCCGCTAGAAAATTCCCATTTTTTGCACATTTTCTGGGAATTTTATCTTAAACCGCTAGAAAATTCCAATTTTTGGTACATTTTCTGGGAACTTTATTCAAAGCCGCTAGAAAATTCCCATTTTTGGTACATTTTCTGGGATTTTTATTCAAAGCCGCTAGAAAATTCCCATTTTTTGTACATTTTCGGTGAGGCGACATAACTACACGGTCAATATCGTCAGGAACGATATTATCGTTTTTTAGAAAAAAATTTCATCCAGGACGATAATATCGTCTAAAATTATAAATTTTAAAATATTTTCAGGACGATATTATCGTTTTCTTGACGATATTATCGTTTAAAAAAACGATAATATCGTTTTTAAACGATAATATCGTTTTTTGGACGATACTATCGTTTTTTTGGACGATACTATCGTTTTTTTGATGATACTATCGTCTAAAAAACGATATTATCGTTCAAAAAACGATAATATCGTTTTTTTGACGATAATATCGTCCTGGATGAAAATATCCGCTGGACGATATTATCGTTATTTTCTTTTTCTGAACAAATTTATCGTTATTTTGGACGATAAATTTAAATTTTATAATAGAAAAATTACACAGACTAATTATGAGACTATGCGAGAAAAAAAAAATTAACTCCTAAGTTCCGACACCGTTCCGGCGCGGCGCCCGGCTCGCATTGCGGCCCTCCGCTTCGCTCCGGGGCAATGGGCCGGATCGCTCGGCGTGTTTAAACGCTTTTTATGTACAATCTAAGTTGGTATTCATTTCGTAAAAAGATGAATTATTTAGGGACGAACTAAACGCCTTTTTTAAACACTGATGTGTAGGTGATTTCCTCTGACAATTGTTTTTTGATATTTTGGAAGAGAATTCGGTTCTTGCTGCACCTCTGAGTAAAATTAAGTCCTGGACAATATTACCACCCAAAACTAAACGATAATATCGTCCTGGGCGATATTATCGTTTTTTTAAACGATAGTATCGTGCTGGACGATATTATCATTTAAGAAAACGATAATATCGCCCAGGACGATATTATCGTTTTGGACGATATAATCGGACAGAAAACGAAAATATCCATTAGATTTTCTAGAGCGGTAACATCGTCCAGAAAACGACAGTATCGTTTTCTGAACGATAATATCGTCCAGAAAACGATACTATCGTCCAGACAATATTTTAGAATTTTCCAATTTAGACGATATTATCGTCCTGAATGAAAATTTTTTGGACGATAATATCGTTTTTTTGGACGATAGTATCGTTTTTTAGATAATATCGTTCCTGACGATATTGACGGTGTCGAAATGTCCCGCCACCTACATTTTCTGGTAACTTTATACAAAGCCGCTAGAAAATTCCCATTTTTTGTACATTTTCTGGGAATTTTATATATACAAAGCCGCTAGAAAATTCCCATTTTTGGTACATTTTCTGGTAACTTTATACAAAGCCGCTAGAAAATTACCATTTTTGGTACATTTTCTGGTAACTTTATATAAAGCCGCTAGAAAATTCCCATTTTTTGTACATTTTCTGGTAACTTTATACAAAGCCGCTAGAAAATTCCCATTTTTTGTACATTTTCTGGGAATTTTTTCTAAAGCCGCTAGAAAATCCCCATTTTTTGCACATTTTCTGGGAATTTTATGTAAAACCGCTAGAAAATTCCCATTTTTTGCACATTTTCTAGGAATTTATTCTATTGCAACGCTTATGATTGAGAATCTTTTTCAGAATATTCCGAATTTTTTCAAAATTATTGGAATTTTGGAATTAAAATTCTCAGCAATAAGCCCTGAGTGAAAGTATACAAGTGTTGATTAGGAGATGAAAGAATTTCGGTGTTTTCGGCAATTTGTAATAAATGAGCCAATGAATCGGCAAGGAGAATGCCGTAAAATAATACAATTATATTCGAACCAAATTTAATGGTAAAAATTTGGTTCGAATACATAAATCGAATAAAAAATTAACTGAAAGGCCTCAGTAGGAAATCGAAGAAAATATTGAGAGAATTGACTCAGTACGAAATCGAATAATAAATTGAAAGAAAGGAATCAGTAGAAAAATTTCTATTGGAAATTAAAGATTTTGCCTATGTTCACTGAAATTGGCTACATTTGTTTAAAATTTTAAAAAACCCTGTCGGGACTTCGCCCGACTGAAGCAAAAGGCCCTTCGGGAATCGCCCGAATGCCCAGTATGGCCAGTCAAACTTCCTTTGTTCAATCTACGCCTCTTTTTATTAAATATTACGTCTCTTTTGTTTCAGCGCCCTATGCGCCTTTTGGTAGTCAGTTCGGCCCTGATTAGGCCACGGCTTAAAACCTATTCCAAATTGTTACATTAGACAGTTTGCGCAAACTCCGTATAATTTATAAGTCAACTTATATGGTGGAAGTTATAAGTACCTGATACGAAAAATACTTATTTGTTCCACGACTTTTGTCATGTAGCCCTAAAAGCGCTAGAACAAGCGTAGCCCTAGTGTATATAATCGACAATCACGCATGATAGCAAATCCACATTGACGTCAAAATGAAGGTAATTTAGCCAAATGAAGAATGAAATTGAAAAATAAAATTTTCGATAGTGGGCTGGCATACCTAACAAATTGAAAATTCGAAATTTTGACTTGACAGGCACGCCGACTATAGTGCCATTTTCTAAGGCATTTTAAGGCTAATTTACTGTGAGGTAGTTTATAGTAAGCAGTACGATACTATGCCATTTTTTATTTAAATTGTTCTCACCGAAGACTGAATCGCATCTTAATAGTCAAAAATATGGAGAAACCACTTGCCCACTTAAAATAGTTGCAGACGAGTTTTTCTTTTTATCAAATAATGAATTGAAACCATAAAATGTATGAAGCAATATATTATAACGGTCAGAGCTGAAAATGTCATCTGTTACGTTTAGAGTTCAAAAATGTATTGGTCATTCTGAAACAGGATGTAGTAGAAATGTGTACAGAAATACGTTTGAATTTCGAAATTTAATCAAAACATTTGAATCAAATGGTTTTAAGGAAACCTATTACACTTTTCAATTTGACATCGTTTACCAACAAAAATCCACAAACCTCTCACTTCTTTATGTAATTCCAGCTATAATGTCTCGGACTACCTTTTCAACACAAATGTTTTTTTTTTTCGTCAATCTCTTACCAACATTCACCTTCTTTTTATTGTCCTCTAATTATGTGACACCATGCCAGAAAAACTGTAATTGTTGAAAAAAAAAGTTTTTTTTTGTATATTAAAATTAATGACTAAATCCACCTTTGCAAATTAACAACAAATTTTCATGCGCTAAAAATTTGTTAATTCAATTAATCTAAAAAATTATAATAATTTGTTCATCGGAAATGTGTCATTTACACAGTCAGAAAAAAAAAATATTAACAAACGCCCCGGTAATACGTCAGCCCGAGTTTCGGCTGACCTTCGTCGACGGAAACAAGAATGTTTTATGCTGTTAGACTGTACTCTATGCAATATGAAATTCAAAAACAGCCTCACGAAAATATATCACCTTAAAAGACATAGAAGGTATGACTAATTACACATTTTTACGCCTTTCGTGTAATTAAAATAAATTAAATTTATTTTACAGTTTCACATAATTGACACTCGATTTATCTTCGAGCATTTATCCGTTCCATAGATCTAAAAATGTCGTGTTCTTTATGGGTAATAATTTTTGCGCCGTGATTTATTGTTACTCATACAATTTGGAATTTATTGAGTGAGGCATCCACATAAATTTGTTAAAATATTTGTTTCTGCCTCAGATATTTAACTTATCGGCCAGGTGATAGCAAAATACGGACAGAGATTAATGTTTTAAGCTTCTGGCTGAACATTATTGCATTTAAGTTAGAGCTGAACAGATCTATTATATCAGTTTAAGCTGAGTCTCCTATAGGACCAATTTTTTGACAGTTCCTTACGCAATTTCATCGTAATACAGTTGCTTAACCTAGATATATCATCTGTTATCAATAATGCACAAGTTAAAGTTGTCTCATATAGCAAAATACATTTCTAAACAAATGAGTGTAGAGATTTTCTACATGTGTCTATCAAATGAAGTAATAGATTCGATAATTGTTCAATGTTTTCCGTCTGTGAATCAGTTGAAGAATTCGTGGCTATGTCTAAGTTTTCTTCATGAGGAATTCACTTGAAAACAGCCTTGACGATACGGGTGTTATTTTCCTCGGGTGTGTTTTATATATATGTCTAGATAGGCATTGGTCCCTTAATCCCAAATTCGTCTTCCAAAGTTAATTACAACGTCTTAGGTGGAGAAATGATGATTGGAAAGCTTAGGTCGCGTAGAGTATATATATAGAGGGGTAGCCTCAGCGTCTTCATCAAGTTGTTAAGTGTGGGTTCAGAGCATCCGTTGGACCTATTGTGCTTGCCCACGCAATATTTTAATTAGAAACTTTAGAGGCTGATGTTATCTTAACACGCTATGCATTTCAGGAGTTATGCTTTCTTTCTGTGAATTAAAACACAAAACTCATGCAAGTATACACGCAGACATGTATCAAAGGGAGGCTGCCTGACGTCTGACATACGAATGGTAATGATGCTAGGAGCAGTGCTATGAGTTATAACAAACGGTATCCATTAAATTAATTTGAGAGATCTCTTGATGTCCTTCCGCAAAATAAACCACACACCAGAGAAGAATTTCAATACGTTTACGACGCAGTATAAAGAATTTCGCAAATAAATTCAAATTTCGTTAAAAATTCTGTTTTGGTTTGATTGCTTTTTCTTAATATGTAAGTTAAAATCTTTAGAATAATGAACTGGATTTGCGCATCGTTCGGAAGCTCATAATTGAATATAAATTTTTCTAATTTTTACAACCTCAATAAAATCGAGTACTAAAAGCCCATTTCCAAGTCAACATGTAATTTATGTTCAATCGATTTGCTTTTTAATGTTGTACCCATAATAAATGCAAAAATTTTCTTCGGATCATTGTTCATGATTTACCACAAAATCTTAGAAAAACTGTTATATAATCAAGACAAAAAAAATAATTTTGTTATCAGTTTGTAGTGTCCGTAAATTATTGCATTGTGCTCATGATTGTGAGGAAATGCAAGCGAGATTTTATATTGTTTATCGCCGTAGGTGAGACATTTCAATGCATTTGAGTTTTTATGATGGAAAGAATTATTTTTCGAATCATAAAATCGATATGATCGGTCAATTTCCGGTAATATAATACAGTGCTATGAGGTGAAATACATTATACAAGAGCACCAAGCAATGTAATTGGAAAATTAAAAATTGAAATTGTTGTTTTGGTGATGACAAGAATAGAGTACGCGTAAAAGACAAGACGTCGAACGATCAACCATCTGTTATCGACATCCACAAGAAAGATGAGCAATCATCTCCGTTTGAAAAAGGTTTTATTAAGCTAATTGTATGTTAAAACGATTGACGTAAAAGATTTTGTATCAAACAATGCTGTCACGGCTGTCACTCTGAAAATAAGTTGTTTCACTTTGTCAACTATGATAATTTGATACATTTCCAAGCTATCCTTAAGTATGGTACTTAAAACAAAAGATGTAACAGATTTAATTACATTACGATACAGTTTGCAGTTTCTAAATAGTCGAGTAAGAAGCTGATCGAGATAATTGAGTTTTTGGTAACACTATTTCATTCCGTGGTTTTCACGAAATCTTGAAAATTCCCAATGAAAGTAGATAAGTAGGTATGGCCAGTCCATACAAGTCGGAGCACATACGGATTTGCATGGCGCCACCTCAAACGAACTCATTTCTAGTGGAAATTTGCACTCCGGCTAGAACAAATTTGAACGTTTGACCATACCTATCCATTTACTTTCATTGAAGATTCCAGTGAACGTATAAACCAGGTATGGTTTGTCGACCATACAAACCAGAGGAAATATCGATTTCGCTTATTTCACCCTGAGACGAACTCATTTTTCATTTAAATTTCACCAAATCTATCGAGTTCAACAAATGCATTAAAGGTAACCTAACTCGTGAAACAAGTAAATCTCCAATGTTTTGACTTAAATCGATAATGCGCACGCATTCATGTCATCAAATTTCTTGTACGAATTTTCATTTTATTCATTAGCAGCTTGTATGTGCAAATAAAGTTTTACAGTTCATTGTCTCTACCAGAAAGACCGTACGCATTATCGATTTAAGTCAAAACATTGGAGATAAAATTGTTTCAGGCCAGGATGGGCTAACTAAAAGAATATTTAAAATTTCCAATTTTCAGCGAGTGAGGTTACGTTGAAGTGAGGTTACGTTGAATTCATTTGTTGAACTCGATAGATTCGATGAAATTTAAAGGAAAAATGATTTTGTCTAAGGGTGTCTAACATTAGGATCATACCTCGTGGAAAATTTCATCTCAATTATTCATAAATGGTAGTAATATAATAGTTTTTTTCACCTTATGTCTCGCAATCTCAGAAATAATAATTCAGTGTTCATCATTCATTCATCTCAACGCTGTCAGTAGCAGATGAACAGATGTTCTTCAAAGATCTATTCATTGACACAAAAACCTTAAATTCGGAGCCAGGAAAAGGTGGTTGCAGTTTGCAACTACCAATAACTTTTCATTATTTTTATGGACCAAATTATTTCTGTAAGAAATGTATGCCGCGCCGTTGATTGGACATGAAAATTAAACATTACTATTAAGTCCTCGGTTAAGTCTAAATAATTGTCTTTGTTAGCAGTCGTACGTAAGCATATATACGTACAGTATGTACATTCAAAAGACACAGACTTTAGCCAACATATCATTTCGATTTAGATCTCAATTAAACCATTGTATTACACCAATTATTTTAGACTATCAATTGGATTTTATGACCTCGCCACAACCATTATTATTATCAATAAATGAATAATTCAATTTTAATATTCGGTATATTAGACATTAGACGCCGAATAAAACGGTCAATGTGTGTTTATTATAATAGTTAAATATGACTCCCCATGATACCCATTCTCTTATATATATGTTACAAAACCAATTGCTAGAATTCGAATAACAAAAACTTATGTATACCACATAATGTTTTGTGAATTAAAATAAATTTTATTTTATTTTAAAACAAAACGAAAATATTTTAATTTGCATTTCGCTCCGTTCGGATGTGGTGAACTTAATCAGATAAGTAATTAAATAATTGAGAATTAATAAATATTCGCAGTGCAAATGTCGTTGCCGTTCACGAAGCAATAGCAACGCGAAATGGAAAGTGTTAAATTTTAATGTAGGTCCAACAAAAACGACACATTTCTTCTGGAGGTCCGATTCTAAAATCCGATGACTGGCACTTTAAAATTAATTTTTTGACAGTAATTATGTTGGGGTTAATCGAAATCCACAAACGGACCACAAATGGAATTTAAAAAAAATGTGTTCGTGACAATACCAGAAATGAATATTTAAATTTAATGGGACAAAAAATGCCATAACTATTAAACTCAGTCCTGACACTTAGTTTTTCTGATTATGATTTTTCGTAATTTAATGCTTTCCTAACGTATATGTACGGATTAAATTATCTGGAATGAAATTCGTTGTCTTTTTTTGCTGTTCTTGTACCCAATATATGTCTGTTCGATGTTATGCTCATGATTGCTGTATTATGGCATTCGACATTTTTATAGCTTAATAATTGTGTGCAATTTTTTTATTAATTGGAAACATGGCAGATTAAGATAAAGTGTTAGACATGACAGTAGGTTTTCTCTGAATACCAAAGGTGTCCGTTTCTTTCACCTATATTACCTATATGGTAACTAGTGACATTGATCCGAAGCAGGTCGGAAATGTTGTCAAACAAATTTTTATTGCATCTCGCACTCATATATTCTAGCTTTGCTTGAAGTTTCGTCCAAGGCATCTATTGACTTGCCACACGCAGATACAAAAATCTAAACTTCTGTCTCGACCTAATTTCTAGAAATTTATACTATTTGGATAAGGGATCCATTAAAAAAAACTCAAGGCCATCGCAGTCCTTCTGGCATTACCAGTAGACAGTGTATCGGCTATATAACAATAGTACATTAACTATAGTACAATTCAGGCCTCCTACGGTTTCAAGACCCTCCCCAAGGCAGCCATCTCGGCCCGCTGCTGTTTCTAATCTTTTTCAATGATGTTGTGAAAGTGATGAGGCACTCCAAGTGTGCGCTGTATGCTGATGATTTGAAGGTGTACCGCGAGGTGAAGTCGTTTGGAGATGCATTAAAGTTACAGCACGATCTTGCCGCAGTCAGTCAGTGGTGTGCGGACAATTTTCTTTGCTTGAATGTGGGGAAATGTGCGACGATATCCTTTTTCCGGATTCGGAATCCGGTTCGTTTTGGCTATGTCGTCGATGGAACGGTTCTGAAGAGAGTGACTGAGGTGCGTGATCTCGGAGTACCAGCGTTAGAATAGTTTCACTCTTTTAGTTCCCCTTTTTTTGTGGAACTAGAAAAAGTGAAACTATTGTAACGTTGCATATATGCAGCGTTACAATAGTACCACTTTTTCAGTTTCACAAGCTAGCAAAATTGGAAAACGGCTAGCTTGTGAAACTAAAAAAGTGGAACTATTGTAACGCTGCATATATGCAACGTTACAATAGTTTCACTATTTTAGTTCCACTTTTTTTGTGGAACGGAAAAAAATGGTACTATTGTAACGCTGCATATATGTAGCGTTACAATAGTACCACTTTTTTAGTTTCACTTTTATTTCTCAATTTTCTGAAAAGTGGTACTATTGTAACGCTGCATATATGCAGCGTTACAATAGTTTCACTTTTTTAGTTTTACTCTACTAAACCATAGTTTTTATTGAAATCTAACACATTTGCAATGATAATAATCACGGTCACTGTCACATTTTTGAAAAATTAAGTATTTTTATGAAAAGATACAGTTAGTGAAAAATAAGTTCTTTCAGAAATATAACTTTCGACATATTCAACAATATCATCGTTTCTCTCACGTATTCTCTCATTTTGTGTGTTATTTCAAATGGCAATTGAGAGAACTAGAGAATAGGGTGTAGCGGTTTTTACAAAATGTCTTAATTCTTTTAAGGCTCAGCCGGAAATCCACTTAGCTGGTCCAACTGATCATTTTATGGAAGAAAAAAAATTTTAAACTTTAATTTTGTGCTGCCGCCAGATCAATTTTTGAAAATTTCGTCGTTTTTGGTCCACGTCACATATATCGATTTTTTACGGTGGGCTCAGTTTACATAAAAAGTTAGGTCCATGTGGTAATCTAATCTCCAGACTTCAAAATTTCGTCGTAGAAGGACACATTTCACTTATTCACGCAACATATCGGCACTGTTGACATGAGTCATTGCGAATGTGGTGTCGATGGACAGCTGAGACTTCCAGCATTTCAGAATTAACCATTTTTATTACAAAAAAATTGAATAAGTGTATTTCAGGTGCCTCTGAAACTCGTCAATTTTAGCAAATATGAGGGAAAAACTTTGAGTAGAGGAAATGTTGCTCTACTGCGAGAACTATTTACTAGCTTCATTCCTCAAGTATCTACGCCTCTATGACTGTTTGAAAATCACGTTTTTTAAACTTTAGTGTGTCGTCGCCTTCCCTTGCACTTATGGTACCAAATTTTTGTACAATTGTTATTAGAATTTCAGGCACTACCGATTGCAACCACAACCAGTTTTCCACCAGTCTCTCCATAGACAGGATGGGCTATGCACCACTGTCAGCGACGGTACGGATGAACATTAAAAATTTTTGTGGAACCTTGTTTAGGGCTTCGAGCTGACCAATAATATCAAAAATACCAAAAGTGCATCGAAATGATCAGTTAAAATTTATTCAGCCGCACCGTGAATATATAAAGCCAAACTTTGAGGAACAACAAGATTGGTTAGAAATGTTGCGAATTTTGCGGAATTTTATAAAATTTCGAGAATTTTCAGGAATTTCAAGAATTTTGATAATTTCAAGACTTTAATTCCTAAAATGGGCTATGCAATATTATGATAGTTCATAGTCACGGCAGAACGGTGAACACGAAACGAAAAATGACTCATTCTGACATATCTTTATTAATTTATTGAATATAAGAGAGAAAAAAGACTGTTCAAATCAAAAGACAGAAATTCTGACATGCATGGTGAATTGGCCTTTGAAAATCTCTTCTATGGAATCAAACTCCCGGGCTAAGTTCAAAGATGTACGATGTGTCTAAAAGCTATTCCAGAAAGACAAGATTGAACACAGTTAAATATTGACTCAACTGATTAGAATGAACTGGAACCTTGATTGAGTAGTTCAAAGTTGTTAATAGTCAAATATCAAGTATTTGAGTTAAGAAAAAACTATCAATTTGGTAGTGAAATATTAAATTTCAGAGAATTTAGAATCTATAAATTTTATCAACAGAAGTGGAAAACTTGGAAACGGAGATTAATTTTTCCCATACAAACAGTGGATATATTTAATTTAAAGAGAAAATTTTCGCGCCCTATTGTTCCACAAAATTTTTACTGTACTAAACTGAAATCAAGGATAACAAAATTTAGCAAAAATCAAATCACATTAACGCGGTTTTACACAATTTTATCTTAGAGGCACATAATCGATCAGAAAATAAACAAAAAACAAGCAATAAGAATCATCAGTTCACCTTTGTTGATCAACCATGCGCATATCAGCATGTACAAATTCAGACTAAAATGTTATGGTGGATATATTATCCATATTGGAAGTAATAGCGCCGCAGGAAGATTTTTTTAAGCCTAAACTACCTTTTTCATGTACTTTTTATTGAATACCGCGAGAATAAGTGAGAAAAGTCGGATAATGGCTAAAAAAAAGTTGCTCACTTTCGTGGTCCTCGAAATTAGTTGCTAAAAGTGACAATAGTGAGCCACATGCATCCCTGTACAAAGTATATCTTGAGTGACCATTTATTGACTCTAAATGAGCGGTGCGCTTCTCTGCCTTACAATAAGCCCATATTCGGTGCAAGCAATTGAGTTTCCGTTTTTTTTATGAAGTCAAATAAATGAGGTCTTCCACATACTACGAAGTAGGAGAAAAACAACATTTTAAAGGCCAATGATCGGACGGTTCAGGACAATTTTGGACTGATCATACAATTTTGATTTCGTCTATTCTTTTTGCATCGCTCCATCTTTTTTGAAGACCAAAAACAAGTTGAAAACACTGAAAAATATGAGTCTACTGGGCAGAGATTTTAACCGATGATTATAGTTTTCATGAAGGTCTGTCAAAGGCCTACATTCCTAGAAAATTTCAACTTTTAGAAACATGACTATCTCGAGCTATCACAAAACAACTGTTTTCACCACCTTTTGACATGCAATCACTTTTCACTTGTTCACTCCGAAAATGGGTAACTAACCGAAAAAGTAAATGATACCTATTTCTCAGAATTGAAAGACGATTCAAACGAGCTATAGCTTGCCCGGATCGCCGAACCATTGTATTTATTTTCACCGAAATTGGTTCAAGTTTTGGCGATATCACTCTTAATATAAGTTTTAGCAATGCTTCGGTTCATGATTTAGGTGTCCCAATTCAAATCAGATGTTGTATTTGACTCACCGTGGTCCATCTAGCATATTTAAAGTTTAATTTACATTCTTGCACATTTTCATCAAATTTTGCAGCGAGATTAAAGTCTCAAAATCACCATTTGGGAACTTTGATAATCAGTCACGAACTCAAAAAATATTTTTTAGACTTGATCTTTTTTATAAAATAATCTATGAAGTCTGGAGATTAGATTACCACATGGACCTAACTTTTTATGTAAACTGAGCCCACCGTAAAAAATCGATATATGTGACGTGGACCAAAAACGACGAAATTTTCAAAAATTGATCTGGCGGCAGCACAAAATTAAAGTCTTAAAATTAAAGAATTAAGACATTTTGTAAAAACCGCTACACCCTATTCTCTAGTTCTCTCAATTGCCATTTGAAATAACACACAAAATGAGAGAATACGTGAGGGAAACGATGATATTGTTGAATATGTCGAAAGTTATATTTCTGAAAGAACTTATTTTTCACTAACTGTATCTTTTCATAAAAATACTTAACTTTTCAAAAATGTGACAGTGACCGTGATTATTATCATTGCAAATGTGTTAGATTTCTAGAAACTATTGTAACGCTGCATATATGCAGCGTTACAATAGTACCACTTTTCAGAAAATTGAGAAATAAAAGTGAAACTAAAAAAGTGGTACTATTGTAACGCTACATATATGCAGCGTTACAATAGTACCATTTTTTTCCGTTCCACCAAAAAAGTGGAACTAAAATAGTGAAACTATTGTAACGTTGCATATATGCAGCGTTACAATAGTTCCACTTTTTTAGTTTCACAAGCTAGCCGTTTTCCAATTTTGCTAGCTTGTGAAACTGAAAAAGTGGTACTATTGTAACGCTGCATATATGCAACGTTACAATAGTTTCACTTTTTCTAGTTCCACAAAAAAAGGGGAACTAAAAGAGTGAAACTATTGTAACGCTGGTTCTCGGAGTCGTGTTCACCGAGAACGTTTCGTTCAATAGACATATGGAGGTTGTTGTGGCGAAAGCATATTCGATGCTCGGTTTCGTGAAGAGAGTGTGTCGCGACTTTAGTAACGTTGAGGCGCTCAAAAGCCTGTACTTTGCATACGTGAGGTCCCATCTTGAGTACGCTTCAGTAGTGTGGTCGCCTTATTACCAGAACCACATAGATGCCATTGAGTCCATTCAGAAAGATTTTTTAATTTACGCTCTTAGGCGTTCTGTGAGGAGAGGCCCCGACTATCGTCTCCCGTCTTATGTGAGCAGGTGCGAGTCCGTTCGCTTGGAAAGTTTGTCCCGCAGGCGGTTCAATCTGGCAGTTAGCAACAGCCGTTGGCTTTTAAGTAAATAAATAAATCAAATTTTAGGAGTTTTAGGAGGTTTTTAGATTTAGGTTTTAGGAGATTTTTTAGGAGCTTTCGTTCGCTGGAAAGAATATATTTTTTAACAACTTTTTATGTTTCTTTCACAAACAGATCCATGTAGAAGACCACTTTATTGTGATAAATTCATCGTTGTACGAATTCTGATAAGCCCTATTTCTTGTATAAAACTCATATTTTTCCCTTTACAATGGCTATTTCTATAAAATCTCTATTTCTTGTAACATCCTTTGATTTCCATTGTGCAAAGTATTGTCTTGTTCGTTCCATTATGCAGCAAAATTAAACTCAAGTTGTAGCATACTCTTAGACTAGATATTTTGGCCGATTTCAATTTTTTATTTATTTTAGGAGTTTTAGGAGATTTTAGGAGGTGTAGGCCTGAATTTAAGTACGACACTTACATCGTACTACTAACATTAAGAGTACCAATGTATAAAGCGACCTTGGGAATATTTGGGAATTCTTTTTGAGAATTTTAGGAAATTTTAGAGAATTTACAGAATTAATTCTCAAATATTAGGCTCTGCTGTCCACTGTAAGTTTCGTTACGTAAATTGTAGCGGTTGTGCAAATAGCCAAAGTGAACAATAGTAAAATGATTCTAAATTCTTCCTTATACAAATTGAGAAAGTGAGGTGAGGTGAGAGACTATTCGCACATTGTACGAATAGCTATTTTATAACAACACTTTGGCTGTTCGGCCATTGTACAAATATCTAAACTATTATAAAGAGACTATTCGCACCAAAAGTATTACAAAGTGGCTATTCGCACACTTACCAATTTTAATTTAAATGACATATATACGTGTACTACAAGTAATTGAACCTTCTACAGCAGTTAGGAACGTCATAGATATGCAATGAAAAATGAGTAGATTATTATGACAGAACAGTAAGTTACCCGATTGATTTTGTTGATCACTGGCCGACATAGTCAACCGTCGAAGCTGAGAAAAATTGTGACCTAAAATTAGTCTTCAGTACTAAGAAGAAAGCTATGGACCCCTAAACCATTAACTAAACCTATAAGATTAGCAGAGCTAAATTAATTACAGCTTCTGTACATGCGTCCCAATGTACACATACTCTAATATGTCAAATTAAGTTCCTATTCCGTCTCCATCAAACTATATTATTCGGCCCCACCACTTATAAGTTTATGAGCGATATTGTTTTGAAAAATTCATTCGCATCGTACCAATGCACATGCTTTTTATCACCTCACTCTGATGGTGGATAAACTATTAACGAAAAGATTATTATACACACACCGCACATTCTCCGTATAAAATGTTTTATTAACGTCGGTATAAGTATTAACGTCGAGGAGTAACGAGAAGAGAAAAAAGACCACAACACAATCAAACTAAACTTCTTCCATATAATAAACAAGAAAAGTTAAATCTCAATATAGCACTCACCTGGGGATTTTGACTTCACTATCTCTGCGGTTTGGTTTATGTCTGAAGAAACCGAAAACTTGTCAGTAAGAGTTGGATATTTGAGGTGCATGGTACCAAAACGGTTACCATAGTCGTGTTTTGAAAAAAAATTGCAATATTTGACTGGTATTTGAATAAATTGATTATTTAATTTTAATAAAATTATTTAATTTTTCGGTTTTTTTTAAATGTTGTTGTTGTTTCTATTCGTTCGGGTTAACACGTTTATCGAACACAAACATTTTATTATTTGAAAATTTTTGCGATTATGTTAAATGCATATCGAAATTTGTGTGATATTTTTGTTCGGTTATGAAACCGTTAACGATTTCATAGAGACGTGCGGAAGATATTTCGTAAAAACGAGATCAAAATCGGAAATCTTTAAATGTTATTTGGAAGAAACAAAAAATTTGAAATGAAAAAAAAAATGTTTTCTTTTGGTATTGAATGAGAAGACAAACTTTCGGTTATACCATGTCAAATACAATATTTGATATCGACTCATCACTATCAATTTCATGAACATTGAATTAATATATAGTCACACGAAAAAGTGAAAATTTTTGTTATTGAAAAAACAAACAGGATTTTATTTGTAAAAAAAACACCAACTAAACACCAGTGAAATTACACATTTTGATCTGAGACAAATAGAGTCTTTGAAGTTTATAATATTACGAAAAGAAAAACGATATAAAATATGAAATGAAAAAATATTTTAATTTAATAATCACATACGCATTCGCGCGACATTCGCAATATTATGTGTACAAACGGCTCGACGTATATAAAATACTTTCCTTTTTCGTTAATTTATAAAAAAAACTTTTTTTTTCTCTCTGCAAGCAACACAAAAGTCACTTGTATGATACACATGTGATTAATATGTTGCATTTTATCTCCGTTAATATGTGCACCGCATAGTGAAAAATTGCAATTTTATTAAACGAGGCCATGTTGTTAAGTCGATTTTCTTTTATAGGATTTTCTGTAGATAAATATGTGACTGCTGATATTAACATAAATTTAAAAAAAAAGTTTACGGGAAAATAAATGAAAACAAAACTTAAAGCAACAGAGATAATAATTGCATTTTATGCTGAACAAAATAAATTCATGCAAAATATGATGCACTGACCGTTAATCGGTAGAGATGAAACTTTCAACCGTTTACGTTTGATGCAGTTGTTGGTAAGAAACAAATGACAAATTCCATAATTAGTCTTGAAAATAATTAGGCATTAAGTTACGGCAAGCGTATCACGTCAAACTAATCATACCAATCTACTACTTCATATGTTAAACATATCGCTTAATTTTCGATACGAACGGCGTTATGCACTAACCGTACTTATTTTTTGGATCCTCAAATTTCATGGGTATCCTGATGTGTATCCTTTGGATCTTTTTTAAGTACGGTTAATGCATAACGCCGTTCTTAGATCACTGATCTATTACTGCATTTGTTTTAACATTCATTTTTCTACATATTAAGACAATACAGGCCAGAGCTTATCGCATATTTTTTGTCGGATGACTATGACTGATGTCATTCGCAACATGTTTTGACAAAACATTCTTATTTAAATTTCCGTAAAATTCCTTTCATTTCCTTAAAAAAAAATCTTAGTTTTCTAAAGTTTCTCGAATTTCTCAAAGAAATTTTTTCCAAAATTTCCTTAAAATTATTTTTACAAAAATTCTCAAAAATAGTCCCTGCTAGCCATGGTTCTTTATTTCTAGTATAAGATTCGAAAAAAAAAGATTGTTAGAAGCTTTCTGCGCAGGACCAGTGCTCTAGAATTAATGTTGAATAAATCTCTTTTTACAAATTCATAATTTGAAAGTCAAAATGTTTATTCAGTTCTCTTCAAGGAAATGTCCCAATGTCCGTTCACTTAGTATGTGTATGGAAGTGGGACAGTGAAGTAGCTTATTAGAATTAAACATTTCCTTGCTACTGTCATTATCTCTTTTTTACAATCCACAATGTACCATAAACGTTCTAATAATATTTTCTTTTATTGATCTTAACAGCATAAATGAGTTTGTCCATTAAAGTCTGGCTTTCAAAGTTTTGATGTTGGTCAAGTCATGTGATAAAATATTTTAATCTGCAGACGTTCGCAACATTTCTAAATTTTGTTTACTTAAGACATAGAATATAACCATCAAATAACCTCAAATCGATCTTCACATCAGCCAATCAAATTTAAATTAAATTTTATTACGGCGATCAAACAGAAGAACGACTCCACTCACACTCTATTTCAGTGCTTTCGTGCATTGGGTCGTAAAGTGCATAAACTGATTATATGCGTTCGTTATTCGTCTATTTTTCCTTTTTGCTGAAATTTATTTTATTCTTTCGAATTAATTAATTATGATGTAAAATAACCTGTTTGCAATTAAGTTCAGTATTTAAGACAATATATAAACAACAAATAAATAAAAAAAAATTATTTTACTTGTATTTTATCGCAAACACGTTTTTTTTCTCCTCTCGACAAAATCATAGAGAAGATCTTTAAATGTCAAATGCGCCTTGTTGTGTATTTTATCGGATTTATTCACATAAAACTCATCGGTGTGTATTGTACTGTATATATATTGTATTCTCATTCCTCCGTACTATATACACATTTTAAGTTATAACTCATTTAGTCATTTACTACTTATTTATAGCCATATACAGACAAGAAGAGGATTTGCTTCAATGCTTGTAACTATGAATTTATAGATCAAAAGGTTACAATTGATATTTGGATTCTGTTTCCCATACTTTCTTTTATCTTTTTTACGGTTCATTCGTCAAAATAAGGCATTGTGCATATAAAAGTTATGAAAACGCAAAATGTACGGTGTACGTATCTTGTTTGTACAAAGGAAAATATAGTACAAGTACAAATATAGATGTGCTTTTCGTGGCCTAGTGACGAAATTCAAACTTCTCGTTGTTCATTTTACTGCAACACTTAAAATGTAAATTTTTCAAGTGGAACGCATTAACGCACCTTAGTATGGTACATCCTTCACATCAAAAAAACGATCAGTATTTCGAAATTACTTACAGGAAAGGGCAATCAAATTTCAGCCTAAGTTTTCTTTAGCTGATTTTCAGCTGGATATAACAGTACACGTATAAGCGTGATTGTGGTAGATCCGCATAAACATGTATAGAGACTAATATTATCGAAAAGAATTCCACTAAAATTTCGCTAATTTTCACAAAAGTTAGTGAACTGTTTCGTAAATATTAGGCCCTTATAGAAAGTATGAGTGCATGAGTGTATCAACTGAGAATGAGCTGCCCTTTCTTGTACGCTCAATGTAATTTATAGATAAGAAATATTCTGATGCATCGGTGGACTATTCGCATTCACTGGCTAAACACTATACTATACAATATCCTACGATCACATTTTGACAAAATAATTGTAATAGTTGTAACACATATCATCAATAGAACTACACAGAATCTATTACTTATTTTGATTTAAATACTTTTTATCAATTTGCTTGTAACGAGCTCTTTTACCTCAGTGATAACATATGCTATATAAGATCACAATGAAGAGAACTTATCGATTATTTTCGGAGTAAATGTTGATAACATATGACATGATGATGGTTTAAAAGTTACCATCTTTAGTATATTGTCGATTCTTGTATCACAACAGTTATTCCAGGCTTCAGGATTTAAATTGAGTATTTTTCCGTATGCTGAATATTTGTTAAAAACTTTTAAAGTTTGTAGAATCACATATCTGCAGTGTCATGGAAATTTTAAAAGAAACGTTGTTTCACGTAAGCTTTTTCAGAGGCAATTAATCCCGAACTGCATTCCATAAATCAGAGAAGGGACGACACGAGTTTGTTTACGCAAATGACCTCAAATGTTTACTGAAAAACATAATCAGTTAATTTTCATCTTTTCACTTATAGCGTGACTCAACATCAAAGAATTACAAATTATAAATTTTCAAGATGTTAAGATACACTCGATATAACACCTTTTTTTCCAAAGAAGAACACATTATACAAGTCGAAAGAAACAAAAAAATTCCAACGGAATAAAGTGTAACCATACCCAACATTTCCAATGAATTTATCTCTCGCATAATAATTTATCAAAATATGATATTGATGGGAATTTATTTTGTAATGCTTAGAAATAATAAATTTAAATTTAATTAAATGGTATGAAGCGTACACGTACAAATTTTCAATCACGACCTTGAGTTATGATGATACTGTTAGAAGTTGTGAGTTATTTATTGTTTTTATTTCACTTGAAAAGTTTTTTTTTATTGGTTCGTAAGTCACAATGTTATGCATAGGCATATATACCGTGATTACTTTTGCTTTCATTAATGATGTAATATTCAATTCTTTCGGAGTTTACAGTCGCTATTGCTTCTTTTGTCTATGTTAACTTGTTTGTTTAGGTGATTATGGTATCGTTTGAATCAGATGATTTATTTGCGACTTTAAAGAATTGTTTTTTTTCCTAACCAGCCATAAATGTTTCGGAAATGCTGAGGTACAGTTGGATAGAGAGTTTAAGCTCTTGTAGTACATTTGCTACATGAATATAGAAAAATTTGAGATTAATTTAGATGAAACTCCGAACCAATGATGGAAAGTGAAAATGAGGAAAATGTTTTTCCTGAAAATAAAGATTTTAGTCTATGTATAGGGCTCTAAGAGAATTTTTGACCAGCTATCAGGCTATCAGCCTGCCTTTAATCATTGAAAATGAACTTCAAGGAGGCGACATGACAGATGCAGGATGTAGCTAAATATTTTTGGCTCCTTCCTTGAACTTCTTATTTTTAAATGCTTAACAACGACCAATGAATAAATTGGGTATTTCTAAGGTAAAAAAAAAACTTTAACAACTTCTGGTATTGTGTTATTTTCAAGACACGGATGCGACTCAAATCAGACTTCAAAAATGTAACTTGCAAGAAGTGTATACGACGTCATATGATCTATTGATAACTACCTGAAACGGCATTTGTTATGGACAACAGCGACAAAATGAGCGACGAGCTCGAATTAAGATGATTAATTTAGCAAAATTTATTATGAGACTTATGAAGTAATAGATTTGGTACCAGAAACAAAAATAGTTTTAACATCTGAAGTACTAGATTTCACAAATATTCGTGATATACGTTGATTTTGTGAAAGACTTGATTAGCAACTTAAATTTGTAAAAATACTTAGACTAACTATTGCTAACAAAATACATTGAATTACAACATCAAAAATTAGCTAAAACATTTCTTTGATCGAAAGTGAACTTGGTCAACTGATTTTGCTAATAAAAAATATTACCTTGGTCGGTATATATATAGACAGATTCTTCCCATCACCATCAGCCATTCAACTAAATTATTTTCACCGATGTGTATCAATTCAATTTGAAAAGAAATTTTACTTATCCCAATCCCAAAATTTCAATTACACAAAAGAAGCCTAAACATTTAATCACGAACTTTGAATGTAACTGCAAGCATTATCGAAAAATTAATGTGCTGAGGAGATTATTAAAAACAACAAATGCTCAGACAAAGGATTTTTTTTTTCAAATCCATTAAATGTCAGACTGGAAATCTTACATTGTCTCTCATTATTTAATAACAGCAACAAAAATATCGAAAATATATAATTCACGAAAATATTAAAAACCATCAGAGAAAGTGATGATCTCATGAAGATTATTATTTCTATTAGATCATTGAAGCTCTATATAAACTTTTGGTATTGTTAATTCGCATTGTGTATTGTAAAGTGAAGAGAAGACATTTTCATTACATTTTGCCGATTGATGGATTCAATGTTTAATGGCTCTCATTTATCCAACAAAATTATTGAATTAAGCCATCAATCGATTTATGATTGACTTGGAGCGTTGGCTGAACGTTTCACTGCCGAAACAATTGCAAGATAGAGACTTCTGCAAACGATGTTTCTGCTAAAAAAAATTGATTTCTCAAAAAAAAAATGTAAAAAATTCTGTTAGGAATGAGTTAAGTAAGTTCTCTCCGGAACTATGTGGTTGCATAACCAATGTTAATTTGTATTACCTTTGTATATGCAGCATTGAATCTCGTTAAATTCCATACAAGGAACAAGATCACAGAGATTGTATGCTTACGTAACATTTCTGATTACTATGTCCGAAAGTATATAAGTTAGTTGATGAAAAAAATGAGAAAGCGATCTAATCACGACAATACTGAAAACCAACACAATTTTTAATTGCTTGGCAATCTTTTAATCATACCTCGGCCAATCACTAACTGTATCAACTGAACTACAAACAGATTGCTCGACTATAATCTCCAGTGTATAAAATATTCCATTGTTTTCCTCGTATTTATCAGACATCTTTCAAATGAATCCGATCAGAGTGAGACGGCACGTTCAAATGCATGGTTAAATATATGATTCGGAAAAAGATATAAAATTAGCAAAAACCGTCAAAAATCAAATCGTTTTACGATCTACATTTTCATGTCCGACCGAACAATAAACGGTAAATTATGAAGTTAAACTTTTGTTACCGGGGATTTTCGATTTCTATCCCATTTTTCACAAATAGTTTCAATTTCTCATCTCCATTACAATAAAGTCAAATGTCTGAACGAACAAATGTAACAAATCATTTGGCTTTGTTCGCCATTCACACCTCACGATACATTTTTTATTTTTGTCTGGGACCAGCATAATGTCAGCCAATTTCGACTGTATGTTTCGTGTCTATTTGTATTCATCATCATCACCCGGTAATAGCTCAACAAGTAACATTTTCTATAGGAAATTACCACCATATCATCTTCACAAGCGACTTCGTCAACACAGCATTCAAGTCTACACCATAAAAATGGTAATTTCTTCGATTTTTAATATGTTTTTTTCAACAAACATTAAGTTCCGATTTTGATGATGTGCTTTTAATCATGCAGATGATATTTTGTCTAACATGCGAGGTTTCTCATATTTATACACATTGATATGGACACGTCGATAGTATAATATGCAAAAGATTTTAATAATAAAAGTTTAAATCGAGACACGCTGTTTCATAATCGATGTAATCATGAACGTCTAATCGCATGCAATCACCCAACCAACCAACGACTCTGAGTCTAAGACAGGTTGTTTATAGTGTTTTAAACTATCTCATATTTCTGTTCATTTTATTTACACAAAGTTCAGAAATATAACACGATTAAAATCGCAACTGAGATCACCAAACAACCGAGAGACAGAGACTTATAAATGTATATATACAACGCAAAACATCAACTTAATATGTGTGGTGTACCTTCCAATGTCCATCTACAGAAAATAATTTATTAATTTAATCGAAACATTTTAATTTTTTGTCTTTCTGACTTTGGTAGCGTATGGTTGATAGTTTCAGCTTGATATTTATTGTTAATAGGGGATCGGCATGGAGAGAGAGATATATATATGTATAATGTACGTACACATGTAACATAACACTAATTTAAAACGGAGAATTACCACAAAATATATGAAGAAAATCACCAGCATAAACTTGCATGTGATGGGAAAAAAATATATTAATTTATTGAAGATGAGTGTATATCTCGTAGATGAATATTCTGGTTGCACAATTGAATTTATATTTCATATATACACAGACAGACATCCAATGCAAGAAAAGTCGTTAAGTCGAGAGACTTTATTACTAGATGTGCATTACAGTTGTTACATTCGAGTTCAATATTGATTAATAAATAATTGTTAATCCATCGACAGTTATGGGAATTTTTCTTTTTTTTAAATATATGTGAGGTAAACTCGTTTATTAGTCGACTGTAATGGCTTCGAAGTATAGAATAAAATGGTAATCAATGCGTTCACCAACTTCTATATTGCCATATTCTTGTGATCTTGATTGTGATTCATTTAATAAAAAAAACAAAATTGCCATTGGTCTGATCAAAACATTTTTCTCACACATAAAATTCAATCGAAACTAGCAGAACTTGGTGTGAGAACAACCATTAGAACATCCTATAACATTGAAAAATTAAATTAAAATGAATGCCTGAGAGGTAGAGAGACACAATAAATATTTCCATTTTATCTACCACTTGATATGACCTTTTGTTAGTAATTACATGTCTTTGGTATAACCTCAAGACGTTAAGAACTTCGAGATATCAATTTTAATGTCTCATCTTCTTCTTTCAATAAATTTTTGTTTTTCTTGGAATGTGGCGGTATTTTTATGGAAACACTTTCATCCGTCACTTTATATATCCATCTATTACGTGATTTAATGTTGCATCATGAAATAAACTATTTGCTGAGCTATTTGCATGATAAAACTTTAATTAAAAGTCGTCAGTGACGGCTCATTAAGAATGCTTCGATTTCCTAAAACAATAAAAAAAAATCCAATTTAAATCCGTGGCACCTATAAAACACCTTGTAGTCTGTACCAATTTGTTTTGCACGATAGAGAAAAAAATCCTACAAAAATGAATTGAACAAAAGAAAAATATTGATTGAGAAGGTCGAGCAAAAAAGTTATCTTTCCGATATAATTTGATTTCTCAATTAAAGTAAAAGCTCCGAAAATCGGTTAAAATATCAAACCTCTATCTCGCTGCATATTTCTTTCTATTTCGATTTATTTTTATATCGGCAACAAAGTTAGGTATACCTGTCATCGAACTTGTCTGTAAATTTTACTGTTGAATTGAGATGTTTAAAGAAACGTAAGTGTTCGTGCTTGCATGCAACCATTTTTTTTTCTTCTTATTTACACAAAGTTTGTTCAACTTAGACGACGTTTTTTGAAACCTTTTTTTTCAGTAGAGGTCCGAAATAATTTTCAAAATAAATTCCATATAATGCGAAGGAGTACAGTCAGCGTAATCGTTTGGCAACGAAACGAGAAAATCTGATGGGTTTAGAGACGTTTGAATATTAAATTACGAAATGTAATTAAAATTAGATTGACAAATGTAAAGATTAATTTTTTAAAGTCGAAAGTAGTTAATGGCTACACAAAATATATCTATAAAAGGTTTGAGTTATACATATACAAAAACGATGAAAGATTTGGCCCTTTATGCAGGGCCTATTTTTAAGGAAATAAAACTCTTGTTAACTGTAACAAGATTCCAAAATAAAATTACTAAATCTGCTACTTCTTTTGTTTAAAGTATTTCCACACGTTTGATTTAAAATCTATTACTTCGTTTGTTTTAACATACTTTTTTGCTATAAATATGTCCGCATGTACCAAATCTAAGAACTTTTTTTTGTCGTTGTTATTGACAACAGATGCTGCTATCGAATGACACTAACGTGGGATTTTGCACAGTTAAATATAGGAGAAAACAGAGTTTGAAAGTATGACATATTTCGTTATGGTGGCCTAGCACAAACCACGGGCCAGACACTTATCAAACTTAGACTATCGTTTTGAGGGTTTCTGCCGTTTCTGCTCAAAATCACAATTATTTTTGACTTCAAAACGACATGCTTTTTAGACAAAAATCGATATATCTCAGTTCAAATGACCGCACAAATCCCGGGACCGGTTTCATTCGTCCGCACATAATTTAGAACCGAAACAACATGCTTGTAAGACAAAAAGAACAAATTCCAAAACTAAGATGGCGGATGAGTGGTAGCCTAGAGTACTGGTTGTGGTCCATATCGATCAATTTTCTGTCATTTTTGAGAATCATTTCTCAAATATCAGACCTTGATATCAATCGTGTAGGGCCACTTCCATACTGAAATTTCTGTGTCATGCACTTACATTTTGTTGTATAACTCTATCAGGAAATACCTCAATAGAAAAGGGAGATATGTTTAATGAATAGTAAGGATCATTCTTCAAAGTGGGCTTCGTAAATTTCCTAATCCGCTGGAGGTATCTCCTTCAGTATTTGTAAATGTTAAATTGGAACTGGTAATTGACAAATGAAATGTTCAAATGAAAAGCATCCGCCCAATCGTTTCTGAATGATGTACGGTTGTTTGTTTGAAAACAAGCCCTGCCTTTATGTGTAACTCAAAGTTTACATTTATGAATTCAATTCCATTTGATAGCAGCAAAAAAACCCAAGGTGTAACAAGTCATTTCTGTGAACCAAAAAAAATTGTGGTTGAAAAAAACAACGGACTTCTGAATCCATTGTTTAATCGAATACGTGATTAAAATACCTCATTCACACTTACACACCAAATGCTACTTTATTGAGCAATTAATTTATTGTGCACGCATAATAAATAGTACGAAGCGAAGCAGTCTCAATTTCAACAGAACATAATTCAATTCTTAAAAAAGAATTCTCTTGCCTCTAACTTTAATTGAAAAATTATATTTCGAATGAAACGAAAAAAAACTGGGTTACACTGCCTTGCATTAAGTGCAGGCCAATTTTTTCTTTTTCACGACAAATTATCTTGTCAATGCCAAAGTTATGAATATCTAAACATCTAAATTAAGCTGCCGGAACGTGGCGCCTTAAGCGAGAATTGCATTTAAAAAAAACTGTGGAAACAGTGGAGGTACAAGTCCACTTAAATGTATCTCAAATAACGTTTGTAATACGATACCTTACGCATAATAGAAATAATGATGCCAATCTCACACACATTAACCAGTCGTTCATTCCTACATCGAATCCTACTACAAGGTGGTACGTACGTATGTATACATATCGGTTGCGTATAATCATACAAAAAAATATTCTAATTTTGTCTAATTAACAGCTTTATCTAATATCATACAATTAAAAATGTCTTAAGATTGCTATATTGCTAGACAACATTAAGAAATAGTGATACTGAATGGAATATATGGTGGTCTTTGCCATTCCATGATTTTATAGCCAATGAAAATGTTATACAATGTTTTTCCGAAGCAAAAGGTATGCGATTATATGAATTAATGAATTAATAGCTTTCACTTGTTTCTGTATATTTATAACAGCAAATCATTTTTATTAACAGTAAAACATCGTAATTTATTGCTTTAGATTACAAATTAAAAATTAATTTTTTTTGTTCCTTAAAAACCATTGATGAACTGTATACGAAAATTAATAAAAAAAATAAAAAATTTATATCCGTCACGAAGGAGGTGCATACGAGCAAATAATTCGCGAAAACCAGAAGTGAAGTACACTCACGAATTGAAGGAAAAAATAAAATATTATCATGGTTGACTGGCATGCCAATCGTAATTTTTTTGTTGTTGTTTATTTTAACTTGCAGACAAATTGTTTTCGTATGAAAAATGTTGCATCTCACCCAGAGAATGATTGATGGAAAATGTTTGCAGGAGATAATCTTTCAATATGTGGAATATTCCATCTAACTTGTGGCATTTGTAACGTAATTCACGACTGTACCTCGAACATTTCGTTTGTTAGAAGCTTTTCTCATTCATTAATACAAAACCAATCTCCTACACATAACATTGTTCACAATGGAATTTCATGTATCTTGACGGGTAGGCGGTAATTAAAACATTCGAGACGTTCCATCTGTTTGATCATTGTAATGCATTTCTAACAAAGTATCGATAACTTCACGTAGAGTTCAATATTCCATTTTATCGTAGTCAGAATGTCAAATGGAAACTATCTCAAATAACTGCATCATCCGAACTATCGATTATCGAACATTTGTAGGTGTCAAGTGAAGGTGTGAACTTCTAACCGTAGGCGAGGATTCGTCATTAGCGGTCAGTTGAAATAAATCGACAACGTGTAGCTCTAGAGCATTGGTAGTTTTCGGTGAATAGTAACTAAAAGAATCGTGAGCACGCACAGAGTCCAAACAGACTCGATCTACTTATCCTATCCTAACTCTCTGTTGGAGTCGTAGCTCTCGAGGAAATAGTTGACATTAGCGATTGTTGTGGTATTGTGAAACAGTGCCTGTAATTGGTAAATTTATTTACAGAGTTTACTCAAGTTTACCAAAATTTACCGACAATTTAGCGAAAATTTACACAAAATTTACCGAAAACTTACACAAAATTTACCGAAAACTTAACCAAAATTTACCGAAAACTTAACCAAAATTTACCGAAAACTTAACCAAAATTTACCGAAAATTTAACCAAAATTTACGGAAAATTTAAGCAAAATTTACATAAAATTTATCAAAAATCGACAATTTTCCGAACATTTACCCAAAATTTACCGAATTTATGTTTCGATAAATTCAGTAAATATTTGGTAAATTTCGGTAGATTCAGTAAAAAAAAATTACCAATAATAGACCCTCTGTGACTGACATGACACTGTCATCACCAAACAACTGAATTTTTCAAGAAACTCCATTGATTATTTAGCTCAGTCGATTTTTGATTATGGATTCCTAGTGTCACTCATTGTACCAATTATTTAGCATTTTTATGTACGTACTGGTCATGAAAATGGTATGGAGAATTACACCATTTCATATATGTGCGCACATTATTTGTGCATACACATTCACACTATTTTTTGCCATCGGAACTATAGTTCCATATTCAACATTTTATAGATGAGTGAATTGCTGAATGCAGACATCTTTTTACCACTTTCCGTTCTCATATAAATGCGGGCTCAACTCATGAGTTGCGAATATAATAACCATCCAATATCAAATCGCATCAAGAGTGTGAGAAATAAACTAGACTCATTATACCCGCATAGCTGAGCTACATGTAACGTACACACAGAGATGATGATTTACCATTACCTAAATTGAATGGAAAAATTATTTGTTTTGAAAATCGCATTAGATATAAATATTCCGCGTGTGAAATGATATATACCGATACATTCAATATGTCAAGGTGAATAGCATTAAAATAGTTTTCAGACAAGCAGCTCCAAGAAGAAGATAACATTTTACAGCATTAAAGCCATCACATGGAGCATCGCTTTAATACCTTGTACCTTGTATACATTTACGAACAAGAAGATTTTTTTATTTGTTATTTCATTGGGTACGAGAGATGGGTATATGGTTGTAACTGATAGATATGCAGTAAATGTTGAACAGTTAAATATACCGAGTTTTTAATGTATCAATTCTTATAGTTAGGCGAATAACAAATAATGAATTGTAAACTGCTAAGAGCTCATCTTTTTCTTCGCGTTCAATGGCTTATTAAAGTCTCTGTATATTGTGTGCTGGGTACAGCTTTATGTGGTTCGATTCAAATGTGCAATATGCTGTTTTGATACTATGTTGGCGAAATGATTTTTAATTGAAAAATGATGTTTGCCGATTGGGTATACATACATATTCGATGGGAAAGTACTGAAAACACATAAATAACCTCACAGCAATATGCTTCTTTGAGCTTGACGGTTGAGTAATTATTTATTATTTGAAAACCAGTCAAAAGTCGGGTACATTTCATTTTGTAAATTGAATTTAATTTGTAAAAGAATTTCAAAATTTATATGCAAATGTTGGACGAAATAGAGGAAAATAAAAACCTATCGGTTGACCTCGCAACTGAAATTGTAGTGTATGGGGCATTTATAAAATGTATAACTCGACTGAAACAATCGTCTAATTAATTTACAAAAATGTGTGCGAGCGCGTACTTGAAAACCTATATAATATGTGAAAAAATGGGGATTTGTCATTATATTTAGATCAAATTACTGAAATTATTTCTGTTGCACTCCGTTAACCCATGGCCTCGACATAATAAACAGCAATTTCAAACAATTTTTTTTGTATTGTCGTAATTAAACAAACTTCTATACCAGATGTCTTGTTTCCAAGTCTATCTGTTGATAATTGGACGAAACGTTCTTTCAAGTGTGATAATCACACAAAGTTTTTTTTTGTAAAATATTTTTCGTTCGTTTTTCAACATAATTTCGAACCATTGAGCCGCATCGGCGATAATATAAAAAAAATTATTTCCACGATTGTTAATTAGCAAAATATTTACTTTCATTTCAGTTGTTTAACCATTTTTATTTAATTAACAAATTCCTTTTGTTTTTGTGAATGGTTCAGGTGGATACATTTTGTTTCTTCGGCATAATATAGCAAGTAATAATTGGCCACTTCATAACCACATTTCTCAAGTGAATTAATCAAAAAATCATTTTCCAAATAAAATATTCGTCCCCCCTGATCAAAACTATCGAAATTGTGATTCGGGAGAAAATATGACAAATGAAACAAAGTGGAAGTTGTTTGACCAGTGATACCATGCATAATTGTTGTGTAAAACGAGTGTGATTTAAACTACATATTATCGGCGAATATTGATTTCATTCAACACATAATTTGAATAATAAAATTTGAATTTAAATCATTCACGCACACATACACCAACGAAGCTAGTGACAACTTAAGTGGCAATGTAACGGAACGTCGTCGCAAAACGGATATAAATCATAATTATGGTTGATGATGGTGAATCTGTTGCTGCTTACTGAGTGGAAATTTTCTTGATTCGGATAAATGCATCGAGACGTCTTAATATCAATGTCAAAGAAGAAGGTAAGTCAATTGATGGATCTTTAATTTATATGTATTTACAAACCGACCTTAGTATTTTACAAAAACGGCAATAAACGTATCGCCATAATGATAATCAAATCTTATACTTCTTTTGTTCAAAGTATCGAGTTTTGTACGAAATCTTTTACTTCATTTATTTTAACACAGACTTTGTTATATAAGAGAACACTAGCCAGAGCGGATAGCTTGTTTTTATCGTTGTCGATAACAGATGATTTAATATTTTCCGTACGGGACTTTTTTGTCCCCCTATAGTCTCCTATTTGTCTCTAATCTTATATGTTTTCACAATCATATGACACTCTAGTTTCGGAGTCCTGAGATCATGTGATACACGATGACATTTTATTTGACTAAAATCCGTCGAGCAAAAAATTAATTATTTTTCTGATGACATTGGTTTTGTTGCAGCGACATCTTGCAATGAGATATTGAATCGTTCTCTATCGGTAGAGTTTTGATTGAATAGAGAAAAGACAACTGATGTCGTAATCCCTCTCCAGGCTTTACTTGTCACATGTAAAATTAGAAATTATGTTTCTACAAAGGAATAAGTTGGTATTTTGACAGCGACAAACCGAAGTCTGTTTACTAGGTAGGGTATTGGATGCACAAAATAGTTTCCTACATTCACGCGAATGTTTAGAAATTTCCTGAATAATTTTTTTTTTATGTTTTAATGGACACTCTTATCAGATCAGGAAACATAATTTTCCAAACGTAATGATTGAACGTTGAAAACCGGTACACAAATTAATCGTCACTGGCACACATTTCCTTAATTTAATTAGTTTTAAAAGAGAACCCAGCCACTGTTAATTTATCTCCAAACTACGAAATATCTTTGCAATAGATAATTTGATAGCAAAACAATTTCGGATACGTGATACGTGAGTGTATCTATCTGATAACATGATGTATATGTTTCTAACAGATTTGCACGTATGTGTATATACTCAAATACCAATTACAGTATAATATAAAACAGTAAAATATAAATTCAATTAAAATTAATCACGATATCGGATGTAAAAGTTAACCGCGTAGACAGACTGCAAGATTTGATTATTTATTTTTTTGGTATGATTGGCATATTAGACAATATAATTGTAATTTTTATTGAGTCCGAAACATGTAATTTTCTGCTTGATTGATCCTTTCAACGCTAATTAAATCAATACGTTCATTAGACGGGGCAAAATATTTTTGTATTTCTGTGGTGTATGTTCTAATTGATTAACCGAATGTGAACATATATGGGAGCCGGAGTGGGCGTTTATTGTAACGACTATAATTCCTTAATGTAACACATACATAACATTGCGTAATTTTCATCCAAATGAGTTAAAACGTCGACGGAAAAAAGAGCTCGCCAAAAAAAAGTGCCAAGTTTTTCACCTGATGTTAAAAACCATTTTAAATATTTTCTGTGCTATTAAAGTTAATTTATTAAATTCAAGTAAAATAATGAGAGAGAAAAAAAAACCTCGGTGCAGATTTATATATACTAACCATTAAGTCATATAAAACGTATGCCACAACAAAACCACGTAAAATACTTCTGTTTACTTTCACTAAACTTATTTGTTTTATCGATGAAATTAATCTGGTTTTTTCTTACAACCTGGGTAGAGTAAATATAACCATTTTTTCCGAGTCAATTCAATTGAGTAGCTACTACCAGTTAACTATATTACACACGGCTTCATATTAAGAATTAATGAGATTTTGCCTCGGATTTTGCATATAAAAGCCAAGTTCAATGTTTTTTTAATGGTTTTATCTGATGTGTTGTACTGATGTGTTGTTATGGCTGCTAAACAAACATACATATTTTGCGAATATATTTCAAATGACACAACACACAGTTCCACATTGAAAGTATAAAAGAGATTATTCAATTTTTTTTTCTCTGTTTCTTTCGCCGCGTCTTGATTCGATATAAATATTTCCAGTGAGAGATATACAGTATGCAATATCTACAACACTTTTTCCATACGCATTTTGCGCACAAAATCGAAATGATTCGATTTGGTGTTTTGCTTTCTTCCAAATACTTTTTTTTTGTCGTCTGTTGACGAGTTAATTGGAAGTTATTTTTGGAAAATTGTGTAACCCAACATTTTTATGGCTTTCCCATTCAAATAACATAGTTTCCGAACAGCTCCGAATCGGGCTTACTTTAGAGAATTTTAATTCTGAAAATTCCGAAAATTCTGAAAAAATTCCGAAAAAGTTCCGAAAGAATTTTTCAGAACTTTTTCGGAATTTTTACAGAATTTTCGGAATTTTCAGAATTAAAATTCTCTAAAGTAAGCCCTGGCTCCGATTCGTTTCAAAATTTTATATTTTGTGCTCACAAGACTGGAGCGCTTAGAGGTTTGTCGTCTGTTGAAGTCTTTCGTTTCCATATAAAACTCACTTATCATTGAGTCGAATAGAGGAGACTACACACCAATTGAACATTTTAATTTTTAATGAACATTTTGATGAAGAACATCCATATTTAGACAAATGCTTTGGACCCATGTACATAAATGCAATAATGTTGAACATGATGTCTACAATCGACAATGGTGATGATGATGAGAAGTGTATATTTTTCTCCATTATGAGAACGACGAGAGAAAGTATTTTTTTATGATGATGGCAAAAATTTATTTCGGTGTCGGTGATGAGACAAATAAAACGACTGATTTATTTCATGGGTAAATCTTTCAGTTCACATTGATGTGGTCAGAAAAGAGCATAACGAAATTGAAGAGAATATGGATAGTCTGTTGCTCGGAAACGATTCATGTTGACATTGATGGCATTTAATTGATTCATTTAATTGAGTAATTTTAATGTGAGGCTATTAGTACAAGTCGGACCATAAATGTTTTCTTCGAAACCTTACAACATATCATGATATTATCACTAAATCTCTTACTTCATTTGTTTAACGTATCACATAATGTTCCAAAATAAAATCTTTTACTTCGTTTGTTCTAACGTACATGTGACTATTTAAGTTCAGATTAATTGTAGGTCGAAACATGATTCGGCCCTCGATAACAGATGATTAGTTAACTTTTGAACGGTCCAGCTACCACGACGAAGACCGTAGATTAAAACCGATAAAATTTCCGACTTTTTATACGTTTTCCTAGAGTTTAAGACTTTGAAATCTGCGATGCTGTATCGTTCACCTGCAAGCATTTTATCGACATTTGATACAAAATCTTTTACTTCAAAGTGGTTAACGTACATTTTGTTATACTAAAAGCCAAAAAAAATATTTTTTGTCGCTACTATCGATAACAGATGGTATGGTCGTCCATTAAAGGTCACAGCTGTTGCAAGATTTTGGGTCGAGCAGTTACAATAAGTAGTTCCAAAGCTAAATATCGACGTCAATGTCTCAATAAGTGTTTTTTAGTCAACGGAGTTTGAAGACCAAGAGGTCATTTGGCAGGCTTGGCTTCGTACAATTTGCATCACAATATTGGTTGCTATTTGACATGTATTCATTCGTTGTCGATTTGTAATCCATTGCAGTTTGCCAGGAGGTTGGAATAAAATAAATACTCAACGCAGCATTTTCCTAGGGAGACACATAGGACATTAGTTCATGCTGTTAAAATTTGTCCTTTTCCAAAGCAGTGGTAACACAAGTCATCATCGTATCCATTTTACACCATATCTACTATTGTACACAAAATCAAAAGAAAAAGTCTTCAGCGCATCGTCTATTGTAGTAAAATACCACATCACGTTGCATAACAATTTTCTTAGCAATAATTATTTAATACGAAAGTGCTAAACCTCAATCACTTTAAAATCGTTGCCCTCAATTAAATTCTTCCTTCTAGCTATATGATCGAGACAGAAAAAAATTGTGCACCTACAGGCCTATTGGTAATAATGCCTATATTTACAGGTGTTGAATCTGTTAATCTCATCTATTCAAGAATTTATTGATTGAATTTCAAGAAAGAAAAAAAAGTTTCTTTGTAATAATCGGCTTTATAATGTTGTCATACTCAACGATCAATGGAATAGTTTTCGCTGTGATAGTTTTTCAGTGACTTTGTAATAAGGCAAACACACTTTTTGCTAGTAATAATGATTTGTGGCAGTGAAATTACCACTTTCAATTCGATAAAGAACGATTCGTATCTTTAAGTGTTTCATGTGCAGATCTATTATTACATTATTCCTTCGATATTCCACTGAGGTGTAACACCGCTAAAATAATATACACTGGCTGTCTGAAGTCGATAAATTACGATGTATCGTACAAGTTGTAACAGCTGATTGATTTATAATACATCATGTGGTTACCTCGCTCTTACAGATTTGCATACATGTACAGTGTTATATATATGCACGCAACCAATGGACTAATTAAGATGCGTTTTTCTGAAAATTGATTATGTAAAAATTTGCAGTATTATAAACTGTACTGGTACGTATCACGTATCATGATCGAACGTATCATTTGAATTTTATGTATATCAATAAAGTGAAAATTCATGTTACATGCTTCTTTTAATGTTCATTTCGTATTTACGCTTTTAATTAATAGTTTTCAATTAAATGCTACAAAGTTGTTCTTGGCTATAAATTTTAAAATGAAAAGTGCACGAGATAATGTGCCTTTAAAGACTCAACGGTGTGCACGACGGGCGATACGGTTTGCGAATTGTTTGAAGACGTGAGAATTTAAAACCTAATCAAATCATCCGTAATTGAACATTGCTTCAGAGCATAGCACTGAACCATGAAAAGTTAATTCTGTTCTCGAGCTTGGTTCAGTGCCATGTTTAAAGTCGAAAAATTCAAGGATTTTTTAGGTAGTTCGGTTTATAAAGCTGAAAACATGTCGGGTCCAAAGTGAAATAAGGATATCTGGAAACCTGATTTTTTCTATCCAAAATCAACGCGAAATCTTTCACTTCTGAGCTAGTCGATTCAGGTCATCAGATTTAGGCAGGGACTATTTTAGGGAAAATTTTAGAGAAAATCGGGAAAATTAAGGAAAATAGGGAAAATTAGGAAAAATAGGGAAAATTAGGGAAAATCGGGAAAATTGAGGAAAATTATAAGGGAAATAGGGAAAACTAAAGAGAAAATAAAAAAATAATTTTTTTATTGCGTAAACCTAGGCATTTTGAATTCAATATTCGTTTGTTCTGCATTTCACAGTTCTCAGCCGCCACACTTGTCGGGGTTTTTATACTAATTGTAGATATTTGGGTGTTCTATAAAGTCATCAGTCAATCTAGATTATTTTATTTGAGGAACAACGAGAAGTTTGCAATTTCGAAACATTTACCAAAATTTCATAATCTCATTGTGAAGGATTAACTAGCTAGAGCGAAAAAATTTATTTGGTTTGAATTATATTCTGCGCTGATGTTTTTAATATTCGTCATATTTAGAATACGAAATGGAATTTGGAGCTGGCTTACTACGGGACAGTAGGGGTGATCTTTAAAATGATTAACATCCTTGACATAATTAATTTGTCACTGAGACTTGAGATAGTAGTTAATCATTAATATTTAAGAATAACTTTCATGTCAGTTGATATAGTCGTTTTCGAAAATGTAAATTCAAGATGTTATCGGAGCTGGAAGGCTCTTTCAATAAAAACGGAAGTGGCAGTCGTTAATAGGGTCTTGAGAATAAATGACAGAGATCTGAACAAGTTTAATTACAATAAATACGTCAGTTTTCCGATTGGTTTGCAGATTGAAAACTCAATTATTACAGACACTACAGATATCCTGACCAAAAAATGGTAAAAAACATAAAATTGACCTCTTTTGTTTAATGCTATAAAGATTTAGACATTAAATCTAGACGGATTATTAAATCACTAAAAATTGTAACTCTTTTGCAACTCTTCTTAACGTGTGCAACTCTTTTGCAACTTCTTACAATGATTTCCTCTCGGTCTAGACGAATTTTATCCGATTCCGAACGAAGTATTTAAATCCCTGATTGCTAAAGGTTGCTGGTTGCTAAGTGATGGAGATAATAATCCTGACCGAGTTATTAGATTTTGATTAGTTATCATTTGTCATGTAGAGGTAGCGGTTGACTGGAACGTTTAGCTTATGATTCTGGAGTATCTAGTTAAATGAATTTCGAGTGAGTTCACCTTGCACGGTGATTATGGACAAAATTGCGATTTAATGAAATTGTGTTTAGTTGGTCATTTTTTTAAACTAAAAAATTGTTCTACTTTATGCCTCAAAAATGCAACGATTTTTTTCGGAAAATTAGTTTAACCCTTTGAAAACTGTGCTTCACTTTTTTCTACGCATGGGATCCAGCCTAATTGAGCAAGATCCTGCAGGATCCCACCAGGATCCAGCAGGATCACCAGTGGTATGACAGGTATACCACCCGGGTACAACGGAACGGACAGCCGAATATAAAAAGCCAAAAGTTGCGGTTCTATATTTCCGCTTCATTTTAACAATCGATATTTTCCTAAATGGAAATTTTGCGCAATATAGCAATAGATGTAAAAATTGTCAATCCGAGGCGAAGCCGAGTCCAGTTTAGGCACAAGTTAGCAACAAGATTTTATGTACAGGAATGAGATCTTCATTTTTCCAAACGTCATATATGAACATCCATTTACGCACTACTTTGGTCGCACTACTGTACAAAAAGTTCATATAAAAAATGACTTTTCCCCAGTACTCCTTGCGACAGAGCACCTCAGACATACGTTTAATTTTCGCGGCTTATCAAGCACCGAGGTTCTTGGTCTTTCTTTACTAACAAAATCGTTTCATCAGTACTCATTATGTGATTTCAGATAGAATTTTATTTATTATTAATTGAAGAAGTCTAAGAGACTTACATTAGTATTTAGATAACGTGAAATATCGAGATTGAGGTCTAGTTCGCTATTCACTACAAGGTATTTTCTTCATTGGAGAGAAAAAAGGACTCGATGGTTTCAATCCACTTTGAGATGACAACAAATACTTTCAGGAAATCGTCCACCACTATCAAACCATTTATTTTATTTACCCATTAAATCTGGAAGAGAGTTTTGAAGTGTAATTTAGAATTAACGTAAAATCGGGAAAAATAAGGAAAATCGGAAAAATTCAGGAAAATAAGGAAAAATTGGGAAAATCAGGAAAATTAGGGAAAATGAGGAAAATCGGGAAAACGTTTTCCCTAAAATAGTCCCTGGATTTAGGTCAACCTAAAACTAAATAAATTTTGGGTTCGGATTCGTTGAAATGTCCGTAATCCGAACTAAATCACATCAATTGTAAACGTAAAACAATTTAAATTTTTACCTAATGATGTCTCGTATATTGTCAGTAGCTTTTGTTTCTAAAAAATGTTTAGAATAAAATAATGTTCAGGCTTCATATAAATGATAACAGAGGGCGTTGCTGCCGCCTCAACGACACAGCACCATCTGTTATCATTTCTCTGACAGGCTCAATTTTAAGAAATTAAGCAAAGTAGGACACGTAATGCTGTCTGGTAAGTAATATTTTACCGCACAAATTTGCTACGAAAGCATACCGTATACGAGCGTAAATCATTAATTTTATGTTTGACAAGGTCCGTCCATTATAATATCCAATTTCGACTGCCTTTCAGTGTTCGGAACAAAAACTTCTTCCATTGTTCATTGCATCGAAACTTCGTAAATGGAATTAAGATGTCTATTATTTGACATACATGCATAAAGCTGAAATGTAATGATTGGTTTCACCTTCATTAAACGTATTTAATCAAATTTAATAACATGCTTTATCCGTTCATACGAACGCAACATTTGTGCAATGAAGAGAAGAAAAAAAACCTCTTCGCATCGAAATCAATTTTTCTCCGATTTTGCATCGGATTCATCTTCACGATCTTTCATGATGCCTTCTGGGAAATGTTCGATTAATATTTTATTTCGACGAACAGACCTACATGAATAATTGTGATTCATTGATTGTAACTTTTTACGCTATGCACAGATCGCGCAATGTCACAATCACTTTACTTCGGTTATGAAAGATGTCTCACAGATATTTGCTTGCAATGTTCGCTGAAAACATCTAAATTTATTCCCCAGTTTCAATTAGTGCAAAATATTGTCATGATGAGTCATGATGACATTTTATTGTTTTTAAGATGAGCAAAGAGATCTCTATCGATGAATATTCCTTTTCAGTATTAAACTAACAATAGATTATTGAGCACTTTTAAGCAATAAACCAATCGATGGGTAAGGAATTCTATTGCAAAAAAATATTTCGTTGTGAACATCTAGCAACGACTGGTTTTCTTTCAGCCGTATCTAATTCATTGTTAGTACCATCTAAATCTATAAATTTTCTCTATCAATATACTCTTCTCATTCTCAAGGCTTTAAATTTCCTAATTTATAAGGCATTTTAGATATTTTCCCAATTTTCCCATTTCATCTGTTGCCGACAATGCTTACAAAATAAAAGATTAGCGTTGGTTAGTGTTCGGTTAATTTAGCAAAATGTATGGTCCAACAAATGAAGTAAAAGATTTTGTACAGAACACCAGGTAATTTGTTAAACATAAGGTGTAACAGATTTGCATATAATATTAACGATTGTTCAAAATCGAGCACAAGTAATCCGGTCTAATCTATTGAACAGATAAATGATCTGTTTATCAGTGAAACCTGAACTCATAATTAGCACCCATTCTAAATTCAAACGGTTTCCGAAAATTTGTTTTTATTTGAAAAATCTCTGAGGGATATCTAACGACGTGGAAGAAATAATTGTCCTCGTTTTTAAACAAAATCAAATAATCAGGCCACGTTCGTTTTGGATTTCTTTTCCCCTCGTGAAAGTCAGTACTAGACTAAATAAACATAGGCTAAAAAATTCCGAACAAGAAAAAAATGTTTGTCGAACAAAGCCTAGTGGAAAAAAAAAACTCTTCTCCAACTATGCCTTTGGAACTAATTCTCTGTTTTTCATTATATCTACGTCTATACCGTCTATACGTCCATTATATACCAACCATACCAACTGAACTGAGTTGAAAATCAACAATGCAAAATTTGAATGTTTGTTCAAATTGACTTTCAACTGCGCTATCTCTTCAACAGCAAAATTGATTTAAGCTAAATACACAAACAGTCGTTAATGTTTAGTACCGACTAATCTATTAAGTACTTAGCATACAATGGTAAACCACATATATGCTCGACCGAACCACAATTATGACCTTGGAAGCCTTAGCTAATATTGTTCGTTCAATTTGATTGTTTTTAATTAAAAAAAAAACGACCAACAACAACAGTCAGAACGAAATATTGAAAATCTTTCGAATTTATCTCCTTGCAATAAATATAAAACACAAAAACAATTAAAATCTTTTAAGCCTGGCATATTTAATGCTCCTATATGTGTACGTACGTATAGCTATGCACAACAAAACGTATTACAATATTACGTAATGAATCTCGGCTAATTTGCATATTTTAGTGTAAAACGGTTTACTTATGCATACTCAGGCTGCACACACATTGTGTGCTCATGATAAAAAAAAATTGGGTTTCGTTGCTCTTACAAACATTGTGCAGACGACATTGTGCAGAAAAAAAACACACAATTTCGTAAATGGCCCAACGAACTTCCTGCATAACAAGTAGAGGAATTTTTATACATCAAATTTCGTTGTGCATATTAAATTTCATCGTCGGATCGAATTGCGGTCACTAATTTTTTTTTCTTCTTTTTTTTATCGATTATGACGCTCTATAACCGAATGAATGAGTTAAGCAAATTTCAGTTACAAACGTTCAACTCATCATCAAGTTCAATATAATAAAATGACCGCGCAGTATTGACACTTTCGTGTTACATTAGAAAGCGGTGTTGGAGACGATGTTCAATTTTTTTTTTTGATTTCATTGTGACATCTTCATCTCTCCACAATATTATCTCATCCATTGCGCACATCGTTTCTGAGTTCATAAATTCATTTCGATTTTGTGTCACCATTGCCGCAAATTTTGCAAAATGCTATTACACATCATAAACGGCGCATTTAACACACAAAGTAACTACAAATTGTAATTGAAAAATAAATTCCACAAATTAATATCGTACAAGTAATCTGTGTTGAATGGGTATGCATTCAAAACGAAAATTATTAACCGACATTCCATACACATTACTTATAGATGGGATGGAGATTATGTGTAAGATGAAGACATAGAATAATAATCATAAAAAAAGTAACATTTTAAGCTGATCCACAACTTATTAACAATATATTGAGAGAAAAATTTAATTTTGCAACACGATTCAACTCAGAGGCCAACACAACACCACACACCACGTTTTAAGTGATATTTTAATAAGATTTAATGAAATGCAGTTTAAATCAGAAGAGAAGGAAAATAAATGCAAAACAAAACAAAAATCATTTCTGAAATAAAATTCATTTCGATTTATAATTCACATTCCATGCCACTGCAATTGGATTATAAATTTCTTGAGCGGTTAAGTCATCACATTTTACAATATTTATCACTTTTCATTCATGGTATTGAGCACAGTCGAACGTATTTTTAAGGGAATTAAACGTAATCGCAATATTTTCAATTTAATTAATTAATTAATTTCGCTGGTAAAAGTAAAGTATAGCGATCATTAACATGCAAGTGTTTAATGAATTTGCATAGACACTAGGCCCCACCTCTTGGGTGGGTCAGGCCCCTTGACTGGCTATTTTTTTTCTATAATTCCAGGCTTAGTTTTCTAACCATTTTTAAATGAGGCGGTGTTTTTCAGATCACAAAATTAAAGTCACATGAAAAGGTGATGTCTCTTTTATTTAGGAAACAGCAGTCATTTTACTCAAATTTTCTCAAAAAGAGCTATGAGTTGAGGTCCAGCGAGCGATGTCTTACTCCTAATATGAGTCTCCTATATAGTCTACTAAAAGCGCTGAAAAGGTGACGTATTTCTTGCCTATCTCTTGAAAAAATAAAACTCGTGTGAATTACGGCCCTCGCTTCGCCCTGGCCGCAAAGTTCACACTCGTTCAAACATTTTAGGAACGAAAAAAAATTCTTTTAAGAATACGATTTCACGCAAAAATGGTCGTATATCCCAGATTACTAGTTCAATTAAATTCCAATGTTCGAGTTTAACCACATGAATTACGATACTGGTCGAAATTGATTTTTGAAGCCTCTGAGAATTACTCTAGCTATCGGTTTCTCAAGCAAGCAAGCAAAAACTCTTTTGGGAAGTACTTCTAAATTGTTAGACCAGAAATCCAGAATTTCACTACTCGTCAAATAAGAAATTTTTCTGGAAATCCGTTGCAGAAATGTCTTGGTATAACAAGTTATGTTTACAATTACTCCAAACTCACTTGTCCAATATCATTCTCTGTCAATTAAAACAAAAAATTTGAAAATCGGGTAAAAATTACTCAAGTTATCGCGCGGTAACAAGAAAAAGCGTCTGTGTAGAATTTCTCCCATCTCGTTGTTCGAACATTATCCATCTGCAAACTAAGAGTCAAGAGTTTCAATCTTCGTCGATTAAGACAAAATCTTTGAAAATCGGATAAAAATTATGGAAGTTATCGCGGTAACAAGTAAAAAATTCTATTTAGAATTACTCCCATCTCATTACTCCATTATTGCCCATCTACGAACTTAACCTCATGATTTTCATTCTCCGTCGATTAAAACCAAAATTTTGAAAATCGGTAAAGAATTACTCGAGTTATCGAGTCCACAAGGAAAAGCGTCTGTGTAGAATTTCTCCCATCTCGTTGTTCTAACATTATCCATCTGCAAACTTAACCTCAAGAATTTCAATCTTCGTCGAATAACACAAAAAATTTGAAAATCTGATAAGAATTAGGAAAGTTATCGCGGTAACAAGGAATAAAATTCTATTGAGAATTACTCCCATCTCATTACCCCAATATTGCCCATCTACGAACTTAGCCTCATGATTTTCATTCTCCGTCGATAAAAACCAAAATTTTGCAAATCGGTAAAGAATTACTCGAGTTATCGAGTCCACAAGTGTACGGACGTTTTCTGTATTTAACGTTTTTTGCCAATGTAGAACATTTTCAAAATATCAAAGTGAACTTAGCGTTACGGACATTTAAGAGTATTTTCTTTCATAAGACCCTGACTTTCAGTCAAGGGAATAATTTGCAAATTATTAGTCTTAGGTATGTGGAACTGTGGGGATAATCATAGAAATTCGTGGGATAATTACATCAGGTCCGCATACAACGAATACCGACCGCAAGAAAATTCAATGTAGATTCAATGTAGACGACTTGCTTGTCCATATTACTGTCGAGTCTTGTAGTTCTTTTGATCTAACCGTTGAATGATACCAAATCTTTTACTTCATTTGTTTTAACATCCATTTTTCTATATAAGACCATATCTTAGTCACAGATACGTATTTTTGTTGTCGTTGTCTATAAAAAATGATGTAACCATACCTAAATCTAGTGACTAGGAGATTAGCCTTCAGGATATCGTTCATCGTACAAGTGTTCATTGAATGAACTTCATTCAACCTCACGCTTCACATAATTCAGTAAGTCGTAATGATGGTTCGGTTCGATACGAGATGTTGTACATACAAAAAATAAGCTCAATTGACGATTCGCAACGAAGGGTGCGACGCGTAGCGGAAATAAATCGAACATACTTATGTCCGATATTCATATCTTTCGAACATAGAAAGTAGTGTCACCTACATTACGTGCAAATCGCGAATGAATAGATTTATTAAGTTTAAAGTCTCGACTTTTACAAGCCAACGCAGGTTTCCTAAGTAGGTCTGTTCCGATCAACTGTTATCACGAAATTTTACTGGCCGAACCGAGGTTGTGTCTCTGTGTATGAAATTTCACACTTTATAAAGCCTTGGAATCTAGTGCTCGGTTTAGTGCTATAAACAAACATATTTAATAGATTAGATGCAAACTCCGTTAAATTTTTCAAACATAACATCCCCATCCCCATACTTCGCTGATCTGTCAACTTCTGTGACACTCGGTTTTTCTTTAAGTGTCCACTCCACTCAACAAAAAGTACTCCGTGAGAGAGACGTGAGAGAGCGAGCTGTCAAATAAACAAAGGGAAAAATAGAAAAAATTAAATTTTGTCTCTCACACGGAGTACTTTTTTGGTAAGAGTAACTAAGCATTACAAGAAAATCTAACTTGACAAAAATGTTGTGCTTTTGTTGGGTTTGATTTTTCTTACAAGAATACCAAGTATCCCAGACAAAACCAAGAGAAATTTTCTTTTATGTACATTACGAAAGTGCACATCTTTACTGTCTTTTGATCTATCAATTTAAAATCCGAAAAATCGCATTAAAAAATCCGCATATTTTCGCCTAATTGTAAAGAAAAAAATATTAAAGACTCGTCATTCCTCGCTAATCTGTCTAATGGACTGTCTTTTCAACTTTTCAACACCAAATCATAAATCTATCAATTTATTTGCATAACCGCATCGGAACCCCATTAAAATGTTATTTTATTAGCGTAAAAAAAGAGGTTAAAACAATGACCTTACCCACTATCACACTCAATCGATTCCGATTAAATTACATAATCGGCGGTAATGAAACGGTTAGTCAGCGCATTGAGGCACTTCCATAAAAATCGAGAAAATCAAAAGTGATTTATATTTTTCTTCCAAATATTACTTCTCTCGGCAATATATAATGCGTATGATAATTTACCAGACATAACATGAATAAATTACTCAGGCCAATCGGTTTATTGTTATTAAAAGTTATGGGTAGTGTGTGTATATCAAAAAGAAAAAAAATTCAAAGTGAAAAAAAACGTAAATTTTTTAAGATTATGTCATGTGTTCATTTCGCTTCACGTAACACACCATTTGAATCATATCCGAATTATACTTTACATCGAAAGAAGTGTATAAAGGAAAGACTTTTATTAGCCGCCCATTGTAATCATTCTTATTAAATTACATGCTATAATGTCCGCTTAAATATAATAAATAAAATGTAAACAAATTTTTTCCTCCATAAAAACAAATATAATTTATGCTCTGGCTGGAAATCTGGAAATGTATGCCATAAATTTGTTGTGATGTTTTAACAATATATATTGGCTTTTAGTCAAAGAATATTTTTTTAATTTTTATGCATAAATAACGTAAATATGTAACAATATCACAGGCACACAAAAAATCTAATAAATAATGCAAAAATCTAATTATTTTCGATTTTATTAGCGAAAAAAATTTGTGTTCGCTGCTTTTTTCTACCTATTAGTGAGTTCAGTTTCCTTATTTGTGCGCTTGGCGAATTGGTAACTTCACTTGGTTACATAGAGTGTAAAAATCGAGGTAAAAATACAAGAAAAAAAATTGGCCGTAAACACGTAGGCATTAATCTCTATAAACAACACGGTATCTGGCACGGTACATATATCTAAATCTACACAGTGAAAATGTTTTCATGACAATCGATAAACAACACACACATAACCTGTTACTCTATTAAGCTGCAGCATGGCGTAATATTTGAAAAACATTAAAATTTCCGTTTATCCAGACGACGCTGTACGCTTATCTCACAAAAATAATTGAAACTACAAAATTAACTTCAATTTTCTCCTATCAATTCCCAATCTTTGACTTTTAATTTGAAAATAATTTGAAATTTGAAGAGAGAAAAAAAATCCCATTGAACATCCATAAGCTGAAAAACTGTTATGCTGTGCACTAATTACCTGCCATTAACAACGAAAATAATAATATTTAACTAATTTTACAATTTAACCATTTTGACTTTATGCAATCAATCCAACAAGCGCCTTTTATTTTTGCATGCTCAGGCGCGCTGTGGATTATTATACCAGTATTTCAATGTTATGGATTACATTTATACGGTGAACAGTATAAATGCACATATGTATATATATACTTGAGCGCACATATCAGATGTGTGTTACGGACGTTTATAAGCTCTTCCATACACACCGTAAAGGCCAAACTTTCGCTTTCATCTTTGGTATATTACAGACATTCGTTCGATTACAATGTGACTGGAAAATGGTTAAATGTTTTGTTTGTGCGGAGAGAGGAGACTTCTATTGGGACTTTTAATATCTGTTATCGATAACTTTGACAGAATAAGCGATGAGCTCAGGATAATTAGATCTTTTTAGAGGTTAAAACTAGCTGCCTTTTATACCAGTTAGAGGGTAAGTCTACACTCTTTAAAGTAAAAGAGCCGGTATCAATCTTTCGAAAATGCTTACCTTCATCAAAAGAAGTAGAAGATTCGAAAATTAAAAAAGCGATTTTATGTAAAGGTTACCGGAAATTGTGCGAATATTTTTTGAAAAATTTCCTCAGTGCAAGCAAGTACAAAGACAACGGTTTCAAAACCGCATCGTCTAATGTGTGAGTCTTCAAATGATTAACCTGTTACAGACAGCTGTCATCTGTTATCGACAACGGCAGCAAAAATAAACGACAAACTCTGACTCATATAGCAAAAAGTATGTTCGAAACAAACGAAGTAAAAGATTTCTGAAATCAATCTCTGAAAGTCTTCGATCAAATGAAGTAGTAATTTGTATGGTAAAACTGTTAATATGCTTGCCATCTGTGACAGGTTAAGCAAGGAAATATGTTACATAATCTGACCCTCCGCTTCCCATACACCTCGTTTTCCAGAAGTTTTATCACAGACTTTTCGGTTGATTCTAAATTATTCTTCGGAAACCATGGGTCTTGCAAGTTTACCTGTCTCATATAATAGTGTTAAACAGCAGTCTATCAACTAAATGTTATAGGTGTGGTTGTTATAGCCGCTTCTAAGCACAATCTATATGCAAGAATCAATTTTACGTTCGGCTCCTCTTTGCACGACATCTTTCAGTAAATGAAAGGTCTACCTGGGACACTAGGATTATTAACGCAACAGAAACCATATGGGTGCAAAATCACATTTTATTCGTGTAACAACATTCTGCAACTTAATTCGATTTTTTCAATAGACTGTCCCAGTCAGGATAAAATTTGTTTTTCATCCTTTCGCAGTAGTTCTTGATGTTCGGAAATTGTTCTGAAAAAAACGTGAATTTGTGGTTCAAATACCCAACGACATCTACTTATTAAAGTCTTACCACTGACTATCTTTTCGTACGGTGATCCAGGAGCACAGTACACACATTGGGCCATAACACCGAAAATGGCACAATCGATTTCAGTTGGTTCCTCCCCGAGAAAATAGGAACTTTCTCCGAGGAATGTTGAAACAGCCTTTAAATCTCCGGTTAATAGGCCCAATCGTTCCTCGGGTGTGTGTAACAAAATGCCCTGATTTGTTAGAGCCGTTTTTACTCGCCTTGATACAGCTTTTTTAATGAACCAATATGCTATTCCTGACATATCCATTATTTGATCGATTTGATCGAGAGCAGTGATCCAACGCCATTCTGCTATGGCACTGAAAAGATTTAAAATTTAAAATAGTCGAAATGACTGAGCCAATACTGAAAATAATTACTGAATAAAGTGATCCTCCAACATGATTCTCATGGCTTGAGATATTGCCTTTTCTTTGGCGGTCGCATTTTTCCACAAATCTACCTTTAATTTCCTGTAGTAGCAAAAAATTCACTTAATTCAAGGTGACACTAAATCATCACTAAATCATTTACAAAACTCATTTACTTGTTCAAGAATTCAATAATTAGTTGCGAATCAGCAATGTCTTGTCCATCAATCGTGATCCATGGAGTTTTTCCTTTGCTTCCAAACGGTTTACTCGTATCAAACTGGAAGAAACGGTTCAAAATTGTAATTTACAATTTACTTCGAAAGTTCGCGAAATGGAAAGTTCGACGTCCCTGGATAACTATTTCGATATATAAGTCAAAGTTACAATTTTCTTGATTTTATTGCGAGTATCAATTGTTGCGCAAGCATCAGAAATGTTTTTCCAACTCTCTCGCCTTATCCATACAATTACAAAAGCGTTTCTCCGATTTACGCACAAAATTTTACGAGTTTTTCTCTCTGCGCAACGAGTTGCAACATACCAAAAGCTTAAACTCACTACTTACTGTGTACGGAATTTCTGCCATTCGTAAATACGTTTCCAATTTCAAAACATATGGAGACGCATTTGGACAGACTTTTGCACGATCAATGCTGTGGAGAATTATTTTACTTTTTTCTACGGCCATTCTTACTAGAATATGAAAATCAAACTAACGATGATGATGTTCATTTTTAGGTGAGGAACTTAAATATGTCAATGTTTGTTCAGATAACAAGATAGCCCCCCTCTTATTGAAACCGTATCGTACATGGGCGTCGAGCATAGTTCTAGACTGAGGGGCTCGATTAAACTAACTATTTTATTGGTCAGATTATACCGAGTTACTGAGTTCAAAAAAAATCGTTGGGAGTCCAAAGTACCCACAACTCCTACGACATCGGCGCCAATGGTATCGCATAGCGAAAAACACAATGACTAATGATTATGTCACTTGATAAAAAACGTTCGGTTAAACTGTTTACTTACTATACAGGTTACATCAATCTAAATCTACGTAGAGGTTCCAGTAACGTTGATTTTTGATTCTTAGTACAATCTTGAAATACAAACACAACTTCAGGTCAGATTGGTTAGGTTTATACAGTCAGAGAGTTTGAATGCGCTCTCTACTGTAGTATCTCTGATATCGGCGATTTTAACTTCACTTTGACGACCGGCTACACCATCTGTTATCGGCAATAACGACAAAAAACAGCGATGAGCTCCTGCTAATGCCGCCTTTCATAGCAAAATGTATGTAGAAACAAATGAAGTAAAAGACTTTATTTCTCAGTGTGTCGAAAATGGATCAAATCAAGTAATAGATTCGGCAGCTGTTCTAATGATATGTTTTTCCGTCTGTGAAAGCTTAATGTAATTAAACTCCCACAAAATATTAAGAAAGCCAATTGTTTTGAAAGTCGTCTCTGGTACTTTATTGTATATGGACGGTGTGAACAGTTTAATTCACATCTAGCGCTGTTTATGCTGCAGGCCGAAGGCAAATACTAGCGTAAAATCGCGACTTTAATTAGTCATGTAGAACATCAAAACTGTAAAGTCATGAAAACTAACGCCCACATTCGTTGATAGTAATTGCTTATTGGTGATTCAACAATGCATGTACGTTTCATCATTCAGACAAGCCACTCGTTTAAAAGAAAACCGAAAACTTAAATAAAATTAGTTTCCGTTTTATGGTTTTCCATCAAAATGTAACTTAAAATCCCATAAAATCGAAGCTCATTTAATTTTCACAAAGAATTATTTTCAAATGTAAATCAGCTACCGTTTATATGTCCATGGCCCGAAGGTACATTTTAACGATCGCACAGAGATATTTTAAACGGAAAAGGTGTACAAAAAACAAATATTTAAGAAATGAAAAATTACTAATCACAATCACCACATGTGGTACGAAAATATAATATAGACAGACACATTACTCGCAGCTCATTATTTGATAATGTACATATGAATACAATATTGTTATGCAATTTTTGTACAATTCCAAAAATATCATTCAAAAGAGTGTGTTTGGGAGCATTATAAGACAATTTTCAAAATATAATTTTATTTCAAATGTGATTTTGAATTAAAATATTGAAAACTTTTTATTTGGAATGAAAAATTGCTTTGATTTCCGCGTTTGTCCGTGTTTCTATGTGCCTTCGACTCGAGACATGTAATTATTTATGTTTTTAATAACCTTTGTCTTGTAGCGGATCTATAAATACAATGCAAAGAACGTTGTTTGTGTTAAAATTGTGGTGGGCATTACACAAAATCTACAATTTATGCAGCGTTTGGGTTTCGGTACGGAACTAGAAGTTTATATAATTTGTTCTTCTACGCATCGTCAATGTAATTATTCGATAATGATGTGAAAGAGGTACCAGTTCCAGTTTTACATGTACTTTTTCACAACGCAGGCGAGAAAATAGTCGTTTTCTCACCTCAGCTGAAACTTTGGGAGCCATTATTGTGAAAAACGTTGTATTGACCTCGGGAAAAAGAAAGAAAATTTAAAATTTTCGGGTGACCTGTGGCCCTAACTACGCTCTGGCAACAAACAACACGCTCGAAATGAAATTTTTGACTATTCACCAGATCGGCAAATACTATCCGTCGTATAGTGAAGAATCCATAAGTAAGAAACTCTCTTCGCTGTTTGGACTCTATCTGTATAACAATATCAATGTAACATTTCAATGTAGAAAAAAGACTGAGTTCTGTGAAGGGTGTTTTTTTTGGACCAGCTGGGGAGCTCAGCAGCCGAATCTTTCACAACTTAATATATACGAGAGACGGTTAGTGAATTGTTATCGACAACCAAAGAACTTACTCTGGAATTCATTTACGAATAGCCGAATACTCGTTGAAACGGTTGCTCCAAGCTATTTGAGATGGAGTTCGGTGCGCAGGGTAACCGTAGTTGATAATGCAGAACGTGATAAGCATAACAACTACACCTGAAAAATCAATATATTTTGACGCTGCTTGTATTTGAATCCTTTGGTTCTGTTGGTCCAGAAACGTCGACTTTCCTGAAGAAACTCGGTAAACTAATGGCCAGAAATTCTAACGGACCATGGTCATTAGATATTCTGTTATAAAAAATTTCAATTTCCATTCAGCGAAGAAACACCATCCAACTGTATTCGGAACAACTTTGGAGTTGACGACAGTTGTGATATTTTCAACTCGAATTTATGTTTTGAATAAAGGAATTGAATAAAAAACAAATTATTTAAACCAATGAAGTAAAAGATTTTGTACCAATTGATTGTTAAAATGTGGCTTCGGGACAAAAATGGATTAACTAAGTAACTGGTATACATTATGAACTAGGTTAAACAATTGATGTAATAGATTTGACGGAATTTCACCAAATGATAAATTAGAAATTATTCAGTTGAGTCGGTTGGGAGACAGCCATTTAGAGAGTTTTGTAAAAAGGGGTTAAGAATTATTTCAACTTAAACTCTTTTTCAGTTTTGGTTTGACTCAAGTCTTTGTTTTGTGTAAACAAGAAATACATTACGGACTTCTTGCAGTTCTCATTTTTCTTAAACGAGACAACACTTTGGGAAAGACATGCTATTTGGCCTAACTGTGTTATACCGGAAAAACCTTATAAAATTTTATTATTTATTTTACTAAGAGATAAACCATTAAATCTGTTTAACATTAAATTAAATTGAACGTGCTACAATAACATGGAATTAAAAGTTTTCAGTCAAAAGCGATAAGGACCAGACCATTCAATTTATTTTAATTTTGCTTTGCTTTTATAAGACTTTCGAATATTGAACGTTTAACAAGACTTATGGAGTGTATCGATATGAATTGAACAATTTTCGAGCAAGGGCACTTTTATTTTATTATTTTTTTTCCTCTTAAAAGCTGAACATGTGACTTGGCAATATTCATAATCACTTTAATAAGGCAACACAATATTGTCGACCACGATCGATTATTATTATATTTTTTTGTTGAATTGTGTGAATTATTAAAGCACCGCAAAGTGAAAGATATGGAACACACGTGTTAAGTAATTGAACCGAATTGAACGGATAAATATCATTACGATTGTATAATATGGACATATAGTGGTTTTTATGTTCGATAAACAATGTTTTTACAGAATTTGATTTATTTTTGCTATTTTGGAATTTTTATATGAAAGGAAAATATCGATTGATTATAGCAACGTATGTTTATCGAGGATATTAATTCTTTTTTTTTGCTTGGACATTAATTGACGGACACAATCATTTAATTTGGTTTTATGTTCAGTGTTGTATGGGGAGCACATTGGACGTTGATTGATTGACTGATAAGGTGTTTATTGGGTTACTTTCAATGTGCCATGCAACTCTCCGAATCTGTGTCACGAAATTAAATTTTGTTTTCAACAAAAAAAGCCCAAATATCTATCAAATATTTTACGTCTTTTCATCGAATTTATTTTAAGGGATTGGTTCACAATTTGTTGCTTCATTTGTTTAAACCTGTTACAGACGCCTGATCAGTGACCAGTATATATGACCAGTATTATTATTGGATCTATTACTTTCCTCTGTCAAAGTAATTTTAATCGGTTGATTTCAAATCTTGTACTTCAATTTTTTTAACATTTATTTTACTATATTGTCACAACATAACCCAGAGCTTGTCATTATTTTTGTCGTCGTTATAGTTAACAGATGAATAGCCGTATGTGACAGGTTTAAACTCGTTTAATCGAGATATCGCCGCCTTATATCTATCACTAGACAATACCCTAGAACATCATAATTGACCAAAAAATTGATTCTGAGTCGTGCGACTCAATCGAAAATTTATGTATACGTTGGATTAAAGTAGGGCTCTCGTTAACAAATGAAATGGATGTGTCTTAAATCAGATAGAGAAAATTATGAGATGGTTATAAGTCTATGTAGTAAGATTTTCAATCTGTCGTTTTGTTTAATGAAAATTGTAAATATGAAAATTCTTAATAAAACAGTCAATATCTTGCTATCAATTTGTTGTGCGAAATCTTTTACTTCAATTATTCAAACACACGATTTGCTGTATAAGGCGGCATTAGCCAGAGTTTGTTGTTTACTTTTATCGCCACTGTCGATAACAGATGTGGATGTGAGAGCGTACTTTTTTAAAGAGTAGCGTTGTACCGATTAAAAATCTCTCAAGGCTCTGCTATTGGGCCCATTGTGCTCAAAATATTTAGTTATTAAATTCAAAAAATTAAAATTATGCCGAGAATAATATTCATCTCACTTCAAAACGTGTGAAAATGAAACGAATTTCGTGTTATACATTTTAGATTATAAAAGTCACCCATAATGTAGTAGGTAGATGATCGCATCCACAGACGAATCTTTGACATTCCGCCAACCGAGAAATGAGTCAGTCTTTTGTTTTGCTGTTTTTTGTTTGTTTGAGAATCCAATTCTACCATCAGGTAAAGCCATTTCTATTAAAGGTACGATATGGTATGGTGACATTTCGGTTAAGTTTAATTTATTGCATAATTAATGTGTTGTTGTTGTCGTGGTGTTTTTTTTCGTCGTCGTCGTCTTCTTCAAATATTATCGGATCAGCTTAAATGGTAAAAATGATAATTTGAAACTGTGCGAGACTTGTTAGATGATGGTGTAGACATGTAGAGTAAAAATACAAATTGGAATTCTGTCGAATAGTTTTTTTTTGTTTTCATTGACCTTTACGAAATATCTTTTTTTAAGTTGAATTTTATTATAATGCGAAATGTGATCGAACGAATTGTTATGCAAAAAGCAAATAATGCGGGCTGTCAAGCGAAATATGACTTCCTGGTGTCATTAAATTTGTAGATTTATTAGAACTGGTGCTATATAATTGTGATTTTATTTTTTTTAGATCATCAATTAAACCACGGATGACAGTGTAAAGCTGTAACCTTTACACATAGACAAAAAAATAATAATAATTTATTAAGAGTCTTGGTTTTTATGTTCCATCGTAAAAATGGTTCGGTACAAAAGTGCCATGCCGTCGAGTAATTAAATTTAATTGAATTGCAACCGAATAACACAACTCGTTTAATAACTTAATTACTCTGTCTGTGAGATTTGAAACGATTTGTTTCAATTATTTCTTCGTATGCATCAAATGTTTTTTATGGACAAAACTCTGTTTAGTTATGGCTGGAAACTTAATTGTAATTATTTCGTTACATTTACTGCATTCATCGCATTTCTTTACAAATTGATCCAATTCCCACAAAATTTAAATTAATATTATTAAAATACCTTATATCCTATGTGGTAAAAAATTGAAATAGAAAAGTTTTTTTGCAAAGTTTTTTTTGTTCTTCAAACGTCTGAATGAAAATTTTTGTAAAAATAAATTCAATGCATAATCTACATAATATTTAAGCAATTTGGAACAGTTGGCATAAAACGTATGCGTATGAACAGTTGAACATAAACACAGGAAAAACGATTATTGAAAAAAATCAACAAAGAACTGCGCTTTTCACTTCAATCGTAAGCTGCAAACTAAATTCAGTGTTCAGCTGGAATTGTACGTGTTATCATCGGTGATAGGGTGGGTCATATTTTGACATTTGTTTTTCTTTATACTTTTATATGCCAGGTCCCAGATTGCTCGTAGAGTGATCCAAAAGATTGTTTTGTGGAAGAGATTTAAAAAAATGGTTTTCCCGCACCTCAAGATGTATTTTGGTAGTATTAGATAAGGGTTGTTCGTATAGCTCAATGATTTTTCCGGAGTGTGATATGAAGAATTTGATATCTATTGTAACTAGCCCTACATTCGGTCAGGGTAATTTATTTGCTATGGATCAAAATGAGTCAAATTTACACAAAACTAGTTCAATCGACTCAATAAGTTGGCAATAAATTAGAGTCGAGCCTAGCAGGATTTATTATTCGGAATGTTACAATTGTTAAAAGTTTTCTATGTGCAGAATAAGCACCAGCTGAATATCACCAGCTGGTGTACAAAAACACTTTGTATTGTAAACAATTCAAAGACGCAACATACACACAGTGCATTTCGACGTTAACGTCATCTATGCGCGCACATAACACGTATGGTTGAAGTAAACAAATCGTTCAGAATGTGTCTTGATTGTTTATCATACGGTGTTCTGTATTCCACGAGTGTTCCCACTGTTCAAAGATTAAATCAATCAAGTCACTTCTTGGAATGTAATTGGTCGAAGTAGACAACACTTTGATATAAATAAGATGTGAAATATATGGTGTTTTTCTCAAATTCTTAAGGTGGATTTAACAATTTTAAGATTTTTAAAGAATCAGTTCTGAAAAACTCCCAAATTTTCTTAAATTTGGTGATTTCTAAGAATTCTAGGAATTTAAACAAATTTAAGAGATTAAATCTTAAAACTCTTAAATTTATCAAAAGTTGTAGAAGAAAAAAACCGAATACGTCTTGGAGCCTTGGAGGAGACATCAGTGATTTTTCTTTGTATTCTACAATAGGGAATATATTCGATCTTTCCACTGTACTGCACTGACATGCGTAACGGATCGAAAGTGACAGGGATCTCTGTTAGGCGACTGAGTTAATTTTCCAATAGTATGCCTAAATATGGACAATAAGGACTACAGCGAAAAATACTGAAATCGAAGTAATTTCAAAAGGTTTACTTGTCATTTCATTATTTCATGGTTCCATATGTAGACTTCGAGACAGAGACTTAGAGATAGATAGATTTCGAGATAAAACGTCAGCAGTCGATAATCAAACATTTACCAAACGGATTATATGATTGAGGTATCATTGTCAAACATGCTGCAGTCATTTCAAAACCACCTTATTGGGTTTACAACTTCAGCCAGTGTCAATGTTTCCATCTGTGAAATCACTACCACAAAAATCAAAAATTCGTCTTGGGCCATGAGTTAAAAAATCAATGGTAAAATAAACGGTCCACCCTACCGGCAAAGAACTTTTTTTTATTTCAAGTGTAATATTTAAATGGGTAAAATTAAAAAAGTTTATACGAAAATGAAACTCTGCACACTGACTGGAAACAATATGAAAATGCTGCAAATATACGTAATAAATTACAGTGCTGCTGATAAATACCATATGAATGACTTTCAATTAGCATATGCTTGTGAATAAATTAGTTCATTCAAAAGAAAACCAGCACGTACGTACGTACAGTATATATGTATATATAAACTATCTGTATGCAGTTATTGTACTTAGTTTAAATGTCGATTTTTTTTACCATTTTCGTTCATTTTAATGTACTTTTTTCATCGCTTATTTTTCGAATTTAATGTTGTAACAACACAATGTGCGGATGTTTGGTTTAAATTGCATTATAAATCAATTTCGGTTTTCTTGCGTTATCGAATAATTCACGCCTTGTAACCGTCAGCTGGTTACTGTATGACTTCTTTTTTTATATTTCGTTATTTTTTTGTATTTTATATTTGTACACGACATTGAAGTGAGCAGAGAAATAAAAATTATTGTTAAAAATTTGCAAAATAAAGAATTAAGAAATTTGTACACAATTCGATTGCGAAAGATCTTGATTAGCTTTCTCGTGGTATTTATAATGATGAAAATGTAATGCACAATAATTCGGACAGGCCCTTGAAATTTTAAAGAATCTTTTACAAATTTGAATAGAGAAACCCATTGGCATTGCATTATATGAACTTTATCGATGCAGGAAAAGATTGACTTTAATCCAACGGTCCATTGTCTATTCCAATTTCCAAAAAGTCACCTGCTTCGAGCCTTTCTCGCATTCAGTACAAGAGTTAGTTTGTCTATACTATTAAAATGGGCAATCGACCACCGAATCCAATCCACTGATTGTTTCAAAGAGTAATCAGGAAGTGAACATGGATACTTTAAGTCGACATTTTTGCTTTCAACAATAAATTTTATGTTTCATCCAAGAGTATTGTAACGTGAGAAGCCGTCTACCGCCTACAAATCATATGTTAACTCGCATATATTCACTGATGTTTTGTTGATTAAATGATAATCTGTCAAGTTCGCTTTAAGGTAGATTTTTTTTGGTGTGAATCGAGTCTCAAATCTTAAATAATTTTATTTTGGAGATAAAAACAGAACAAAAAATATTTTCCTTCGTAAATTATGTCATATTTATATTGGTTATGATAACAACGTGCACCATACGTGTTTCATAAATTTGTATATTAATTTGGGTTATGATTTATGTGAAATAAATATTAAGATTAATAAAGCTGCTCGCATGGACCGGTCTTTTCCCACTTGAGGGAAATAAGGTATTACATTGCCGTGTAAGCTGATTAAAATAAACAATTTTATTTGCTTGGATGATCGAGTCAAACTATATCAAAAGCTGACACGTTTTAGCAATATCAATGGAAATTGATGGGTATGGTAACCATACCAGCTAAAAAGGTCTTTTCTTCCCAAAATATTAGTCCACTAAAATTGCTAGTTGAAACGACTAGTCATCTGCTATCGACATTGCCGACTAAACAAGCAATTAATTGTTACACTTCTCTTATATATAGGAAAAGTGTATCTTAAAACGAATGAAGTAATAGATTTTTTATCAGACTTAATGATTTAACTCTAACTAAAAGGTTAAAGATCCCGGATGGATTCCACATTATCGCGGAAGAAATACTTTTCTGTATGGCGACTGAAACGTTCATAAATGTTAAAACAATGTTTTTCGCCTCATAAATCTCAGACTTAACACAGACAAGCATTTCATCGCAATGAATATCGACTCCGATCGACTCTATTACTTCTTTTGGTGGACCGTTTTCAAATGAGTGATAAAAAATCTTCTACTTCATTAGTTCTATCAAATATTTTGCTATAAGAACGAATTAACCAGATATTATCGCATATTTCTGCCGTCATTGACGATAACAGATGAAAGACGAAGGGAAAAGGTTGATTTTTTTATGACTTGACACTGGCACTGGAGTGAACTGGAACAAAAAGATGTTATATATTGCGTGAGATCTATTCTCCACGTAAAGACATTCCTCATTCATCATTAAATTTGAATCAAAAATATTTCTCAAGAAATCATCCACATAATTACAATCATGTACACAACAAGTAATAATTGAATCCAACCCAACCAAAAGTGCATTACATAACACCTGAAGCGTAAAAAAAAAAACATTTTTACTTCTAAGCAATGGGTTTTACTAAATGTACAACACCCAATTTATGCGAATCTTGGTTACAATGGTACGTACGCACCGAATCATTGAATTCATAACGCATATAACCTCAACACCAAAAGGCATACACACATAACAATAATCAATTTTAACTTTGTCGAATTAACAATCCGTCTTAAATTTTTATAAATTTTGTATGGGTTTTTTTCTCGCTACGCACATCAAGAACCGCATAGAAGTAACGACGGCTTTTTTTCCACCTTAATTCAAAAGTGGTGAACAAACCTATAATTATTGTATGTAGCATTTTATAAACATCATATAATCCTAAAAACCTTGCATATCTAATACCTCTCAGGTGTACATAAATCACACGCAATTACACATTTCACACAGCCCATTGTGATTGTGAAAGACAAGAATTGAATTTAATCTCTTCAAATCAAAATGATATATGACGATGATGGTACTCTATAGCAGTGTATCTATTTAATTCCATTATAATAACCATTGGGCATTATATGAAGTTATAAAACCGAGATAATACTTATTCGCTGCGTATAGCTATTATTAACCATTTTGTGTTTTTATTCCGGGGCTCAATTATATCCTATTATTTTAGTAATTATTTCTCGAATTATTTTCAATTTCACTTTGGATCGGTAAAAATCATAAAACTTTCAATGAAAACATTTTTTGTCTTTTCTTTCTTAAATAACTACAAATCTCATCGTAATGGATGTATCAATTATCTGAGTGTTGAAAATTAAAACGTTTATTGCTGATGAACTTAAAAGCTTTGTTTTTGTGATCAACCGAATATTATTTGTTGTTAAATGCATAATCCGCTGAATACGGCTACGACTTTTTTGTAATTATATACGGGCGGGCTTGTACATTTACTTAAAGAAAAAGTGAACATAATCGTTCAGTACTTATTCCATTTATTAAAAGCTTAAAGACTTAATTTTGAAAGCTTTATTATTTATATTGCATAATAAATAATGGAAGAAATAGCACATTTTAGTCATATGTCGTCATCTCTGTTATCAACAGCGATGACAAAGATTAGCAATAAGTTGTGACTAATATAGTCTTATGTAACAAAAAACATTGCAAAACTTTTGAAGGCATAGATTCTGACAAATCTATAAAGAAAGTAGATTAGAAGAAGTAATAGATTCGACGAACTTATACAAATTTTGCATATAGTTTGTAAACCAAAGGTTTATGCAGAATCAGCAACAGCTGAATATCTCCAGCAGGTCGACAAAACAATTCAAAGTCAAGCTACATACAGTGCATACATACGTTAAGATCATCTATGTGCGCACGTAACACGTATGACTGGAGTAAACTCGTTGTTTAGAATGTGTTTTGATTGTATATTATCCAAGTAGAGTGTGTTTTTTGATCAGCTGGTGAAGTTCAGCTGTTGCTGATTCCTTACAAACCTTTGGTTTACAAACTGTTATAAATACTGGAAGAAATGTCTCGTTTTATTCATCTATCCATGACAAAAATGAGCCATCCATATGTAGTCTTATATAACAGAAAAAAAAATTTCAAGATTTTTGGGAGCAGATTCTCGTTAATTTAAGAATTCGTGACTTGACAGTTGTCACCTTAAAAGTATCGAATCGTATGGACCACTGTTAGCACTAATGTGACAACTGTCAAGTTACAAATTCTTAAATTCACTAGAATCGGTGCAATGCTGTGCTAATCTATAAAGAAAATAGATTAGAAGAAGTAATAGACTCGACAAATTTATAAATGAATGTAATTGGTATGACCGTATGACCGTCTGCGAAAGGTTAACTGTTAAAATTTTGTTCCTGGCATTTGTGGTTCTGGCAGCTACTTTAGTTCAATCCATTGATTGGACTTTTTTCTACTGCAATAATTGCGTCACACTTCTGAAAATCTTTTACTTCATTTGTTATAACATTCATTTTGAAATATATAAGACGCCGTGCCCGTAAAAATCGTTGATTGACCTGTTACAGACGGCTGTCATCTGTTATCGACAACGACAGCAATAATAAACGACAAGCTCTGACTAATGAGGTCTTATTATATCAAAAATTATATTCAAAACAAATGAAGTAAAAGATTTCTGAAATCAATCTCTGAAAATCTTCGATCAAATGAAGTAATAGTTGAGATTTAGTAAAACTGTTAATATGCTTGCCGTTCTGTGACAAGTTAATTTGTTGGTTTAGATATCGATATCAATGTAAAGTTATGTTAGATACTTGTTTCCTAGAGAAGTCTAGAAAGATATGGAAAAAGCATTCAAAATTTGGCTTCTTGTTAACTAAAGTATCTTGCACGTCTGCATGATAATTTGCTAATATTCGAAGGTGGTTGTACCCTTCGCCATCGGCTTGGGTTACAAGCTTCACCCTGCACAGTTTAGAGAGTTATTCGCAAATTTCAAGAAAAACTAAACCGTACACTTGTAAGCAAACAATCATTGTCAATAGAGCCTTGTATAGTGAAAAACGATAAACTTCTGCTACTTCTGAAATGTTGTTTTGTCCTCCTAAAGGATAATTTGGCGATAATTGTGAACTGAGTTCGATCATTTCAAGGCAAAGAACTATTTTTGAGAAAACATTTTCCCAGATTTTCTTGAATTTCCTCACATTTTTTGGGAGTATTCAGGAAAATTTTTGAAAATCTAGGAAAATATATGAAAATAACTGGCCCTTTAATCACAGTACATAGTCCAATACCTTTACTTCACATTGCAGTCCACGCCACTAATTTTCCTTCATACAAGGAAACACACAACCAATTCGAAAATGATTGTATTTAAGCGTGACATTCATCCAGCAAAATGGTTTTGCTTTATGAAATAAAAGTGACAATTACCAGTCAATCCGAAATTCATCTATCAAACTCACGAAACCATTATCAAGTAGACACACGCCTAAAATATCTCTTAAATTGTTGGTTTTAAGTATAATTTCGTGTTATGAAAATTATACGTTATTATCATTGCCAATGTTCGCATATTGCAATTTTAATGTTTGTGCTACACAAAACTCTCGTTAGGCATAAAATACTCTACTCTGAATGTGCACCAAATTTCAAATAGGTAGGTTGAGCGTGTAATAATAAATAAACATTCAACAGTCAAATTGTTATGTATTAATTGTACTGTAATTTTGAACAGCCTTTAATAATATTGAGTGGGCTTTCGTTGGAAGAAATATATTTATCTTATCGATTTTCTATTATTATTATTTACCACAGTGTTTATAATGTGGCTAGCATTCGTATACTTTACATTGTCCCATGATATGAAAGAACGTACACTCAATAGATGGTTTCTATTCGATCATAAACAGACACGGTTGACTTCGTTATTGAGGTACTTAAAATTAATTCGCTGCTATTATTGCAACCCCTCAATTTTCGTCTGGCAGAAAAAAGGCGATTGGAATTTTATTACTTTTCGAACAAACATTTCAGATGCTAAAAAGAAGTTTAGCAACTGAATTTTTGTTTCGATATTTCGTTGAATTATTCATATTGCTTACACAAAAAAATCGACCGTTTCGTTTTTCCATTTTCTTGTTTATAAATTCAACAACATCCGAGTCCAATAACACCGCCGCAATTCAACTCAATTTTATTATACCATGCATGATTTGTACTTTTAATTCTTGTGTTGCACTTACAAAAAAACATTTTTTTTTTGTTCATTCCATGCACTCGAAATCGGATGTCTAGATATACCGTTTTCCTATACAACATAGCTGGTAGGTGAATATGTGCAACGAGAAAAAAAAAATTGCTTCAAATTATTTTTCAATTTATTTTTTGCTCATGAAGTAGCGTTAAGTGGGTAATTGCAGCGCGGTGAAATTGATTGTGTCGTTAAAAATTATGTTACTCTTTGACGTATTGTTCGGTTGCTGGTTCTCTGCATAAATATATATTCCTCTTTCGAGTCACGAAAGACCGATATATGGAGACATAAATGTGATGCAAAATCATGGTTAAATATATTGCATTGGTTTTCGGCTGATTTTCGCTGAAAGTAACAGTTTATGTAAAATTGAATTTGCTATAATTTGGCTTATTACTGAAATATTTATCACAAGGTCGTTCCAGTTATTACGTTAAATGGTGTTTGTACCGAAATATATTAATTAATCTGTCACGAAAGATTCGGACCTTCGAAAGAGCAAGTGCAGACTGGACAAATTGACAATCAAATGTTGATCAATCATTTTGATTAACGATAACACCAATACCAATATTGACAAACCAACATAATATCGTTTATGTCGTCCTCGTACTCGGAAATATATTCAAAGCATATGCCCGGTCAATACACCAGTATTAATGAACCGACTAATATTTGAATCAAATGGCACATCTCAAATGGCACTTAACCGTAAAGCTTCAACTACTTAATCAATTTTGTAATTTCTGGTCTATGACATTTAAACAATTAACCAAACGAAATATTCGTTAAAACATCTTCAAACATTATACCGGCTATAATGATACATCGGTGATGAAAAGGTTAATTGATGTTATCTAATTCCCCCTTTTTCCACCAAAAAGTACATAATTTGAAGATGTTTGGCAAAGCAAAAAAATAAATCGTTGTATTTAGCATACAACGACTGGTAATGTAACGAACCAGCGTACAATATATTTAAACCATATGAGCATCATAACAAATGTGAGCATAATAAATACGAGAAGAACACTCTCGGTTTTTTGAATTGGACATGCGTGTGTGAATAAAAAATGTACTCGCCGGGTAACAACATATGTAAATATTCGAAATGGAAAAGTGTAAGTAATAAAAAGTGAAATAAATTCAACAAGCTTTTGTGATTGATGGATCGTATAATTAACAATATTGTCCGCTAGATTTGATTCTGTTCGTTTTTGAGTTATGAGCATTTTTATTATTCGTTTGATGAGCATTGCATAAGTGTTGGATTTTTAATAGACAACACATTATTATGCTGAATCACTATATGCAATATGTAAAAGAGGCATTTTATCAATTAGGAACCAATTTGTAAAGCCATTGATTGTGTGGTTGTTGTTGCTTTTTTTTGCTAGTTGAATGCTTGAGGTTGTAGATGACCCGAATAGTTTGATATTTTTTTGATCGTGGGAAAAGCAACAATATTTTCTTATTGGATACCAGAGCATGACTTAGTGGAATTATTTTTCTTCAATTTCTCTAAATTTCATCAAAGGTCTGTAGAATCGAGAAGTAAAATTTGAAACTTTCGGTCAGATGCTGCGAGAACTGAAAGATAGTATCTCGGATGTAACAACTTGTGTTACGTAATGGTCAGCGTCCGAAAATAAGTTGAAAGTAGAGATAAAACTCTTTTTACTGGTAAGAGATATACCATTGGTGAGAGTGAAAACTGCCAATCCCATAGTTCCCGTGTAAAAAGCAAGAAATTCCAATCAATTTCAAAAATTCAATTCGAATTTTTCCACTAAATTCCACTCGAAATTCCGACATTTCTATTTAATTCTACAAAATTCCATTCTTATTTCCAAAAAAATGTATCGGACTGTCCCAAAAATTTCACAGTGGACCCTCCGTGATTATACATTAAATCTGTTATTTCTATCCCATAAAGTTTCGTTGCAAGTCGAACACGGGCTTACTGGATGGGGCAAGCGGAGACCAAAAAAAAACGAGCCATCAGGACAGTCGGAGCGTTTGCTGCGACTGAGCCCCGTACAAACCCGTATATCTATTGCGTACGTGACCCTAGTGCGTCTGTCACCCTACTTTGACCGTAAGCCTATTGCGCCGGTTAATGTAGTTAAAGTAAAATTATTATGTAATGTGTACATCTTACAAATTGCGCATAGCGCAATTACGAAGCCCCGTACGACGTTCCTTTCAAATGAAACAAAAATTTCAAATCGCCCTAAAAATTTTATTTTTTTGAAGGGCCTCAGTCCGAGGACCCAAATTAAAAAAATTTTTCAACTACATTCTATTCGGCCTTTGATTACCTTCCAAATGAAACAAAAATTACGAAAAACGGATGAAATTTGCTCGAGTTATATGTAAAATACACATAGGGCCCTAGTAGCGGCCTTAAGCCAAGGACCCAAATTTAATTTTTTTTCAACAACATTCTATTCGGCCTTCGATTACCTTCCAAATCAAACAAAAATTACGAAAAACGAATGAAATTTACTCGAGTTCTATGTAAAATACACAGGGCCCTAGTAGCATTTCACTTCTAAGGCCCTAACTCACGGTCCACTCACCCGATTTTAAAAAACTTCCTGGATTGGTATTGACAATACCTATCATTTGCCGTGTCATTTACATTTCCATCGTTTATTTTGCCATAAGTATCGACAAAAGACCTTAGATCACTTAGGTGGCCCTAACTCACGAAGGGCCGACCCAAATATGCCCATCTTCGAACTTAGCCTCACTATTTCGACTATCTTTCAGGGAAAAATTTTTGAAATCGGATTTGATTTACTCAAGATATCGACCTGACGGACAGATGGACAGATGGACAGACAGAAAATTTGTATTGCAGATTCGTCATCTATGAACGTAGGCAAACACTTTGCCCTTACCGTCTGCTTCGAATTCCATCAATTACACACGGCATCGTAATCCTATAAGCTCCTTTGTACTTCGTACGGGGCTAAAAACGTTATGTCGCCATCAGGTCACTCTACTTTTTTTAAATCAAAGTTTAAAGCAATTTTTTTGTCAAAGGGGTCTAGCGTCAACTTTGGAGGCTTTAGTGATAAGAGCTACCGCTTAGGCGTGTTTGTGTTGTATGTTTTAACTTATACGTCGAAAACAGGTCATCTATCCTTACAAAAGAAACACAACGCTTTCTCTGACTTCATCAGTCTCCGAATATTTTCTATCATCATGCTAGAAGCAGTGCTGTGGGTCTAGGGGAACTAGGGCTGTCACTGTTTTGGTGTTTGATTGTATGTATGGCTACAATTCGAAACTTGATGTGTGTGTTTGTGACTCGTCTGAAAGCTTCAGTCACTACCTCTGCCACGCCATATAGCAAACAACTAATAATTTTCTTTGGACAATTCAATACTGATTGAAATATGTAAACTCTAAAGAGTCTAACTTCTGATCGGAAGTCCACCCATTGCAGTATCAATACAAAACACTGAAAAGAAGATTTCTTTTCACAACGACAATGCAATAAAAAACTTAGTTTCCAATTAAACCCACTTAAATTCACTTGGAAGCTATTTTCATTACACAATCGAACCAAATTCAACCAGCCTAATTATCGAATTTCCAAAAAAAAAATCTATCTCCAAGAAGCATAGTAATTTCTTCCTATGTAATCAAATTTACACAATGCCATTGTACAATTTGCTTTTTAATAAGAAGACTAAGACGAAAAAATCATTACCTACGTCTACTCGAACATTCCAACACACTAAAGCACAGAGCAAAAACATCATCATCTGAACATTACATAAAAGTCTTATTAACCGAAATCACAAGACAAAACCGTAAAACCGCAACACCAGAATTACCATTCTTTGTTCGGTATTGTTATGCCATTACCAAAGTTAACCAAAACAAAACAAGAAAGAAAAAAATTTGTTGATCTGACTGACGCAAAACCAAAAATGAAATAAACGAAAATTACAATTTTTAAAACCCGAAAATAGTTCAACTATTAAATCATAATCATAATTATTAAACCAAATCTCATCATCAAATTACATAATTTCATGCCCAAAATGCGATTATCGATGGCACACAAACAAACAGACAAAAAATAATAATAACAATAACAAAAACCATTGACGGAACATTCAACATATATATATACCTGTATACCTCGCTACCTCTACCACAAGAGTGCAACATTTTATAACGTGTCTGCCTTTTATAAATAGAAAAACCAAACAGCTAATGACAACGCATACGAAAGGTATTGTATCGTTTGAAATAAGTAGCAAAACGACGTCTTGTTCGGTTCATTGCATTGACAGGTTCGATTTGGCAGTTAAAAAAAAAACAGAGAGAAATAACCGAACCATAGGCACCATCGCGTTTCGGTAATTAATAGCAATTAATTAAAAATCGGTACGAACTTGTGTTTAACATCAATTTGGTGTGGCAGGCCTTGGGCACGTTTGTTTCATTCAGAAAAAAACACAACAAAATCGACAAACAAGAACAAATCTATCACATTGTCATTATAATTAAATCTAGGTGCGGGTGTTTTTCACGTTACATTTTTTACGTCGGTAGGGTGATACATATGAGTTAGGAAAGATGGATCAGATTCTTCTATAACTCTTTATTCCTTTGTTGACTTTACAATCAATTGCGTTAAAGTATCTGTCGATCAATGCTTTTCGTGAAATTCTAGATTCGGCTGCTAATTTTGTGCAGAAAGGAAAGGGTGAACAGACATTACCGGTCTTGCTTACCTTTGACAAACCACAAACGGAAGAAAAATTACCGAATCTTTTACTGCTTTTTGAACTGAATGACATATTCTGCTATATATAAAGACTAGCCAAAGCTCTCAGCGCATATTTTTTCGTTGTTATTGTTGATAACAAATGATGGCCTGCTTATCATCAGTTCTGTTGGGGGATTCTTCTATTACTTCAGTTCTGTAAACATTTTTTTTGCTATATAACATCTCATTAGTCAGAGCTGGTCGATTATTTCTGAATTCGTTTTCGATAACATATGAATGCATAGGACAACTACAGTATACCATATTAGTGTGAAAGGTAAAGAAGAATTCCAGAATACTGGAAAAGAGAAAAGTTCCAGAAGAAACTCTTCGGTTCGCTAATCTCCTTCGACTTTCAGTGCTTACAACCTCTTTTTAAAAGTAATTCCACTTGGTGTATAAAACGACCTCACACGTTTCGAATTGTTGCCCATTTTAATCGGTATCACCCTGTCATTTCTCAATGTTATTATTGTTATAAATCATTATGAATTACTATTAAACGAAGTTTCCAGCAACGCTCATTCATGATTGCTTGCTAGATATATATATAATACGGTCCATGTGTGGTATACCATTAACAATACATCAACTGCATCAGACAAAATGTTGTGTTTTAAAATGAAACCGCACATTCACTATGTTATGTCCATTAAATTCTTGATGAAATGAAAGGGTACGTTTAACCAATTTATAATTATTATTTTTAAAATTTTCGTACAGTTTCAGTAAATGCGAACGGACCATTTAGAGTCAAAGCAAATTGAAATTCATCGGATTTTAATCTGAATTTTGAGATAGGATCGAAATCAGGTGTGTGTGTGTTTGTAGCTGTGTTGTTTTATGAATGAAATTTATTTATTGATTGATACCGGAGCATTTCTTTATCATTTATTGAAATCGATATTTTTTGGCTTGGAATATTTTAAATTATTGCTATAAAGTTACAGTAAATGAAAAGTTTCTTAATTTATGTAATCAATTACAGCATAACCAGAGTATGTCTGTAAGCGAAACCAACTACTTTGTTGGATTTTTTGATATTTGGTGTTAATTTTAATTTTTCTAAAATTCCTAACGCATGTGATTTTGTCGCGTAGCTTTTACCGTTGTTCTAAATCATAAGCGAAGTGAAACATAACCATTTTTCCAAACGCCTTTTTCTTATCAAAAATTTAAAAGAAATTACCAAAGTTATCCCAAAATTTACCAATGAAAGTAAATAGATAGGTATGGCCAAACGTTCAAATTACCGGAGCACATACGGATTTGCAAGGCGCCACCTCAAACGAACTCATTTCTAGTGCAAATTTCAACTAGAAATGAGTTCGTTTGAGGTGGCGCCATGCAAATCCGTATGTTCTCCGACTTGTATGGACTGGCCATACCTACTTATCTACTTTCATTGAAAATTTACAACACTCAATTTTCCTAAAATTTGGTCTATCTTCTGTTAAATATACTGATAAAAAATCTTTTACTTCTTTTGATTCAACTGTAACATACGATCTATATAAGAGAATAGGTAGAGCTTATCACTTATTTTTGTCGTTATATGTTATTATCGATAATAGGTGAATAGTCTCGTTTCTTAAAACTTTCGGCCCAGTTTCAACGGTCCTGGGCATTTCAAAATTTGCGCTACGAGGCGCAACGTTCAAAAAAATTACTTTGTATGCGAAAAAATAATTTAAAAAATGAATTCTCTCCCCCCTGCGCCCCATCTAGCTTCGGTCCTGTTCTGACTGAAGGCACTGTAAAGTTTTATTAAACTAATTTTCCTAGTTTGTTTGCTAGAGAGAGTATTGACAGAAACAACGATTTTCGTACATAGAAGAATTTTTTTTGTACACAAAAAAGATAGGCTTAGTACTTGATGAAAATTGAAAATTCAGGGGTCAGGGTCAAAAACTGGGGTTTTGCAGAAATTTACTTGGGTTTTCGGTCCTTTACATGAAAAATAATGACAACTATTGTACAAAAACATTGATTGCGTAAACCTGACACATATGGCTATTCATCTGTTATCGATAATGACGACAAAAGTAATGACAAGCTCTGGATAATATGGTCCTTTATATAGGAAAATGCATGTTAAAAAATGGAAGTACAAGATTTGAAATCAACCGATTAAAAATACTTTGATCGATGTAAGTAATACACCCGATAATAACACTCGTCATATGCTTGCCGTCTGTAACAGGTCAAACAGATGTTACAGATCCTGGATAAGCACAATATTGATTCTATCGAACCATATCTTGGATAATGATAATACTGATTCTTTCGCGCCTTGTCTTGGATAAGGAAAATATTGACAAAATACTTTATTTATAAAATCAAAATTTTTGTGTACAAAATAATTGTTTCTGTGTAAATACAAAAATGATTGTGTAACAGAATCATACCACTCTTAAGCACTCGAGAGTGCTATGACCAAAGTCATTTTTTGTGTACAAAAAATAATTAAATCGACAAAAGTATGCTCTTAGGAATACCGATTACTCTGACTCTAACCGACAGGCTTTTTGAGGTCACTGTCTTTCTTCGACAGAAATATTCTCGGAATATAGAAACTAAATGCTACTGTTTCATTCTGAACTACCAGTTTTAGTCTAACACAGAGAAACCACCTCACCGAAAGTTAATTTAAAAACCAGATTCTTAGTAAAAAAAAAAATCTAATGAAAAACACCAGACGTCAATTTAAATTTGATTATTTTACAGCTCAATATTTTTAATGTCTCTTCCACAAAAAATGCAATTTCTTCTCAAGTGTATGTACAATCATAGTACAAATTGGCCAAATAAAATTTAACGATATTGAGAAACTGGATGTACTGTGTACAATTTAGAAATTTTAAATAAAGAAAGACAGAGCCAGCAATTACAATAAATTGAACAATAAAGATTCGCTGTAATGATCCCTTTTTGTAACCCGCTGAATGTTATACTCTGAATATTCGAAGTGTTGAATTATCGTTTTTAATTTTCATAAATTTCCTTTTATATTACTGTACCGAGACTTACTTAAATATGATTAAAATCACTATAGGTGTACCACATATATAATAGCCCTACTCACGTTAAAAAAAATTGGTTCAGATCTTTCGGAGGAATGTCGATTTCGTTTCTTTATCGAATCCTAAACAATTCTCTAGAACATCAAAATTGACAAAAAATTGTTTCCGAGTCGCGCAACGCATTTGAAGTTTACATGAAAACGCATAGAAACGCATGGTAACGCAGAGAAACGCATGCATTTTCGATTGCGTTGCGCGACTCGGAAACAATTTTTTGTCAATTATGATGTTCTAGAGAATTGTTTAGGATTCGATAAAGAAACGAAATCGACATTCCTCCGAAAGATCTGAACCAAATTTTTTTAACGTGAGTAGGGCTAATATATAATATAATATTCAAATAAAATATTTTGTAAAACTCATGTTAAATTTACCCGTTCGTATTGTTTGCATAATCAACCGCCAATGTAAATTACCATATGAGAGAATTTATTTTGTGTAACAATATTGTTAACATGTCTTGCAACTTTAATTATTGTTTTTAAGTCAAACGTTTTATCCATTTACTTTACCATACGAAAATTTTTGTTATAATTCAATTTTTTGTTTCGTTTCGATTTCGATGATGTAAGGAGAAATACAAAATAAATTCCAATTACTCTTTCGGTTGTCCAATTGTCCATGTCCGTTGATCGGTACAAACTGATAATAAATAATTACAAAATTCATTGTGTAATGAGTGAGTTTTATTAATATTCCGATAGGTTGGTGGTCCTAAGATAAAATTGTCAATGGAATTTGTTTTTCTCTTTCTGTTCAGCATATTTTAATAAATCGATTGTTAATGACTTACGCTGCTGAGGGGCGAAGGTATCACATTGTATAATACTTTGATCAATTACATTTACAATTCTTTGATTGTAATCAACTTCCTATATTTTTTCTTCAAGGCCCTACGGATGTTATAAGATTAATTTAATGATTATTAATCTACAGGTATCTACTTCAGTAAATTAAACGTTTCACGATTATAAATTGAAATCTAGTACTTCAACATGTGTTTTTTTAAACTTTCGTAAAGCCCTTATTACCACAAATATCTTCGATCCTCTTCATCTGCTAAACATTAACGTCTTTATTATCAAGTACTGTTCCCTTTAGTGGAGTTTCTATAAATCTGATATCAATAAACCACTTTCCATAACCTTTCAGTAAACAAAACAAATGCCGAAATAAGCAGCTGTAACCTTAACGAATTAGCCGAATTATGGAATCAATTAAGTGGAAAATTAATGAACAATGATCTTGAGTTTGATGTCTGAAATTGATTGTGAAATTAATTAATTCGAAAAATTGTAATTTGTCACATGTACTTCTATGACTGAGATGATTCGTGATATTAATTCCGACGGAACGTAATCCTTCTTGGGGTTGCCAATTTCATATTGTTGAAATTGAAGAGCGTTTTTCGATAACCCAAATTAGTTAGAACTTAAGAGTTGAAGTAGTAATTGAACGAACCTATCTAGGCTTGAAGCTTACTTTGTCAAGGAGGTCAGGGATGATATCATAAACTCAGAAATTACCATTTCATAAAATGCTACTAATTCATCTGTTATAGGCAACAACGCCTTTCTTATATAGCAAAATGTATGTCGAAACGGTCGAAGCTAATGAAGTACAAGATTTGCATTAAACAATAAAAATAATACAAGAGAAGTACTAGCAGATTCAGACACTTCTACATCATTATACGCTTTCCATCATGTGTGCCTCAAAACTGTGTGAAACTATGTCTTCCTTGAGTTGAACATTTACAGACCTTTCCTCTTTTGCATTGTAGAGGTGATACACCATTTTCCTGAGTCGGTAGCCCATCGGCATACATTTAAAGCATTAAACAGTTAAAAAACAAACAAAAAATCCTAAACCATTGAAATCCTAGCTTTGAAAAAAAACGAATTGCTTCACTTATCAATAGCCGACGACTTCTTTCATGATCGTTTTTTTATTACAAACTGTTGTAATTATTGCCTCTTTGAGATCAAATATCACCATGCCAGATGAACGGGTCAATTAATAATATAAAGTTGCGACATTTACAATGATGCATGAACAACTTTCGAATATGATGCTCCTATATAAAAAAAACAAAAGCTTATCTCGATTCTTCATCGCATGTTTAATTGACCAAATGCCGAGCATCATACTATGATGATCATTGTCTCTGTAAAAAAAATGTTTAACAAAAAATCGATTCCAGAGAAGAAAAAAAGTTTCGACCAAATTCGGCTGAAATATTTCTATAAATAAAAATTCTTTTTCTGTAGACAAGGTCGTTAAACCCATGAATCAATAGTGATCTAACAGCAAAAAAATGTACTTTTCCAATCCTTAATCAAGTCCAATCATTTCTCATTTAAATAATTTTTTTGTTTAATTTCAGATGCGGCGAAGATCTAGAATGAAGACTTTGAAGATACTACGGTTGTTTGCTCAAGGTAAATATTTTTTTTTTGGAATTCTATCAACAACACACGACCAGACCATGCCTACAATTTTTTCTGTTCCTTCTTTTTATTCACTTTTCTTCCTCACAATCGACATGTAATTTTTCATAATTGTTTCCATTTGGACAAATAATTAAATTAAATTTAAAAAAAATTAACCAAAACTGACACAATCATTAGCTACTTAATGACAGTCTTAATTGCGTTATATGTTTAAAAAGATATATTCAAAGAAGTGTGAGCTGTTTTTTCTCACTCTCTGCGTCTTTTTAATTTAAATTTAATTCGAATTTAACAATCGTGCACAATCAAGTAACTCACACAATTCAATCAATGAATCGCTTGTGGGGAATTTGGCGCGCATTGATAAATTGCAAATTAGTTTTGGGCATTTTTTTCACTTCGTTCATATTTAAAGCATTTCTATAAGGAAAACCTTGGCATTTTTTCTACATGCTTTGTGTAACTTATACTTGAACTTGATTGCATTATTATTAAACTGTCTATAAAGTTGTTTGCCACAAAACGGTTTTGATTTGGCGGAGTTTTTTTTCTGAAAAATTAATGTTGTGTTTGGGTGATTTATTGTTTGAGTCCGTATGCATGTGGTAGTTAACAAAGAGATTTCAATTTCATTTTTGCAATTTATCCATTCATGCAATTACTTCACATAGAAATCGATTTTGGCTGATATGTGAAGTGGGTAATTGAAATGAATGATTTATTTGTCCATTTATATTTTTTTATATCTTTTGTGTCTACGACTGTGACCTTGCAAGTTTATGTAATCCGAACACGGCTATTGCAAAAGCATCAATTGTTAAAGTCTCGGTTAAAGTCGAATCAGAAGCAAATCTCTAATGAAAACAGAAAACGCTAGTTGAGACCTTATATTGAAAGGATTGGTGTCTCAAGTTTACAGAGATACAGACATGACATGACAACTCTTACTGATGCAACGGACATTCCACTCATTGTATGTTCTATTTTCTGTAAACTTTTAAGAATAATTGCCAGAACACAGGCACTGATCTGTGGTTGTTAGTTAGAAATTTCTTTTCGAGGGTGTTATAGCGAGGGCCATAAGCAGAGCCCATTTTTAAGAATTTAATTCTTAAAAATCTTGATTTAAGAATTTAGGAATTTTGTATGAATTAAATTTCTAAAATTATGCCCTGGACAAAAGTCACACGAGAAAAGCAATTTCCTACTTTTCCTGAAGTCAACACAACGTGTTTCACAACGTTGAGAAATGGGGTTGTTTTCGTGACTAGATTTGATGTTATAAAACGAGCGAATTGATATGAGCTGAGAAAATGACTATTTTCGTGCCTACCTACGTTGTGTAATAGTAGTTTGTTGTGTTGACCTTGGGAAAGTTGGATGATTTTCTCTAGTGACCAGTGAAGAAATAAGAATTCTTCCTGGTAATTGAGGTAAAATTCGCAGCAGCCAAATTTAAAAAAACCAGATAGCCGTCTTACCCGAGTTGCCCGAATTTTTTTGGTCAAAGATGAAGTGTTTGTAGTGAATATTCGATGTATATTTATAGCTGATGAAGCAATCTTAACTAATGAAGTAAAAGATTTTTGTATTTAGCCCAAGACGATACTTTAAATAAAAGAAGTAGCAGGTTTCATCACTATGCATACCGTGATACGCTTACTTTTCCTACAAGGTTAACAATTGTCTATAGAGGCGATTAGTCTCAGTACATTCGTAAATCTATCAGAGAACAAATATGAACAAAGGGCATAGCAGGGTTAGCATGTAAAAAGTGCCCCCAAAGGAACTAAAGCATATGATACATCATTCGAAAGGTCTTGGCCTAGAACTACTTTTAGTGTAGTATCAAACTCCATAATGGAGTTATAGAGGAGTTATTGACGAAAATTTGAATTTTGTTTTTCATTTATTTCTCTCTAGTGTGTTGACGTAAAAATCTGTAACAATTCTCAAAAAATGTCTGTATGAAGGGTAACATCTGAGATTTTTATCAGATTTTTTGGACCCCTATTTAAGGGTGAAAAAATTCAGAGAAAAATTCTGCGATTTTATTCGTACGTTGGAGGTACAGAACTAACTCGGTATTTTGACCATTGATTGGTCTTATGGACATGTATTTTGCATAATTTTTTCAGATTTTTCAAAATGGTGGAACATATTCAATTTTTCGAAACAATTTTTGAGTGAATTTTTTAACCTAAAGGAGGTGTCCAAAAATTCTGCAAATAATCACAGATGTTACTCTCCATACAGACATTTTTTGAGAATTTTTTCAGAATTTTAAGTTACAGCCAACGGGGGATATAAATTATGGATAAAACTCACCCTCATACCCAAAAACTCATTCCTAGCGTGCTTCTAAGGGCTGATATTCTACCAAAAACCCCGTTTTGTTAATTCCAGTCAAGTTGCCGATCATATCTGATAATAATCTGCAGTTTTATGGAATTTTCTTTTTCGGTCGTATCGCCGACGCATTTTCCACAGGTAAAAATACACCCCTAACATGACCGAAAAAGAAAATTCCATAAAACTGCAGATTATTATCAGATATGATCGGCAACTTGACTGGACTTAACAAAACGGGGTTTTTGGTAGAATATCAGCCCTTAAAAGCACGCTAGGAATGAGTTTTTGGATATGAGGGTGAGTTTTGTCCATAATTTATATCTCCCGTTGGCTGTAACTTAAAATTCTGAAAAAATTCTCAAAAAATGTCTGTATGGAGAGTAACATCTGTGATTATTTGCAGAATTTTTGGACACCTCCTTTGGGGTTAAAAAATTCAGTCAAAAATTGTTTCGAAATATTGAATATGTTCCACCATTTTGAAAAATCTGAAAAAATTATGCAAAATACATGTCCATAAGACCAATCAATGGTCAAAATACCGAGTTAGTTCTGTACCTCCAACGTACGAAAAAAAATCGCAGAATTTTTCTCTGAATTTTTTCACCCTTAAATAGGGGTCCAAAAAATCTGATAAAAATCTCAGATGTTACCCTTCATACAGACATTTTTTGAGAATTGTTACAGATTTTTACGTCAACACACTAGAGAGAAATAAATGAAAAACAAAATTCAAATTTTCGTCAATAACTCCTCTATAACTCCATTATGGAGTTTGATACTACACTAAAAGTAGTTCTAGGCCAAGACCTTTCGAATGATGTATCATATGCTTTAGTTCCTTTGGGGGCACTTTTTACATGCTAACCCTGCTATGCCCTTTGGATGATCAATGTGTGGTTGTATGTAACGAAATATCAGTTAACATTTAACAACAGCGACTGACAAGGCACAGGAAAATGTCGTAATTTGGGAAATTTACAACTCTTGTCACTAATCGGGCTTTGCGAATAGCTTTCGTAAAACACTGATGCTACTCACCCATACCAACATTTAACCTGTCACATATGGTTATTCATCTGTTATAACGACGACAATAATCATGACAATCGGTGGGTAATATTGGCCTTTATTTAGTAAAAAAAATTGAAGTACAAGATTTGGAATCAACAGATTAAAAATACTTTGATCGATAGATCTGATAATAAGACTGGATATATGCTTACCGTCTTTAACAGGTTAATAAAATGCGAATATTTTCACTATCCTTCGATCGTACGAGTTCCTAAAATGCAAACGGATTTTTCTGTATTTACATTTTGATCGTAAAATGGATGTGGTCTTTCGTGTGTAAGAGTATAACAGCATGCATCTTTAAAATAAATAATATGACCGAACGTCGCATATACCAACCAAAAAAAAAATCCAAAACTTTTTATAAGGAAATCCGTTAGCTAACCAAATTTCATAAAGTTCACGGTCAGCGCGATATATTTGATTTAATTCACAGCATCCACTTATTGCCTTGTCCATCAATATCTACTAAGAAAAAACTGTTCCTTGGAAGCTCAAATATTATATAAATCAATTATCGATTTTTGAATGTCTCTACACCGAACCAAGACAGGCATTGTTTGGTTACTATTCACAAAATCCACATGCGAACCCATACATCAAACCTTTGAGAGGTGAATTTTATAGAGAACTGTCGAGTTTTTCCACCGTAATATATCTCGCAATAAATTCTGCAATACGCCGCAGGTAAATCGATAATATACAAACTCAGAAATTGTGTAACTATGGGTCTTCGACATTCTTCCTAGTGAAGATTGTGTCAATCAAAGCTGAAAAAAAAAATTGTCTAAATAATTTACACACAGCACATACTGTGCGCGGTTTAGAATTTAAAAACAAAAGGTCGTGCAATCTATGGAAGAGACTTGTTTAGAAACATGAATTTTGAACAAAAAATGGTAATAAATTTCGGTGAATACACTTCTTTAAATAACAGTAAAAATTCCAAAGCCTTGAACAATTAAACGGAGAAAAAAATGTTTACAAAAAAACCAAACTCTTTAAAAAAGCAATGCATCATCCTAGACAAAAAACCGATTTATTGTATGGCCTAGCGATGTGCACACTGTTTTTACTCTTACATTTTTTGACTAATCGAAAACATTCATTACGCTTATTATATTCAATGAATAAATGAATAATAACCACACATCAAGCTCACAGTATGAAAGAAAAGTAACTGAAGACGAAAAAAATATTTAAGAAACAAAAAATGTTTCATCGAATGTTTCAGTAAATATCAATAGAGATGATGTGATATGATTTGAGTTGTAGAGTTTGTTTTTTTTTTTCGTCTTCTTTGTCTCTCTGTTAATGTCGTTTAATTTGAACAAGAGTTGAATGAATTTCAAAAATAAAAGAAATGAAATGAAGATTGACTACTGAGTAAGATATAGCCAAATATCACAGACCACATATGAAGTTGGTAATTGATCGGTTGCATAACATAAAAATTAAACAAAAAAGAAGTTGCTTGTGAAAAGTACGTGCAAAAACAGAACTCACAGTTTTTTCTTCAGCGAATTGTTGATTGAGAAAGAACTGAACAGTTAGGTTGAATTAGAAGGGTACTTTGACATTTTATGCGATAATATCTTTGTAGCACATTAATGGAAAGTTAACTTCATTGATTCCAAGGCACATCTATCAAAATCTCTATTCGGATTGTTGCGAAACGGTGAAGCTCTCATCTGTTACCAACTTAGTAAACTTGTAAAGTAATAGATTAAATCTTGTTTCAATCTGTTGAAAATACTTAGATCAAAAGACGTACTTTGTTGGTTGTAATTACATTAATGATGTCTGAAGAGCACCACCACAGTTTTTACTCGAGTTTTTCAATTACTTAGAATTTCAATGAATAAACAAAAGTTTACTCTCTTCACATCAGTGTGGGAGGTCGCAGTGGTGAAAATGTTTATTTCGTAAAAGCGAAGAAGAATTAGACTTGTTTCAGCAAACAAGTAACAAGAAGATCTGTTACCAACAAAGGCTTCGAAAGTAAGCGATTAGATCTGGCTAATAAGACCTTATATAGAGCAAAATGTATGCTAAAACTTGTGAATTAATAGATTAAATCTTGTTTCAATCAGTTGAAAATACTTAGATCAAAAGAAGTAATAGATTGAGTGTAATTATACTAATGATAGTTTTTTCTCTAGTTACGAACAAGCTTAGTTTTTTAATTACTTAGAAGCTCTAGAAATAAACAACAGTTTACTCCCTTCACATCAGATGGAGCTCCTAATGTTGAAAATTTTGACTTCGTAAAAGCTGAAAATAGGCAGACATTTAGCATGTGAAATAAGAAGGGCACTTGCAGGTCTTATGGGCTAGACTCTGATTCAAGTAATAAGTAGTCAACTTAAAGATAATTTTTTTCATATGAGGTATCTTTCCATCAGCCGCTGACGGTAAGCGTTTATCGGTGCTTACAGATTTAACTCGTCGACAATAGGATAGATCCAACAAAATAATTCCTTGTAAAACAACACCTAGGAATTAACAGCGAAGACGAAAATACATTCTCCGTTTTCAATTTTTTGGTTAATTCTGCGGCGAATTAACTGAAAATCACCTGACATGTGTTGCCAAACTTACACTTTTTGTAATATCCAGTTCAGAATGTTGTCATTCTAAAGGTAGAGAATCTGGTTCTACACAATGTGAATTTTAAATAATCAAGTCCCTTGGGTGGAGAAGATCTGTTACCGACAAAGACTCCGAAAATAAGCGATTAGATCTGGCTAATAAGACCTTATATTGAGCAAAATGAATGCTAAAACTTGTGAACTAATAGATTAAATCTTGTTTCGACCTGTTGAAAATACTTAGATCGAACGAAGTAATAGATTGAGTGTAATTATACTAATGATGTCTGCTGAGGAGCATCAGCAAAGTTTTTACTCAAGTTCCGGATTGCTAATAAACAACAGTTCGCAATGTTGAAAATTTAGACTTCGAAAAAAACGTAGACATTTAGCATGTAAAGAAGGGCGCAGGTCTAATGGCAAGTAACAAGATGTTCACTTAAAGACAATTTTGGAAAATGATTGAGTGGTTTTGATTTCGATTTTCTGAAAAATTCACTACTAAGACGACAAACTAATTTATTTTATTTTTTTAATTTTAGGTCGCATTGTAGTCTTCATGATATTAGTCTTCTGCTCATTAATCCTAGGCGAACCAGGTGTAAGTTATATATCGACAAAATTTTCAATCCTTCACCCCCACTCATCGCATAATCTTTTCCAGTACTTAGACTTCGATAATTTACCGGAAACGAATTTCACATGTGCCGGTAAAGTAATCGGCGGCTATTATGCTGATCTGGAGACATCATGTCAAATGTTCCATGTGTGTACGATTGGACAGTTGGACGAACCTATGGATATAAAATTCTTGTGCCTGAATGGAACGGTACATAATCGAGTGATAAATTCAAATCACTAGCTTTAGCAACACATTTATGTTTTAGGTTTTCGATCAGGAGACACGAGTTTGTGAACGTGTCGATGAGGTTGACTGCACCAAATCGGAACGATTTTATTATTTGAATTTAGAGCTGTATGGGAATACAATGGTTCCGATTCCTGAAGGTAAGCTCAATGAGAAATGTGCTACATATGTGAGAGAGTCGACTGAAAGGTTCAATAATATTTTTTCAATTGCAGAAGAAGCTTCTACAACTAAACCAAGCACGACTAGTACAACAACTACAACGACGACGACCACAACAACAACGACAACTACTAGAAAACCGTCAACAACCATAGCAACTACAGTGCAGCCGCTAAATATCAGAACGGTAGTTCCTTTAAAGAAATTATCGTTAATATCGGTGAAGACAACATCGTCACCAGCCCATTATGTGACGACAACAGGCAAAAGTTATAATACTGACATAACAGATGAAGATGAGTACGATTATGAAGACGATTATCTAACAACCGACGGCAAAGATTTGCAAAATTATCACGAATCAGAGACCGATGGAAAACATGAATCCTTAGCGGAGCAAGTATTCTCTCCCGAACAATTTATATTCCGACAGAATAACGGAAAAAGTCAAAAGCATACAGTGAAACCGGCCATTTCATTCCAACAGCAACAGTTCCAAAACGGTGGGTCCTTAACGGTAACAAATTCCCATGTAACAGTCACCACACACACGTCAGAGGGACACACTAGTAATATCAACAATCCGAATAATCTTAACGTAAATAAGCAATTTAGCAGTAAGCCGAAAGAAACAATAGGATATTCTAGTAGTAGCACAACGAAGAAGCCCCAATTTAGTTTTTATATTGCGCCGCCGCAACCAACACCAAAGAGAATACCACTGTTGCCGCAGACCTCTCAACAAGGTCCACCAACCGGTCATCCCGGTCTGGCACAGATTCCTCCATTCCGCTTGCCAGCACAAGGATTTCGTCTACCGTCACAACAGCAGGAACACGATCTACAACAACATTTAATTCAACAACAACAACAACTCGACGAACAACAGAAACAACAACATTTACAACAACAGCAACAAGAAAAAGAACAACAAAAGCAACAAGAAGAACAAGAACAAAGACAACAGGAACACGAGAAACAACAGCAACTGGAGCAGCAAAAGCAGCAAGAACGTCTGGACCAACAGCAGTTGCTGACCCAACAATTGATCGATCAAAGTCAACCACAGCCGTCTCCATTTGAAGGCTATCGGCGCCACACTCCACAGGTAAGAAATGTACATTATGTATTGGATCGGCCGACACAGCACACATTCTATAAATTTCAGTTTTCTCCACAGATTTCATTGCGACTTCCCATAGAGCCGGAACAAAATCCACATCAAGAATTGTTAGGCTTTGAAAATGCTCACGACGATTTTCCGCTGAAAGAGCACAAAGATCTAAAACGTTCCGATCCACATGCCATCGCCACGTCAACAACCATTTCATTCACCAACTCTACTCGTCAATCGAGCCATCCTACATATCCAAATCATCATCATAACCATAAACCGTATCATGCTGACGAACAGCAGAAACCACAGCCGTTCAATACTCGAATTGAGACTAGCAGCCAGAACAGCAACTACGATAAAGTATTACTGACGCTTCAGGATCAATATATTCCGACACTGCCCAAGGTCATCATAACTGCCTCGGCATCGGTTAGCGATGCCAGCGGCAAGAAGCTTAACTATTCGGTGGGAAATGTAATCGGAACCAATGTCAAGCAACCGCCGCTCACGTACGACGAGTACAAGGAAGATGATGTGGTGTTGGATCCATTCTTTTTGGATGTACCGAAAATAAAGCCGCGACGACAGATTCGCGATGTGAATAGTAGAGATAAATCGAGTAATGCGGTGAGAAAGAAGCGGAAAAAATTTGTCGACAAGCCGTTGATTGAGAGAAACTAAATTAAATTAATTGAAATTATGGTATAGTTCGACAAGGTCACAATAGGTGATTTGTAAAGAATAAATTTGCTTTGGGCATAATAATTTGTATAAAAAAAAGTTCTTTTAAGAAACAAAATTTAAGCGAAAAGAGAAATGAGGAAAAACTGCGCAAATTGTATAAAAAAAAGTGCATAGCGACACATGAATCATAAAATGTTGAGTTTGTTAATTTTAAGGTTGAAATTATAATTACAAGAATTTATGAAGAAAAAAAAAAGATTTTCATTCATTGATTTTGCATAACTTTTGTTAACGAACCGATCCAAATCGATCGCACACAAAGAATGGATAGTGCAATGAGATTCACCTAGGTAAGTTAAATAGCTTTTTATATCTTCAGATCAAAATAAGTAGCAGAATAGATAAGATGATATGCCAGTCCTACCCGACAACGCGACAACACATGAAAAACTTAGTGCAAAGGAGATGCAAGATTTTGAGTAAGTCAGATGAAATTCTGTCACAAAATCGTGCATCTCTTTTACACTAAGTTTTTTATATGTTGTAAAGCCGTGTCGTATGTATTCAACATTAAGGTCACACTTCAAAATAAGCACCGCCGTCTTCACTGGACCAGAGCGAGAGGAAATATCGTCCGAGCTGGTGACATCTAGACTCTTTTTATACATCTTGTCGATATTGATGACTCTTAGGATGAGAAACTTCGTCTTGTAGAGTAGCTTGATTTGATTACCTTGTATGTTGCTAATATGCTTTTGAAAAACAGCCTACCGAAATCGGACGCATTTTCAAGTGGACTATATGTACGATAGATATTCGACCTTATTGTGTTTCATATTCACCCACTTTCTGAACTAGGCAGTTGAAAAATTGGGTAAAAATTCAAGTATTACGACGAGCTTATCTATAATCTCTATAATCTCAAAAACAACGAAAACATCAAGGAACTGGTTTCCAAGATCGCTACTGGTCTCAGATTTGCAAAAATCAAGATAATTTACAATGACTCCAAACATACATGGGTAGTATCACGATTATTGTACCTTTGAAGTTTAAATTTTAGACTCCATTCCTCTACTCGATTAATTCCGTGCAGAGGAAAGATTTGATCTAAAAATATTTTTTATCGACTTATGTGAAATAATAGCAGTGAAAAAGTGTTATTCTTTCGCCGTCGGTAGATAAAATAGCGTATTCACCTCTGTCCAAATGTTTATTTAGACACTTGGGGTTATAACATTCGCCTTCGGCTCATGCAATAACTCCCTAAGTGTCTAAATAATCATGTGGACAGAGGTGAATAATCTACTATTTTATGCAGCAACTGCTTATTGCAAGCTTACGTTCTCGAAATAGTCAATTTTTTTTAAACTGTTCATTATCTCAGTGTGGACTTCTTCCGATATAACTATACCTGTATTTTCAGAGCCTAATATTAAGAAATGTTTCACAAAATTTCACCAAAAATGTCATCTAATTTAGTGAATTTCTTGGTAAAATTTAGTGAAACAATTCTCAATATTAGGTCCTGTGTAAAAAAGCTCACAGAAAATCTTTTACTTCAATAGTTTTAACATAAATGTTTCCTATATAATATCAAATTATCGTGTTAATCGCTTATTTTCTCGTCGTTATCTATATCATATGACAGTCGTCAGTATTCGTAACTCTTGTCCAGCTTTACTTTACTGAATTCTATCGATGGATTCTTTAGAAAAACAGCCTACCGAATTCGGACGGATTTTCTAATGGACTTTATTTGTGGTTAGAATAAAACGTGTACTTTCCTTATTGAAAATTTACTTTGAACATTGGAAATTTATTCAGGTACACGAAACGTACAAGATGGTATAGGTTGTCATTAGAAAAGTAATTGCATGTGCTTTTGGGGAATTAGGGTCTTATTTTGTTAAAAATTGAAACTACTATTGAAACTGTTCTCTTCATACGCAACAAAAAACCAAGAATGAAGAAAATTGTTTTTGACCGTTCGAATAAGGCATCCGTATCACTGAACGCTAGTTTTTCATATTCTCAAAATCATGAGGATTCAAGACTAGGCCAAGATAAAGGAAAACAGCAAGCCTTAAAAGTATCCTACAAAAAAAGTAAAAGATGCGTCCGAACTTTTGAAGAAATATTATTTGCTGTAAAGCCAGCAGAAAATCTAGCTTATGCAAAAAACGACTGGAATACGAAACACCCTTCTTCAAAATAAGTTCAATTTGATCGATCGTTTATTTTGTTACCATAGACAAAAACACTCAGGTCAAAATAGTTAGCAAGAAATCCGAGTATGAGGAGCCACGAGTATGAAACGTGTGGGACAAAGCAATGCCATAAAAGTCCTAACTTCTTTGTCATTTGGGACTCAGATATACCTAGAGTCGCATGAATATTGCATAGGATTTTGAGGTAAGTGTAGAGCTTTAGTCTAAGCTTGAGTTGAAAGATTATCAAAGAGTCAGTCGAGTTAGATTATATTACAAAAATGTGACAAGTCTAGGATAGACACAAGACGATAATTAATTTAGTTTTAAGTTTGTTTAAACTTTAAACTGTTTGGAAGAAAAGCAACTCTTACCCAAAAGTCCATCCTTTCAATTCATTCCACTCTATACCCAAAACCGTTCGGACAATAATGTCAATAATGTCAAGTTACCCAAATTTAAAACAGATAATTCTAACGTAACCTATCGTTTTGGCTTTAAAAAATTCTATCTCCGTTTCGATCTTCATTTACCTTCCAAAAGGAAAATCGCCTAACAGTCACTTTGATCACTTGATGCTCATCATAAAATAGCGTGCATACTCGTGTGTACTCCGAACTACATCAATCTTCTCTCTAAAAGGACAACTAAATTGCTATTAAAAATAGAAATGAGAAACCAAACTTCATTCTGGGAAGGTGGCACCTAGCTAATAAAACTAAATTTTGTCGAAGAAATAGGTGTGCAGTGCGAAACAGTGAAATGACTTACCCTCACGCTCCGCGTTCTTCTTGAGTTCAAAGTCACATTTCAAATTTGCATGGCGGACATTTAATTTCTTTCATTTTTCCATTTACAACATTCGGTTAGTCCTTCTTGTCATCTTTGTGACTTTTTTGCTCTTTCACATCGATCAACACTTTTCCGGTGCACTTCTTTTCCCGTACAAATTTCACTGCTTCATTAACATCATTCAACCCGAACGTTCGGCTAACGTACGGAGTTATTAGATCCTCCTCGGACAATGCCAATGTATCCATTACCGTTTGTCGATAGGACTCTTTGTCAGTCTCCTGAAGTTTGTGCAAATCGATGTGCTCAATTTTCGAAACGAACCAATCCGCATTCTCGTCTTCGGTTGGTTCTTTACTTTTCTTTGACTTTCTGAATTGTTCCTTTGGCTTTGTTGACGGAAATTTGGCCGGATCGTATGCAGCGTCAACCGACAAAACCTTACCATTATCACGATCCACACTGGAATTGATAAGAATCTCTTAAAACACGAATACACGAAAACCAAAAGCACTTACAAATCAGCTGCTACATACAATAAACCATCACCCACGGCATCGTACACGACCTTGGCCTTTCTACCCTTCAGCGCTTCGTCGAAGAATTTATAAACTTTCGCTAGACCTTCCTTGACACTGATGGCTTTGTGGGCTCCTTCTGCTCGTATTAATGTGCCTGTGTCGTCCGTGTCGCAGATGACATACACTTTTGCTTTAAAAACATTTTTAGCAATTTGAATAGCAGCCAGCCCGTTTCCAGCCGCACCGGCCAATACGATGACGATGTCATTCTCTTTCAGTTCACAATGTTTCGTAAAGGCTAGGAAGGCTGTCCCGTGAGCTTTCACCAAAACTGCTGCATCCTTTGTCGACACAGTACCACAATTAAAGCAATCCACTTCCGGTACAACGACTTCCTCTGCTAGTCCGCCAGCGATCTGATGATCGTGAGCTATCGTTTACAAAGATACAAAGATACAAAGACACTCATTAAGTGTTCAACTTGTCGACTTTCATTGCAATTACCTAGAAGTGCCACGACCTTATCACCCTTCCTTATGTTCTCCTCAACAAAGTCACCCACTTCAATCACTTCTCCCGAAAATTCACAACCGGGAATCGTTGGAAGAAGGGTCTCGTCGGCATTGCTACTACTGGCACTGGATAATTTATTGACATCAGCTAGGTTGAGGCTGCAGAAGTCAACACTCATCCGAATCATAGACATACCGAGCGGTGTTTCATTTTTTACTTTAGCTACCACCAGTGGTTTATCGAACTCTTCCAAAATAGCAGCACGATAGGACCTCCATCGTACAGGAGTTTTACAATTTTGATATCGACTGAACTGGGTGCCAATTTGTTTAATTTGTAATCGGACTGCTGATAACATTATGCAACCAAAGTATTTAACACAAAATCAAAACAAAAACACCGCATGACAGTCATTCGAATGTTTTTCGAATTGTTTTCGTAAATGAATGGAATGTGAGGTCGACCTTAACATTTTTCTCATAGATGGCAGATGTGTCACAACAGACAACTTTTTTGAATTCAAAAATTGGTGGTTGATGTGGAAAGAAGGTTTTTTATTGTCAACAAACGTAGCATTGAAAGTTTGCTAAGAGAGCTATTACACAGGGCTCAGTCATCTTTTAATGTATGGTAACCATCAATGAAGCAAAAGATCTGTTAAAATACTTAGATAAAAAAGTAGTAGATCCAACAAGCAACACGTGCTTATACTACGGCATACTAAACCAGGCAGGACATATTGCACTGTATGAAAATGAACTCATGCAAAAGTACATACTTCGAGTGACAGCTGTCACTATTTTGTGTGAAACATGTTTCCAGATTTTTTTACAGTGTCAAAATTTGTTTGATACACTGTCCCGATTCAATACTCTATTTAGATTACCACTCATGCTTGAAGTATTTATACTTAAAGATAGTACGGTTGTATGAGTGGACTAGCTGAAAAACTGCTGAATAGGATTCATTGCTGAATCGAATGGTTCAACAGTTCAAATGACAATAAATCGAGTGAATTCGCAAAATCTTCCAACCTTGAAAACAAGCCATAGACGACTTTCAAACCCTGGACATTGAATGATTCAGGGGACTTTTCTCAGGACAAATGTCTTAAAATAATTTCGTTTTAATGCTGAAACTGGTCACAAATTGGTCTTCTGCAATAAGAAACGGATCTATCCATAGCACTGTGAGTGCTTTGGTCTATCTGAAATAATAGTTGTTGGAAAAGGCGCACACGTTGAACTTTTAAAAATCTCGAAAATCTGCGTGTGACCGATCTCTCTATCTCTCTCTCTGATTACAAAAAAAACACAGTTCAGGTTGACGACTAGCACGGTATTGATGTCTTTGTATATAAGTACCTCGTCTCGTCATGGAAATTTCACCTACCTCCGACAAAAACCTCAAAATGAAGCATGGTAACGTCTTTCCTAAAAGTAATTCAGAGAGTTTAACAGCTTGACTTTTGTAGACCTCGACTCGAGGTGGGTTTGTAGAAATTTAATTGTAGACAGGAACCTACCATCATTTACATACCTCACCTCATCATTGTCACATTATGCAAATTAAAAACAAGGTTCAGCTTTACTAACTACAACAACTTCGTACTCGACGTAGAAAACTTGACTTGCAGAAATGTTCAGAATTTTATTGCGCAGATCAGAATCTTTCCACATTTACAACAGTGGGACATATGCACCCTGGTCGGCGTGTAGATTTTGTCCATCAAGACAGCCGGATAAATTTGATGCCAAAAACACAATGAGTTTTGCAATGTCAAGTGGTACTCCTGCACGTCTCATTGATGACGATGCAATAGAGTTTTGAATCAGAAGTGGACGGACCCCTGGATCCATTAGACGGAAGATACGGGTTCCATCTACGATGCCTGGACTGTAAATTGATTTTTTTCTCTTCAAAATCCATTCAAAATCTAACTAAGTCACACCTTACCTGACTATATTCACTCGCACGTTTGGACCCAAGTCATGGCTTAATGTCTTTGCGATGGCAGTAATAGCATTTTTGGACATACTGTAGCCTCCAGTAGAAGAAACCTAAAATAATGAAAAATTCAAATGAAATTGAGTTACACCAACGCACTTCAAGGAAAAAAGATCATAGTCGACAGCTGCCAAATAGAGTACTATTTTGTGTGAAATGGTTATTTACAGTGTTTTACAGTTGTTTTACACTGTCAAGTTTCCGTACCCTATTTGGAGTACCAGTCATGCTTGAAGTGCGTTTAAGTTGCAGATATTTTACTGACCGGATTCCAACCGAGTATGCTCGCTATAAAAATGACTGACCCACTTGAACTTTGTATGTATGGAGCAGCCAAGCGAGTCACTTCCACGGAAGCCTCTTCATTAATCTTTCTCACTTGGCTATAAAATTCATTGAAATTTGGATCTTGGATGGGTGCTACGAGACCAATTCCGGCATTATTGACCAAAACGTCGATTTTACCATAGGCAGCTATCGTTGCGTTTACAAGTTTTGCACAATTTCCTCGATTCGAAAGATCAAGTCTGAGTGCTAGGGGCTGAGAGAGATTTAATTTTTTAAGAAAATACCATTTTCGACCTTCAATTTGCAGTCAAATATTAAATCTTTACCCTGAATCGGTAGGGTGATAGCTGATAACAATCATTGACGACTTCGTTAATTCTGGTTAGATTTCTTCCAGTAACTACAAGTTGAGCTCCTAATTTAGCAAGGAGACGTGCTGTTGTGGCTCCAATTCCACCCGAAGAACCCGTTATTAGCACAACTTTTCCCCTGAAGTTCAGGGCGTTTGCAACCTCATCCAATTCTTCTGGAGATACTTTGATATCATCTGTATCACCATTGATAATTGAGATACATTGAATGTAAATTAAGGCACAAATTAGAACCGTTGCAGTTCTCATCTCGGAGAGTATTATAACTGAATTATTCACAGACAAACGGGATAAAGATAATGCTTCCGATTCAACTTTAAATTTTACTTTTTATCTTCGCATCGTGAATTTTAAGTTTATTTGTATAATTGTTTCTTTCTTAATTGTTTTGCGTCAATTTGAATTTCGTCGATCAGACATTATATTAGGGTCGGTATACAGTGTACGTGCACAAACCAATACTACTTTCAATGGAAATCTCGAAAAGCAATGCACTTGTACACATCTATTTATACAAGGCCCGCTCCGTTCGAAATTAAAGACATAAATGACTATGATCTCGTGAAAAATTCTTGAGAAATAGACACACGAAAAATTTTTGTTGACAGAAAATGTATGAGACATCTGTCAAATATTTTTCATTCACGATGTAAACCTGATGTAAACGCTACTCTTTCAGGCATTTTCATGGATTTTGCACGGTCTCACGAACTGCCTAATAGCCTTTGAATTCCAATTAAATATTATTTTTAAACAATCGCGAAGAATTAAATCACCGAGTCCTTTTCAGTGTTAAGTGAAGTGTATCTGAACCGTACAATTTTGGATTTGCTAATTATTTTCTTATTAGAACAAATTAACATTGATACATCGGATGCACCTGTATTTGCTCATTAAAATGCTCGTGTTGTTAAAATTGTAGGTACCGACATTAGTTTTCGGCTGATGACATAATTTGCATTTCATCTAAATAATTTTTTGTTATGTAAATTTTCCATTCAGGACACCTGCCATCTATACCATATACCTAATTATTCAAAAACGAAAAATATTGTCGCATTGTTACGTGAATAATGAAACTGAAATTAGTTACTCGCGATCGAAAATGAAACTAAAATGTCGATCAATCGAAAATCTGTCTGTATCTTCTACTTCTATGTGAACAGTGCCGCTTTTAGCTTTTGGGCGCCATAGGGCAATTGGAAAAATAGGCGCCAATTTAGTAAAGCTAAATTTTTTTAAGGACCTCGGGCACCATTTTCTTCTACTTCACTTCGGGCGCCACGGGCACTTGCCCATTTGGCCCATATGGCTGTGTGAATGTCCTTGTGTTTGCTCTGCATCTTCGTTCCAAAGTTAATTATCACAGCGTTGATGGCTAGATTTGCAATTAATAGCTTTAAAAGTATTTCTACATATTATTTTGCCTAGACTGGTCGAATAGGTCTCAAACACTATTCTCATTTTCATTTCTAATTTCAAATTGATTTTTATATAAGCCTGTCACAGTTTAATATTGCTATATTTAATTGTCAAAGATTCACCTAACGTTTTTCAACGTTACTACTTTATGCCGCGCCGTGAGTGGGGACTCCCCTTTGTCTTTGGTACCTGGCTGTACGTTACATTTTTAACGTTGCGGTTCTTGCAACGGATCATCAAAGTACCAAACGAGTCAGTGTAATGTGTTGTAGTGTGCTCGTGGACATAACTCTTTCAGTAATGTTTCAAGTGAATATGTAAACAGAAACTTCAACAGTTTTCAGATCAGATTCAGATTGATCTGTTCAAGATTTTCAGATTCCAGATCAGAATCAGATCAGATTCAAATTTTCAGATCAGATTAAGATCTGAAAAATTTCAGTTCAATCTGAAAAAAAATCAGATTGATCTGATCTGTACCGAGCCCTAGTGGAGTATAAATCATCTCCAAAATACGGTACTTTTTCAGACGTAATCTCACTGAAGTTTCGTTAAAAGTTTCGTTCATTCATCCATTTGTATAAGATTTGTTTAACGTGGATGGCATTTCTTGACGTGGTGGATAACATTTCAAACGGCCTTGAAGATGATCTATTTGATCATTTCCACATTTTCTCGATTTACGAAATTAGATCGATTTTTTGTCTTTACACATTTTTCATGTTTTTGTTCATTGAATCTGTTACTTCCATTGTTTCTGATGCAATGAACACATTTTCTTATATCGCTTTATGTGAAGCTTGTGGAGGAGATAGCGTTTTTTTTTCTCGAGACCACTGACAAGAACCGATTGGGTTCTGTTATTGCATGCAATTATTTGGGACGTATTGTTGAACTTGGTAAATACAGAAACATATCTTCTGATATTGCGCAAATAAACGATTTATAAAAATGGATGAGATAAATCGTCTTAACGATATGGCTGTATTTCTCTCAAGTCGAGATACACGGAAAATTCGTGGATATCGTTAAAGGCTGTGTAACTTATAATGTGGCTGCAGTTCTTATAATATAGCTGCAAGACTTATAAAAATATAGCTACTGAACGCATATCCTATTAATGTTGGTTATTTACCTGCAATGCGAGTTACACAACTATATTATAGATTACAGAGCTACATTATGCATCGACAACACATGTTATAGCTAGGATTTGCATATTGTGGCTGTGTACTCTATATCATAGCTGTGTAACGCATATTTGACGTATGCAAAATATAGCTGTGTGCTGCATATCAGAAAATGTATGGGACCATGCATTCAAGTTGTGATTCGTACTGACGCTTGGTCGGACTCAATGTTAACAGATAAAGAAAAATCGTAAAATAGCTTGGCTGATTTTAATACAGCTTGATTGTCAGGTTATAGGAATACCTCTTCAATAGTCAAAATCCGTGGAAACACAGACGAATGAAAGTATATATCAGAAATTTCAATACATTAGAAACGAATTAAGCCAAGTAACTGCTCCCAAATGTCAAACTAGGCATTTCACAGAAAACAATTGAATGGGCGATTCTTCACGCAGGCAGTCTCAATTTACTTTCTTTCAGAACCTGAAACAATGCTCCAATGACAACTCACCAAAGTAAAAATGCTAAATATGAAAACTACAGACTTGAATTAGGCTGTGTGCCTTATAATATAGCTGCAGAATTTATATTGCGGTAACAACGCTTCGAAATAGGAACGTATTAAAGCACAAGCAAAATTAGCACAACAGCAGCATAGGTGACGGTCGGATTCTCAGGTTAAGCATCAATGGGCGCGGTTAGTACTTGGATGGGTGACCGCAAAATTCATGAAAGTTTAGGAAAAAATTTTATTTCTCGAGATAGATTTGAAACGCATCTCACAGCTTTGATATAAGTTACACAGCTATTTTAACTACAGTCTTCGCAATATGCATTACACAGCTATATGCCAAAAAATGGGGGTGCTAAGTCCACTTATAGATCTCATACGCATATTGGGATTTTCCGTGTATATTGTATAATGTCATTGACTGCTGATATCATGAAAATATGTCCCATAACAAATGGATTCTTCATATAGTGTTAGTCACAGAAAACCTGCCTCAACAACACTCTGCTCCATTATGGGAACATAATTTCTAATACAATGCTAAAAGAAGACAAAGTGTACAGAGATATAAAAGCATACGTTGCACCATATACCGATTCGCATCCATACGAATGAATGAAATTGCAGAACTACCCCTAAAACAAAAGTACAGAGAAACAAAAAACTTCAATCCCCCATTCCAATATTACTATGCAATTTATCTCATAAATTTCCTCACAAGAAAATCCTTTTATAAACACAATTCACACCATTTATCAAGCAATAAAAATTTCATTGTTGAAATGATCCCTTTCTTAAGATTGAATGCCATAATAATTGTTGAAGTAAAAAATGGGCTCCTTTAGAAATCATGAAAATTTTTATTATTTAACGAAAAACTAAAATACAAAAATTCTGAACACACAAAAATGGAATTTTTCAGTTCGTAGAAAATGCATTTCACATTCCCATTCGACTGCTACCATGGTCGTCGACTACTGCAAAATAAAAGGTATATTATATGGGCGAAGACGTTCATTATGTACGGTAATACTTGTATAAGATGCTCCAGCTTATTCTTGATAAAATTATATGTTTAGCGAAGAGCAGAGCGCATACAATGTTATTCCAGCGTTTTTAATGTAGTTCGCAACATTAAAATAAATGGTTGCACATCAGTTCTATTCCAATAAAAGAAATACAATTTACTGATTTGATACTACAGCGTGTTTCCAGTGTGAAATTTCTCATACATTTAAAGCAGTTTTGGATTGTAGACTAGACGATGATGATAGCGAGCGATATGCTAATGGGATTCAGCAATCATAAATGACTGTAGTTTCGGTTAGAGTTGAAATTGGAAAATTTCGTTGAATAATATTGGCTGATTAAACTGATACGGTAAGTTTACACGTTCTATGCATGGATGGTATTAGCATTTTCGATCTCGATTTCTGATCTTTTTCTCTACATTTCCAAGGGGCTGCACATAAATGATATCCTTTAAAAATTTCTAATATTTGACTTACTCCTCCATTAAAATTACAAACCAATGCGGTGGGACGTTGTTCAAGATGAATGAGGAAATGAAATTTTTGGAAACAGCAAGCTCGTCATAACAAAATGAATGAATCTATTACTTCAATTTTGAAAATCCTCAATCGTTTGACACGCCAACTACTACTTCAATATTTGTATCAAACATTTCGATATAAATAAAACCCTATCGACAACTCATGGCTTATTACTGTGGCTGCAGATGAATAGCCAAAGGATTTTCATTACATTTGCATTGTTTAAAACTCTGATTCAGTTAGTTTTAAATTCTTTATTTTATTCATAATTATGCTAACTGGCTACAATTTTACATCCGCACATCTCAATGGCTAAATATAAAAAGAGATCGAGACCAACTTTCACCGGCTTATGAGTATAACATCTCTCCTCAATCCATTCTTATTTTTCTACACAGAACACAAGTCTTCATTAATTTATGGGAAAAGCTCTAGTTTAATTATACAATCCACGCCATTAGTCGTAGAAATTTATACGTCAGAGAGAGCTTTTTTCTCCTTTGTTACGATCTGTCTGTTTTTTTATTTTGCGATTTTGTATGGAAATGAAAACTAAAATTGAGATATCTTTGCTGTTTTAAGTGGTTTTTCATATTTTTTTGGACCAAAATGTTTTAAAATGTGTTTGGAATCGATTAACATTAACAAAATGATAAAAAAGAAAAAAATATTTTCACACAATCTATTAATGCCAATCGATTCCAAACACATTTTGGTCCAAAAAAATATGAAAAACCACTTAAAACAGCAAAGATATCTCAATTTTAGTTTTCATTTCCATACTAAATCGCAAAATAGAAAAACTGACAGATTGCAACAAAGGAGAAAAAAGCTCTCTATGACGTATACATTTATACGACTAATGGCGTGGATTGTATAATTAAACTAGAGCTTTTCCCATAAATTAATGAAGACTTGTGTTCTGTGTAGAAAAGTAAGAATGGATTGAGGAGAGATGTTATACTCGCCGGTGAAAGTTGGTCTGTCAGTGCTTTCATTTTGCGATTTAGTATGGAAATTACCTTTTGGTCCAAAAAATTTGATAAACCACTTAAAACAGCAAAAATATCTCAATTTTAGTTTTCATTTCCATACTAAATCACCAAATGAAAAAACAAGTATAAAATAACAAAGGAGAAAAATGCTCAATTTGACACTAGGCCCCACCTTTTGGGCGGGTCAGGTCCCTTGACTGACAAGTTTTTCAATATATTTTCAATAAATTTGCAGACAGATTTTTAATCAATAATAAATCATAAATAGACAAGGACTCGCGTGAATTACTACGGCCCTCGCTCCGCTCTGTCCACAAACTTCCCACTCGTGTAAGTTGTTTATTATTCAGTTTCATAGTCTTATTGCTAACGCTAATCAAAAGTAAAAGATGCGAATGTGGAACGATTAGAGGACTCTTTCATATAAAATTGTAGACCTTCTTGACTTACATTTATGTACAAAAAGGAAGCCACCAGTACTTACTACATTCACAAAACCTTTAATCATGAATAAAATAGCACGACTCGTGCGAATTACGGCCCTCGCTTCGTTCTGGCCGCAAACTTCACACTCGTGGGATTTTTTAAGTTTTCTGTTCGATTGTTCCCGTGATAGCTGACTGTGATAGAAAACTATCATGCAAGATTGCTGACTTTCACGTGACTATCCCTGACTATAGCCAACTATCACAGTGATAGCTGACTGATAGATGGATAAAACTCACCGACAAAATCAAATTCTATCAAAGTAATCTTTTTCGATTGAATGAATTTCCAACAGTGGAAAATACTGTTTTTCTGCAATAACTTCCAGATCCTTAATCCCACAAAGCCCATCTTCGAACTTAACCTCAGGAATTCAATACTGTGTCGATTAAAAAAATGAAATTAGTAATTGGTTAATAATTACTCAAGTTATCGTGTTTAAAAGCAAAATATTGGGACAAACAATTCCGTTTTTCATAACATATCATACAACCGTTCATACAAACATTTTAGGGTATTTTCCGGCATAAGACCCTGACTTACAGTCAAGGAAATAAGCGAATTCGCCACTAATTGCGTGGATTGTGTGACACTAGCTAAGTACATTAAATACATGGATAATATATGAGTCCGAAAAAGTGGAAAAAAACCGAACGTCCTCTTCGAACGTTGCATTTTATCAAAGCACAATGTCACAAAGAATAACGATTGTTTGTTTGACTTGTTTTAGAAGCTTTAAGATTTCCATTGGAAAATTGTGGTTTTATAAGATATTGTGCCACGGTTTTTGGGTCATATTTTTTTTCCTTATTCCCTACTTCGGGAAATCCCTTTACCTCACTCGAAAAGTAAAATAGCACACGGGAAATAATTTGATATCTAGTATTACGATGAGTAAAAGTATCTGGATACGAGATATCAAATACTTCCCTGGTATTGTAACCTACTATTACTGAAGTTGTCTTTCAAAAAGTTGAAATTCGACATACCCAAATAACTGATGCGTAAAATATGGTACAGCCATGTTAAAGTTAATCATTAAATCTTTAACTTCTCTTGTTTAATCACCAATGTCAATGCCAAAGGTACCTTTCATTTCATATATTTCATCGCAATTTTAAATAAAAATTCAAATTTGTCATGGATGTCGATAATAGATGGCTAACCGAATACTATACCTCAGCTGATTTTTTTTTGTTCCGTGGCTATTTGTAGGCTATGTAAAAGAAACGTTGCAAAACACACATAATCTATTACTATCTCCATAATAGCTCGCTATATACTCATACATCATAGCACTCACTAAAGCAATATTTTATCCAATTATTTTAACTGCAATAAATTAACCTAATCCAAATATGCAAACAAGTAAATAAATGAATAATTGAATTAATCCGATGCAAAACGAAATAGAGTAAAACAAATTGTTTACAAATCTTTCGGCGCTTAATTATAATACCAGCAACTAGCCAATTAACTGTGTTTCTTGTTTTTCATTAAAATTTTAATTCAGAGAGAGAGAGAAAAAAAAATCCATTGCATGGCCCTTTAAAGTGTTACAGTCTGTGGAAATATTATGAAGTAGATGTACGTTTTACGGTGAAGCCAGTGCTATCTCTACAAAATTACACTTTGCCAAAAGCTAGAGCACATCTGTGCAATGTACATATACGACATTGTCAGAACGGAAAACAAAACTTCACCAAGTACAACAGTTTTTCCCAGAGCTTAACAAATTAAAATTTTGTCTGGCAGCATACCTACTTTTCTCGTAATCCGATTATTAAAGGCTAAGCGACATACAAAAAAGGTCAAGGAAATATTTTGTCGAGAGAGAGTTTAAATGTATTTTGTTCCCTTTTTTCCGTATGATATTAAATTCACGGTGAATCTGTGAGCTGGGAAGGTATTAAGTATTGGGATTACGTTTTGGAGTGCCTCTCTTATGACGTTGACAGAATAGAATTAAATTCGGAATGTTTTTTTTTTGTGTAGAATCATATTCTAGTAAGACTTTCTTATGGCAACTATGTACAGGAGATTCGGAGCTAAGCGAACGTATTTCATACGTTGTCATGTCATGTGAATATCCAATCCGGAAGTAGTTATTAGCAAACTTCAAGACTTCCTTTTTTAACTCAGCCGTTTAACCACTGGTTGCACTTAATTGGTAAATACTTTGAAGTTTACACTTCTTGAACACCAGTTTTCGCATAAAAACCTCAAAAGAGGAATAGGTGACTTCCAAAACATGTGGAGGCGGATTCTATTGAAAACGAACTCATTTTCAACTCATTGGTTGCCTGAAGCCAAAAAAGTTTCTCTGAAAATTCCTCATGGCGTCATCATCGGCTACACGAAACGTACAAAATCGTGTGAGGTGTCGAAAGGTAATTGCATGTACCTTCGGGGTCTTGCTGGGTTTAAAATTAATCGACGCAGAGTTACAAGCAGTTGAAAGTAGAGGTAAAATTGCGACTATTTTGGCGAAATTCAAATGGTTGCCATGTAGCGAAAAAGTTTTAAAAAAACCCAAAGAACGGTTTCCCCTACTCGAAGATCTTACAAAATTCAACAATTAAACTCAGAGCGATGTAACCACTACATCTGTAACAGATGATCTGTTGCTCCTTCTGCATAAAGTATCGCCTAACAATTTGCCACAAAATATTTCACTTTATTCGTTTTCGCGTAATCACCTCCTAAGAGTTCTGACTTCTGATATGTTTAATTTTGAATTACATAACAACGAATAGGGTCAACGCACTCCAAGAACAGGCACAAGAATATATTTTTTAACGGTCAAAAAGCCTCTTATTTTGGTCATCACAGCTATTCATCGCCACATCGCCACAATACGTAACACGTAACACATGAATATTCAAATCTGATAGTCGAAATACGTAGCTACGTTTTCAACGTGTCCCACGTATAGAAACCCGAGTAGAAACCATTGTCCATATATCAAATACGTCAATGAAGTATATTACACCTCTCCGACGAATTTTACAAGATTGTATACTTTGGGGAGGTCACACAGATGAAGATACGCGGATTACACACCACGTTTCATACAAAAAATTCAATACGCCACGCCATACAAATTCAATTTTGGTGAATTTTTTTGTATGGAAAAAGTGTGTTCCCGCGTATCCAATAAAATGGCGATCTGCGTGACCTCCCCAAAGTATACAGTCTTGGAATTTTACACATACCCGGAGTATTGTCTGAATTTTCTTTTTCTGGGTGTAAACCAATGAAACCAAAGACTAATTTATACCGTTTTGCTTCGAAAATTAGTGCGTTTACAAAACTCCTATATGTGCTCCATACCAACAATAATTCTCTATTTTCTTTGCTCTAAATAATTTTGAGGTCGACCAGAATTTTGGCGTTTAAAAGGAAAATTTAGGTGAAAAATCAACCCACCCTATGTGAATAATCCCAACAAAAATCTCTTCGAGAAAAGTGTGACGCAGTCTTTGAAATACAATTTCTAAAATGAATGATATCTCTAGAGTTGACGCTTTCAGCTTCGTTACGCAAAAATTAAATTTTACACCCAATTAGTTCAAACAAGCTGGCTTAGGTTTTCTCATCATCTGCCAAATAATGTTTACAAAAAAAAATTTTTGACTGGAAACAACCAAAATTTTACCAAAAAAATCTGCGTCGCATGTGGCAGATAAATTTTCTTGCTGTTCCTGAACATCTGCCACTTTGCGACGCAGATTTTTTTGGTAAAATTTTGGTTGTTTCCAGTCAAAAAAATTTTTTGTAAAAATTATTTGGCAGATGATGAGAAAACCTAAGCCAGCTTGTTTGAACTAATTGGGTGTAAAATTTAATTTTTGCGTAACGAAGCTGAAAGCGTCAACTCTAGAGATATCATTCATTTTAGAAATTGTATTTCAAAGACTGCGTCACACTTTTCTCCAAGAGATTTTTGTTGGGATATCAGTCGTTTTAGAAGTTTTAGAACACTGCTTTTTATAACAGTTTATAACAGAAATTCGGAAATTTGGCGAAAATCGAAAATTTGACGAAATTCGAAAATTTGACGAAATTCGAAAATTTGACGAAAATCGAAAATTTGACGAAATTAGAAAATTCGACGAAATTCGAAAATTTGACGAAATTCGAAAATTTGACGAAATTCGAAAATTTGACGAAAATCGAAAATTTGACGAAAATCGAAAATTTGACGAAATTCGAAAATTTGACGAAAATTAAAAAATTTGACGAAATTCGAAAATTTGACGAATTTTAACGAAAATCGAAAATTTGACGAAATTCGAAAATTTGACGAAGAAAGTAATTCTCTATCTGCCACCATTCAAGAAATATCTCCAAAACCCCAATTGACCCACCCATTTCCAACTTTCGACATTTTTCGCAAATGCCCTTCTATTCTACTCGTAAAACTCTGAGACTTTGCCGAAGAAAGTAATTCTCTATCTGCCACCATTCAAGAAATACCTCTAAAAACATAATTGACCCACTCATTTCCAACTTTCGACATTTTTCACATATGCCCCTCTGTTCTACTCGTAAAACTCTGAGACTTTGCCGAAGAAAGTAACTCTCTATCTCTCATAATCGCAAAAATATTAGTCCTTTCATCCTAAGCTCGAGTAGCTCAAAATTTGGTCACTCTAATCACTCTAGCTCAAACGAATCTGACCCGATTTTTTAAATTATTTTTTTGTTCGAATCGTGTTACGAATACCTTTCATTTGATGGGTCGCACGCCTCTGTAGGTTTCAATACAGCTAAGCTACAGCCGAAAACGCGTTCCCGACCCTCGAAGACCACACTCAGAAACCACTTCGAGGCCAATAAAACAAAATTCTGGTTTTTCCTGGGGTAATGGCGTATCACATTTTCATTTTTATGCCCACCCTGAGGTTCCTGCAAAATTTCGTTGAGATTGGCTGACTAGTTTCCGAGATCGACCGTCGATAGATAGACAGATAGACAGATAGACAGATAGACAGATAGACATGATAGACAGATAGACAGATAGAAACATACAGAGTAAGTTGAAAGATTTTGATTGTTTGGAAAACGTTAATTTCTATCAAAATGACCAACTTCAAAACGATGTATCTCCGGCAATTTTAAAGTTACATAGTCGAGTGATAGCTCGTTTTGCTCGTATTTGAAGCGCAAATAAGATAGAATAGGATTTGTGGTGATACAGGCCAAAGGAAAGAAACTTAAATTCTCGCCTATATATAGTTGCCGCGCCTCAAAAAATTTTCTTCGTTCTTTTTTTGGAAGTTAGACTGCGTCAAGTCCTCCGCTATCGCTCCGGACATGATAGGGGTGTGCGATGGTTCGGGGATCAGGATGGAAGAGGTCCACAAAAAATTCTTACCATCCCTAGATGTCAAAAAGTGATTTTAAATTTTTTTTAAAATTTCAATTTAATGTTGGATTTATTTAACACGGCGGCGTATTTCTTATGTCAGTAATCGCCTGAATCTTCGTAAACTTCAGCCAACGGCAACCATCGATTTACGTTTCTGATCATCCCCTCAGCGGAGAGTAAAGCTTTCAAGTCGCGAAACTGTACGACCTGATGTAAATTCATTTCACCTAGTTATTTCTAGTAAATTTCACGGCAAGTCGAGCTACGTTTTGATCAGTTGACGGCTACTCATTTTGTATTTCACGTGTATTTCAAGGAGAACGTGTGAAAAGCATTGTTTTTGCCTCAAATAATTTAATTTTAAGTTTGTGGGCACTTTAGAGTCGAAAAAATTAAAATCCGTGATTTTTTAAACGTTTTCAAAAAAATTGATTTTTTCCGTTGAGGAATTTTGCCTCAATTTTGGGCCAAACAAACAGTCACACCACAGACGATTTTCAAAAACTCTTCTTTTTTGGATAGCCGGCAACATTCTCAACAATTTGAGCCCATTTGAGCAATAATCGAATAATTTTCTATGTCGATTGTAGAATTTTCAAGTTTAAAATTTACTCAATTTTTCATAGTTGGCGAACTTTGAAGACACACCAAACATAACGCTTCTGCCAAATTTTTCCAATTTAAACATTTTCTGTTTTATTGGACTCTAATTAGTAGAAAGACACTAATTAGGGCAAAAAATATCTCGCAGCATATTGTTGGTAGAGGTCGAAATATGAGATTTTACCAGTAGTCGCAAATTCAGCTTCAGTGAATTTGCGCAAGTTGTTAATGAATTAAAAAAAAAAAATTAAAATCACTTTTTGACATCAAGGGATGGTAAGAATTTTTTGTGGACCCCTTCCATCCTGATCCCCGAACCATCGCACACCCCTAGTGAATATACATATGCATATGCATCATCATGTCAATGACATTGGTCGCGTGCAGCAAATGTTTTTCGTTAAGTGGCAACTGTCTATAACTGACTATCCACTATCCATCTCTCTCCTCTACCCATCCCTGAGATATGGGTAGCGTTGTTAAAACTGTCAAATAATTATTGCAGTACGTGATCCTTGCAAACGTTAGATATGTCGAATGAATTAAACGAGTGATTTGCACGCAGTTGTCAATCGGTTGAGGTTAATGACATCTTAACAAAACTTAAGTGGAGTCACGTTCACGAGCACCGTATAATGAACGTGATGTATGTTGACATGGATTAAATTTGTCGATTCTTAATATTCTCTCACTGTTTTGTGCCATCCTCAAGAAAACTTCAGTTTCTAAACGTTTTCCATTTATTTATTTACAATTCAAATCTAAATCAAATTAACTCTTTGAATGCGTAAGATTCGTTTATGTAATTGTACAGAAATGTCTGCATACTATGATACTGGTATTGTCACCACAAAACTACGTACAGATTGAAAACCACAGAACCAGTTGTATTTCCCATTCCTTAGCTATTGAATTGGTACACAATAAATTGTGTCATGATATGTGTTAGGTCACATATTAGCAACATTCATGAATTGTTATTGATAATAAATCATAATTACAATCGAAAGGAACCAAAATCCAATTTCAATGGCCAATAAATTAGACAAAAGAAGCTAATGTACAACTTCTATTATCAGTTGGTTCCATTTACCTAATCATCTCGAAATTATAGTTTCCTTGTCATATCGACAATTGTTGTAGGAAAGATAATCAACCGCAATGTATGTAGTGTAAATGCCTATCGTTGTGTACAAAGTGTACCCTTCAATAATTATCCAATGCATGTGTGGATGCTTTGTCTGACCGCACACATATGGATGAAGTTATTTTATATAATATGAATTCAGAGATTTCAATAATTAAATCGGACTCCACATTCAACGATTCTAATCCGAATATCCTCAACACGTATCCAATTTAACAATATCCACAAGCGAAAGACATACCAGTCGAGATGTTGTCAACCTAATATTTATGTTAAATTCCGATGATGCTTTACCATTGAGGTGGCATATATTCTATTGAAAATGTTTGTGTTTTACCATTTTCTTAACCCATGAACTTAGTGGCATTGTGATGTTGCTATTGAGATGAGTTCACAGAATATCTATCTTATAATATGAAACGATGCAATTCCATTAAGATTCGATAAAGTTATAATTCCCTTTGTTGTATGAATAACGCTACGAAAGATTCAAACCGTTTTGTGTGTACAAACTGCGAAGATCTCGTCGTAAAAAAAAATCTCAAGTAAGCATGGGAACACTTTACGTAAATTTCGTATATCAAAAGTCTGTCGTTTTAAAGTTTTCTACTCATATATAGCACTATATAGAGTTATTCCGAGCAGCATACATTTAATCTGCTTAAACTGCTAATATATTCGAAAACATAAAAGTTGAATTTTAATAACAACAAAGATTTGCATCAACGTTCAAATTCGAGTACACTTACTAAACTTCCGCTGACGATATTGTGTAGAAATTCCCAGTCAACCGAACGAAAGTGATTGGAAAAATCTTCGGATTATGCTCTGACGTTTCCTCCACTCGTTCTACATGACTCACTTTCGCGACGAAACATAGTTTTCCTATTTAAATTAAAGAAGCCAATACCCTCTAACCTAACTACATTTATTAAGGTGGTAAAAATGCAATGCAATGCAATGTCGTATATGTCAATAACAGATGACTTGATGACATGGCCGACCGACCCATTTTAGAGGAATTAAATTCCAGAAAATTCGCTAATGTTTTTGTCGCGTTTTATCTGTTTCCAAATAACAATAAATCAAAGTTCCTCCGTGGTTTTCATTGTCATCTTTTAATATCCAGACATAGAAAATCCGGACGCGTCAAAATCCATATGAGTCAAAATCCTGAGTTACAAAATTAGGATTAAAATGTCTTTTCAGTTGTTTTTTGGTTGCTAAGAATGCCGCGCCGTATGGGGTTTGTATAGTGAAAAAATGAATCTCGCGCCAAGCGAAATTCCTACTCTAGGGTGGGTGGTAGTTTCGCACCCATAAATTTTTTGATTTTTTGGCGTTTTTGGAATTCGGCGCGAACTATATAATTCGGCGCGAGCTATATAATTCGGCGCGAATTTGATTTACAGCCTGTAAATATTTTTCATATGCAGAATGAGCACCAGCTGAATATCACCAGTTGGATCTGCTAACACACACTTATTGTATGATAAACAATCAAAACACATTCTTAACAATGTGTTTACTCACGACAGAGTAAAGTTAACCAGGCAGGAGCGCTGATTTGACTAGGGACCCGAATAATCTAGTAGCCCAATATTTTTTGCGAACAAAATTTTTCAATTTATGTCAGTGTTCATTTGAGTTCATTTTTATCCAGTGTATTAGGTCCCTTATTTGACGTTTCGAAAATGAACCGCTCCTGCCTGGTTTATTTTACTCTGCCGTGGTTTACTTCATTCATACGTGTTATGTGCGCGTAGATGACGTTAACGTAGAAATGCACGGTGTGTAGGTTGTCTTTGAATTATATACAATACAAAGTGTTTTTGTTTGTACACCAGCTGGTGATATTCAGCTGGTGCTCATTCTGCACATGAGAAACTTTTAACAATTGTATGATGGTTTTAGGCAAAGTAAAAGTTGGAAATTGGTGCGAACTCGATGTAGAGCATGTACAAAGCTAAGAGTAATTTCCCCTCTAGTTATAATTACTCTAAGGTACAAAGAAACTGAAAGTTGAAAATCGGTGCGAACTCGATTGTATTGTATTGCGATCTATTGTATTCGCGCCTTCTAACAATGGCTTCGTGGTCTTCTAGTCCATGTTTGATTCTCCAATGTAATTTTGGTTGCATGATATACATTTTATGTTGTATTTATATGCCAGCAAGTTTATTGACCGCTTTGTCTTTTATACCATTTAGTATATTTTGAATTTTGATACCAGATGTAAATGTTACCATCCATTTCAATTTGTTTCTAAGAAACCCTCCTACCATATTCGAGATTTTTCCCATATATGGTAAGGGGTGGGATCACTGATTGTCAATTTTCGGTTTGGATTAAAATTTAGTATCGTTGTTCAAAAATTTTTTGTTTTCTTGATTCATTTGTCCTGGAATTATTACGGAAGTAACTGACGTATTGTTTTGGAATTTTGTTTTCATTCTGGAAATTCGATTGTTAATGAAATCTAGCGGGTAATTATTTTGCGTCAGTATGTTCGTAATATGATTGAGTCATATTGTCAAAACTTCAGGTGATTTAACTTTTGGAACAAGCGGTCTCCGATTTTAATGAGTGATAGATCGTTGGATTCATCTTTCAATTCTAGCAAACACATAAGAAAAAATTATTTTAAATTGTTGTAATGTTGTACGAATGTTGACCTTGGAAAAACCTACAGGTCGAGTATACGCACTGCTTGGTGTGGGTAGATATAAGAGTGTGTGGACTAAAAATATAGTAAATGTTCGGAGAGTCCGGATTCTCTGCAGCATCGATGTTCCGCGGAACTGAGCATGGGGTATTATAGCTAGCCTCACCCCCTATCGTTGTACATATAAATGATCCCAGTACTTTTGGGCTGCAAGATTTTTGCCTTCTTTCTGAGGGCCCAACCTCAGAACAGCATCTGGAACGGTACTACGGCAGTCATTTTTATCTTCTACTATTCTTATTATTATTACTGAAAAACTGTTTTCGCACAGTGTCCCTTAACAAAGGATCTAACCGAAGACTAAGCAAAGCGGTTTTGAACTCGTTTTAGGTCCTAGCACTCGGGTCAGAAGTAATTTTTTGGGTAACCTTCAGAAAAACTTTATTTTTGTTAAGGGGCACCGTGTTCGGTACCCTCTGACATGGCTTTACTTTTGAGCGCTTTTCAAAGAAAATATTTTTTTTTTAGAAAAAGTGAAAGATACGTGTTATCTAGAATTGAAAGACGAATCCAACAAGCTATCACTCATTAAAATCGGAGACTGCTTGTTCCCCAATCGCCTGAAGTCTTGGCGATATTACTCTTAACTCTTCTTCGAGATTGATTTGTACGCAAATTTTGAAAGCATGAAATATCAGGGCATCCACAACTGATATTTTCTGTGATTTATGATGGAACGAATTGTAGTCTACATGAGTGTCTTTTAAGAGAAACCAGATGTCAGGAAATTTCTGGAGTTTAAAATTTTTGGGAATTTATTTTCTTAAAATAGGCTCTGTTCTGAACGTACACATTACGAAGGTTCAAATGTGAACGGGTTGGTGAATATTTTCCACCTAAATTTTTAGTACACTTCTAAGATCGTGGAGGTGCCACTAGAAAATTTAAGACTGTACTTTCAGAACCTAGCGTCAAGTAACATCACTTGTGCTTTCTGGGAATTTTGAGAACGTAATGGAAATGTTGATAGTGTCACAAAATTATGAAATTATATTTAGCACAGCGATGCAAACATTTCACCATTTTTTGGCGAAGACTGTACGCGTATACGTATCGAAAAGAAAACCAAGCAATATTTGGATATCTCTGGCACACAGAGTTGTTCTCGATAAGAGTATGTGTTTGCAGAAACGAAATGAAATGCGAAATAAGATCCAAAATTCAAATTCAAAAATTTTTTAAATGGCAAAAGTGTTACTTACATTACGGATGTCAATGCATTTAAATTTAAATTGGGTAGCAAACGTTTTGCTTTTCCTCATTTTTTTGCATAAGTCCTCTTTATTGTGTCGCTTTGTAGAAATGGTAGATAAAGTTTTACTTACGACGTTCTGTGTACGGCGACATGTATTTGTGTTATTTCAACTTTTGAGGGAGTTATTTTTATGACAAAAGTATTTTTTTTATATACCCAACTCGCAAAGAGGCACCTACAACCTACACACATATACGTAATATAAAAGCAGTAAATTTAAGATGAATTTCGAATATAATGTTGTGACAGATTACATTTTCTATTCACGGAAATATACTAAAAAAAAAAGTTTTAAGTGTCGACGGCTACATATACATTCGTTGACATGAATTAAACAACAAGTGTAAATAGTACTTTGCTTCCTTTCTGCATAGGTCTTGTAATAATGATGTTAAATGATGTATTCTCAACTTGACGACAACAGCGAAGAACTGATGATATCTTTTTCTTTACATGAATTTTATGATGTTGCGAATGGTGTATCATGTAACTGTATACCTTATATGTATACGCATAAGTCATTGAAAAGATGTAATCACAAAAAAGAGATAAGCTCATACTTATTACGAGGGATACAGAATGGGTACCTAGTACCTATTCTTATTTTCTATGGTTTGATTATGACTACGGAATATAATTTGGATGGAGTTCGTTATTTATGAGTGTCAAGTGAAGTCGCTTAAATATTGAGACAAAGGCAAAAGTAAGTTAGTTGAATTTGATTGTGTATAGGAAAGGGTTATAAGTACGACAAATTGATAACAGTTGAATTATCAACGATAAACGATACAAGGTTGGCTTTCTGAATCTGAAAGGTCTGGCTCAATAACTAAAATCGCTAGAACAACTTTTTTTTGGAAAATTTAAAGTTCACTGAATTATCCTGGGTTCCCTGAAAAATGTACCGGAAAAACCACAAACTTTGAACTCAATTTCCCTGGCCAGTTCTAAATAAAATTTGACGTTAGGGGCGTGTTGGAAAGCTGATTACTAGTACTTTCAGATCTAGCTGTCCGAGCTTGTATGTATCAGAAGAACATGATATATACCGCTATGAAGCACCCTCCCACAGACATTTTTCTCTAAATAAAATGAGAAATTACCTGAACTTTTCGAATGTTTTTTTTATCATTTTAACCGAATGAATTACTAGAGTAAAGTGTCTTTGAATGATTCCCCACAATATGACAATTCTTGAATGTCCTCTAAGTGCTCCCAACACTAGAACTCAAGGATAAAGTGAGCTTCCATCAGTTTGTTTCAACTGAATTTTGTTTTTAAGGATAGTTGAAGCTCTCCAGGGGTCAGTTCCTAAAATCTCATCACTCCTGAGTGTTCATCTTGCTCCCAACGCTAGAACTCAAGGATAAAGTGAGCTTCCATCAGTTTGTTTCAACTGTATTTTGTTTTTAAGGAGGTTGAAGCTCTTTAGAGGTTAGTTCTTAACACTAAAACCGGTTTTCACCAAAACACCAAAAAAAAAAATTAGTTAGGAAAGTCTCGCCCCCCAATCATATACAATCGTCAAAAATCAAAAAAAAATCTGAATCGAACAGAATGACATAAGAACCCGGACTAAAATCCGTAACATAAGTGTCTAAGTGGAATTCTTGCAAAGCCTACTAGTACATACTGACTTCAATATTGGACAAATTTGTGTAATAGTTTCTCTAAGTTTGTTTAGATTCCAAGTTTTAATTTAAGTTAAAAAGCTTTCTACAGAGTGCCACTCAAAGTGATGATACTGAACAAAATTTACATGCCAGAGTGTGGTAAAGTGGACTTTACATCACTGTTTGTAACTGTGAAAAAGTGCTTACCGGACGCTAGCATGTAAAATATAATAAATACCAAAAATTTGCTTACTAACTCTTACATCACTGGCCACTATATGACTTCTGTTGTTGAAACTAATTTTTGGTGTTAGTTACAAAATTTATTACTTCACAAGTTTCAGCACTTTTTCTTTTCGAACGAATGAGTCAAGTCCTTATTTTTAAGAATATTTAATCAATCTGATTTTATAGACAACGATTGATCGTAATCGTAATAACACCTTTAGTGCTACAGATGTAATTAGATGGAGAGCCCAGATGCAAGTAAAAAACCATGATACATTGACAAAACATTCAGTTACTTAATACCGACCTATATGTGAATATTGATTCTACGAAATCCTGTTTTTCCATCGTTTGCTAGATTCTAGATTGTTTATGTTTTTAATCAAAATAACAATTGAATTCAAAATAAATTTGCATAATTGCCATCCAATTGCTCTGCAATGTTTTTGTGTGGTTTTTTTTTTATTTCATCATATTTTCAATGCAACATAATTACATTGAATTAATTCAATTTTTGACTTCAAAAAAAAAAAAATTAATCAGGAATAAATGTTGATACACAAAGCACAATGAAAATTTATGCATATTCGTTTCTCATGAAAAATATGGTTCATTAAACAAAAAATTTCGAGTTTCTCTTTTCGCTTTATGGTATGGAATACCATCGAGATTTTTTAGAAAAGCGAACAACATTGTTTAACGTACATTTTGTTAATTACGTTAAATACAACAAAGTATCAAAGCATCAAGGTATCCGGTATGTTGAAAACAAGGTATCGATTGAATCATCATTACGAGTTTAACGAGGTATCCACCTCTCTCCAAGTGTCTTTTAGTGGTGGAGATGTCTGAAAACGTGTTGTAATAGTATTTTTCGCAATTCCGGTCCATAATCATCACCTTTCCATGCATCCATTTAATGTCGTTTTAAAGGTATTTATTTCACTGTATTTCTGGACACAGTGCGATATTAACTTTTTTTCGCACGCAGTGCGATATCAACTTTTTTTCGCACGCTAAAGAACCTATTATCTTCAACGAAGGCTAAATTTTTATAAATAAAAATCTTGCATTGACCAGAAATCGAACCCCCGACACCAAAAGGTTTTTGAACATTCGACTATAGAGTCACACAATTATACCGAACGTATTGTTGAAGCGTATATACTAAGCATTGACTACTCGATTTCATTCAACGCGTCTCTTTACATCACATTGCAATGTGTATTATAATGCAGCCTTCTTGATCGTTCAAATGAATTTCTGTATACAAGAATTTTGGAACAAAATGTAGGACATGTTTTGCATAGGAAAGGTGATTATGGCCTGAAATTGCGAAAAACGATGTATCTACCACGGTAGGTATGCCGGTATTTTTTCGCACACGACGTCTTGTCGACCTCGGCTTCGCCTCGGGTCGACAATCGACATCTAGTGCGAAAAAATACCTTCATACCTACCTTGGTAGATAAATAACTATTACATGACTAGGGATAAAAAGATGAAAAGTAGAGTTTTCGTGTGAATTTTGTTGATCCGAGGCGAAGCCGAAGTCAATAAACACACGAAAACGAGACTTTTCATTTTTATTGCGAGTCATGTAATTGATTTTATCGCATACGCGGTGTGATTCCACGAAAAAATTATTCACCTAGGATATATAAACAAACATTATACTTCTGTAAATTGTCAAAGTTTCATTCGCATATCTTGTTGTCTCGTTTTCGCTTATGCGATAAAAAAGAATATGCACGTATGACAAGCCGTCTCGGCAAGCCTCGACCGCTTTGTCATACGTGCATAATATTTATTACATACTGAGGGCGTCGAAAGACGTGCTTCAAACATGAAAAGGACGGTTTTCGACGCATGTAGCATGAAAATTTTTTTCCCTACTTTTTGATCCGGCTGGAACGACCACACTAGTTACTAAAACAGAAAAAAAAAACTTTGGCTGGAGTTGCTTGATATCTTAGCCGTCCAATGTTAATGTTCCCGTATTTATTTCCGTTATAAAATTCGATTTTGGGCTACTTTTCTAAGACTGCCTATTTTTATGTACCTTCCCCACATACATAGTTATCCTTGCTGCCCGAGTGTTGCTGGTTGGTGGGGAGTGAGTGAGCTTTATGTATATTGACGGTGTAACTGAAATATAAGTCGAAGTACAGTGGGCGACTTTCAAATAAGAGTTACTTTTTCTTTCAGCTGTTCCAACTGTACAAACAAATGAGTGATGATGCTTCTTTATACGGGTGGATAATGCGTGTAGTGATGGTAAGCCCCTTTAAAGCCGTGTTTTTTTTGTATGAGTATCAGTTGAAAAAAAAACAGCTGAAACTAACGCACTTCAAGTGAAATTGGCACTCTAAATAGGGTACTGAAACTTGACAGTGTCTCACTCAACTGTAAAACACTGTAAAAAATCATTTCATATGAAATTGTACTCTATTTGGCAGGTGTCGACTAAGATCCTATTTTTGCTTGAAGTGAGTTGCTGAAACGAAATACGTCACTTATTTCAAAGTCATCGTCTGTACATTTGACAGACCATATTCTCCGAAATTTTAAATTTTCAATATGTTGTGGTGAATCAATTTTTCTCAGATTTATAGCCGGTTTATAAGTATGAAAATTGTATTTCGAGTTCATTCGTCGAATTACTATAGCCTATGGCTGTTGGCTGTAAATCGTTTCTACCATACTGCTACTGTGGTAATAAAAAGATTCCATTGCAGTTGTAATGTACTTGAAAATGCTCTTTGTAAATTCCATTTAGGATTTATGTGTGGGGAGAAATATCGAAATCCATAAATAATAAAAATATTTCTTTTCCTCAATGCAAAAGGAGTGAAATCACATCCGAATGTGTGGTATATATTTTCCGTCTATCCATTCATCCTTTACCTACAATCGATTATTCATAGTAAGTGAAGGTGTAACAACGAACATCATCATACGTTATACACAATATACTCTATCTCTTATATCCACAATATGAATAGGGCTTACTTTTCTATACCTTATCGATTCTTATATTATGCAAGAACCTGAAAAATATCCAGGCATTGTGTTACGTTTTCCGCAATATGAACAAATCCACAACGTGGGGAATATATTTCGACTATGTTTTTCGTGTTGCTCATTCAGCTAAAGAATTTACGATTCGAATGCGCTGCTTTATGAATAAAAGGATTAAGAGGATTTTCTTCCGAAGAATTTCTACTTTACCTACGTTCGCAACGAAAAGTCTTAGCGTAAAAATGAGTAACAGAAAACCGCAAGATTTTCACATCGATAGTGACTCATTGAAGACTGAACACTTTTAGGCTGAGAGCTCATTTCTGTTCTCTTGGACAATACATTTTTTGTTCGCTATAAAATAATTCAGTCGAGTTGTTTCATTCACTGTGATTTCAATGTTCTATGATGCAATGCAATGATTCCATAGACCATAGAAGTGACGGAACACAGAACAACTGAGAATATTCAGTGAGTGACGATTCACGAAAGCTTGAAAAATTGGTTCGTTACAGCAACAATTCCGCAACATGCAGTATTTTCCCTTGCATTTTCCAACTAGCTTCCTTCCAAGTTTCGGGTCGGGATAACCGATCAGGTATTTGTTAGTGAAGTAGGATCACAACGGCAGATAAGACCACGGTTTAAGATCTATGCTATGTATGAGCAACTTTTATCCATCTTGGCTCTCGTTCTAATGCATTCTTTTCAGTAATTACATTGCTTGGATCGGAATGTCTGAAAGAGTAGTTGGAATGATATTTTTGCAACTCTAATCACTGAAAAATGAATTCAAATCAGTTAATTTTTGTTCCCACCAAATTTAATTTAATTTTAATTGAGTTTCAAATTACAATGCGTAAGCACTATTCAAAGATAACTCTCTTTCCTGATGGGGATGATTATACACATGCAATTATCTCATTTAAAATTTTAATCCCACCAAGAGACATATCATATCATATTATAATGTTTCATATTTAATCAGTGAAAAACATTTTTGTCTTTTCTACCTGTTGTTGTTTTTTCATGAATAATACATGCTCAAGTGATGTGTGCTAGCGAAATTTCATTCAATTTAAACATTTTAATAATTTATAAGTATCATGGAGAGCTTTTATTTTACGATGCATGAAACGTCGAAATGGATTTCAATGGAACAAAAAAAAATCAACAGACGTTTCGGTGCACTTTATTTTGAGCTTGGCACAGTTACCTTTTGCAAACGACAAGCACAAGCACTGTACTATCATTAAATCTGCTACTTCTGATGTTAAAATTATTTCCTTGTGTTTGACAGAAAATCTATTACTTTAATAGTTTTAACATACATTGATCTATATAATAGAAGACTAATCTTTGTCAAAAACAGATGCGATTTGACTATTACTGCAATCCGTAGATCTAATTTGTAGGAAGCTAACGACATTGAGCTGGAAAAAATTGTTTCACTTTACAACACGCTGTACGACGACGCGACAAACATTATATGTTCCGCTTGCAGGTTAAGCACGTGTTTGTTGTGTAGTGGATGATGTTTGTCGTCGAACAGCGCGTTGAAAGATGAACAGATTTTTTCCAGCTTAATGTCGTTAGCTTCCTACAAATTAGATCTACGGATTGCAGTAATAAAATATAGATCTGGACGCACTTTTAGAATAAAAATCAAAAATAAATCGAAAATTGACTTGTCCATGTGTATGCATTCACAATGGTCGCCATTTTTGACGGGGCATTATTGTTGGGAATTATTGTCATTGTTGGACATTATCGTTTTTGTCCAAAAAAGCTGGCGTCCTCTGATAATGTCCAACAATAACAATAATTCCCAACAATAATGCCCCGTCAAAAATGGCGACCATTGTGAATGCATACACATGGACAAGTAAATTTTCTATTTATTTTTGATTTTTATTCTAAAAGTGCGTCCGGACCTACATTTTATTACTGCAATCCGTAGATCTAATTTTTAGCAACACTATTTGCAGTTACTGCTAACAGTCTCCATGAAACACTATTTGCAGTTACTGCGAATAGTCTCCATGAAGCACTATTTGCAGGAACTGCGAATAGTCTTCATGAGGCACTATTTGCAGGAACTGCAAATAGCGTCGGTCTTTAATTTACCTGCGTAAATTCAAATGGAAAATTCTTATTTCAACATACAATTTGGTAATCTTACTTCAGTATTTTTTCGGTACAATTCAAACGATTAGCGTCGACAGACAGTGCGTGTGGGAGTCGATAATAAATGTAACTAAAGATAACCTCAAATTCATCAACTGAATTAATCAAAATTACAAACAAATTCCTTACTCGAAATACTGTTCGTAGCTAGCATGAACGTTAAGGTGGCTAATGTGAAATATTCGACTGGACATCCGATCTTCAAGAATCTTTTGGAATTTTACCTGAAGAACCGGAAATATCACGCCGGTTCATTCACGAAGCTCCGCACACTGTCTTCACACACAAAATCTCTAAACTCTAATAACTTATTGCTTAAAATTAATTGAATTTTGGTAAATTTAAACGACTTGGCACACGTCCTGATCAACGTGTTGAAAATATACAAATAAAAATGGCATTTCGTTAACGAAATAGTTCCGGCAATCAATACAAAAAAACGTCAAAAATTATTGCAATTCGGTGCTGTCATTAGACATAAATGTTTAAGTTGTTTTCCATTGTTTTCTATGGTGGATCACGGGTACGTCAACGCACTGGTTAGTTTGCTGGTAACACGAATGATTTTAACTACCCTTGAAGTTGGTCGCGTTTATATTTGGTGTCACTGCGTTAGTGTTTTGAAATGCCAAAACAAATGTATATTTTGAATTTGTTTTTCTTGTTTGTAATTTTTGATAATTTTGTGTCCGGTAATTTCTCTTGAAATTATTCTTTTATCGTGATAAAAAAAAGTGCAATTAGTTTCTTGATCTTTGAGTAAGAATTGTGTGAATACAACGCGAATACGCAAATAATAAAAAATTTAATTCCGTTGGAATAGCTCAATAGCGCAGTCTGATGTGTATTAAGGAATGTTATCAACTGCAGCAAGAACGTAAATCAGACAATGCTATATAGTGTACAGATGTAAAAGATTTTGGCTGTATGGACGCGACTCTAAAATCTACCACTTCATTTCAGTTAAAACAATCACTCCTATAAGTTAGGTGCGGACATAAAGTTGCTTATTTCTATTGCAGTTGTTGGTTTACCTGCAATTTATTTGAGCATTCGATCGTAGTTCTTTAATTTTCCCAGTCATTGGGAGCCAATACTTACATTTTTCTTGTTCTTAAGCTGATTTTTTTTCGTGAAACAAAAGAAAATTTGGGCACTTCCACTGGATGTTTATTTCAATTTTTTTGACGCTTGGTCAACAGATTTACAGTGTTTAACATATTTAAACGAATTACTTACGCAAAAAAATGTCAGTATGCTTTTTGACGCTCTTCTTGGCCCAAAATGTATGCGCCAGTTCTTCGATGTCTGATGCATCCGATTGTAGTTCTTTAATTTTGCCTGTCAATAGACAGTTTATGTTTTTGCAGAAAACATTGATAGTGTGGACTGCTATAAAATCGAAAAGTTTCTTGATGACAACATCGTTGTGCTCATCACAACCTAACGTTGCTAGTTCAGCACCATCCGTTTCGTTTTCGATTTTTTTTCTGATTTCGTCGATAATGAGTTTCTTGAGAGCTCTTTCAGCAGGAACCATTGAAATCATTTGAAGTGTCGCAGTGAATATGTGTTCAAATATCCTGGTGAAAATCGGTGATTGTAAATTACGTTGGCAATTCTCACACTCATTGCATTCCAAAATCATTGAGCATATATTGTTACTAGCCTGTAACAGTGATTGATTCGCAAAATAATTCAATTCGCGTCGTGTAAAAACTTCGTCAAATGCCATATCAACATATACATCGTCTGCTTCCTCGCAAATCGTATTCGAACCGGCTGTCTTTTCGCTGGATATGTGATTTACGATTAGGTCATGAACATCGTTTAGCAACGCAACAGATTTATCAGGCTCGCAATTCGTAGATGTAGCCTTCGTGCTCATCAAATTGTTCAAAATCATCGTGGTGTAGCCGGATCTGAATTGCCGCGGTGTCACAGAGCACGAAATTTGGCAGCATGACTTCACACACCCGAAAAAGTTTTCAAGTCCATCCGAATCAGTGTTTCTAAGAAATTAAATTTAAATAAAATCAGTGTGAGGTCGGTATGTTGTTATAAACACAGAATTTAACGGTGACAACAAAGCTTGACGATACATTTTGACGAACATTGAACATTGAAAGCCTAAATCTATTCACACAACAGCATAATCCTACACATTTAACATTGACAGGTTACGGACGATCACGATAAATCGTTTAGACGAAATACGTTTAAAATACCTTAACGACACTTCCGCTATGTTGCTGTTCAAACAAATTCGTGTTACCTCTTGGTAACCTTTTATAGTCGATTTGATTTTGTTGATGACCGTTGAACGAGTGTTAATTTGACCAGTTGTTTTGTCTACGTAGTTCATTTTCGCCAACATAAATAATGCCCATTCCCAAAATGCAAAATGCACGGAATCTTGACTTATGGATCCTTTTAAGGTGCCCATTTCTACAGGGCCAGATCCGTTAATGCTATCAAAAAAATCGTTCATGAAGAGCAAGAGCTGAGCAGTTCCACAAGACTCAGCTGGCATCTGATTGCTATCGACACAATCCATCATTACTGTACCGCATTTTTTGCTAAAGACCTGTGTAGCCAAATTCACCTTCATTTTGAGTCTTGCCGGGTTAATATGTTCATCCTTTATTTTATCCAACAACCGAGGGAACACTGATTCGCTGGACTTGAATAGCAGTTTTACGTCGTCCCACGAAGCCAGCTGTCGCTTTCCGTACATTTTAGTACTAAGGATGTTCCATTGTTCGTCAATGAAGTGCTCCAAATTTTTTACCATCAAATTGTTCCGAACAACTTTGATGATGTGTGGGGCATCATAGCAGTGTATAATTGTCTTTCCACAAACTTTATACTTCAGCAAACCGCCCGGTGTCCTTGTAAAGTCACGATCCATCAAACGATGTATTGCTGATTCGTTCGTAGAAACTTGATCGCTTACCGATTGAATGACATTGAGACCTGAAGCAAAACGAAATAATATATGTAGAGTGTCCATTTCATAGGAAATTCAGTCTAAATAAAGAATACAGCGAATTAAGAGGCCATACGTAATGTATGTACTTTCCAGCCCCGGACTGGAACTATGGACGTTCAGCCCATGTCCGAGAGGCTTCATCATTTTTTGTGCAACGATGGACTTTTTACAATTTTTTTTCACTTAGGGTGAAGGGCGATCGAAATTTTTTTTACGTTTTTTATGGATGTACCCTAAAACACACTGTCATACATACTCACCAGTGGAAAGGACAACTTCTAATACCATGGTAATAAGATCTGCCAATTCAAACGCTTTTATTGCATGTGTATAAAAATGCGCAACAGGCTGCTTGAATGGGCGATGAATGCCTCGCACCATAAACGTGAGTGCGTGCGTTGCAAATACAGGTCGTCTTATGCCCGCCATTTCGATGAAACCAATTATTTCGTCATCAGTACAACTGTACTCCAAAACTGATTTCAATGCAGTTTCATCAAAACTGAAGGAACACAGTAGATCACTTTCCGGCCAATCCTTGACTTTGTCTTTGATGAAAGAGAATAACTCTGGGCATATTCCCGTACGAAATATCATTTTTGCGCTGTGCCGACCTAATGTACTTAATGTCGGCAGTACCATCATTTGATTATTTTCTTTAAACCGGTATGATCGAGGACCACTTTTATACAACGCGAGGCAAATGCTCTTCTCTCTTAATGTGTACCTCCGACCGTGAGGCTTTCGACGAGTATTTCGAAGTTGCATTTCTTGAAGAGTTATTTGTGCGGCGCTGTATTTCTTCTTAACACTAAGATACTCCAAGACTTGTTTATCATTCAATTTACGAGTCTTCGGCTTTTGTTGAAGTCTTTTCACTTGCTTTGTTTTGTTTGTTAATTTCCGTCGAAGGTCTTTATTTTCCTAAAAATTAAATATGTAGTCAATTATCGAAGTGAAGAATCATCATTACAAGATTTATATTCATATTAGCGTCTATTAGCTAAGGGGGAGGCCAATAGTGGCTTTGATCTGAACCTGATTTAAACCTGAACCTCAACTGATTTAAATCAACTGATTCTGTGCAAAAACACCATCAGGTGAATATAAACCAGAGGTCGATCGCTCCGACAAAGATCGAACAAGAATTATTCCGGTTGAGAATAACATCAAGTATTTGGACAGTGAGACCCACATATAAGTCAACTACGGCGCTCAATTAGTTTGGCAACCATATCGACGAAATCATAAGGGAGGTTTTTCGTCGCGAAGTACCAGACAAGCATACATTCGGAAGGGATTCATTTCGGTTGGTTTGTCTGTTTTGAGCATTCATGTCATGGTAGAAAGAGTTGGAACTTAACTGAAATAATTCTCTTTACTAGGCAATCTATGTCCAATATTTAGTAATTTATTACCGGAAACTGAGCTTGCTCAATCAGTTCATTTCACCACAGACGGTGGAAGTAAGTATTTTGGAAGGTAAAGTTTAACTGAATACGCAACGCCTGAACGATTTTTTTCTGAGACTGATTGATGATTGATGACAAAGGGAATTATAACAACATTACTGCGCATCAGGTAACTACTTCTACTTTTTTCCATTTCTAATTTACTTTTAAGAGAAAAAAACTGCTCGTTACACAGTCTGTTCTACTGGTCTAAATTTAAGTCTTTAATGTTTGAATTCGGCAATAAACTTTGGTTTTATAAGGAGCGACATCTGAGAGAGCTATTTGCCTTTCAAATTAATCGACGCACTGACAATTGATTCATCCCTGCAAGACTTTCATCTCTAAACGAAAGCTTTATCACAGACGATGGATGCATTGATTTTCCATAGAACTTTGGACAATTCTCCTCCTATTCTGTTGCTTAATTTGCTAGCGCTGATTCCAATAGGATATAATGACATCCTTTGTCACATCACCGTCTCACCGTCTCATTATGGGCAGAGCAGAAATTAAATTTTAAATTTTTCGCTGAAATGAATCGCCTGAGCTATGCGTGTCGGCACAAAATCTTGTTCCTACAAATAATTCTGTTTTTATTTCGCTTTCAGATATTGAGCTATTCGAAAACCGGTGTGTGTCAGAAGGGGCACAATCAATTGGTTATTGCCATCGAAAAGGCTTTAGACTATGGTCTGATCATCTTTAATGTTTCATTCAAAAAATACGATAACGAAAATTACTACTCTAAAGCGACCGAAAACCTGAAGCCTGAAAACATCAATTTCTTAGCATAATTTTCTAAATATAACAAAATACAACAACAGTTGCGAATCAACGTTTTTAGTTATTAAGGAGACATAGCCGGAGTGTCCTGTATCGAAACATTAGCATTTCACTTGCGATGTTTTGTTTGTTAACTCCCGTCGAAAATTAAATAGGTCGTCAATTATCGAAGTGAAGAATCTTCATTACAAGATTGATAGGGACAATGTGGTGAATTAAATCTGTATATTTTAGATTTACGTGGGGAAGAGTGGAGATTTTGATAACCAGTTTATGAAATGCGGCTGATGGGTCTGAAGTTATTATTACTGTTCATGTTGTCTTCGAAAAGTCTCATAAATTGTACCAGGCCCGTAGCTAGGGGGAGGGCAATAGTGGCTTCGATCTGAACCTGATTTTTACCTAAAACTGAGTGTAAGATTTCAGGCTCAACTTGAACCTCACCTGATTTAAATCAGGTTTTCGCCTTTCAGGCTCAGGTCAGGTTCAAGTAAATCTGGACAACCTGCAAATTTTGCACTGAAAAATTCAGGTTGACCTAAACCTGATCTGACCTGAATTAAATATTTCGTGCTCAGTTTTATTTAGGCTCACTGAACCTGAACCTGGCCTGATTAAAGTCAGGTTTCTCTTTTCAGGTTCAGGTCAGATCAAACCTGTTCCGGGCTTATAGGAAGGTATTAATCGTGCATGATGTAGAAGTAGCAAAAGAGTTTATTATAAAAACCGGAAAACGTTTAAGAACTTCTCCAAGCCTTAATTAACAATACGTTATTGGGAAGCTTTGGAAATTGCCTAACAGAAATAAGATCACTGCTTTCGAGATCAATGGAACACCACACGGACGGACATCGTTAAATCATTTTAATTTTTTATTTTGAGCATAATTGCCCACCATTGACTGCCGTATCAGATTATTTCAAATACTTACACCAGGACAGGTGATAATCCATTCAAGGTACGTTGAACGATAATTACATTATTTCTAGAACAGATCAGATTATGTGATTTCGAGAGCAAAATACAGCATGGAACGGCACGTATTCGATACAATTTAATCGTAGATATCAGACGCGTTTTATGTGGAGATCCCTTCGCATTCAGAATAAAATCTCAAGATTGTATTGTTCCATATGTGTCAACATAACTCTTCAAAGTTACGATGTTACGACGAGCTAATAATAAAATCACTTAAATTTGGACGTGTAAAGACTACTTTGACTTTTATTTTATTATTTTACTCTCACAGACCTTCCTTTGTTCAATTAAATGTTGTTTCGTTGCTCTGTTGGATAATACCTTACGTTTCCTAAGGATGATTTGTTTATCGACTCGGAAGATCATATCGTCTTCGGCTTATACAACCTTGTCCACAAAGATAACCAAACTTTCACATAGACGCGTAAGGTACTATTACTAAATCCAATTATTAATCGCATAAATGATTTTCCGTCTAGATCATTAATGTTAGCAGCCACACTTCGTTTATTCGGCATTCCGGTTCGTGCTGAACGTTCAACGTTTCGAGCTCTATAACTTCATTTCGTCCAGATCATACCATCCATTTCAGATTATTCGCATCAAAAACTATTCACGAAAAAGTCAAACTTTAGTTTGGATGTATAGAAACATGGATTCTATCGGAGTTGGGATTAGAATGAATGGGTACTATCGGCGTTAGGATTAGGATGATGATAAGATTAGACGGATGCAAGGGTTAGGATGGTGCTTACGGATATAACATTTGGGTTTAAGTTTTGTGTAAGTTGATTCAAGCTAAGTTCACTCAAAAGGACCAATTCAGTAGATCTTACCTCAGATTTACGACGTAATTGTTCCTCCAATGACAATATGTAGTCAGCATTTATGTAAGGACCCAAGTCAATTGTATCTTCTGCTCCAGTCTTACCAAAGAGACCCAAATCCTTACTTGTTTCTTCTCGACCCACAACAACTTCAACCTCATTCCCAACGTTGTCCTGTTGATATTCATAACGAAATTTGAAATAAGTCCAAAAAGTAGTAAAGCAAAAATTGACTAACATCCGAGACGATAGCTCCTTGTGCTGAATTTTTTAGCCGATTTAGACGCTTTCTCGTCGTACTTGGAATAGGACCAATCTATAAATTCAATTAATTTAAGGAAATCAGCATGGTGAAGATGTTTAATCTTATACCGAATAATAATCGTGATCCGAATACAATGCTGATGACTGCGGCAAAAACAAACTGGGGATAGCATTCGGCGCCAGTTGCTCTTTACCATTCCAGTCAGTAATTAAGTCCGTTTCTTTAAAATGTTTGTGGCAGATTTTGTGATTTTTTGTTGGGTTTAGGTGAAGCGTGTTTGTCTTTTCCATCCATGTCTCTCTCAACTCTGAATCAGCCGGAAAACGATGAAATCCTTTGGTTCCAATCGTTTTGCATTCGGGAACAAAACAATAAATCGGCATCCTAAATTTGTGGAAATTATTATATTCAACAGAAAATACAACGGTTTCCGACTTAATTATTTTACCTATCGTTTGATTTCCGACGTTACTTTTATTGAAAATAAAATTTGGAAGCAAATAAAATTGAAAATAAAATAAAATCAAAAATTATGTTCGTTACACAAGTTGACGTTCGACATAGTGAAGGTAGCAACAATTACACTCTCAGTGAGCGGCTGGTGAAAAATGATGAATGTCAAATGTCTCTCAAATACTTCGAAAGAGATGCGAGTGAATACCCTGTGTGGTGGATATGGTCGAGTAGGGTATTAATGGTTAGTGCGTGAAGTCAGCTACAAAACTCCGGGTTAAAGCTTCCTCTCCTACTGGTTTCCTACCGGACAGAGCCCTTCAAAAGTTTCAGTTTTTTTCATTTTGCTGATAGTCATGATAGTCTAAAAAGAGTGTTTCGCGAAAGATTTTGTTCCACGAAACTCTCAGAGAGTCAGTTAAGCCATAACTCGTTTGGATCGCCGTCGGCGAATCCCTATTCCATATGAGCTGTAGGAAGTTTTTGCGAATCGACTCTGAATGCTATAGTCCTTATTGTTCTTTCTCTAATTTTCTCGGACTGACGTTTGCATTGCTAAGGATGTTTACTGACAAGGACTCCTCATTTGCGTTTCATTTTAAATTTAAGTTCTAAGTCAATTTATAAATACAATCATTCTGAACTTCAGCAGACGGATTACGGCGTCACTTCTCTTTTCTCAATTCTATCAAAACTCTGCCGATAGGGAACTTTTTCCTATTTCACAATTTCACTGACCGCTGAAACAAAGCCAATGTCAACAGAAAAATAATTAGTTTTGAACTCGACGGATTTTAGTCAAATAAAATGCACATGACCTCAGGAATCCAGAACAGTAATCAGTTTTTAATCTCTCCAGTTAAAGTTTGCAAAGATTGGAGGTCGAGGTGCAGACAGTAGCTCTAAGGAATTTGTGTTGAATCAACTCTCTAACAGAGAATTGGATAAATGTTCGAACAAACAAAGACACCAACGGCAATACACAGTTTGCTGTAGCTGCATAACGTTTGGTGTTGTATGCGTATGCACATTTCATTTAATCGTTCGTCTATACTGTATTAACAAATCTTTATTAGCTCACCTAATAATTAATGAGATGATGGAGCTTTTGATAATCGATTAATTCAGATCTTTGTGCAAACAAAACTTGACATTTCATTCAATATTCATACACATGTGATTCCACTACATTGCATTAGACGACCACATCAAAGTGGAAGTTATTGAATAGCGGATGCGGCAATGGCATGATGATACGGATGATAATTATGTTGGTTAAATCTGGGTTAGATAATAATTAGTTTTGTGATATCTTGCTCAAGCACAAAATCTATTGAATCATTTATGAGGTTGCAGTTAATTTTGATGAAGTTATTTGAGACTATAACATTGCAATCAAATACTAATCATGCAGATATTCTTATTGAACATTCTTGGTTGGATAACCCAGACCATTGCATAGAGTTAGCAGATCTAATACTGTAGCTGTCCGCAAAAGTTCAGGGAATTATATGAATTGATTGTAGGAATTCAGAGCTAAATACAAAATTTCAATAACAATTAAGACAAGCACTTCGAGCGTTGCTGTTAATCTTTAAGAGACTAAGCAAGAATATCGAATCTACTACTTCAGACTGAAATAAAATCTTTAACTTCATTTGTTTTGACATTAACTGTGTATATAAGACGATGTTACGGTTACCTAGAGTTCCTTTTTAGTTCTAGTTGCCGTTGACGATAGCAGATGATGATTGCTCCGTGCCTTGTCATCTTTTCGAAAGTCGCGACCGCCCGCGGTTGGAACTTTGAAAGACTTTTCGATCTTTTGACTTGAGTGACTTGAAAATGTCAACCAAACCGATAATGATATTGGAGACTAACTCATCACAATGGACAATATCAATTAGGTATTTTTATAAAGTCCATCGCGGCAACAGAAATTAGCAATTGGTGTGACATCAGATAATTATGAATTAATATTAAAAGTTATGTCAGTCATCATAGCGTTTATAGCAGAGATGCGGGACGATATTGTGGCTTTGCAATAAATTATTAGAGAACGTTAGCTAAACGGCCGCTAACGCTAATTTCCAACGCTAAATCCCCCGCTAACGCTAAAATCAACGGTAATTCCCTGTCAATAAATGGCACCATTGTGAATGCATACACATGGACGACGCAATTTTCGATTTATTTTCATTTAAAAGGTCATCCGGATCAATATTTTATTACTGCAATCCGTAGATCTAATTTGCAGGAAGGCAGCGACACTGTGCTGGAAAAAATCTATAAACTTTACAATGTGCTGTTCGACGACAAACATCCTCAACTACACAACAAACACGTGGTTAACCTGCAATTGAAATACATGAAATTAATTTTGTGATTATTACTTCCACAATGCAATTAGTAGATCTGACTTGTAGGAAGCCAGCGGTATTAAGCTGGAAAAGTTTTATTCACTTTTGATTGCAATAAAACGTTTTACGAATGACATTTTCCAACTGCATGTTCGTCGTGTGGAGGATACTATTTGTAACATTAAAAAGAGAATAAAAAACGTTTCCAGCTTCCTACAATTCAGCTTCCTACAATTGGACTCCCTGAGTAAGGGGAAACCTATTGTGGTTGTCTAGAGATGCCAAATCCGCGAAAAAAAAAATGTCCGTCTGTCTGTCTGCACGATAACTTGAGTAAAACGCATCCGATTTTGAAAATTCTTTTTTTCCCCGTTTGGTAATGTCAAAAGACAGGCTAAGTTCGAAGATGAGTGATTTTAGAGCGACCCCTCCCGAGCTGTGGCCCAATAAGTGCTTTACGGTTTTTCGAAGATATCTCCGGACATTTAAACGTTAAACTTGTAAGTGATACGTCAAATAAAAGGTATTTACAATACCGATCGACAAAAAAAAAGTTTATGGAAATCGGACGACCGACTCGTGAGTTAGACCCCTTGGTGTGGAACAGGCACAGGGCGGCAAGCAGTTTTTGCTTGTAGGTCGGCCACATTTCAACATATTTCGTCTGTTTTAGCTTTATTAGATAGGTATTGACCGTACCAATCAGGGAAAATTTTTTTTATGAAATTATGTTCTCCGGAGCGTGAGCTAGGTCTCTTGGAGTGAGCTCTTATCTGGCTACTCGGAAGTACAGTGAACGTGGTGTATTTTGACAATATCTCGAGTAAATTTTGACCGAATTTCATGAATTTTTTTTTTGTTTGAAAGGTATTAACGAATGTAAAGCGTCGGTACTATTTCCGGTCTCCTAACAAAATGGCTGCCGGCGGCCATATTGAATTTTAGTAAAATAGAAATATCTTGGGAAAAATGATACTTAGAGAGTTTCTGTTAACATGGAAATAATTTGTTATGTGTGTGGGGTTTCAGGGATTCCATATACGGACATCTATATATACCTATATACAGCTATATTGAGCTATATACAGGCATATAGAGCTATATAATAGCATATATTTATCTGTGAAATGTTTATTTTTAGTGAAATATAGTTAAATATAGCGGTATATAGCTGTTTAAATAGGAATTTATGAAATTTGTCTTCGTACGGGGCTGTCTATATTGCCTCCGGCAATTTAGTTGTATATGATAACAAGGCAAAGAGTGGATAATGTAAGTGATTTTAAAGGGAGAATAGTTTTTCAGCAGAGAAGAAAATGAAGTAAGAGAAATGAAGAGTTTCACATTAAAGGCTTTTGATACGAATAGGTGTTTCGTACGGGTCGGCGTTAGCTATGTTTCATTTATTATTTTAAAAGGTCATCCGGATCAATATTTTATTACTGCAATCCGTAAATCTAATTTGCAGTAAGGTAGTGACACTGTGCTGGAAAAAATCTATTCACTTTCCAATGAGCTGTTCGACGACAAACATCCTACACTACACAACAAACACGTGGTTAACCTGCAATTGAAACACCTGAAAATAATTTTGTGATTATTACTCCCACAATGTGATCGGATTAACATTTTATCAATAGAATTAGTAGATCTGAATTGTAGGAAGCCAGCGGTATTAAGCTGGAAACGTTTTTAGCCCCGTACGAAGTACGAAGGGGCTTATAGGATTACGATGCCGTGTGTAATTGATGGAATTCGAAGCAGACGGTAAGGGCAAAGTGTTTGCCTATGTTCATAGATGACGAATCCGCAATAAAAATTTGGGCCGTCTGTCCGTCTGTCCGTCACGTCGATATCTTGAGTAAATCAAATCCGATTTCAAAATTTTTTTTTCCCTGAAAGATAGTCAAAATAGTGAGGCTAAGTTCGAAGATGGGCATATTCGGGTCGGCCCTTCGTGAGTTAGGGCCACCTAAGTGATTTAAGGTCTTTTGGTGATATTTATGGCAAAATAAACGATGGAAATGTAAATGACACGGCAAATGATAGGTATTGTCAATACCAATCTAGGAAAAAAAAGTTTTTTAAAATCGGGTGAGTGGACCGTGAGTTAGGGCCTTAGAAGTGAAAAGCTACTAGGGCCCTATGTGTATTTTACATAGAACTCAAGTAAATTTCATCCGTTTTTCGTAATTTTTGTTTCATTTGAAAGATAATCGAACACCGAATAGAATGTTGTTGAAAAAAAAAAATAAATTTGGGTCCTTGGACTAAGGCCGCTACTAGGGCCCTATGTGTATTTTACATATAACTCGAGCAAATTTCATCCGTTTTTCTGTAATTTTTGTTTCATTTGAAAGGTAATCAAAGGCCGAATAGAATGTTGTTGAAAAAAAATTAAATTTGGGTCCTCGGACTAAGGCCGCTACTAGGGCCCTATGTGTATTTTACATATAACTCGAGCAAATTTCATCCGTTTTTCGTAATTTTTGTTTCATTTGGAAGGTAATCAAAGGCCGAATAGAATGTTGTTGAAAAAAAATTAAATTTGGGTCCTCGGACTAAGGCCGCTACTAGGGCCCTATGCGTATTTTACATACAACTCGAGTAAATTTCATCCGTTTTTCGTAATTTTTGTTTCATTTGAAAGATAATCGAACACCGAATAGAATGTTGTTGAAAAAAAAATTAAATTTGGGTCCTTGGACTAAGGCCGCTACTAGGGCCCTATGTGTATTTTACATATAACTCGAGCAAATTTCATCCGTTTTTCGTAATTTTTGTTTCATTTGGAAGGTAATCAAAGGCCGAATAGAATGTTGTTGAAAAAAAAAATTAAATTTGGGTCCTCGGACTAAGGCCGCTACTAGGGCCCTATGTGTATTTTACATATAACTCGAGCAAATTTCATCCGTTTTTCGTATTTTTTGTTTCATTTGGAAGGTAATCAAAGGCCGAATAGAATGTAGTTGAAAAAAAAAATTGGATCCTCGGACTGAGGCCGATACTAGGCCCTATGTGTATTTATACTCAATAAATTAAAATTTTAGGGCTATTTGAAATTTTTGTTTTATTTGAAAGGAACGTCGTACGGGGCTTCGTAATTGCGCTATGCGCAATTTATAAGATGTACACATTACATAATAATTTTACTTTAACTACTTTAACCGGCGCATAGGCTTACGGTCAAAGTAGGGTGACAGACGCACTAGGGTCACGTACGCAATAGATATACGGGTTTGTACGGGGCTCAGTCGCAGCAAACGCTCCGACTGTTCTGATGGCTCGTTTATTATCTTTTTAATGTTACAAATAGTATCCTCCACACGACGAACATGTAGTTGGAAAATGCCATTCGTAAAACGTTTTATTGCAATCAAAAGTGAATAAAACTTTTCCAGCTTAATACCGCTGGCTTCCTACAAGTCAGATCTACTAATTGCATTGATAAAATATTGATCCGATCACATTGTGGAAGTAATAATCACAAAAATAATTTCATGTGTTTCAATTGCAGGTTAACCACGTGTTTGTTGTGTAGTAAAGGATGTTTGTCGCCGAACAGCACATTGTAAAGTTTATAGATTTTTTCCAGCACAGTGTCGCTGCCTTCCTGCAAATTAGATCTACGGATTGCAGTAATAAAATATTGATCCGGATGACCTTTTAAATGAAAATAAATCGAAAATTGCGCCGTCCATGTGTATGCATTCACAATGGTGCCATTTATTGACAGGGAATTACCGTTGATTTTAGCGTTAGCGGGGGATTTAGCGTTGGAAATTAGCGTTAGCGGCCGTTTAGCTAACGTTCTCTATTACCGCTTAGCGCTTGCACGCAAAAATTGTAAACGCAAATTTTGACCGAAAAAATTCTAGAAAAACATTTTACAAAAAAATGCGTCATAAGTGGCAGATGTTGAGGAAAGTACTGTTAAGAAAATTATTAAAATAGAGTCCTGGAAGAATAGACAAAAGCCGAATCTACTCCCAAAATTTCAAGAAATTCTAGAGAAAACTTTAGGAGATAGGAAACACGGGCGGAAGGGCGGACGGACTAACAAAGTACCTAACGTAGGATTTTTTCGTTTCGTTAGAAGTACTGAAATCGACCATTTGTATGAAAATGCAGCTCCTTGGAAGATTTTTTTTGTGGTCAAATTTTAACACTAACGTGTGATAGCTCGTAGAACTCGTACGGTCGCACAGATTTTTTTGAAGCTAATTTGGTGTGATATGGAATTGAATTGTAGAACTTCAATATTTGCTGTATATATGGTTCCGCAGTCTAAGACAAATGTTTTTTTTTTTAGTAGTAGGACTTGCAGGACTTGCGTCACGGGCGCCCATGATCACGGATACACAAAACTCTTGCCTTTCAATATGAAATCAGTAAATCAATTGCGACCGAACGATATTCAATTATACGTTTTCAGATTAGCTCATTTTCAATTGTCGACTCCGCATAAATGCCATTCACCTAATTTAAATCTTATATTCCATTGGATTCATTGTTTACACGGCATTTATTCCCAAAATGTACAATTAAACAACCGAAAACACATCCAATATTATACTAAATTTACCAGAGAGTAGTCCCCCACTCAATTTGAATGCCCACACATGACAGTTTTTGGGGCCAGACTATTTAATTAGTTGATTAAAAAGCGGACATATAAATTCAACACGAAATGTTATATACAAATTCATGTAAAACAGCGAAACAACCTCCGTCCAAATATTTATGCAGGCATAAAACAGAACAAGTGGAATTATGTTACCCATAATGTTACCCAAAGAACGATATGAGTGTGTTCCAATGGTATATGGTGGATAGCGAATATACATTCGCATACACCCCTAATGCATTTAAATGTCGTACACACAATAATTTAACGTTTTTGTAGCGCTTATTTCATCCCTTAGGTGGCAGAACTTTGGCGCGGCTTAAATTTTGTATGTGCTGCGATATTAAAAGTTTTGCGTTTATTTCTATGGCATTTGCACTCTTAACCGTTGCTATACATAATGTGAATTACATTCAGCCGTATACAATTCTCACTGGGTTGTAACACTTTATATTGCAAGTGGAATTTAAACATACTCTCAATTATGTTTATGGTGATTTGCATATTGTTTGCAGACGACACAGTATTTCGTAATATAATGTGTGTGGATGCATGATTGAAAGCGACGAGAACTTAATGATGACGACAAATTGAATTTATGCTAATTGTGAACTTTAGACTGCAAAGTTTACTTAATGCTAAATTATACAAAGAAAAGGATGAATTTAAAATGAAGAAATACCTTGCCGTAGCGCTGTGTGTCGTATGGAGTGTTATTTAGTTTGTTGATGATGTTTTTTTTTACTCTCTCTCTCTCCTCTCTTGTCACCTTGTATTGCGAAATTTCAGGTGTTATCACGTTTTGACAATTTGTTTTTGAAATGAAAATCCCAGACTGTTTGCATTAATTATTTAAAGCCTTATCCAAACAAGGTCTTTATAATCTCTTCAACTAAATAAAATTAAATACTCTCGCGAACCTCTGGCTGTTAGATTAAGTTTCCAACAAATTATGTATACCTTCGATACTGCAAAACCAATAAATAATTCAGTCGCGAGGAGTGCTCTTTTTACTGTGTGCATACACTTGTTGTGCTCTAACCTTTTCCACCAATGGATGTATGGGGAAGCAGTAATGAAACAAGAAATGTTTCCTCCATAATTATTTATTTATTGAGATCTGAACTCGATGAGAGCTGAGATGGATCTGTTTCTCTCCGATACATAAACCGTTCTTATATACCAATCTAAATGTCAAATGTACAAATCATGAACGTTCTGGAAAACGTCAAAACTAAATGACAGTTTACAATGAGTGCGTTTAGTGCGCGCGAGACAAATGTGTGCAGTGTTGCCACATAACTCCCCTCTTAGAAAAGACTAGGGATTTTGACAAAATAGAAAGAACTCGCAAAAAAATGAATCACAAATCAAAATCTTAAGCTAAACACAATGTAGAGTTTTTACAAATTAATATAAAGTTTCATATAAAATCGTTGTGCGAAATGTGCTGTGCTGATACATTTGGATTCGTGAGCCACGTGGATCGGAGAGTAGGTACATGTTTGTCCAATTCGCTTGCTGTGCTCCAATAATTTTCAATGGGTTCACTACGGTGGGAACTTGTCGTTGATGCTTCGGATATTCGACTGGAACATATTCGAAAGCGAAAGATTTTGAACTGCCCGGAAACATTCTTTCGTGAAGAAAGCTGAATGTTTGATCGAGGGCTTTTGATTTAAAATCAAAAAATGAATGGCTTGTGATCAGTCTTGCTTGCAGGCTTCCAACCCAATTAGAAGCGCTTGATCAAAGCGTAAACGCATAACGATTCACGATTATAGGTGGATAGGTGAACAGTCGTTGTATTTGAACTGATTAACTCCACCGATCGCTGCGTTGGTAATATGGAGTTCATATTAGAAAATTGATTTGCTCAGAGTCATAGCTCTGTAAACGCTTGGAAAATAAATCAACCGTAAGAGGCAGGTTGCGTTGGTTGACCGTTTAAGCGAGGGTAGCTTGACGGAGTCTGACGATGAACAAGTTTGAGTTTCTTGTAATCGGAACCAGAACTCTTACATCTACAACGTGTGAGTACGCTGAACGAAGCGAGTACGTGTTAGACATTTGAAACTTTCCGAATAGGGAAGTGGTTTTGACAATGTCAATACGTAAATGGAAACCTTTAGTTATTCCGTATGGAATACGAATATCAACCGAAAGAGGCAGTTTTGCGTTGGTTGACGAATGTAAAGAGCGGTTTGAAGACCGAATAGGCAGATATTGCTAGCTTAGCAACGTGTTCCGTGAGGGGAACGATCGAAATTGCCGCGGGACATTCAAAGCTGCCTACATCATATCTCACAATCAATCGACGATAGCCGACGAAGATTGAGTTTAATAGAGATAGTTGACGGTCAGTCAATTACTTTTAAGGGCAACGTGACCGCCACGAAAAGTGAGAATTAATTACTTGTAAGCGTCAAAGGATGACAGAAAAAGTCAAATCCCGTGCTGTCATAATTCTAAGTGTAATTCTGAATTCTTGAAACTTGAAGGTACTCGGAGAAATTGCGAAGCGTGTCTTTGTCGCAGCAACGCTCGAGAGCCGGAGGGCCGATGAGGAAAAATTTCCGGAAAAACGCGTTAGGTTAAGTTTTTCAAAACCATCGGACGCCCGAGATGCCATGAGTGAGGTTGAAAACTGATGAACTGGGCTTACGCCAAGCTAGTGAATCAGCATCGATTACCACCAGCGGGTGAACTTATAAACAACAGACACGCGTTGAATAAACATTCATAATCCGCACAATGATGAAAAAATGTCGTGTTACCGCGCACGGATGTGCTCAAGAATTTAAGCGCCTGGCTTGATGCAAAAATGATCATATCTACTGCAATTACCGGAATATAGCAGAAGCTAGGGATTCCCATGCTCGATAGATAATGAGAGCTGACATCGAAAAGCAAATATACTTTTAACCAGGTATTGCTTAGCCTTCCAAAAGTAACGGCTACCAGGCTACTTTCGTGACACAGAGGGTTCTGAGCAGGGAAAGTGAAACCTTTAGTTGGTAAACATTATTGAAGCTTTCAACCTTTAATTTTCGTTCTATCAGGTGGGCTGCGCAGCCGAGTCTGAATAAGAGAACGAAAGAGCTGAGTTAGAAAATAAATCGCAGGTGGAACCGAGAAACGAGTCGTTTGTCGAAAAGGTTCCAGCTGAGACAAGAAAACTAGTGATGATGGTAGTCAACGGATTCGATGCAGTAGGACAGGCTTAAACCGTAACTGTGCATAGAAGACACAAAGTCCTGGTCCAATTACTATTCAACGAGTTGAAGAGCTCAACGAACGAAGTGTTGATGCGTAGTTAGGACGTTGGAGCGAAAGTTCTCTTGTCTGTGTCATTAAGTATCTTTAAATTTAATTCGGGTGAACAGTAGCAATTAATTCACGTATGAGCTAAACTGTGTTCCGAGATTAAATAATTTGACTGCGCTTAACGGCTATAGCAGTCTTCATACTTCAACGATCTTATAAAAGTTTGACTAACCAATTTGCTAGCAAAAATGAATTGGTTGTAGTCCTGAGTAGGTGTTTTGAGCGACGGGCTCACCTAGTCGATGACGCCATAAAGCAAACAGTACACTACTGTTATCACAGCGTTGAGCTATCAGTGTGACTACCTTCACGTGCTGTGTAAACTTTGCTGAGCGTCAGTCTGACCAACTGAATTTTATGGCTGCAAGCCAGTTAAAATGAATTGGTTGAGAATGTTGCTGAAGAGAAAGGTGCTTTCTCGTTGAGAGCAGAAATTATTCTGATTTATTATGACTGTGCTAGTAGGTAGCAGTCAGAAGAGTTGCTTGAAGCTACTCGTGGTCACCGATATGCTATGACCTTATCAGAAGCCTGACTTATTCAGAGTAAAAACTTTGTGAACATCGCGTTGACCAATTTGTGTATTTTAGCAGGTAAGATTATGCTAAAATAGAAATTGGTTATAAAAAGACGTGTTCGCAGCATAAGGCTGAACGTCGGGGTCACCAATTTATGGGGAAGCAGTAATGAAACAAGAAATGTTTCCTCCATAATTATTTATTTATTGAGATCTGAACTCGATGAGAGCTGAGATGGATCTGTTTCTCTCCGATACATAAACCGTTCTTATATACCAATCTAAATGTCAAATGTACAAATCATGAACGTTCTGGAAAACGTCAAAACTAAATGACAGTTTACAATGAGTGCGTTTAGTGCGCGCGAGACAAATGTGTGCAGTGTTGCCACAGATGGAACAACTTTTCAAGTAATAAGGAAAATAACAAAATTAAAGGAAAATCGAATTAAAATGATCGATTCCGAGGATTTTCAGTGTATCGTAATTTGGAAACAAGTATATATGCAGTACCTGTATAGTGAGCATCTGAACAGTTTTTAATACATTTGCAGGCTTTATTCAGTGTAAATAAAAGCTCATATGATGCCTAACCAGTATATACGTGAGCGCACAAAAGTTCGATTATACTGAAAAAACTCTGCAAATGTTATAGAAGCCGTTCGCTATGTAAGTCTATACTTTTTTTGACTTACGAATCATGATACACTTGAAATCCTGAGAATCGATCATTTTAATTCGATTTTCCTTTGTCCTGGGACTAGTTCTATGGTAAAAGTTCAAAAAATCAGAGAAAATTTACAATTATTAAACGTAAAGCTTGTGCAGAATCAGCAACAGCTGAACTTCACCAGCTGATCAACAAACACACTCTTCTTGTCTAATATGCAATCAAAACACATTCTAAACAGCTAGTTTACTTTAGTCATACGTGTTGAGTGCGCATATAGTTAGGTGACCTTTCCAAGGTTATTTTCAGTATATCATCTGTTAGTGACGAAAACGATGAACTCTGGCGAATGTGGTCCAGTGAAACATATGAAACAATTATTGAAGTGAAAACTCAAATAAGGGACCTTAGTGAAAATGAACTTAAATGAACTCTGACATAAATTGACTTAATTGTATTCCCAAAATATAAGTCTAGTCGATAATTCAGGTCCCTAGTCAAATCAAGCGCTACTGCCTGGCTTATTCTATTCTTCTTCTTCTTCGTTTTCAGCCTATTTCTATCCACTGCTGGATGTAGACCTCTCCAACTTCTTTCCATTTCGTACGATCCATTGCCCTGGTTTGTTGTCGAATCCATTGATTCGTCATTCTGTCTCTGAGTGTTATTCCAAGCATACTCCGTTCCATGGCTCTTTGTGTCACTCTCAATTCTACTATGCCGTGCTATAATGGACGAGGAGGACAAACTGGAGCCAATATATATTTCATAAGTTATTTTATTTTAGCCTTCATGAACTCTACTGCAGTGTCATACGAACCTACACGCACGGAAGTTTGAAAATAGACAATTTTTGGATGTATGTTCATATCAAGACATCAAAAAGAGCCAGTAAACAATAATACAAAAAATGTGTGGGTTTTCAAACTTCCTCTACTGGCTTAGATTTCTTTAATTTTTGTTCAAGCTCTTTGCGGAATTTCCCAACTTTTTTGTGAGTAAAGAATTTGTATATATTTTGGTGGCTTGTCAATTCGTCGTCACAGGTAATTGAAAATGTAGACGAACTGGTAACGACATCCTTTATAAAGAAGTAACAAATAGGCAAACGTCCACACACAAAAAAAGTCTGTCAACATTGACACGAAATCAATACAATCTTTCCGTTATACGATTCATTAATCTTATTGAAGCCATCACTGAGCATAAATTCTGTTCGTCAAGGAGCTTCTTAATATATTACAATCAAGTCTATTGGAACAAAAATGTACAATAAATTCACTCCATACGTTATACGGGTTTTCTTCCGTTAAATAGACCTTCACATTGGCAAATTGTAAATTTGGTTTGATATCAAAAAAGTGAGGGTCAAAATCGATTGACTTTAAGGATGTATATCACCTATCGTATATATGGATACTCTGGGGGTGTGAAATTTAAATGATTAATGGAGCCGAATGTTCGATCAGTTGATTGAATTAAATTGTTGAAAAGATGAAAAATTGATAAACAGAAACTGATAGGCTATCACAACGGAAAATATTTATTTATTTAATCGAATCAATTACGAAAGAGCACAGTGAAGCATCAAATGTTAAATACATTTCCCAACAAAAATGCAACAAACCAAATATTTGAAATTTGTGAACCAAAAAAAAATCAGCTAAAATTGATATCCGCTGAAATAGAGGGAATGACCGGCGAAACCATTTTTTTCTCTATATTAGATTCGCTCAATGAAATATTGTGTTGATTTTTATTTTTATTGAATTACATCCTTTGGGAGTGTTATCAAATTCGACCAGCATGCTGTCGACACAAAAAAAAACAACAAAATTTATTGGGTCCAATTTTCATTTTTTTATAGAAATGAAAATAGTTAAACCATCTACAGAGAGCGAGGAATATTTATAAAATATCAACTATTAATATCATCCACTCAACATGAATATTATACACATATTTTGATGGGACTCGGCGTTGATGAATACTCATTATTGCTGTGTCTGTGTCAGAGACCACCAAAATTTTGCAGCTGAGTTAGGGGCTTTGAAGAGGATGTTGTTGAGTTGATATTTTGTTTATTGAATTTGTAAACGCATTGAATAATGTATCAAACAGAGTGAATTGGATTCAATTTTATGTCGACGACATCATGTACAAATGTGTTAGCACACTTGGAACTGTGATAGAAAGGTGAGTGGGTTTAGTTGATTTTGATTACTTACAACTGTGATGTTTTACACGCTAGTTTTGAGCATATCGTCGGAGATTTTAGTGTATAGTAATTTAGAATTATTTTAATGGTTGGTACAAAAAGCGACAAACTCACCGATATAGCCCCATTTCGATGTGTGTTTTTTTGACACATACAGTTACATACTTCGCCTTCGGCTCGGATGCATAGTGTTAAAAGAGAAATTCAAAAAGAGTGTTCACCCATCGAGCTCAGTTAAATTAACTGGTTTGTTCCTAGTTAACTGGACCCATCACCCATCGAAACCAGTTAAGCAACTGGTCATTTTTCTCTCTTTTACGCTCTTTCAACACTGTATAGTGTGTTCAAGGATAGCGAAAATCACTTAAATTTAACTGATCTGTGGGTCAGCTGTCAAAAATTCATGATTGAATAAAAAACGTTGAGAGTAAGTCCAGTTTAAAGGTGTATTGTATGTAAATTCCTCTTATTTGCACGTTTGACCCATAGATTAGTTGATTTTGGTCACAAATCGCTCTCCGTCAACACTCTATGTATTTGACAAAATAACCGTTCCCAAAGCATGTCGCTAAAAGACACACATGTGTAATATAAGTTCGACTCATTATCACAAAATAGATCATTTATGTAATGCACAGCATCTAATATCAGGAATGACAACAGCAGCTCACGCGTCTACTCTACATGTGTGATTGCACAGAAATAATAAGTTGGTCCTGGCGAGAAAGAATGAACGTGTGAATGACAGCTGGTACCCGTGGAACTAATTGGAATCGAATTTTGTACAATTAATATAAACTGTCAGGTAGATCAAAGGTAATTTTATGTGCTTTTGGGGCAAATAGGGTCTTATGGGGTTTGGATATATATGCGATGAAATATGGGCACTTAAACATTTCAACTTATTTTTTATGATATATGCATCCAAACCACATAAGACCCTATTTGGCCCGAAAGCACATAAAATTACCCCTTCAAATGATACCCCACACGGCCATGTACGTTTTTGTACATCGAGACATTTCTGTAAGAACAGTGTAATTCTTCGTTTTTTTTTTAAATATCTGTTTATTATCATTCCAAAATAATCAATTTGCGTGGAATACAAAAATTTCAGTAAAAACATTTTATCAACGAGGACGGAAAACTTAACTAAGTCAAAAATATCATAATAGTCGTCATAATAATAGTCATTGATATTTTCAAATAAACAAAAGGGTCAGAGTTAATCACAGAATTAGTCAAAGAAAATAACACGTAAAACAAATTATAAAATGTCGAGAGAGAACTTTAAAACTTTGAAAACTTTAACTGCACATATTTCGGCTCATTAGTACATGCGATTACCTTTCTAATGACACCCCACACGACCCCACACGACCCTGCACGGCTCGCGTAACTGGAGAAATTTTTGTAAGAAAAGTGCAAGTTTTTGGTTTTTTATCACTTTTTACCAGCCACCACACAAGCTTCGAAGAATTTTTTGAAAGTAGGTTTTGGCTTTTAGGGTCGAAGTCCTTTCTAGGTACATATTAAAAATTCCACTAGAAAATGTGTCCGATTTCGGTAAGCTGTTAATCAAAAGAATCCCTCATAACAGTTGAAAGTTCCTACTCAGTAGTCATATGTTATTGATAACGACGACAAAAAATAAGCGACAAGCTCCGATTAGCGTTCTTTTTTATAGTGAATCAAAAGATACGTTAAAACAAATGACGTAAAAGATTTCGTACAAACATTACAAATTGTGGTATGTTTGGGACTAAGCCTTACTTGCCCATTTCTCTTCTATATACTCAGTGAATAGTATAATCTGAAGTGAATAATAACTCACAGCATACGCTGTATTCGCTGCATGAAGGATCCAGCCTTGACCTTAACTTTCACCAAGTCTGAGCCTAACTTGCCCTTCCATACAACCAGAGAAGAAAATAACCCGATGCATCAGTCTTCTTTCTCCATTATTGTTGATCGAAGATCCAGTGTAGATCAAATGTTGCGTCCTTACACTGGACGTTTAGGATCACTTATAATACCCCCATCTAGAATGTTTACAGATAAATTGCTAAATGGCTTTAAACAGACATCAGAAAAAGCGACAACAAACACAGAAATCGATTCTCTTCCCTCCCATGTTAAGTGAACTTTGAGACGGAATTGCTGTTTGGAACTCGAGTGCCGATATCGGTCACTGGTCAGCGTTTTCTGATCATCCTGATCCTCAGTTGCTATGTCAACACCTTTCACAATACAGCTGCGAATTTGCAAATCTTGAGTATTGTTGGTATTGCTGGTATTGTGCAAATTCGTCATAAGTTATTGATAACGATGACACGCAATAAGCGATGAGATCCGATTAGTGTTCTATCGAAAGATACGTTAAAACAAATGACGTACAAGATTTCGTACAAACATTCGATATTAGTTTAAGCAACAAAAGTTACAGATTTTGTGACATTACAACGTCACAAGTTTCGCGTTGGTAAGAGGTTAATGCCTTAACTATGCTAGTAATTGGATTTAGGTGTAATCTTTAGAGAATATTTCGCTAATTGCCTTGATGCTCTGCTCTAATACACGAATTTATAATAAAATCAAGAAAGCATTTACTCCTCTTACCTAATGCAAATAATCATTTCCATGTTAAATATTCTCTCAGAAGAGTAAACTTTATCCACCAATAATAAAAAAAAACTTTTCCAAGTGGAACTTTTTCGGAATATTATTTCGAAGCATTTGCTACGTTACGGTACGACTACAATGCACATTATGCACAATACAGCTGGAGTTATCTAAAAGCCAAAATTGGTTTTACCTTTAAAATTCCTTTGAGATTGCAGTTCATTTGAATTCCGCAGCAACTTGTTTTGGCCTCTCTTTGTTCGAGATGGAACTTTTTGCATCCTTTCATATATAAGAGACTAAACGACAATTTTAATAATATTTCTGATTTTAATTTAACGAAATTTATTTTCCAAATTGCATGAAATGAAGTTTTACCGAACAAAACTTTCTATTTTTGATTTTCTTATTTCTGTGGAATTTTTATAAACTAATTTCATGTGAAAACCTCAACCAACAAAGTTAAAGAAAACTGAAAAACATTTTACTAAACTCTGTTTACCAAGAACAAGAGCTTTGAAAACCATACAAATCTAAAATCGTAGTTTTTATAGGATAAAAACACCCAACCAATCCAAACAGAGCACAACTTTAGTTTTTTGCTACAGATATAATAAATCCACTATACGTCGTTTAGTCAAAATTCATTTAAATAAATTGTGGTGACATTGCATTGGGTGGTTTTTATGTGGTGGTGAGTAGATGAATTTGAAAATCGCTTAATCGTATGTATATCAAAGTGGTCGTCCACAAACTGACATATATGTTTGCTCAACGTCAACATCATAAGGGAAGCAAAGAGAATACTTTGAGATATAATCAAGACTGCACAACGTAAAATGTTCTCGAGAGCACGCCACTTCATTGAAAGGCATAACCGAACAAATATTTTTAAAACTATTTTATTGCCCGCCCCATGCGAAAGTTGACCTTTACAATGCAGTTTGCGTCTTGACAACAAGATTACTTACGTGAGGAATATTTTAGGTTCATTTTACGTGAATTACTGTTAATTATTTTTCGTTGGGCTGGCAATAAGCCAGAATACATTAGATGCTGGTATATAATTCAATAATTCGGAAACAATCTTGTGATGCTCGCAAACTAACCGTAACAGTTTTTTAAACATTGTTTAATAAACAATTCTAGTAGTTGTATACGGCTCGGATATGCTGACTACTTATACACTTGTCGAAATAGTTACCGAAGCTCGTTGCTTAATAAACACAGAGGTGAGTTCCCTTCTATCACAAAATTATTGCTTCATGTAACGAATCACTTTCGCAGCATCTAATGTAATCTATTGTTACTCTACCACTTTGCTGTTACTTACTTATAGAACGCTAAATTTAACTGAAACGAAAAATATGAATTTTGCTTTGAAGTATGTTTAACTTCTTCAAGTGTCCACAATAGGTATGGGGACGGTTTCACTGGACGATCTGTCACTAAGACATTTTACCCATGAATTTTTACGAAGTTTCTTGTCATGCCGGTTAAATGAATAATAATAAATACGGCAATCACGTATGATTTGGATAGTTATCGAACCAGTTAGTTGACTCGACCTAATTCATGCCCGCACGTTAGTAAGCCACCACCAAAAATGTTTTACAAAAAAAAATTTGGGGACGCCGAAGCATATATACAGCCACTTTTTGACTTCCATGCCCTGGCTCCTTTGATCCCGAAACTAGGATATCTGGAATCTATACGAGTTCAACAAGCTATCACACGTTGCTGCAGCTTCAAAATTGGCTGAGATATTGAATTTAGAAATCCTGGTTCTTCCATATAAAAATGCAAAATTTCGTTTTTTGATGGATTTGGGTTATTTTCGACATGAGTGAGGTGTTCCAAGGTCGGTTCCTAAATTTTGGGATGACAGCTGATTCCTCTGGCACTTCCTAACTTCCATCGGATTTTTTGATGGATTTGGGTGATTTTCGACATGAGTGAGGTGTTCCAAGGGTGGTTCCTAAATTTTGGGATGACAGCTGATTCCTCTGACACTTCCTAAATTCCATCGGATTTTTTGATGGATTTGGGTTATTTTCGACATGAGTGAGGTGTTCCAATGTTGGTTACTAAACTTTGGATGACAGCTGATTCCTCTGGCACTTCCTAACTTCCATCGGATTTTTTTATGGATTTGGGTGATTTTCGACATGAGTGAGGTGTTACAAGGTTGGTTCCTATATTTTGAAATGACAGCTGATTCCTCTGGCACTTCCTAACTTCCGCCTGTTTTTTTTATGGATTTGGGTTATTTTTGATCTAAGTGAGGTGTTCCAAGATTGGTCTCTAGATTTTGGAACTCAGATTGATTTCTCTAGAACTTTTTCATTTCCATAAGGTTTTTTGATGTTTTGAAATGGCATACTTACAAAAGTGGTGATATCAGTCAAAAAACCCTTAAAGGGTAAATGTGACGCAAGTCCTTTATCTTAATTACAAAATAACTGATATCGCTGAGGGTGACGCATTGTGCGTCGTACGCATTGCGTACTACGCAAACGTTTTATCAACAAAAAATTTGTGAAAGAAAATTTTACAAAAAGAAATTTGCGTCACAAGTGGCAGATGTTGAGAAACCTTTTGTTAGGAAAATGGCTAAAAAATGTACTGAAAGAATTTAAACTGAAGAAAACGGAATCATCTGCCACGTGTGACACAAATTTCTTTTTGTAAAATTTTTTTCACAAATTTTTTGGATCAAGTTTTTGTTGATAAAACTATTGCGTACCGCGCGTGTTTGGTATCATTTGAAAGTAGAGACCCGCAGCAGCGAGTGGCGGCAAGGGAGCCAATGGAAGTTCTCCGCAGTAGTAAAATTTTCTCAATTTCTTGTCACACCCTTGGACACCGACGGCACAACAAACCTGCACACTTCCAAGTAAATCGTCTGTTTATTGGCCAGATAATTCAACTTTAAGTTCACAAATAATTTTTTTTCAACATACGACACAGCAAGCTTTTTCAACTCTGCTGCCAAAAATAAAAAGACAACAAGAAAAAAGTTGTTCCACAAAATTGTCAGGGGAGACTAACGATTCTAATAGAGCCGTCGATCGTTCGGATCGGATGTGGCTTGAATCTCAGTTGTTCGATACCTTGGCAAAATCATTCTTAAGATAAAGGACTTGCGTCACATTTACTCTTTAATGGTTTTTTGACTGATACTATCTACGGATGGAAATAAAATCTTTTACTTCATTTGGTTAAACATTTGCGACATCGGTTGAGCTCATTGTTTATTTTTGCCATCGTTGTTGACCGCTCAGATTATGTAAGTAATTATCTAACCCTAAACCTTTCATGGGTTGTTAAGGCACATTTTTATTTTTTTTAATTAATACGGTGCATACGCGTTTCAAGCTTATTCATGTTATTTCCACCACCAGGAATATTTTTTATCAAAGGAATAGACCAATAGACTTGACGTATAAAAACGATTCCGGTATTCAAAAGTACATCAATACAGCAATTCGCTGACGAGTGATGAATATTAATACAACAAGCTTATACCCGTAACCCGTAATGACAAAGGCTGAATTTTGTCCATATAGACGCAATGTCTGCTAGACATAGTTGAACTGAATGCTGTAGTAGCAACGACGGTAATTTGTATGCTGTTTTAGCCTTCAAATAAAGGTTTCTGTGTTCTTGTATAATTTACTCTTAAGAGTGTTTTGTCGAGAATCAAATAGTTCATGGACATCGTGTTCCTCATACCCATAAACGTTACATACCGAAAGGAGACCATTCTCAATATCTATACACATATCGACTATAGCACTCTCGGTGTGGATTTCGAAACTGTACACACAATATAGGATCGGAATGTTTTGTCGGATTTAAGTATACCGACAATATTGTCGAGGAAAATGCTAACAAACCACAGAGACAAGTTTGATTAAGATGCAGATTTCCTATACACAGCATCAAAGTTATCTCTGTGGGAGATGTAATGTTGCATTTCTAAATAGATTCGGATTTGTTGTATTATTAGAGACATTTGGTCTTGGTGGGTGAGTAATGCACAGCCCGATGTACAGTGGCATCTTGTGCATTCAGTTCACAATGCATATAATATTGGGAGAGTGTATGTGTAAAATGATTCTTGGGACTATGGTTAGAGATGATTTATTTAAATTTTGTATTGGTTTTGTGTTTTAACATTTACATTGAATTTGTACTTTTAAGCCAAACAAGGGGGAGCATCATCTGATGCAGTCATTCCATGTTTTGAGGCAAATATTTAGTTTTGAATATCTACAGTGGAATTGGAACATTTCGATGGATTCGAACATGGATTTTAGATGCAAGCAAAAACATATCAGTTTAAGGCAAGAAAGAGCCCCGTTGGCTTTCCATATTCAATTAGAACAACGAATATTTTTTATGAAACCGTCGTATATATTCCCATCAATCAATTCTATCCAGAAAGTTACGAATGGACAACTTAATGTTCGATTTAAATTTTCGAATAGCCTCCACGTCCAGTTTAACACTATCGCGATCTGCAAACGCATCGTTAACCACCATTACACGAAAATGTCCCAACTGCATCCAGGTGTAGCTGTTTATCGATGTCGCTACTTTAACAAGTTCTTCGCCCATTTCCTTCGATTCAACGTACCTTTCTTGATTGAAGAAAATTCTTGATAGTTGATGGACGATGTGACATTTTTCAATTGGAATGTCGGTATGTCGAAGCCGCTTCAAGAAATGATCGACGGGTTTCTGGAGGCCAGGAGACAAGTTAAATCTTTTCGGTACGACAAAGTTATGGTCGTGGTGACGACTGAATGCGCGTTCAAAGCATGGTGGATATTTGGAATTTGTGTCAATAGTGTCAATATATCGGTTACCGACGATGTCGTAAATTGTTTCGACAAATTCCGATTTCTTTGGAAAAACTTTCTCGGACTTGAGCATATAGAAATTGGTCATAATTTCTTCCACGTATGTTACCAGGCCGGAAAGATCGGCAAGTTTGATAGTTTTGATTCTCACCAGTTGATTCTTGGCAAGATTTTCAATAGTTTCTTGCAATCTTAGCAAAGTGTGTTCGTTGAATTTTCGGCTGTTACGTTTCTTTTGAAGAATTCTCTTCGCATAGATCGGTTCACGTTGCTGCAGCATATTTTCAAATCTTTCGAACACTTTCAGCTCTTCTTCGATAGCATTTCCTATAACTTTTGTACTTTCGTCATTCGGAGGAAAGTCGAGACGCGGATCGTTTGTTAATCCTCTGAGGAAATCGTGGGCCTGTATAGTCGGTGTGGTAAAATACATTGAACGAATTCTCTTTTGCCTCTTCCTAGAGCGATACAGATCTAATGGATGCTCGATAGTGGCAAAATTTTTCACTCTTTCGTTGCTATCCGAACAAACACTGAGCACATCACATTCCCCTTTGTCTCTACGGATCTTCCACAATGGTCTGGTATCCACAGCTTGAGCTTCAATTTTGTCTATCTCAGAAAGCGCTTGCCGAAAATTATGCAAAAAGGAACCCGTCTGGTTTCCAATTGACCCTTCTAGTGTGAGTTCGGTCAATTTTATTGCATCCACTAATCCAATTACCGGCCTTTTATCATGACTCAATCTGTATTGTTCCACTAAACATTCCTCGAATGCATTACCATCGTAAATGCATTCGTTTCGCAGAGTATTCGTTCGTGTTATTTTCGGATAGGTTTTTAGGCACTGATTGGCTTGATGCAATGCTACCGTAACATCGCCTCTTTCTAAGTGACACTTGCTTAGCTGCTCCATTGGGCCATGAGCGTTTTCGTTCAGTGATAAAGAATCGAGAAACTGTTTTTTCGCGTCGGCATTCTTTCCCAATCGCTTGTAGTACTTGCCCCAATCGTAGTGAATTTGTTGTCTCAACTTTTCATCAAACTTGAAGTCTGACTCCTCGACCATTGCAAAATTTTGTTGACTTTGTAGAGAAACAAATTTGAAATAATTTTTGAATCGAACTCGGAAATGAAATTAAATTGAAAGGCCGGTATAATTCTATCAAAGGTAAATAGATTTCGTCAGATTGTACGAGGTAAGCTGGGCTAGAAACATTAATGTTGGTGAAAATCATATCACCTTCGTGAACACTGCGACCAGTCAAATCATAGGTACAAGCAATGAATCAGATAAAGGGTAGTAAAATGTCTGAAGTCGTACTTTATTCGTTTCGTATTACTGAGTATTCGGCAACTAAATTTCAGCCATCCAGCACAGTACAAATCTCTAATCACGGCAAACATGTAACTCATTTCATTTACAAAAAATAACGATAAATTGTTTTGTTATCAAAACGAAAAAGCGAATCTCTGGTTTCTTTTTTTTTCCATTCCTCTTTTCTGAAAGCTAAAATTTCCCTGCTCGGTTTTACCTATCCGTTTCAACTTGACGTAGAATTTATTTCATTTCATTTTGTTACATTGTTGGGATAATATGAATGGAAAAGTTAGATTTGCAATGCACATCATTTGCGCTTGTAAACATTTTATATGAACAAAGTTGAGATAAATTACATTCGCCCTTAGTTGTTTAATACGAAAAATGTGTCCTGATGTTACAGTTCTTTACAGTCGGATGATAAACACGAAAAATTATTGTTTTACCGTCGGATATTCGCTTTACGTTTTATTTTGAATGTTTATTAGTTTTTCGGGGCAGTATGAGATTACATTTTTGTCTGATGACTTTAGCCGCGAGACAATCGAGTCGACTCAACAGCGTTTAAGTTTTCAAGCACATGTATATCGAATCTGCTACTTTTCTTGATCAAAGTATTTTCAATCGAGCTATAGAAGATCTTACACTTCATAGTTTCATCATTTTACTATTAGCCAGAGCTCATTTCTGTTGATAACAGATGAATTTTCAACTATTATCCTGTGTCTTCTTCTCTTTTCACCGTTTTTAAAAGAAAATGAGCAGTGCGTGTATGTTCGCAATTTTCTAGAGTTACGAACTTGAGGAAATGTAAGTAATTGTGCACATAATAAACAGCAAACAGAGGGTTTACTGTTCATTTCATGGTGCTGATTTTTATCATCACTCACACGCCGTGGAAATGTTATCTTTTAATGGCACAACTGCGCCTTCTATCCATTACATAATAATATCGGTTAGCAGGAGGAAAGCAGAAAAGCAATGTCGTCGTAAATACATGTTTGAGAAAAATGTCGTTCCGTATCGTTTTAAAAGGTAAAAGATCGCGTGTTCTACTGGTTGTTGTTTTCTTTCATTTGTCGCATCTACCGAATTTTTTTAATGCGGCTAGAGCCAAGACAGAGTAAAGTTAACCAGGCAGTTAATTCGTCTTTTCTTGATATTTCTAACGGCAAGCCTCTGTAAATCCGTTTAATCTGATACTTCTTTTGTTCAAAGTATCACCTAATACAAAATCTTTTACTTTATTTGTTTTGACATTGATTTTAATATAAAAAGACCACGTGAATCGTAGGGTATCGATTTAGATTATTTATGCCATTGCTGTCGATTACAGATGACGCCAGTATATTGTCTACTGTTGCATTTTTCGCGATATAGTATTACGAAATATGTTCGCACAATCGTCCGAAATTTTGAGAAAACTTAACCGAAATGCATCGTTTTTAAAGGTTTATTCTTAGTTAATATATAATCGATCATAAAATCTCTGATTCTTCTCTGTCAAATGCCAAGCAAATGACGTATAATGTCAATTTATAAGTTGGAAATTATAAGTCACATCTTCTTACAAGAAGTTATGGAAGGCTCCTTATAATTTCCACCTTATGAGTTGACATATAAATTATCCGTCATTTAAATAACAGATTAAAAAAAACCTTTCACAAATCGCTATGTTATTGATGTTGGTTTTTGTGTGATCAAAGTAATCATCCAATCAAAAGAATTTAAATTGATCACGTTGGCCCCAGGAAAATTCTGAGGTCATTCGGTTTTAGTCAGTCTTTCAATAAACAACTTTTCCTAAAAAACGGCTTCGGTATTGTATTACAGAATCGGAAAACTAACAGGTTATGAGGCCCAGGTGCATCTACAGAACAATTTAAGGAAATCTAAAGAAATAATAAAGACGCAGAATGGCTGATACGAAAATTCCAATATCGATTATAAAACTGAACAACCACAATTATTCGATCTGGAAGTACAAGATGGAATTGCTACTGATAAAAGAGGGCGTATGGGAAGCAGTCAAGGAAGAAGAATCTGGCGAAGAAGAAGGCGACGACGATAATTCAACAACGACGGTTGCATTATCAGCAGCCCATTTGAGAAAACTAGACAACAAAGCAAGAGCGCTCATTGGACTGATGGTCGAAGATGATCAGTTGGGATTTATTCGAAACGAAACAACAGCGTTGGGTTCTTGGAAGGCATTGAAGGCCCATCATGAAAAACATACACTCAGTAACAAGGTTCATTTGATTCGCCAAATTTGCAAATTGACACTTGAAGAAAATGGTGATGTACAAAAGCATATGACTGAGATGGATGGCTTATTTCAAAAGCTGCGAGATATAAATGAGAAAGAATTGTCCGAGTCTTGGAACGTGGCAATGTTATTGAGCAGTCTACCGAAACAGTACGACACTTTAATTACTGCACTGGAAGCCCGTCAGGAAAATGATCTGACGTACGCTTTCGTACAACAGAAAGTATTGGCAGAATACGAACGTAGTATTAAAGGTCAGCGTAAAAGGTCAGAAATTGGAGGTGCCATGGCAGCGACATCAATTGGATTTCAATGCCATTTTTGTAAGAAGGAAGGTCATTTTAAGAGAGATTGCGAACAGTACAAAGCATGGTTGGCTAAGCAAGTTGAGAAGCAACGTGAAGGTGAGAAGAAACGCCAGGCAAATATTTGCAAGCAAGAAAAGGACGACAGGTGCGATTTATAAGGAATTACGGAAATGGAAATGCAGAATTTTAAACTACGGAACAGGAATTACAGAATTGGAAACTACGGAATTGGAAACTACGGAATTGGAAACTACTGAATTGGAAACTACGGAATTGGAAACTACGGAATTGGAAACTACGGAATTGGAAACTACGGAATCGGAAACTACGGAATTGGAAACTACGGAATTGAAAACTATGGAATTGAAAACTACGGAATTGAAACTAAAGAATGATGATAAGCTGTGGAACTAGATTTAGATTGAGGAGGAGATTTTTTTTAAGAATCAAAATTTAAATTCCTTTGATTGAGGAGGAGTGTTGGTTTTTGTGTGATCAAAGTAATCATCCAATCAAAAGAATTTAAATTGATCACGTTGGCACCAGGAAAATTCTGAGGTCATTCGGTTTTAGTCAGTCTTTCAATAAACAACTTTTCCTAAAAAACGGCTTCGGTATTGTATTACAGAATCGGAAAACTAACAATTGATTCATCGACATATCCTTGAAGACCATGGGTTGAGAGTTAGTGAGTGAAAGCACCAGCTTCAAGATGAGGCGACATAACTACACGGTCAATATCGTCAGGAACGATATTATCGTTTTCTATCGTCCAAAAAAACGATATTATCGTCCAAAAAATGTTAAAATCCAGGACAATAATATCGTCTAAAATTATAAATTCTAAAATATTTTCAGGGCGATATTATCGTTTTCTGGACGATATTATCGTTTAAAAAAAACGATAATATCGTTTTTAAACGATAATATCGTTTTTTTGGACGATACTATCGTTTTTTTAGATGATACGATACTATCGTCTAAAAAACGATATTATCGTTCAAAAAACAATGTATGAAAATATCCGCTGGACGATATTATCGTTATTTTCTTTTTCTGAACAATTTTATCGTTATTTTGGACGATATTATCGTCCTGGGCGATAATTTTTGGGACGATAAAATCGTTTTTAATTTATCTATTTTTTTAAATTTGAGACGATAATATCGTCCAGGACGATAATATCGTTTTTGATTTATTTAAAATAAAAATTCTAGACGATAATATACAAAAAGAGTTGTACACTACAGTTGTACTAGTGTTAACTACTAATATCGTCCTGGGCGATATTATCGTTCTGGATGGTTGTTGAAGACGAAACACAAAATCTTGTAGATAAACACATTTTTGCACATAAAAGAAGCCATCGTTGACTAAGTCGAGAGAGAGAGAGAAACGACTGGTTCGGTAAAAGCCATTCTTCGATAGACATCCCCCAACACAATTGGATACGACAACGCACATCGTCCTTAAATTAAATTGAATTAAACGCTGACCCTGAAAGTTAAAAATCAGGAAAATTTTGAACAGATATGATGAAAACTAATTTTTAGGTGTGTTGTAAAAAGAACTGTATACAGTTACAATGCGCAAATATTTTTTACATGCTTTTTTCCTTAGGGTCGAAACTGGCTTATACCTAGTTAAAACAAGAAATTTGGTTTATGTAAAATCCATTACATATATCGGGATAAAAAGTTGAAAAGTAGAGTTTTCGTATGTTTATTGACCTCGGCTTCGCCTCGGATCAACAAAATTCACACGAAAACTCTACCTTTCAAGTTTGTATCCCTTGTTATGTAAATAACTATTTTATAGTTGATTCAATTCAATTTCGTCATACAAAAAGCTAATGAAGTACAAGATTTTGCATTTGTCTAAAGTTCAATAACCACAAGTGACATGTTTGTCCTATCTGTGGAAAGTCAAAACCAAATCGAAATAAAGGGCATAGATTCCATCACAACACAGCCATGCTACGACTGTCATCGTGTAACCATCAAAATTCAAATAATCTCCACTTATCGCTTAAACTACTTAATATTTCAACAAAACTTGAAAACTACACCAAAATCATTATATAAAGTAAGACAAGCTGACAGATATATTTTCCCAAATACAATTCTTTGCACATACTTAACAGCTTAAACACTTTATTCAAACGTTTAACTGAATTTATAAAAGGAATGTCTTGCTGTAAGGAACAGACGGTGAATTGAAGCACAGAAACATCTCATGAGAAACAAAAACTCGTTTGTAATTGTAAACAAATACACGAACTTTAATGGAAAGAAACTGTTGCACGGAAGGTTCTACTATAAAGTACCCAGTATGGAAAACTATAAGAAAACTACTGTTTGAACTAGCAATCACTTTTAACTTAACATAAAGCTTTAGGTCTGTGAAACATCATTAGTTGAAACATTTTGTTAGGGAGGGGACTTGCTTTAAGAAGATAAGAGCAATATTGATCTTGAATTTAAAATGATGTAGCGTACAATACCACATTTGCAACCACTGTTCCGAGTGTACATTGTTACCCATCAAAGTTTTAATTAGTTTTGCAATGTACTTAGACTCGGACCGAATGTTCCGCTCAAATCCAGGTACCCTGCTAGCACTCAAAATTAGCAGGCATATAGAGTGGCATCAAAAGGATTTATGTGATTTGAAGATTCAATGGCATAACGTATATACTATCAAATATAGAGGTGGTACAAAATTAGCATAATGAAATATTTCGTAAACAAAACAAGCATTCACTTTTCTATATAAGTAAGTTGTGTAGCTGTGTATTCAACACTCTCTCAGCTAAGATCCCGAATTGTATAACCAGGTTTAGTGGTATTTTAGAGTGAGTTACTTTTCGAAATAAACAGAATTCGGTACGTCAGAGCAATGTTGGGTATTTATCCCATTTAATAAAATCTTTATACGAAATCAAGACACACAAAAGAAAATATTTGTTTTTGCATCCAATGATTCGTTGCTGGTAATAGAATTCTATGCTCCCTAACAAAATAGCTCCATTTATTTGAATTTCTCTGTATGGAAAATAAAATACGATTCTCAAGATGTTAACAACAATTTTTTTCAAAGTTTTTTTTTTGTCATTCTTGTTCTTCTCCTTCTGTTTGATATATAATCTTGCTCGTTCAAGAGACAAGACATAAACTTCTTGAATACAAACATTTATTTTCCTAATACAGTTTTTCTTTCACATCCATTTGCGCGAGAGAAGAAAAATAAAATCGATAAAATCTGAAAATTTGCATGTTTTACGTCAAATGAACACACATCATCGTCGGCTTTCAGTCATGCATGTTCTCTCTACATATATTATACAAAATCTACAGCATAAGTAAAGTTAAGCATTCAAAAATGGAATTAAAATCTATTTGAGAAAATTCGATTACGTTGAAGCATCACAGTGTGGAGTATCATGCTGTTAATAGACACTAACGTTCCTATTTCACATATATGTGTGTGTGTTATGACAAGCTATAAAGGATATGTTTTAACGGTAGATTGATTTAGGATGTGAAGACGATATTTGAAATTTATATGAAAAGCGATTGCCTTAAGACTTAATAGCTTTGCGGGAGATATACACACGCATGGCATAGACTTCAATCTAGATAAAGTTTTATTCGATTTAAAATATGGAAAGCAGCTTGAACGATGCATTAACTCGAATGTCAAAGTTGAGGCATCTCTTCCTCTCAACAGGTTAATTCTCTCTCTCTCTCTCAGTTTTAACATTCCGTTTAACGATTCGTTGTGCTTTTGATATGCTTATGCGATTAGTTTTCGCATACATTCTGCTATATATGAATAGTTTAATTTAGAAAGGGGACGTGTTGCATTAGTGACTTTTAGTAAAAATGAAATTTCATTAATTTAGCTGCGATATTTAGCTAAAATTTCGTCAGCATATTCGAAACGGAGCTAAACAAATAAAATTTAATTTTTATCATAATTCTCTCTAGTGCAAAACTGTTCATCTCGATATAATACGTTCTCGGCAGATAAAATAGCGTATGCGTCTCTGTCGAAAATGTCTATTTTGACGATTCGGATTATGTATCACGCCTTCAACTTGGTACATAACCTCCATCTCGCCAAAATAAACATTTTAAGCAGAGGTCTTCGAGTTCATTTTGCATGCAAAGTATACAGTTAGTTAAAGTGGAAAGAAACCAATTAAGCTAGAGCAAATCTATCTAATCTGTTATTGGCAAAGAGTAAGCGAAGAGCTCTGGCTGATGTTCCCTTTTATATTACGTTCTTTGTACGATACAAATATTGAAATGATAGATTTTGTACCAAACACTTGATGTAGATTACTTTGTACAATGGAGTAAAAGATTCAATGACTTAGTTAGATGAAATCAAGTTACAGATTCGACATCTAAATAATATAAATGTAGCTTCTTAGAATTGTATACATACTGGAGCTACGCTCAGCGGATCATTTGTTAAAGGTTTAATTTATGAAAACAAATGAAATGAATTGTTGTGCTTCTGGGTAAAGTTATGTTAAAGTTATATAACTACGGACGAAAAGTTTGATGGGGTATTCACTTCAGTAAATCATTTACGGAAGTGGATCAGGTGAAGAATAGCTGGAACGAAATGAATCACTTGTTTCAATGTCGTCGACTGTACTTGATTCATAATTTTTAGAAATGAGTCCCCGTGTTTAACTTTTTGATCCGAACATCAATAATGACACAGGGGCAGACCCGATTACGCTTCTCACTTTTTAGTCAAAATTACTATATTGGCGACTCTTAGGATTAAGTTTGTTGTCGCACCTTTGATAGCCAAACCAGCCCTATCATCGACAACTTTTGATTTTTGACCTTTCATCTCGAACTGTGTACACTCGAATCACAAAACAAACCAAAAATAAAACTTTACAAGCCTAGGGCTAGAAAATATAAAAATCATCGACACCACGGGATGAGTTGGGTAGAGAATTTTGTGTTTGCAGTATAATTAAACGAAAAGCAAAACATGTTTTTAATGTACAAGTAAATGTTCCTACTTTCATGAACATGTGTACCTCGAGACGATACTATCCGGAACGCTTTCGTATTGTAAAATTTGTTTTCGACAAAAAAATTCAAGTAAATTTAGCAAAAGCAATCTAATGTATAATTTGTAATATCTTTTTTGTCAGGCCCATCTTGTAAAATTTATTTATGGAAACGACATTTTTGTTTTTTATTTTTACCCAAAACGTAGGCACGTTTATTTATACACATATAAAACGGAGCAAAAAAAAATATGGGGAGAAAAACACAAAGCCCTGTTGTACATACGCACAATTTTCCTTTAGATTTTTGACTTTTCTTTCGTTCCACATTTTTCTCGACAATCATATTTTGTCTCTGGTAGGTGAGTGGCTAAATAAATATCTGAACGAGCGTTAAACATGCGAAAATGTGTCAGCGAAAAATATGAATTGTTTTAACGTGAAAACTTGAAGTTGATGAATTTGGGTTCTTCACGCAACATTATATTTTAATATCATTTTCCAGCTATTATTTATGTTCGCTTTTATCACTAATGGGTATGTGATGAAGTGTATGTTCTTGATGTGTTCTATAAATATAATAACTTCATATATGTAAACCAGAATTGTACAATGTTTTGTATAATATGTGAACAAAGTAATGTTAACAAGTCAGGCATGTGTGATGAACAATAAGCATTATATTCATCCATACCATACAATTCAAGCATTTAGGCAATGAGCCCCATTTAATTTGCAACAAAATTCACATTTTATTCAGTTTGGCATAATTTAGCGAATTTCATACACGGATGAGAATATTCAAACATTCACCCAATGAAAGTACAAACCTGGTATACTCTGTCCATACAAACCGATGACCGAATGAAGTAAAAGATTTTGCGCCAAACGCTAGCCAATACTTTGAACAAAGGAATTAACAGATTTAATGATTTTTTGCTAACATGTGCCTAAATGGATATTTTGCGCAATAGATGTGACAATTGTCAACCCGAGGCGAAGCCGAGGTTGACAACACATTGTATGCGCAAAATTCCAGTTTAGGCACAAGTTAGCAAGTTATGTACTGTAGCAATTTTACACTTTCATCGGATGAATATTACCGCGCGCAAATGAATATATGCGCACTACGCACTACTAATTTTGCTTGTATGGAAGATGTGCTAAGGGCCATGATTTGTATTATAGCAAAAGTGAGAACGATGACTCTGCAAATAAATTCTTCTTGTGCGAATCATCAAAGTATTCGAATGGTTACCAAGACAGTAAACATTTAAGATCGTTAGACCACAAGTTTGTATCCGAAAACTCTGTAAATTCTCTGTAACTCAAGAAAGATGACCTCAGTCAAACTCTCAGGGTCATAATTTTCTCTGCGGATTTCATTGAAAAAGTTATTTTCTCCAATTGCTCAAATGAGCAATTTGGACCTACCCTGAAACTATTCAGAGACATTAAACATTTCAAAAAGTTTTGCTAAACTTTCAGCGGTTAATTCAATTGTCGTTCAAAGGAAAAAAGTGTTTTAATTAAGCCACGATTAATACCCCAATTGTTATTCAATTCCCAAATCTTTCCGATAATTACCTTAACTCACATTTCAAGAGATAATTTGAAAATAGAAACTTCGAATCATTTCATCATAATAATGTAACGGAAAACCCGGGAAAAACATCGAAAAACTTTTCTATTATATGCCCCGAACCCTTCCGTTTATAATAAATCCATTTATACAATGTCTTATCCATGAATCCTATAATATCGTATCGTGAGTTGCTGTAAAGCATACCAAAATAACCCTACTTATAAAATAAACCGAATAAAAAAAATTTGCCGTGTTAAACAATGGCTAAAAACCCTCAATTATTCCTATTTTATCACCGGTGTTTCGAAGTTACATTGGTATGCTGCCACAGTGCGAACGAGAAAAAAAAGTAAAGGTGGAATTTATATCCATGCCATCGTTATTACCCACACCGCACCACTATTTTATTATTATCTATCCGAACGAAATGAAATGAAAAAGACGAACACATCACAGAGGCAGAAAAAAGCCAGCCGAACATCGTTTAGCACTTAAGGGTAATTAAACCTTTTTGTTCCTCTTTCACCCCTTTTTTCGTGTTTCAATACATTTAAATGGCAATCTTCAACAATGGTTTCGTTTTCACTCCCATCGCCGTTTCCAACCACTCTGTCAATTAAGTATACAGTTTGACCCATACGAATTTTCTTCGTTTTCTTTTTAAATTGACACTTGCATCAAAATCATCAGAACTAAGAAAATTGTTTAGGATTTCTGATTTCTATATCATTAACCTGAAGTACTAATTTCAAACGACGACACGAGTCAATTCAATTTATTCCAAAAGAATTATTTTATTTCGAAATAATCTAACAAAAATGCAATTTTTCACTAATAAATTTACATGGAGGTTGCAGGAAAATGTTTAAAATTGATGACCAACAGATGCTTCAAGTATAGATGTTTCACTTCTGCAATTGGTCAGCCACTTCTGCGTACTGCTACTTCACACTTGCAGTGTAGAGAATAGTCCCCCCCCCACATCACTGTGGCCTACAGCTGTTAATATTTTGACCTGGGTTAATTTTTAGGTTTACCCGAAAGCAGTCACAACAAAAATTGAGAAGTATTTCCGTTATGTACTTTATATGAAATGCTATCAGCGTTATATACGCGAAAGTATGAGTGAAAGGTCTACTTCCCTAAGTAGAAAAAATAATCTTTTAGAAACGTCAAATTTACAATTATCCTGTTACAGACGGCAAGAATATGACCAGTATTATTATCAATGAAAGTAAATAGATAGGTATGGCCAAACGTTCAAATTTGTTCTAGCCGGAGCACATACGCATTTGCATGGCGCCACCTCAAACGAACTCATTTCTAGTGCAAATTTCCACTAGAAATGAGTTCGTTTGAGGTGGCGCCATGCAAATCCGTATGTGCTCCGACTTGTATGGACTGGCCACACCTGGCGCCATGCAAATCCGTATGTGCTCCGACTTGTATGGACTGGCCACACCTACTTATCTACTTTCATTGATTATTATCGGGTCTATTACTTCCATCGATCAAAGTATATTTAATCGGTTGATTGCAAATCTTCGACTTCAATTTTTTTTTGTTATTATTTTTGTCGTCGTTATCGATAACAAATGAATTAAACAGCCGTAGGTTATAATATCGGCATGACAAGTGTGTACTCTATTTTATCACATAAGCGAAAACGAGACAACAACATAGACCTGAAGTGTAATTTTTGAATTATTCTTCTAGTTAAGCAATTTTGACAGCCGAACACCGCGCGTATGTGATAAATGTTTTTTTCACCCAGGTTCAGCATATCAGCATCGTTTTTCTCAAAAAAAAAGCAACGAAAGTTTATCATTTCGTCACTGAGTTGAGAAAATGGCTCTTTAGGTACTAGATGTGTGGCAATACATATCGTGTAACTTAGCATTTACCACACCAAGTTATTCCTTTTTCGTTGTTTTTACCTCACTATGATACTGACTTTCCTATACTTTCATTTGATCTGAAACTGATTTACTTCAATTTTGATTGGTCTTCAGATTTCAGGTAAATTCAGTTCAAGTAAAAAAATTTAATTCAGGTTGAGTTGTAATCAGATTCAGGTAATCTGAGCTTCATGTTTCTGTTCGGCGAATGAGTATAATCCGAGGGGTAACTCACTTCTAGATTAAATGGATTAAATGGATTAAATGGTATTAAATGGATTTAATGGATTAAATGGAATAAAAATTGGATTAAATGGATTAAATACGAAAAAACTTCATTTTACAAAATACTGTAAAAGTCTTAAAAATTGTTGATTTTGATCGAACCACGTACAACAACTCATACTACAATGTTAAAAAGCGAAAAAAATCCACTTTTAGGAGTTTTTGGTGTAAAGTGGATTAAATGGATTAAATAAATTTAATACCATTTTTAACAAAAAAAAAAAAAATCTTTACCTCACGAGTACTTAAACGAGCTGGTGATCGTGCAAATCTATTTTTCGCAATTACTTTACAAATTATTTCGGTAAAACTAAATTTTTTTTTTTGGATTAAATGGATTTAATGGATTAAATGGAATGGATTAAATGGAAGTGCGTCACCCCTCGGTATAATCCATAGACGTTTCCCGCAATTCGCCCAGCTTGGTATTTTATTATCTTTAGATTTATAGCTGGCTACCGATACTATCGCCACTGCTGATTCACCATACTAAAACAATTATAATTGAATAAATCAATCGAATTATGTCAAATGGATGTTTGTGTACGCTCATTCCACAAGTCACAATGTATGTTCATTTCAATACAATGTGTAAAAAGTGGAGGCTTGCCGTTGTTCATACATATATGCATATTTATAAAAAAAAGAGAGTACTCACAATGCCACAATGTTAACATAAAATCATAAACATTAAATAAAATCCATTTTATATTTGACCACGAAATGTCCGCTTTTCCCTCTTTATTCAATATTTGCTCACATTAATGTTCATCAATTCGTTTTTTTTTAGTATTTATTGTTTTATTCGACAGAAAAGCCAATATATAATTCGAAACGACATGGTCCAATAAATAAAAATCCGTAATGTGAGGTATGATGCATTATATTGTTGTAAATGCCTTTTTCATATAATAATTTATGTGGGAGGGTTAGACATTTGATTCCATTTTACGGACATTATAAGCTTGATCTGATGAAGTAAAATTGGTTTAACTTTCAATCGACACATAAAATTGTCTCAAAATTATTACTTTGAAAAGTTGGACAAGAAGCCACAACTTGACCCGCTCCATAACTTCCATTTCGTCAAATTAAATTTCCTTTTCACTATCTCTTTTGGATCACTCCTTAACATTGCTAAGATCGACAAATACGCAAATACGCTCGTTTACCACCGTTTAACAGATAAAATTTATCAGAATGGAATGGTCCCTTCTTGGAACCTATTTAATACAACAGGCCTTATCATAGGCATGTCGATGGATTGTTTAACAGATGCTACAAATGGGATTACAATGCAATACGCAAAACAATTGTCAACCTCAGAAACGCGTAATTGGTAGTGTGTTTTCCATCTTATCGTATAATGTGTGTCGAGAATTTTACATTCTCCTTAGTTCGTCGGTCGGCCGCTGCATCGATGGTAATACTGTTTCTACTTGTACTGGTGGGATATTCTCCCCAACACGCATGTGCCAGTACATCTACTTGAGAAAAGGCATGTTGCCCGTTCAGTAGTTGTGTTTATTCAGATTCTATTCTGTACAATTGCCCTGTATTTATACCCCGAATCACGGGTATCATGATTGTTTTGAATTCAATTGCATACTTGATTTGCTATTTTCTTAGAGTGAAATCACTCTCCGGACTCTTCATAATATTTTCGACAATGCGCTTGATCCGACATCTAGTACTTCATTAACCTGTCACAGACAAGCACTAGAACAATGGTCGAATCTGTGATTTCCAATCATCGATTGCAAGAGATTTATGATAAATCTTCTACTTCATTTGTTCAAAAATAAATTTTGCTATATATTTTGCATTAAACTTAGCTCATCATTTACTGTTGTCGTCGTTGTAGATAACAGATGAATAGCCGTCCGTAACAGGTTTTAAAATATTAACTTACACGCTGTTATAAAACAAGGCACCCGCCAAAGTTCATCGTCGTTGTCGATAACAGATGGAAGGCTGAACTTCGTATTTTGAAGCACAGCAAAGGTCACCTTATTTAAAAGTTTATCCCTAGCACTGCTCCAAGCATAACAATAAAACATGTTTGGAGGGGGCTAGGGAAAAATCTCCGAGTGTATTATCGTCGGGGACGATAATATCGTTTTTGAAACGATAATATCGTCGCTGTGACGATATTATCGTTTTCTGTAACAATATTATCGTCCGAGCGACGATAATATCGTATTAGACGACAATAATATCGTTTTCCGGACAATAATATCGTTTTCTGTAACAATATTATCGTCCGTGCAACGATATTATCGTCCGAGCGACGATAATATCGTATTTGACGACAATATTATCGTTTTCCGGACGATAATATCGTTTTCTGTAACAATATTATCATCCGTGCAACAATATTATCGCACATGAAACGATGTTATCCTCCGAGCGACGATAATATCGTATTAGACGACAATAATATCGTTTTCCGTACGATAATATCGTTTTCTGCAACAATATTATCGTCCCTGCAACGATATTATCGCCCATGAAACGATATTATCGCCGATTGAAACGATATTATTGTTTTTGCGACGATAATATCGTTTCATGCAACAATATTATCGTTTCTGCATTGATAATATCACCCGTGAAACGATATTATCGTCCAAGAAACAATATTATCATTTCTGATATTATATTATCACCCGTGAAACAATATTATCGTCCGAGCGACGATAATATCATATTAGAAGACAATAATATCGTTTTCCGGACGATAATATAGTTTTCTGAAACAATAATATCGTCCTAGCAACGATATTATCGTTCATGAAACGATATTATCGCCGCTGCAACGATAATACACTCGGAGATTTTTCCCGTCACCGTTTGGAGGCTGTTGGTATCAGATCATGCTTAGCATTTCTTTCGTTAAGACGGGAGTTATGCTTTCTTGGTGTGAATTGACACGTATAATAATACAAATTCTGTATTGCGGTTAATTGGCGGATTCATTGCAATATTATAATGAATTGATCTTGAACTAATACAAAAGATAATAATTTTCTGTGCAAGAATTCACCATTCGTATGATTATATTCATGGCGAGCGAAACGGATATTATTTGACTAAAGCATAAAACAATTTACTAATTTCCAATAAAATATTTCGATGATTTTTTTCTTCTTCATCCAATTGAAACGATTGTTTCCATTGTCAATTTTCAATTTTTTTTATCTTTCCTAAATTCAAATTTCCATATTCTTCCATATTTCGAAATAAGAGTACGGACCGTTTCAAATTTCTTATGTCTTCATTGTTCAAATTACTTTACCACTTGATCCGAAACTTTTGTAAATTTAAAATAAAAATTTTTTTATAGGAAGCATGCGGTTCGCCGTACAATGGGGTGGTGTCGATTGAAAATTTATAAAAGTTGAATGATTCTGATAAATTTAATCAAGTACAACATGAAGACGTTAATTAAAAATGCAAAGTTTGTTTGGATGAAATTTAGAAAAAGTTTTAGTTTTATAAATAACAGCGGCAAAAAATAATTGGCAAGTACCTAATGGTCTTCAAGATTGTCTTCAAGTTAATTAATTTTGAAAGATACCAACGTAACTCTATCTGGCTGAATGGTGTGGATGTGGTGTAGGTGTAATTTAACTTCTGGTGTGATTGGCGAGGGTTCGTAACAAAGCTGAATTCTTTTTACATTTGTTTATTCGTTTCTGCATTGAATCTTCGAACGGGATAATCTACCACTTATACCCTACGGCTTGTCACAAAAATATTTTTTTAATAAAAAAATTGTCCTTTTTATGAATAGCGTTGGTTATTATTATTATTATTTATTTCGTATGGCACATGATACATGAACAACATTTTCTCCAGTAAGTAACAAGAATCAGATTCTTTTAGTCAGGTAGATTTTACATTAAAGAAAACAAAACAAAAAAAAACTATCAAACGAAGTGATCACACTTAGTTTCTGTCACAAATCGATGTCCAGGAGTTGTAGCCACTGTACCGCATCAGGAGTGAGTTTATGGAGTTCAGAGATTCCACCTTCGAATTTCCTAGTCACTTTTCGCTCCATATATCGGGCAAAAAATTTGTAATCACTTTTGGAACTTTTTTGGGTGTAGTTGGGACCTGTAGCTGTCGAATGAGCCTACTTGCATCTTGCACGAAATCCCGTCGTAAGACACCGGCCAAAAATGGCGTCAAAGTTAGCGGTTTTTTTGTGTAGTGTCTACGGAAAATGATCATATTTCCGCCATTTTGTTTTTCAAAAAAAAAGTTCTTCCATAAAACTTAGGTAATTAATATATCTTTCTAACAAAAAAAAAATAAATCCGAACAAAGTCACTTCTATCTCCAGTTATAGCGATTCTTAGTTTTACACTAAAACGGTAATTTTACCGGTAATACCGGTTCATCGACCTCAAGAAAAAAATTAGTTCTACAATTGATAAACCGAACTGGTGTGCATACGTTATTTTGCACCAGCTGGTCTCATTCAATTCCAAATGGGACCAGCTGGTGCAAAATGACGTATGCACACCAGTTCGGTTTAGCGATTGTACAACTTTTGATACTATATCAGATTCTTTTTTGAGATAAACGCAAATCGCGACTTTTTCCGAAAGAGCATCAGCCCGGCAAGTTGAAGGTTGTGAGTTCGTGCCTCACCCGTGCACATCAAAATTTTTATTTCAAATTCAATTAGATTCTAGTAATTCAAAATATATCAGATTCTATTCACAAAAAATCTTAAAACCTCGACAGAGCCAATTTTCGTGACACAAACGTCTGGACTATGACCGACTATGACCAGTTCTAATACGGTTGATTCGACACCATATTTTCCGATTTTCGTCCATTCCATTCAGCTTTTCTGTCGGATCATTGATGAGGTGGTTATTACGTGCGCTCGCTAGTTGCCATGATTGTCTCCACTTGTCCAGAATATCGTGAGTGTAATTTTCATCGACAACGACGCGTTCTTTCCAGATTGGGTTTCTGGATTTCAGTCTTGGGGCTCGTGGTGCCATGGACAAGTCTTCGTGTATCGGTAGCGTTGTGTTTCCGGAAATTTTTGACCATTCACGGGCCATTGCTGCCACACGTCGAATTTCTGATGGTTGCGAGGACTGGCAGCCGAGGCAATAATGGCGTCGACTTTAGAGTACCAGTGACTGTTCGTATTGTAGCGTTCAATTGAACGTCAACCTTATCAGTGTGTGCACTTCGAAGCCAAACTGGGCAGCACTACTCTGCTGTTGAGTATACAAGTCCCAAAGCTGCTGTTCGGAGCGTGTTACCGTTGCTGCCCCACGTAGAACCGGCCAATTTTTGGATTATATTGTTGCGAGTTCTCAGCTTTTGGCCTACTTTTTCCAGATGCGCTTTGAGTGTTTGTGTGCGATCCATAGTGTACCCAAGGTATTTCGGATTGGGATTGAATTTGACCATTTTTCCACAGAATGTCGCTTTTAGTTCACTTTTCGCCTCTCGGTTGCTTAAGTGAAGTCAACGTTGGTTAACGAATGGTATCGAATGTGTTGATCGGCAAGTTAGTTTTATTCGTTTAAATTTCGATATTTTAGGTTGCTTAGACTGTGATGTTTAAAATATTCGATGAGATTTGGTAGGTCAGTTTTATATACGGATTCCTACACTAATAAAATCAAGATTCTGAAAGAACAGGTTAAGACACATCTGAGTTGATCACGAAGGCGGTGACACACAAATTTTGACAAATAGATGCTATTTATTGAACATACTCAATACAGATTGTTTGAAATGTCAACCTGATAAAAACTATTTTTTTTCTTCAAGTTGACATTTCAAACAATCTGTAATGAGTATGTTCAATAAATAGCATCTATTTGTCAAAATTTGTGTGTCAGCCGCCCTCGTGGGTGTCTTAACCTGTTCTTTCAGAACCTTGAATAAAATGTCGTAGTTCGTCGGGCTGTACGCCAATAGAGGGTCAGTTCCTTGTGTGATTGTCCTTTACCACCTATTTGGCCTATCGTAATCTAGGAGGCATTGTGATTGAAATCCATCGATCGCTGGGTATAATGAAGTCGGAGTCGGAGTCGGAGTCGTATTCCTCCAACTAATGATGTAGAAGATTTCGTTTCAAACACTTAACTTTAGTGACTAAAGTGATATTTTAAAAGAATGAAGAAGCCATGATAGCCGTTCAACGAGCTTAACGCTAGCCTAGCTACACATAAGGACTCGAAATAGACCTAAATCAAATTGTTCTTCTGTACGCCTGTCAGTTTTGACAGTATAACAAAGGAAATATTTGAATTAGGTCTATTTGGCGTTGCTATGTGTGGCTAGAGTAAGCATATACGAAATCGTAAAAAGAGTAAACTCTATTATTTTGCGGAGAACGTAGTGAATTAGTAATATATATTACACACTTGTCACGAATAAGTCGAGGCTTGCTGAGACTGATGGTGACAAGTGTGTACTCTATTTTATTGCATAAGCGAAAAACAGACAACAACATAGACCTGAAGTGTAATTTTTGAATTATTCTTCTAGTTAAGTAATTTGACATCCGAACACCGCTCGTATGTGATAATAGTAGATTATTCACCTCTGTCCACATGTTTATTTAGACACTTGGGGAGTTGTTGCATGAGCCGAAGGCGGATGTTATAACCCCAAGTGTCTAAATAAACATTTGGACAGAGGTGAATACGCTATTTTACTTTACTAGTGAGGTAATGTGGCCTTTCCCTCACTAGTGAAGACCCTTTCCCTCGCTCGTAAAGTAAAACGCCATACACGTGAAATAATTTAATATCTCGTATCACGATGAGTAAAAGTATCCGAGGGCTTCAGCCCGACTTCAGCTGGATACGAGATATCAAATTACTTCACTGGTATAGTAATGTACTATTATCTACCGACGGCGAAATAATAGCACTTTTTCACTGCTATTATTTCACCTAGGTAGATAAAATACTTTACTGCTTGCAAAAAAGAAAATCTATATATAAAGTGGTCTGGAAAATTTATTTATACCGAGCTTTTGTTGGGCCGTAACATCTGGAAAAAATATAAAGCTGAAGATTTAGTCATTGATGACTTGTTCACATCACAAACGAAAAAGCTTTCTACAAATTTGTTTTCCACTCAAGAATCAATTTGTTGTAATTCTCCAAATTATTATTTGAATACCCACCAATGCTATTGAATCATGGAAATAAAATTAATTTTTCTTTTCTTCTGAAATTACAAATTTTCGAAATATCTAAATTGAAGCGGCATCCCGGTCTTAACTTTGTGTCCTCCAAAGTCACTTGATACTAATTTGTTTGGAAAATCGTTTCAAACACAACTGTTATGCTCTGCGTTTGCCTTCGTTAAAATCGTTCTCTGTTTTCATTATTCAACATCCACTTGGATTACAATGAAATCAATTCGTTTTCCAAACAAATCACTCCAGAAAAACAATTTAATTATTGGGGAAAAAAAATTTTAAAATATTTCCCCATTTTGAATTTATTACATTTATTGCACGAAAACAATACAAATGTTAGCCCATAAATTACCCGAGAAAGTTAAACGAGGAAAACTCACATTCGATTAAATTTAACAGGTTAAATGCGTGGTGTGTGATCAATACATTTTCATTAAATTTATTTTGTTTTTTAATTTTACATTCGAATGCGTGGTACGTATTATATTATACAATTGAAATTATAAATGAAATGTATGACATAACTGTAACGAGGTAAACTTCCCCGGGAAAAAAATGTTTGTAAATGAGCGATGAGCATTTTTTACGAGCAAACTAATGGATACGCAACATTTCGAAAAACAAAATGGTGCTACTTGGTGGACTAATTAATTAATTTGCAGGTGGTGCCCGATGATGGGTCATATAAGCATTTAGTCTATATTTGATAGCACACGATTTAGAAATTAGTGCACGGCAAATGTAACTTTTCTAGCAGAAGTGTTGACGAAAAAGTCATTGAAGTACGAGAAACACCAAACGATGGTAAGGTAAGGATGCTGCGAAAGTGCCCCATGCGAAAGCTGATTTTCACATATGTGAAAATGAAAAAAGTGAATCGGAAATGGTCCACATACATGTGATGGATGATTGTCGCAGTAGTCAGTTACTATGTAATGGTCATATTTCACCGGTAGTAGACTTATCAGTTTGGGACGATCAGTGAAGATCTCGAAACATAGATTTTGAAGCCAGCTACAACAACCCATACTGAGTTCCGTGGAACATCGAAGCTGCAGAGAAGGCGGACTCTCCAAACATTCACTATATTTTTAGTCATAACTCTCGTGGATCTACTAGCACCAAGCGGTCCGTATACTCTCTATGTAGGTCTTTCCAAGGACGACATTCGTACAACATTACAACATTATTGTCGAAAAACTGTTTTCGGTAAAGTGAAAGATACGTGTTTCCTAGAATTGAAAGACGAATCCAACGAGCTTTCACTCATTAAAATCGGAGACCGTTTGTTCCCCAATCACCTGAAGATCTGGCGATATCACTCTTAAAATAAAACACCATTGATATCATTTAACATTGCTGGCTATCAGATAGACTTCTTGTTCACACGTTGTCTATCTGATAGACTTCAGCTTATAAAACCGTGCTCTGTTTTGTTTAATACAAATATTTAACTTTATATCACACTCTATGACACACTCTATAAAGACGAATACTAACTGCAGTGTTCACGTTGTCGCAGATTATTAGCTGTTGTTTCTATCACAAGAGATTCATAGATACATGGGGGTGAGACATACTTCCTCTTTTATTTTATTGGCTATTTGAACCTTTCGTTTCAATAAAAGGAGGAGTCGTGCCTTTATGATGCACAATTTGAAGATTGACAATGATGAAAATTCAAAACTATAATTGCCAACTACACATCCATCACCATCTACGGAAACGAGAAACTGATAAAACTTGAATAGAGCAGGAAATTGCTGGCTAGTTTTAACAATTTACCCGTACGATGTCCACGCTATTAGCTGCTCCTAATAATTTCCTTTCCTTTTAACATACGAAGCTTCGGTACATAAAAGGATTCCGGAAACTATTTTCAATTTTGAACAAAGCATAACCTAACCATTCAATCTTTTTCCTTTCGATTTTTTTTCCTTTTTTTTGCAAATAGAATTCCGCATGTACTATCCAACCATTTACGGTACAAGAGATAATGTTTTCCACATAACAATGTATGTGCATGCATAATACACCTCTTACACCGAAATTCAAAAGGAATTGTAACATTTTTCACATTTCTTTTTTAACCGAACCGAAGCGGAAAATTGCCTGCCAGAGCATTTAGTAAGTGTATAAATGCATTTTCTTGATCATGATTTGAAAACGCCAAAGTGTATTCTAACAATGTGAAAATATGGTGTGATAATTTGAATGGAGCAGAAAATGGAATGTATTGAATATGTTCATGCAATGAGAGTACACGCAGACAGAGATTGAGATATAATATTAAATAATATGTAACCGTACCGCAAGCAAGAACCATATAATATATCGTATTCATAAGACATTTCTAATTTCATATTTATCTCAGTCGCTATTATTATCGGCAAAATCGTTCCAGTTACTTCAAAAGCAGTTGTGAGGAATGTAGGTCCTTTAGTGTAGTATTTACAACAAGTTTCTTTTTTCTTCATTCTTTCTTTCGGTGGAAATGATATATCTTGAACGAATCGAAAAGTATGTTTGTAATTTATTCGACTAGGTCGCTAGCAGAATTATTTTATAAATTTTTCGGTGAAACTTTTATCGTACATTGTATAAGTAAGTTTACATCTACGTTTTCGAGAACAAAAACTTTGCCAACAACATATCTCACCATACTTTTTTCCCTTGCATTTTGTCTCGAGCGAGAGAAGAAAAAAAATGTTCACAAATTCGACGTACATTTGTATCGGGAAAAAAATGTGGTTTTGTTCTACAGTCAGCCTATCAGTCTAAGGGCGATATTTATCTCACTACCTACAACGCTACTTTGTATTACATACACATCACAGTTACAACACTTTTATGCTATACGAGTTCGTTGCAGGAAACGTTTAAAGTTCCTAAACCAATTAGGCTAGACAAGTTACAATTGAAAAGTACTTGGCACAAACAGTGAACCATAAATTGTTGAAACTTGTGGTCATATCTTGCTTTAGTAATACTAATCTGACTTATGTTCCGATGAATCTTTCTAGAACCGTAACGAAATAATGACATTTTATAGGTTTATTACCACATTTGTCACACTGCGAATTCGAGTCTCTGAGCAGTGTGTGGTTGTCCAGGAAAGCCAAGTTAGCTGAGTGCAAGAAACAAGAATGTTTTCTGCCTTGTAAGGCCTGCGCAAATTTTTTTGGAAACCCTTCTAATGACTTGTTACAGACGGCTATCATCTGTTATCGATAACGACTTCGGGAAGAAACTAAATGCTCTGACTAATGAGGTCTTTATAAGACCGTCTCATAGCAAAAAGAAATTGAAGTAATAGATTCAAAATCATTCGTTGGAAAACACTACAAATCAAATGTAGTAATAGATTCAATAATAAAACTGATGAGACACTTTCCGTCTGGGAAATGTTATAACTGTCTTATTATCTTCCAACAATTTTATGCTACGGGAGCTGTAAAATGTGATATTTTATGTGCAAGGTGGTAAAAGGTTCACGTCTTCATTTCGATCGGTCGGGGCTCCAAGTTTAAAGATAAATTCTAGTTTTCTTTTCTTTTTCGAAGGATTATTCATGTCCGACCGGAGTATCTTATATTTCTTTGATTAGCCAGCGAAAATGTTCAATAAATTGACTAACTTTATAAACTGCGATACAACGTTGCACAGAATTGGTTTTTTAGCTGGATTTCTAGAGTTAAAATAGAAGGGTTGCGGGTTATGTAAGACACTTACCCATCCATTTCGTTCAATTATTTATTATAACCTGTTAGCAACTCGCAGAACTCACTTCCGTTCCGTATGTAGCAAAAACACCGTATCGCATTTGTGTCTTTGCTTTGAACGAGCTTTCAAGAGCTTATAGCTTCTTCTGTTTTCTTTTAAAATATTAAACTTTTCCAGTTGGAACCTAAAAGATGTTCAGAGTTTTTGAAAGCTCTAACTCGCAAACAATGCGATATGGTGTTTTGGCTTAACACTACAGCTTGTTTCAATTCCCCTTTTCATTCTTTCTAATCACTTTGCCTTCTTCACTTCAATCCATTGTGTTTGAGCTCAGGAATTGAATTTTGATAAATTCTTCATTTAGAACACATTAATAATGTGACATTATCGCCGCACTAATGGTATATAATGCCAAAACGAGGCAAAGGTTGGAATGACAAATTCAACTCTTTTTTATTCAAATGTGATTGAGGTTATTAAGCACCGGTAGTTGATACTGAACCAGTTGATTCTTCAGTGGTTGATCCACTTGTATTTGTTTCTGTTGCAGTTGATCCGCTTGTAGTTGTTTCCGTTGCATTTGAACCAGTTGAGGATGAATCGCTTGAAATTGAACCACTTGAAGTTGAACCACTTGAAGTTGATTCGCTTGTAGTTGTTTCGGTTGCAGTTGATCCACCAGAAATTGAACCACTTGTAGTTGAACCGCTTGAAGTTGAACCATCTGAAGTTGAACCGCTTGAAGTTGAACCACTTGAAGTTGAACCACTCGAAGTTGAACCATCTGAAGTTGAACCACTTGAAGTTGATCCACTATTATGCTCTGCGGCAGCTTTGTCTGCAGCAGCCTTGTCCGCAGCTGCTTTGTCCGCAGCAGCCTTATTTGCTGCAGCTTTATCCGCAGCAGCCTTATTCGCTGCAGCCTTTTCCTGTGCTTTTCGTGCTGCTTCCGCTCGTGCTGCAGCGTTAACTCTTTCAACTGCTGCACGGGCCTCGGCATTACGACGCTCAACTTCTTCTGCAGCACGACGATTAACTTCCTCTTGATAACGTGCTTGAGCGCCTGGGCCAAAAAATCTTGGTGGAGGACCACGATTGCCACCGCCATTGCCACCACGACCACCACAGTTTTGTGCTTCAGGTGCAGGAACACCATGAACCTTTTGAATTGGATTGTTTGAGAAGTTGAACAGAACAAAATGACCGAACAACCACAATTATACCTGGCAAATAGCGACTGCAACCAATAAGGCAATTAATATCTTCGACATTGTTTGACAACTTTTAGTAATTGATGTGAAATACGAATTTGATCATCTTTTTATAACGCATGATGACTATGGCATATTTCTAATTAATTTAAATTAAAACGAATTAAAACAATTGCCAGTAATTATTCAAATTCAAATAACTGAATATCATATGACGCAACGAATGTAAGCTTACGTTCCACCGACATTTTCGGTCTCATCATCAGGAGGTTTTTTTTCTGTAGAAACTTGGAAAAGTGAAATATTTTTAAAATTGATTTGGTCATCAACTTGGTTTTTTTTTAGAAAAAGTGACGTACACTTTAGTAATTGAGTCCGTAGTTGCATTGTTAATTTAGCTTTTGTTGTTTAATCGTGATTTCTTTCGATTTAATGAAATAGTTGGTTAATCCATGATTTCTCGGTAGGTCGGTCCTCGTCTCTCCTAGTACAAAATATGTCCACGTTGGAATCATAATTGTTAAAAACACATGTATGTACTCGACTTTAACGTATAATTCATCCGTTTTTTTTATTTTTAGATATTTAAAATATTTTCTGTGATGCATTCGGTGAATTTGTTTAAAATAACAGTTTTAATTTTTGGTGAATTTGAATATCGATGAAGTTGTGTAGCTAACATCATCATGATAATTTTATAATTTCGCAATTCCGGTCCATAATCATCACCTTTCCATGCATCCATTTAATGTCGTTTTGAAGGTATTTATTTCACAGTGCGTTTTTGATTATTTTTTCGCACTTGGGCTTTTTCACATTTTTTTCGCACGCTACATAGCTCAGTACTTTTAAGAAAGACTAAATTTTCTAAATAAAAACTTTGTTCATGACCAGGATTTGAACATCCAACACCAAAATTCTTCCAAACACCAAGCGACGACCATAGCCATTCGGCTACAGAGTCACACAATTATACAGAACGTATTGTTGAAGCGTACATACTAAGCATTGACTACTTGATTTTATTTAGCGCGTCGCTATACATCGCATTGCAATGTGTATATAGAACAGGTTGCTTGATCGTTCAAATGAATTCATGTTTGCATGTGAATGTTTGGTAGAAATTTTGGTAATATTTTGCATTGGAAAGGTGATTATGGCCCGAAATTGCGAAAAACGTTGTATCTACCACGGTAGGTATGCCGGTATTTTTTCGCACACGACGTCTTGTCGACCTCGGCTTCGCCTCGGATCGACAATCGACATCTAGTGCGAAAAAATACCTTCATACCTACCTTGGTAGATAAATAACTATATCGCAATGAATGATGTTATAGAAAGAGAGATACGCATCATATCATGCAACAGCTTTGTCAATACAGACAGGCTCAACAAACATGTCAAGCGTCACGTAGAAACCATGTACCATTCAAACAGAATCGAAAGAACGTTAGATATAGTTGATCTTACTGATGAAGTAAATTTGTTGATCTTGAAATATTTTCGCTCATTTCCAAAAATTCCCTTCAAATCAGTCACAGGAAGGAGTCTACACACTTTCAAAATTCGTGCTGTATGTCTTATTGTTATTAATTTTGAAACAAGAAGCGTGTCGAACGCTTTAGCTTTAGCGTACGACAAGAAAATTGTTTATTAATTTATTTCAATGTTTAAATCTGGAGAAGTACAACGCGAGGCACACATATATCAGAAATCTGGAGTGAAGACTGTGGATGGATTAGTTGTCATGTCTCGATTGTAAGCTTGGCAAAAGCAACAAACAATCGAAGACGAAGACAGATCTATTGTTTTTGAGTGACATTAAAATTAATAAATGAAAATAATTCTTCGAAAAAGTCGAATTCGGTCTTTTTCCCGCAGTTTCCCGAACAAACAACAAGCAATAAAATTAATGTGAAATTTATAGAAAGTCCGATCTTTTTAATTGCCGTACTTCACAGTCTATAAGTAATCCGGAGGAGAATTATCCTCAATTTGAGTGTTTACATCAGCCGTAAACATCGATAACGACGACAAAAATAATGACAAGCTCTAAGTAATATGGTCCTTTATATACAGGCCTCTCACTCTAAATTTGGACTCCCTATTAAGGAATTAAGGAGATTTTAGCACAAAAATAAGGAGAAATAAGGAAATTGTTAGTTGAAATTAAGGAAAAATGAGGAGAATTTTTTCGATAAAAATCGAAATTATTCTAAGATACAGCAATTAACATCGGAAGTCCGCCTCAACTTTAAAATAAAACGCAATATTGTTTATTTTGACGTATCGTTTTTGTAAAGTTGTATCGTAAAATTCACTTTTATCACGATGAAAATTTGAATATTTTGGGCGTGTTTAAGGCTTGAATTAGATTCTTAGCAAAGCTTAAGCTTTGCTAAGAATCTAATTCAAGCCTTAAAGCTAAGCTTTACCAATTATCCACTGTAAATGGATTAGGGTGACAGTTTTCGATGCGACAAAATTTTTGAAATTTAAGACGTACTTACGGCGTGAATTCTTACTTGACCCCACCCTTAAGTTTCAAAACTTGCTGGATTAGATTTTGATCTCGTTAACTGCAAAAGCTGTTGTTTGTTATCCCGTTCGAATTTCGAAAAAATAATAAATTGGTGAAGGTATCAAAGTATAAATTTGAAAGAAGTAAGTGTAAATAAGGCTAACACCTTGAATTGTTTGTAATAAGGACGCATGTCTGAGACAATGTTAAGGATGATTTACATGTTAAATCAAATAGTTCTACTCGAGACTCACGAGCCGAGAGGCGGTGTGGAACCACAAAAATATATGTAAAACCAGTCATGTTGGAACGATCATGAGCTACGACACCACCTTTTTATTAGAGTTCTTTGTGTTAAATTATAAAAAATACAATTTGCTGCGCAGCGAATTTTTTTCTTCTTAATTTTGATTTCTGTCGATGAAATTTGCGAAAAATAAGGAAAATAAGGATTTTTTAATAAAATAAGGAGGAATAAGGAGGTTTTTATAAAAATAAGGAAAAATAAGGAAATAAGGAGGTGTGAGAGGCCTGTTTAGATAGTAAAATGCATGTTAATAAAATTGAAGTACAAAATTTGAAATCAACAGATCAAAAATATACTTTGATCGATGGAAGTAATAGACCCGATAATAATACTGGTCAAATGTTTGCTTTCTCTAACAGGTTAAGAAAAGAGAAATGACCAGATACAGCAACATTTCATGCTTTTTAGACCCGTACGAAGTACTGGGGTCTTATAGGTTTACGCATACGTTTGTAACACTAGGGTTGCCATTTTTGAAAATTCGAAAAGAGGACATTTTGTACGAAAAAAGAGGACAAAAAGAGGACGCCTTTTAATTCGAAAAAGAGGACGAAAAGAGGACAAATATAGAGTCTTAGCTCTTTTATTATTCTATGTGGACCAATAGATATTCAAATAATTAGTGTGAAAAGTTAAAATTAAAATTTCATTTGGTTTGAGGAGAATCCGAGGTTTCAGTACCTACCATTTGTAAACATGACCTTTTTTTCCTTTTTTTATAAAAACCTTCATATTCTTCCTTATTTTCCAGAAAAGTGATTCTTTTACTTTTTTTGCTAACTTTACTTGGAGTTCTTGAACTGTAAGCTACAAGCATGCACTTATCTCAGAAGAAATTCATAAGTTTTTTTCGATACTCCATTTTTGTTTCGAAGTAAAAATCTAAAAAATAAGAAACGTGTTTCTTAATAATTTACAAATCTAGGCCTGTTCTAGGCACATTTTCTGAAATCTGACTGTTTCTGACCAATGTAGGAAAATTTTCTAAAACCTTTCCGTTTCTCACGAATTTCCTACAATCTGCCTATTTCACACCAATTTAGTTGCATTTTTAAATTGCTGCTAGAATACGACTCGATTTCAACTTAATTTCGTTTTTTTAATACTCCTGGTTTACTCCTTATTTTATGCATATAAAAACATAAAAGTCATAATGCTAAAGCTTCCTTAATTCCTAAATATGGAGTCGAATTTTTGACTGCGAGGACTAGTCAACTATATCATTCGAATGCTGTAGAAACTATGTAGCTTTAGAAATAGCTGCGCAGCGAAATTTTTTCCGTAAAATTTGACCACATCTGTTAAGTTTTGCTAAAATTTAACAATATTTTAGAAAAAAGAGGACAAAAGAGGACGTTGTGTGAAAAAAGTGATGTTCTTAGAATTTTTACAAAAAAGAAGAATTAGACGCAAAAAGAGGACATGTCCTCTAAAAAGAGGACGAATGGCAACCCTAGTAACACGTCGAATTGGACTCCCTGAGTAAGGGGAAACCTATTGTGGTTGTCTAGAGATGCCAAATCAGTGAAAAAAAATGTCCGTCTGTCCGTCTGTCCGTCTGTCTGCACGATAACTTGAGTAAAACGCATCCGATTTTGAAAATTCTTTTTTTTCCCGTTTGGTAATGTCAAAAGACAGGCTAAGTTCGAAGATGAGTAATTTTGGATCGACCCCTCCCGAGCTGGGGCCCAATAAGTGCGTAAGTGTTTTTCGACGATATCTCCAAACATTTAAGCACTACACTGCTCGGTGATACGTCAAATGAATCGACAAAAAAAAAGTTTATGGAAATCGGATGACCGACTCGTGAGTTAGACCCCTTGGTGTGAAACAGGCACAGGGCGGCAAGCAGTTTTTGCTTGTAGGTCGGCCACATTTGAACATATTTCGTCTGTTTTAGCTTTATTAGACCGTACCAATCAGGGGAAAAAAAGTTTATGAAATTATGTTCTCCGGAGCGTGAGCTAGGTCTCTTGGAGTGAGCTCTTATCTGGCTACTCGGCCGTACAGTGAACGTGGAGTATTTTGTCAATATCTCGAGTAAATTTTGACCGAATTTCATGAATTTTTTTTGTTTGAAAGGTATTAACGAATGTAAAGCGTCGGTACTATCTCATAACAAAATGGCAGCCGGCGGCCATATTGGATTTTATTAAAAGTTATATATCTTGGGAAAAATGGTACTTAGAGAGTTTCTGTTAACATGTAAATAATTAGTTATGTGTGTGGCGCTTCAGGCATTCCATATATGGACATCTATATATACCTATATACAGCTATATTAAGCTATATACAGGCATATAGAGCTATATAATAGCATATTCCTCTGTGAAATGTTTATTTATAGTAAAATATAGGTAGATATAGCGGTATATGGCTGTTTAAATAGGAATTTATTAAAGTTGACTTCGTACGGGGCTGTCTATATTGCCTCCGGCAATTTATTTGTATATGATAACAAGGCAAATAGTGGATAATGTAAATGATTTTAAATGGCGAATAGCTTTTCAGTAGAGAAGGGTATGAAGTAAGAGAAATAAAGAGTTTCACATTAAAGGCTTTTGATACGAATAGGTGTTTCGTACGGGTCGGCGTTAGCTATGTTTTCGATGTAATTATGGTGTTCGTCTCGTAACTTCTTACAGACATTAAGCAAATCTGGATAATTAAATTCTGTCACATCATGTCGCAGCTCATCGTTGTTTATTTTTGTCGTCGTTGTCGATAGCAGATGAATAAAAGTTTTCCGTTTTTCAGAATTCCTTTTTTGTGCGTCTATGGGAATTATGTCGATATAATTTGCAATTTGCGCAATAATTTATGGAAATTTTGCTGATCTACGAATCAGTACCAATCAACATAAATATACATTTCTAGAACACTTTCTCGACAAACTCATATTAGATGGAAGCAGGTCTATAAATTAAACATAAAAAAGCGAATGCGGTCGTAAATTCCAGAAAGGGAAAAAAAATTATTCCTTTTCTCAATGTGCTCAGCAAAATGTATACTTAAATTGTGAAGGCGGTTTCCTCACTTCGTAATATCGTACAAAATGCGATAAAATGTTGTTTACATTATGCTTGTTTTAATGGAAATAACTATGTAATATGCTCTCTACCTATATGTACGCTTCATGCTTCATCTCTTTACCATAATAATGTTCCTTCGACTAAACACATGTACGGGTGGAGTATGGAGAACGTATATAAGATTCTTGCAGAGAAAAGGGAGAAAAGAAAACGGGTGAAATAACAATAAGAATATTTAAAATAAGATTAAATTAAATGAATCCCTAACACGAACGTCTATTCTCTTTAAGAGCCACGACCACTTCAGCCTCGACACAATCACTGTCGTCGCGATTTAACACCAATTCGGATAAATTATCGCAAACAAAGCAAATTTCTTTTGGTTCCTTTTGTAGAATACCTACTGTTAAGCTCCATTCCATACATTTAGTCAATAAACCGCCCGAAAAAGAATAACTTTGAAGAAATTAAGCGACAATAATTGTCTGTGAACACCAGACATGGCAATGAACTATAAATGGCTCGAGAATTCGATGAAGCCTGAGGATCAGTAATAAGCTGGTTTGTAGGCAGGTACTAAAAAAGTCTTCGACGAAAAGATGGTCGACTTTAAAATGGAGCTGTACCACTTCACATTAATGTTGTAATCATTGGTTATGGTGGCTATCACTATCACCCACAAAAAATTCTCTCAGAATCTTTGCAGAATTTTAAAAAAATCGACGTTTCTCACAGACTACCAGGGTACCGTCGTTTGGCTTTGACACGACCTGAATCTAATTTTTGGTTGTAGCTTTACCATCTCGCTCGATTGGAACTCTCCTTGAGAATAACCACTTTCGAATATGTGTGGGCCTAAGACTGGGCTGTCGTCTGTGCGTCCAACATCGCTGTGCTTGTGGTGATATCGTTTTGGAGAACGGTCTCCATGGTCTGTCATGTCTGAAAGCTGCTGGCCGACATCCTCGCCATCGTTTGTTCAATAACATCATTTGGCGCACTTTGAATTCGGTCAACCATCCCAGCCAACTAGAACCTCCTGGTTTGTTCCGCACCGATAACAAACGAGTAGACGGAATTACTTTGGTTCCGTGGAAGAACGGTGAATGTTTAACCTGGGACGCGACTTGTTCCGACACTTTCGCACCTTCTTACCTTCATCAGTCGTCGAGAGAATGTGGTATTATCGCTGAAAATTCTTCTCGCTCGAAAAACCGTCTTTACGCACCGGTTACTGAACAGAATTTCGTTTTCGTTCCTGTGGCCGTTGAAACAATGGGACCATGGTGCGAAAGTGGAAGTAGATTTCTTCATGACCTTGGTCGTTTGTTGTGCGAGAAAACCGGGGATCCGAGATCTAAGTCGTATTTGTTTCAAAAAATTAGTTTGTGCGTTTAACGCGGTAACGCGATTTCGATAATGGGCACTTTGCCACATGGGAAGAAGTTAGATGAAATTTACGAGTTTTTGTAACTTCACTTTTGTAACCAATTTTAATGTTTCAATAAACGCTTTAAAAAGATTAAAAAAAAAACTGCTGACTGGTGGCGACTCAAATCTTAAATGGAGTTTCATATATTTGCGCACTAGTGCGTAAATTGACGTTTCTTAAAAATGATTATCTCACTGCTGTACATAAAGTATTGTTGTAAAACGTTAGTAAAATAATGTAAAGATAATCAGTCTGAGCGGTAAGTTTTCGTACCTTAATATTTTTAACATTTTGCTGCTTGAAAATAGAGTAAAAGCATAGGCAAAGCGTAGTCTCCTTCCACTCCATTAAAACTTTTTCGATTAAAATTGGAAATTAATTATGAATATTTAAATCGAGCCCTTATTTTGTAGATGTCGATCAACTTTCACCAAAAAAAAAAGAAAGTTGAAGGTTTTCGACTTTGGTAATTATTTCTTTTTTGAGCTGTTTACTTCCAACAAAATATTTTCCCGAGAATTTTCCACATCATCTCCGGTTGACAAACTAAATTAGATGCAAATTAATGCAAATATCCAATAAAGTCACTGTGTAGAACAGCAAAACATTTTGAATAATACAAAAACCGTAAAAACAAGTATTATGAGCAAGTGCGTAAAGCAGACTTTTTATGTTATCTTTTATTAAAATAATATGGCGAAGGATTCAGTCAATAAAATTGAAGCAATTTTTCTCTACAGAAAATTCGCTATTCTTTTCTTTTATGATAAAAAGTCAATAAACTCCTCGCTCGAAATTACATTTTCGAAATTCTAAACCACCATATGGAGTAACGTAATCTATTCCCCAAATAGATGTTGGGGAAATAAATCAAAATTTCATTTGGAACTTAGTTGAATAATTGGATGATGTAGTCTGTATCTGTAATTACAACATTACAAGCACTAACTCGACTCTTTAATTAAACTTTAACGAAAAAAAACCGACCATAAAAGAGTGTGGTAAACCGCTAAAATTCTCATCTCCTACTAAACGTAATGAATATATACAGCAGAAATAAAACAAATTTGTTTTCACATTCGTTAATTTAACTTCCACATCTAGACGATAAAGTTATGTACACGTTTAGCTTTTCCACTGTCACAAGCATATAAGGGACACATAGTCGTGAGGAAAATTCTTCCGAGAAATTCATCAATGAAGTAGATAGTCGAGCGCAGATTTTTGTTTTGACCGATACGATGTGTCGGTTAATTAACCTTTTACTATGTGAAATTTTATCTCCAAGTTTTTGTCGTCTAGAAATGATATTCCATACCTCCTACTTGGAAAACTTTATTTGATATTAATGTGATTGAGAAGGTTAGCAAAACCGGATGAGAACGAATGATTGAATAAGTGATGTATTGGAATGAATTTCACTACTATTTTTTGACCACCAGTGTAATGTGCGTCTGTTACTTCATTTGTTTAAATTATCATTTTGTGTTAGCCGCCAAATCTTGCACTTCTTTAGTTTTACTGTAAATTTCCCCATATAAGTGGACAGTAAGGATCGGAACAGGTCAGGTCAACCTGGATCAGGTTCAGGTCAGGTCACGACCCGATATTGACCTGAACCTGGTTGTGAGATTCAGGTCACGACCTGAATTGACCTGAACCTGTTTATGAGATTTAAAAATTGAAAATAAAGATACCCGTGTCGCGTCTTTTGACGAAAAAACTTGAAACCGGAAAGATTTTTCACTTTATAAATTCCTGAAATATGTGATTTGCGCCATTTTCCACCCAAATTCCACATAAGGTCTTAAGTTTGCCACTTTGCAACTACAGTAGTATGAGTAGTATTGTTCACTCAGTTCATCCAGTTTTGACTGATTCACTGAACTTTGTTTTGATGAAATGTCAAATCGGGACAGTAAATTTTAAATCTCAAACAAGTTTGTGTCGAAAATTTGTAGTATTTCGCGTAAAACAAAGTGATTCAGTTTAAATTTCGCACAGAAAATAGTTCCCAGTGTGCTCATGCTAGTGTCTTAAACAGAATTTAGGACAAATTCTCCGAAATAATTTTAAAGACAAATTAAGTTGGTCAAACATTGTGGGTGTTGTGAAAATCTCATTTTTAAAAGTAATTTGGTGTGAATTGTGCCATTCAGTGTTCAATTCCTTAATTTTATGTGCCTAGAAATTGCCTGCAATACGTTTCGTCGGTAAAATGTGAAGAAAACATACAAAAATATGTTGCCATTCAGGTAAACAAAATTCTTGACATGTCTGTTGTGAAGATAGTCGTAAGTGACACCACAAAACTGAAATTTTTTTGTCCGTTAATTTAAAAAATGATTTTTTGGCGGAAATGCTTTTATTTGAATGTGTGCATGATTCCGGTAAAATAAAATAGTGATAAAGTTACCACTATTGAGGACCTTTAAAATGGCATCATTGGTTAAATATGATTGGCATAGTCTATTGACCTGAAAACCGAAAAATGGAATCAGGTTGACCTGAAACCTGAACTGAAACCCACAGGTTTGTCAATTGTATAGAACTTATTTTAACATGCACAACTCTTGCTAATGAAGAATTATATTAAGTAAATAAGATTTTGATTTCAATGAATGGAGGTTGACAAGTTATTTACATGTTAGCGATCCTTTGAAGGGGTAGGGTAATTTGGCACCATGCAAGTTTGATGCGTGCCAGTTTCCACTGTAATGTGAATTTAGCACAGTGCCAGATTCACCATCTGAAGAGTAATTTGGCACCATGCAACTTTGGAAATTGGCACACGGTAGCCATAATAGAAAATTAAATAGTGAGTGGTGTGCTAATCATAGTTAGCCGTCTGTCACTATTAGTCAACATTATTTACCTATAAAGGAAAGGCTTGACAAACTGGAGAATTGTGATGTTTCGATTCGAGGAACGTTTGGCTGCTCGACGAAGATTGCTCAATAGGGCTGACGTAACTAATTTCGACTTTGTTCCTGCATTCATCGTGAACTCATTTTTCGGTGAATCGTCGTACAAAAAAACAGTTGCTTGTCAGTACCTTTGGCTATTTGAATGGCATCGACGCGAACATGCTCTTCTTACTGATCCGATGGAACGATTTGACGGAATTGAAAAAGAGGAAAATAACATCACTTTACCGTAATTTCGAAGATCGTCGATACCAATCAAGGTACTATTCATTCAATGTCCATCACAGAATGGTTATGTATCTAAATGGTGAATTTCGAAGATCCAGAGTAAGCAATGAATAAAATGATTTGTTAAAAATGTTGTTCTGTGTTTATTGATAAGAAATGATAACAAAAATTAGTGAACGTAATCTTAATTTAGCCACTCATCGCCAAAATATTTAGAACATAATTTTCGGACACGCTTATTCTCGTTGTCTGGTGTCGCGAATATAGCTTCGATGTGTTCATCGAACTCATTTTCCAATTCAACATCAGAGAGCTCGGCGGATGCTCCCTGACCGTTTTCAGTGTTGGTTTCAAATTTTTTTGTGGCTTCCTCAATGAGCCTATAATATTTCGGATGAATCATTGCTTCGGCACACTTTTCCAAAAATTGACCAATATCAATTTTGTTGTTTCGAAGGCTGTCGGTACACTCAGCAATAACCGTTTGCTGCTTTTCATAAATTTTTCTTTTTTTAGGGAACGCTGACGGCCCATTTGCTTCGAAATCAATTGCCAAAGCCCGATACTGCAGGTCTGTTATCTGCATGGCCTCAATGAAATGTTGTAGCGTTCCATGCCTAGGAATAATTGACGATTTGTTGAACACGCCATGCTTAGCTTCGATTGGATTAGTCGTTCGAATGACTTTCCCGTTTTTACAAATCATGTCCAATTTTTCTTCAGAAGAAAAATATCTTTCGTCAACCGTGGCAAAATTTTTTTTGAATTGATCAATTTCGAACGGATTTACAAAATTATTCTCAATGAATTGCATCATGTGTCGTCTGACCAGTTCAAACGCCGGGATCATATCGTTTAAGGGAAGTAGGGGAATCATAAAAACCTTCTTGAGCTGTCCGTAAAACCACAGCTGTTCCTCATCTTTGCATTTCCGAACGTAACACGTTAGTTTGTGTTGCACCAGACATTTAACAATGTTCTGATTTCGATGGAACAGACACAATGAGAATTTCGTGCCCTCATAAGTTTTAGCAATTGCATTTCGAACAGCCGGCTCATCATCAGTTAGAAATTCGTCGAATGCAGGGTCGGGTATGTTGAGAGACTTTCTATAGTCACCCGGGTAAAAATTTCGGTCTCATGAGACCACGAAAAAAGTGTTCTCAACGGTCTCATTTCGGTCTAAAAATGGTTGGTAGTCTCAATCCAGTCTCAAATTTATTTATTTTTTGTGATGAAACTTTTGGATGAACAAATTGTCATTTTTGAGATCTACTGAGTCTGAACGAGTAGTCTCTTTTCGAGTATTCTTTGGAGGAATTGTCGAGACTAAGTGAGCAGTCTCACTGTGGATAAGTTTTTAGACCGCGTGAGTCCGAACGAGTAGTCTCTTTTCGAGTATTCTTTGGTGGAATTGTCGAGACTAAGTGAGCAGTCTCATTGTGGATAAGTTTTCAGACCATATGAGATGGAGTGAGTGGTCTCTTTTAAAGAAATTTTTTTCTTCGATTTTTGAGGTTGGTTGAGTGGTCTCATTTAAAGAAAATATTTTCTTCGACTTTTGAGACCGGTTGAGTGGTCTCATTTGAAGAAAATATTTACTTTGCCTTTTGAGGTTGGTTGAGTGGTCTCATTTGACGAAAATATTGTCTTCGACGTTTGAGGTTGGTTGAGTGGTCTCATTTGAAGAAAAGATTTTCTTCGACGTTTGAGGTTGGTTGAGTGGTCTCATTTAGAGAAAAAATTTTCTTCGACTTATGAGACCGGTTGAGTGGTCTCATTTGAAGAAAATACTTTCTTCGACTTTTGAGACCGGTTGAGTGGTCTCATTTGCAGAAAATATTTTCTTCGACTTTTGAGGTTGGTTGAGTGGTCTCATTTGACGAAAATATTTTCTTTGTCGTTTGAGGTTGGTTGAGTGGTCTCAATTGAAGAAAATATTTTCTTTGACTTTTGAGACCGGTTGAGTGGTCTCGTTTAAAGAAAATATTTTCTTCGACTTTTGAGACCGGTTGAGTGGTCTCGTTTGAAGAAAATATTTTCTTCGACTTTTGAGACCGGTTGAGTGGTCTCGTTTGAAGAAAATATTTTCTTCGACTTTTGAGACCGGTTGAGTGGTCTCGTTTGAAGAAAATATTTTCTTCGACTTTTGAGACCGGTTGAGTGGTCTCGTTTGAAGAAAATATTTTCTTCGACTTTTGAGACCGGTTGAGTGGTCTCGTTTGAAGAAAATATTTTCTTCGACTTTTGAGACCGGTTGAGTGGTCTCGTTTGAAGAAAATATTTTCTTCGACTTTTGAGACCGGTTGAGTGGTCTCAATTGAAGAAAATATTTTCTTCGACTTTTGAGGTTGGTTGAGTGGTCTCAATTGAAGAAAATATTTTCTTTGACTTTTGAGACCGGTTGAGTGGTCTCGTTTGAAGAAAATATTTTCTTCGACTTTTGAGACCGGTTGAGTGGTCTCGTTTGAAGAAAATATTTTCTTCGACTTTTGAGACCGGTTGAGTGGTCTCATTTGAAGAAAATATTTTCTTCGACTTTTGAGACCGGTTGAGTGGTCTCATTCAAAAAAAAAATCGACTTTTGAGACGAACGATTTGTATTATTATCCCATACAATTAAATACATAAAGTAAATGCCCCATGTGAGCTACAAAGAAACTAAGTAATTAAAATTAAATATTTTAAAGGAAGGCGCTATTTAAGCTGAAGTTCTCATATAAACTAAAAACGCTAAACGCGCTACAAAGAAATATTATTAATTATAAATAAACGCTCTACTTGAGCTGAAACTCTTCACATATTTAAATTAACGAAGGAAAAGTCGTTCACGTAAATACCTATCCGGATTCGGCATTGTCTTCGGTGTTGTCGTCGGCCGATTGCATTTTCATAAGTAAAAAGTGGTTGACGTCAACGTCATCGGTGTACATTTCTTCGTCTTGGACAGTTTCATCATTTGAATTTTTCGTGTTTCGTTTCCGCTTCTTCGGAGGGGTGCTGCTTGAATCAGAACGTCGATTAGAATTCCAACGTCTCTTGTTTAAAAGCATTTTAATTTCGGGTGCGGTCTTCACGAAGCCAGTGTGCGTTTGGATATGACCTACCGTGAATGAAGATGTGAAAATTTATCAAAATGGAAAATTTTAACATTTAAGGGTCTTACTGCTTATGAATGCAATCTTAGATGGGTTAAGATTAGCCGAAGAAATGGTTTTCAGTTCTTCTGGGGTAAATAAAAACCCAGCTAGCTCGGTGATGTATTTGTTCATGTCATCTGGCATAATGAATCTACCTAGGAGCATTTCTTGCTCGCTACTTAATGTGTATGCTTGATTGGTAGAACGTACTGGATTTGGTGGAATCTGTAAAAGCAACTAATGTTTATCGAATATATGTGTATGTGAAGAAAAAATTACATTGGTGATGTCACATTTGCAATAAGCGAATCGGTCCTGAAGCACCAAATTCCGTGCCAACAAAGCGTCGGCTTTTCTTTCCAATTTTTCTGCTCGAACTTCCAATTTTTTTATAATTGCATTTTTCCTCTCCACCCGGAGTTTCATTCTCTCGTTGTCATTTGGATGTTTTCGTTCTTCGTAATCTGAATCTGAATCCTGGTCGCTTGATGCACTCCACTCTTCCACGGCCGCTGCCGGTTGAATGTTTTCCTTTGATTTCGATGGTTTCTTCGTGATTGTTGCCGGTGTCGGTGCCGTTTTGTTTGAATTATCACTTAGTTGGGTAACCTCTGCAACAACCTGGTCGCTTGATGCACTCCGCTCTTCCACGGCCGCTGCCGGTTCAATGTTTTCCTTTGATTTCGATGGTTTCTTCGTGATTGTTGCCGGTGTCGGTGCCGTTTTGTTTGAATTATCACTTAGTTGGGTAACCTCTGCAACAACCTGGTCGCTTGATGCACTCCGCTCTTCCACGGCCGCTGCCGGTTCAATGTTTTCCTTTGATTTCGATGGTTTCTTCGTGATTGTTGCCGGTGTCGGTGCCGTTTTGTTTGAATTATCACTTAGTTGGGTAACCTCTGCAACAACCTGGTCGCTTGATGCACTCCGCTCTTCCACGGCCGCTGCCGGTTCAATGTTTTCCTTTGATTTCGATGGTTTCTTCGTGATTGTTGCCGGTGTCGGTGCCGTTTTGTTTGAATTATCACTTAGTTGCGTGACAGCGGCTACTGTAACCTCTGCAACAACCTGGTCGCTAGATGCACTCAGCTCTTCCACTCGGGTGACAGCGGCTACTGACGCATCTGAAACATGCTTCTTTGGCTGACGAACAGTCGATTTGCCTTCAGCAGCTGTTTCCTTTGACAATGCCGCAATTATATATGCTGAGTTGGTTGTCTTAGCGATACTCTCATTAACTTTGTCCTGCTTTTTCATCCTCTTTTTCCTGATTAGAATTGTCCGTTCAAATTCCACTTCCGACTTTTCTGTGGACATCTTCTTCGGTGGCATTGACACACGTTTGTCTTTCAACTCACGTTGAGCGGACGAATACGAATCTTTGGAAATTTTGAACTTTCATGACCGGATATTCGTGGATATTTAAATTAACTCACCATATATTCGGTTGGACGTGAACCCCTTATAACATGCAGGAGTACTCGGCGTGAACAATTTGGAGTACAAAGTAACCGTGAAATTCGGTAGTGACTTGCGATCGTTGTGATAGAAGAAAAAGACAGGTTCTGACTCCTTGGTCGTATTTCGGAGTACTTCTGTTACTTCGACAGAGCGTGCAACCCAAGAGAGTGGCACTGGCAGTGTCACCTTTTTATTGTGTGCGAGTTGTATCAGAAGATGTTCCTCCGACTGTGACATGGAATGGTTCATCTGTGTCTCTGTATGGATTTTGGCTTTCTTTGCTCCTGTAAAGAATATAAGATAAAAATTGTAACAACGAAAGAGCACTGCATCTATGCTTTGTACGTACCTTTCTTCTGGATCCCGGAGGAATGTTTCATCTCTGTCTGGCTTTTGGCTTCCATCTGATCCTTCAGCAATGGCTCTGTCTGGCTTTTGGCTTCCATCTGATCCCTCGTCAATGTCTCTGTCTGGCTTATGGCAGAGGCTTCCATCGGATGGTTCATCTTTGCTTCTGTAAAGAATATGGAAAATAAATGTAACATCAAATCTCATCAACATTGGATTAGTCCAAAAACTATTTTTGGTAAACAAAACAATTTGATATAATTTGTAAGCAGTGCCTATATTCGCGAAAATATTTTTATGAATTTTCTCAAATTTTCACGAATTTCTCAAATTGTCGTGAATTTGAGAAAATCGCGAAAATGTGAGAAAATTCGTGAAAATATTTTTGCGAATATAGGCACTGCTATAGGCACTGTTTGTAATTGTCTACCTGTGAGTTATAAGTGAAAATTGTTCGGACTCGTGGAAAGGACTGCGTTGTTTCCAGTTTCCACATAAACGCACTTTTCATCAAACTCTCTGGCAGACAAAACTTGAAAATGACCTTCATACAGAACCGCTCGTAAGTGGTTCGTGTAAAACGTTAACTGATTTTTCGCGATTTCGAATTTTTTACTACAAAAAAATACTTGGTCATTCGATTTGTATATTGCGTAAATACGATGATAATCGCCGTTTGTAGCTTTTATGCAAGAGTCGTCGTACAGTCCTTTATGAGTGTACGATTTAATTAAATTCGAATGGATTGAAGCCGACTTGAAGAATTTTGTTTTTTTGAATTCATTTTTTGGGATTAAGTTTCTCATCAGATTCTTTTCTTTTAGAGTTGGCTCAGCACCCCTTCCAAAAAGAATTATATTATCTACGGTTTCAGTATTTTTTCTGTAGTTATCCTTCGAATGAATGTTCTCAATGCCACAATTTTCTTGCAATTTTGAATTTAACAAAAATTTGGTGATTATTTGATTTATTACGTCAGTTGTGCCGTTAACATAACTTTTTAAAATTCCATTCATATTTTCGAAAGGGAAATTAGAAAATGCCCATAAGGGGCCACACTCTAAAACCGACTTAATTATATGCGCCACTAAGTGTTCGTTGAAAACTTCATTTTCAGGTCCGTAAAGTTTCGGGAACTCGATCATAAATTCGTTTAACTGAGTTTCAGCCAATTTGAGTTCATTCATGGAAATTTTAACTTTATTTAATAAGTAAATCGCATTGGCAAATAGTTGAAAATGACGAATATAAATAGTCGGCAAAATATTGTCTAGACACACACCACCGTAGAAGTAAAGCCAATATAATTCATCAGTAGCTTTATAAAAGCTTCTGTCGCCAATCGACTGTGGAACTTTGCCGAACACACTGGGTGGTCTTATTTTCGCCAGTCGCTGATCTATGATTTCAATTTGATTTGGTCGGCCAACGTAATATTTATGATTATGGTTCTCCTGATCAAACCACAGCCCTTGTAATTTTCCAACGATCCCTCGTAAGCATAAGTGCATATAATCAGTAGGGATCCCCTTCACTACATCAAAATCTTCGATGAGAAAAAGGGGGGTCGGACCTTTAATTCCACGAATTTCAGTGCAAGTGTCTCCACCTTCTCGTATACTCACGACTGCCTTGGCATCTGCTAAAACGTCTTCGTGTGTTCGATTAGGGATTCCTTTCATGTAAGGATATCTCATAGAATTCTTAGATGGATTGTTGCCAGGATGAAGACAATATGGACATCCGTAATACCCGTTGAAAAGCATGCAGTTCAGCACTTTTGCTTTGGCTGGAGTATCGGCAGACAAGATGATTGCTCGCACGTTGAAGGACAACTTCGTTTTGTCGACGACGACAGTCAGTTTCCGTTGATTTAATTGGCCCAACTCATCTACAAAATGTCTGAAGAACAAACTGCAGTCTGGGTCTTTCCCATACCATAATCCACTCAATATCACATTCTCCTTTTTGAATCGATTTTCTTTAGGAAGTTCGTTTATGACCATTTGTAGAGGCCAAAGGGATGACTTTTTTTTAGATTTAAATATCTTGACACCATCCGTATTAAACGTTAATGATAACAAAGACGGAACTTTCGCCGCAATTGATTTATAATACGAGCCAGACGTAACATCGTTTAAAGTATTTTCGGTATCCGGATGAGCCGTACTACTTTCCCGATTTATAAAATGGTCTTTGAATCTTCCTACAATGCATTTCAATTGTTCCTCTAGTTTCAACTGAACAAAATATGCGGAATTTTTGGAACCTTTTAAATCATATTCAAAGTCACAATTATTACACTTCACTCGTTTGGAAGGAAAATCTAAAACAAGTTGACTTTCTTCGCCTGTGTAGGCTCCACATTTCTTACAATAGTAGTGCAAAATTGGTCGTTCAGTTTTGGGTAGCACCTTATGAAATAGGTATTTTGAGTTAGGTATGTCCGTGTTCAATTCTTTAAGTTTATTTATTAATTTCAATAAATCATCTAGCGCCACTAACTTCAAATTATGGCGGAGATAAAATTTTAGAATTAAAGTAACCGCAGTTTGATCAATAGCGGAATCTTCACTGGGTTCTGCAGACTCTGGTTCCATGTCGAATTCAGATGAATCCGAATCCTGATCTACGTCGCATTCAGAATCCGATTCAAAATCGACGCCGGTGTCCGAATCAAAATCGGTATCCGTTTCCACTTCGCCACCCCAATCAATATCCATTTCCAAATCAACATCCGTATTCCAATCAACATTCGTATCGGTTTCACATTCCATTTCAACTTCTTCATTATCTACATCGAACTTATCAACCGCGGACGAAACATTTATAATTTCTTTACGACGTTGCAATATAAGTGATCTTTTATATTTAGAAAATTTCGTCGATGGTTCCATTTTACGCAAAAATTAATTTAAACAAAAACCGAACACGTGTGCAAAGTAGTACGATGCGAGACATAATGTTAAAACAAAGAAACTTACATTGGAATAACAGTGTATTCTTCTGGAACTTTCACATGCGTTGATGAATTCTTCGCTTCGCCAATGCCTTTTTCCGTGATTGTTAATTCTTCTTCTTCCTCCGATGTTGATAGGTACTTGACGCGTTGCAATTTTGTAAAGTGATCGCAGTAAGTTGGCGGTTTTCTTCGTCTTCGTTTAGACGTGGAAGCAGAATTATCGTCGTCCGATGATGAAGACTCAACAAAACATATTCTCTGGAATATGTATCGGCTCATAATCTGATTACAGCCTAAAATATGTAGAGGTTTTACGTACAAATTAGCAATTAGCAGAGGGTTAACACACTGAATTATTATTGAATATAACACTAGCACGGTAAAAATTATTAATTCGAAAACAATGATTGAATAAAACTTACTTTGCTGGTACGGCCAATTTCAACTTCCCCTGCTAAATGACTCTAGCTCTACAAGATAAACGTATCTGCACCGAACGATTTCTTATTTGAATGAATATTCTTTGTAGAGGTCAGACATAACAACTAAACGTGTAGTAAGTAACAACAATAATATAATGACAGTAACTATGAATGTGCTGCCATCCCCTACTTGTTCCCAAAAGTTAACAACTGAAAACAGATGGCAGCATATTTTGTGTTTGCATGTTTAAATATCCAGAAGAACTTTTAGTATTTGCTGTACTTACAAGTCGACGAGAATATTTCCTTTGAATGAGACCTCTCAACCGGTCTCAAAAGTCGAAGCACAATATTTCCTTTGAATGAGACCACTCAATCGGTCTCAAAAGTCGAACAAAATATTTTCTTCAAACGAGACCACTCAACCGGTCTCAAAAGTCGAAGCAAAATATTTTCTTCAAACGAGACCACTCAACCGGTCTCAAAAGTCCAAGAAAATATTTTCTTCAAACGAGACCACTCAACCGGTCTCAAAAGTCGAAGCAAAATATTTTCTTCAAACGAGACCACTCAACCGGTCTCAAAAGTCGAAGCAAAATATTTTCTTCAAACGAGACCGCTCAACCGGTCTCAAAAGTCCAAGAAAATATTTTCTTCAAACGAGACCACTCAACCGGTCTCAAAAGTCGAAGCAAAATATTTTCTTCAAACGAGACCACTCAACCGGTCTCAAAAGTCGAAGCAAAATATTTTCTTCAAACGAGACCACTCAACCGGTCTCAAAAGTCGAAGCAAAATATTTTCTTCAAACGAGACCACTCAACCGGTCTCAAAAGTCAAAGAAATTATTTTCTTCAAACGAGACCACTCAACCGGTCTCAAAAGTCGAAGCAAAATATTTTCTTCAAACGAGACCACTCAACCGGTCTCAAAAGTCAAAGAAAATATTTTCTTCAAACGAGACCACTCAACCGGTCTCAAAAGTCGAAGAAAATATTTTCTTTAAATGAGACCACTCAACCAACCTCAAAAGTTTTAGCAAAGAGACTACTTGTTCATGCTCAAGCGGTCGGGTCTACGAACAGGACAGCAATGAGGCTACTCATCTAGCCTCGGAAATTGTAACAACGGTTCAAAATTAGAACTCCAAATAGATATATCTGATTTAGCAGCACGTGTAACATCGATGGCCGTCCGAGTTGAAAGTTAAGCATCATTCGTCGCGGTTAGTACTTGGATGGGTGACCGGAAAAAACATTACAAAAAGGTAAAAAAAAAATATTACTAATGATTCTACATAATTTCAGTCAATTTGGTCTAGCGAATTATAAGAAAAGTAAAGGGCAGTGGCCATCTATGAACTCAACAGAGAATTACAAATATTCACAAAAAAAAATCTTCCAATAAATAATATCGAACGAAGAAATGTCTCAATGGTCAAAAAGCAATATGAGAAGTCTCAAATGGTCTAGGAAAAACTCAAAAAAGAGAAGTCTCAAACAGTCTAGAAAAAACTCAAAAAAGAGAAGTCTCAAACGGTCTAGAAAAAACTCAAAAATGAGAAGTCTCAAACAGTCCAGAAAAAACTCAAAAAAGAGAAGTCTCAAAAAGTCTAGAAAAAACTCAAAAAAGTAGTCTCAAACGGTCTAGAAAAAACTCAAAAATGAGAAGTCTTAAACAGTCCAGAAAAAACTCAAAAAAGAGAAGTCTCAAAAAGTCTAGAAAAAACTCAAAAAAGAGAAGTCTCAAACGGTCTTTTTTATCCTCAAAAATGGTTTAAATAAGAGCGTATGTTTCTTCTCATCATAATGAGACCACTCAACCAGTCTCACAACGTCTAACAAATCCAAAATGAGACCACTCATCCAGTCTCACAACGTCTCACAACGTCTCACAAACCCAAAATGAGACCACTCATCCAGTCTCACAACGTCTAACAAATCCAAAATGAGACCACTCATCCAGTCTCACAACGTCTCACAAACCCAAAATGAGACCACTCATCCAGTCTCACAACGTCTTACAAATCCAAAATGAGACCACTCATCCAGTCTCACAACGTCTAACAAATCCAAAATGAGACCACTCATCCAGTCTCACAACGTCTAACAAATCCAAAATGAGACCACTCATCCAGTCTCGAACATCCTCCATAAATTTTGGAAATGAGACTACTCATCACTCTCGGATGAATTCCGATGAATTTTTGGATGAATTTTAGGTCTCAAAGGTTCGAAATACGTAGCCTCATCGAGTCTCATCTCCATATAAAAATTTCAGCCTCAAAAAGGTCTCACCGACACCTTTTTTTTTTACCCGGGCATCCAATATCTTGAATGCTATTTCGTAAGATTCTTGTTTCTTATCTTTAAGAAGGAACGTAATAGATAAGATAGCCTTACTTCGTTCGACTGGTTCAGTTTTCCACTGTCCACTCTCAACGTACCAAAGCATGTACGATTGTTTAAACCCAATCGGAGCCATCTTGAACGTTCCGTCGGACATTGCACTTTTCGATCTGAAAAAACGTTCCACCAAAAATTTGATACCCAAAACCACAACGCCAGCAATTACATCCTGCCCGATCAAGTAATAATCCTCCGGTTCTGTTCGCATCGACTTGACGATTTTCGTGCTGATTTTATCGATTACGTTGTCATCAATTTTCACAGCATCTGGTGTTATTGCTGACTTTCGATGAGAAGCTTTATTTAAAGCAGCAACCGCACGATCGTAGGTCTTATATCCGGAAGCAATGTCAGCTGCAGTGACATTGTTGTGATCAGCCGAGGCAGTGAGGATTTTTGAATGTGTGTCATATACCGCCTTGCTCGATCCGCCATACTTGCTCTTGATTACAACAGCGTTGTTCTTAACTGTTCGAGCAAAAGCCGTACCATAAAATTCCACGGAACACTCTACATGGTGCAATTCGACTCTGACTTGAAAAATTTCGACTCTGTCCATTAAAATTGCGGCTTCTTTGGCATCCAACCCGTTCCTTTTGTCTTTCGCGCACAATTGTCTGCACTTTTTGCATTCGTATCGGGGGTATTTTCCACGTCGCCGAAGAGTGTACTCACAGCCCAAATCATACTCGTCGACCGTGCCGAAAATGACGAAAAACGATGGATTGTCTCGTTTGGTTGTTAGCTTGGTCTTCATAATGGAAGGTTTATGACCTTCACTTATCAATGAGTTGGTCAGAATTTTTTCATCGGTGGACAGGAACGCGCAATCGTCTAAACAAATTAGGACTCCTTAAGTTTGTTTCATCAAATTTGTTTAGGTGAATTCACCTGCGTCGAGGTCAGCTTCAGAGCTTACCGCAGCACCATTGCCAGATGATGGTTCTATGTTGGCATTTGAAAAGTTATTAACCTGTCTTCGAATGTCGTTATGAGAGAATTTTACCTTCACTTCACAGCAAATTGTCATGCTGTACAATCAAATCAATCGACGTTATTGCTTTCGAGTTTCCAATCTTGGGCTCGTCGATAGAATGCGCGTCGACGTGTTCTGCGAATTATATATGCGTTTCGAATGGTCGCTATTTAAAATTGTAATATGCCACTACTACCTGAGCCTGAGTCTGAATCGTTGGACTCTACTATAATCATTTTAACTGATTCGAAATCAGACTCCCCTTGTAACGTATCCTCCTCATCAACGGACATCACCTCAACTGGAACATCGATCAATCCATCAGAATGTGTGGTGGGTCTCTTTTTTGTAATATTGTAATATTTTACCTGTTTCCATTGCTAAACGGAGCTGAAGTCTACGGACTCCACCCAGAATGAAACCAGCAGCCTCCGCCTCGCTTTTACATTCCGATAATTGCTTTTCAAAAATCAAAAGCTCGCTGTCTGGAATAATTATATTTTTTTCCAATTGTAATTGACCAGTAACCTTGTAGAACTCGCATTTAAGGTCTGGATTCGCTCCGAGTTAAACTTATCCATTTTCTTTTCAAATGAATTATTTTTCGCGAAATTACACGTGACTTTTACGCACAAACTAAACGATATAATATTCGCAAATTTTCCGTCAAAAAAATCACGGAATGAGTGATCGTTTTTTCTTATTTCAATAAGATCGTTTATAGGAGTTATAGTTTATAGGAGCTTGTGAGACAAATTATTGAATTTCTCTCTGTGCCTTCAAAGCCATAGCTTTTTTGCGACCTTTTTTAAAAGGACGAATTTCCTACGTTTTCCAGCGAAAGGACGGAAAACGACAATTCCTCCAAGACATCGCACCTTTTATGCAAGATTTCGTAAAAGGACAAATTTTCTAGTTTGGAGACAAATTATTGAATTTCTCTCGGTGCCTTCAAAGCCATAGCTTCATTATGTAAAAAGTCAAATTTCTTAGTTTTGACTGCGAAAACTCGCAAAATGACAAATTTATTGACTCACAGACTCAATCATAACTTCCAGATTAAAATGAGTTAGCACAAAACTGGCACACAAGCTTCGTTGCGTGTGCCAAATTCTCAAAAACCTAGGAAAAAAGGTAATCTGGCACATGTGCTAGATTCCACTTCATGTAAGGAATTTGGCACACGCTACCCGTGTGCCAAATTCTCGGATCCCCTTTGAAGTCAAAGTACTTTTTCATTTCATACAGTGTCGTTATCAGTTTAAGTTTTTGATTGTTTGTAATAGTTTAGTTTAGTTTAGTATGAGTGGGTGGGGCGAACCCCTGCACCTAAGCCTCCAGTGGGCCTGTTGTGCTTACCCATTATGTTATGTGGGAGGATGTAGGCTCCTAGGCATTTGGCTCTTTCAGTTATGTACGCTGGGCATTTACATAGGAAGTGTTCGGATGATTCTATTTCTCCACATTTGTTGCAGTGGGGGTCGTTGTGTACGCCGATTGTATGGGCGTGTTTGTTTAGGAAACAGTGACCTGTGAGGACGCCGGTGATTCTTTTGATGTTTTTCTTGCTAAGCGATAGGAAGTATCTTGACTTCTTTTGGATAATTGAGATGTTGTTTTTAGATTGGCGGGCGTGGGTGATAGACTTCCAATGTTTCGTGAAAGCTTTTTTTTCCATTCTAGGTTTACTTTTTTGAAATAAGATGGGGGAGCTTTTAGTCGAGGCTCTGGCCCTAGAGGCAGTTTTTCTGCGCCTGCTCTTGCAAGCTCGTCGGCCAGTTCGTTACCTTCAATATTACTGTGTCCTGGTACCCATAATATGGTTACTGTGTTGGTTGAGGCGAGTCTTTGGATGGTATCGTAGCAATTCAACACCAGAGCCGATTGGAATTTAAAGGCACTGATAGCGTCAATTGAACTTTGGCTGTCCGAACAGATGCAGATTTTTTGATCGTGGGTGTTTCTGATCAGGAGTTTCCTGCCACAGCTAAGGATGCCATAGATTTCGGATTGGAATATTGTGGCCGTTCTCCCCAATGGGAATGAGTGAGATTCTTCCGTTTCTCGGCAGTATATGCCTACACCAGCGAGGTTGGTTTTTCTGGATCCGTCTGAGAACCAAGTGAAATTGCTGTCGTTGTCGATAGCCTTATTTACTAACCAATCATTCCTAGATGGGAATTTGGTTGTAAATTGTTTGTCGAATCGGTAGGTTGGGGTGATGGTATCAACTGGCATGCCAATTTCTGGATTCTCGGATTCCATTTTGGTCCACAGGCTGGCGTGACCATAGCATAGAGGTCAGTTTGTCAGTTTGTTCTATTGAGAGGGCCCTTGGACCATAGTTAGTTTTGATTAGTTGTGAGGATTGGTGCAATCTCAGGCAGGTGGCTCTGGCTGCTGATTCTATGTAGATGTGCCATGGTTCGATATTGAGCATTGCCTCTAAGGCTGCTGTTGGGGTGGTTTTCATCGCACCTGTGATGCTAATCAGAGCAAGTCTTTGGATTTTAGCTAATTGTTTTTGGACTGATTTTATGTGGCAACGCGGCCACCAAATGAACGAGGCAAATGCTATTCTTGGACGTACTATCGCGGTATAAATCCAGTGTGAGACTTTAGGTTTGAGACCCCAGTTTTTACCGATAGCGCTACGGCACATCCACAGGGTTGACAGACCTTTTTGAAGGCAGAGTTTAGCGTGAGGAATGAAGCTGAGCTTATTGTCTAAGGTTAGGCCTAGAATTTTTGCCGAAGTGGATAATTCGATTGCTTTACCGAAGATTACTGGTGCTTTAAAGCCTGATACTTTCCTTTTTTTTTTGTGAAAAGAACTAGTTTCGTTTTCTCCGTATTTACCGTTTGTTCTTGCTGTCTGCACCAATTTTCTATTAATTTGAAAGCGTTTTGCATAAGATCGCAGAGGGTGTTTATAAATGCGCCAATTAGGATGACGCTTAGGTCATCGGCAAAACTTTGTGAGAAGTAGCCTGAGTCGTTGAGGATTTTCAGAAGGCTGTCTTTCACTAAGATGTAGAGTAGCCTTTGGTGACTGTGATGGCTATGGTTACACCATTGAGACTTGCTGATACGATTCTACTGCTAAGCATGGCGTAAATCCAGCTAGTGATTGTTTGATCGAAATTGTGATCCACACACGCGTTGGTAATTCCGAGGAATGTCATGTTACCGAAAGCGTTAGACAGGTCGATGAGTCCACCGAGTGCAAATTGGCTGTGTTCGAAAGCCTTTTCTATTCTGTGTGTTAATTGGTGCAGTGCTGTTTCTGCAGACTTTTTAGATTGGTAGGCGTTGGTTCGGGTGTATAGGGAATTGTCTCAGGATTCCGTCCCTAAGGTATCTGTCGATAAGTCTTTCCAGTGTTTTTAACACGAACGATGTGAGGCTGATGGGTCGAAAAGCTTTGGCTAGTGTGTAATCTAACTGCCCTAGTTTAGGGAATACTACTTTTGCTCCTCTCCAAGCTTGTGGAATGTGAATGTATTGAATACTAGCGATAAATATTTTTTGCAGGGAGTTTGCGATGAGCCCACAACCATTTTGTAACATTATGGGAATGATGTCATCTGCACCGGGGGATTTGATCGCAGTAAATGAGTGTATAGCCCATTTGATTTTGTCTTCTGTTATGATTTCTTCGGTAACTTTAATGTCACCCGTTCTTAACAAGTTGGTTGGAATTGTTGGGCTGTTTCCCGCGGTAGTGTAGAGCCTGGGAAATGGAAATCCAACAAGTGATTTAGGGTGGAGGCTGCGTCTTCAGTGAATTCTCCGGATGGTAATTTAAGGGTTCCGATAGCGCAAAGAGGGTCTTTAGCTAGTGATTTGACTAGCTGGGAAGTGGCAGAAGAGGATGTTACAGAGGCGCACATTTGTCTCCATAGGAGTCTCTGGCAGTCTCTGGCAGTTCCTGATGGCTCTGTTATATTTCTTTTGTGCTAGTCGTCTGCTTGCTAAATTCTCTGGTCTACCGTCCTTTGCTCGATTGAAGGCGGTTCTTAGTTCCTTTCTTAATTTTTTGATATCTGGTGTAAAGAATTCTGCTGCTCTACCTGAATGTATGGTTTTTTCAGGGCAGGCTACTTTGAAGCTATGAGTCAGAGCGTTGTTTAAGGCGCTGGCTGCTAGGTCTAGCTCTGCTGCTGAATTGATTGATGAGACTTTTGGGGTTATTTGTTCTAGTTCTTTGTTGAACTTTTCCCAGTCTGTTGCCTTAGGGTTTCTAATTTTGGACTTTTCAATGAAGTCTGTTTTGATATGGAAGGTAATACAACGGTGGTCTGATGTGAGAATTTTATTTGTAACTTTCCAGTTCTTGAACATGTGCGCTGTATGTATTGAAGACAGGGTAATGTCTAGGACCTCTTTCCTGTTTATTGTTACAAAAGTGGGCTCTCTGCCCCGGTTGAGAGTGATTAGATTAGATGCTAATAGAAAGTCTAGAAGGGCGTCAACTTGTTGGTTGCAGTCCGTGCTACCCCAAACCGTGTGATGGGAGTTGGCGTCGCAGCTACATAGTAGCGGTAGGTTGCATGATTTCGAGTAATTTACTAGTTCGATAAATTCATTGTTGGGAGGCAGGTTGTTAGCGTCATACGGGATGTAGATTGATGCGACAATCATTTTTGCTTCCTTTCCTTGAACTTTGTATTTCAGTATTGCCGCGGTGAGATCACCTCTACAGAATTGTCTTAGTGGCAGAATGTCAATGTTTTTTGATGATAGAATACAAGTTCTAATCTTCTCAGGGCCTATGTAGCTGATTATGTTAAACCATCGAAGGTCTAATTTGCTTATGGAGTTTTTCCTAATGTAAGGTTCTTGAACTAGTATAATGAAAGAATTGGACTCTAAGGAGGTTTTGTTGAGTTCCAGTGATGCGGCGACGCAGTGTTGAATGTTAATTTGTGCGAATGCTAATTTGCTGTTTGACATCTAACTGAGTCTATTTCCAGGATTATAAATGTTGCCGGGCACTGTCCTGATATTGGCTGTGACTTGTCTTGGTATTAAAATACTGATGAGGGTGGGCGCCTGTGGATGCCTCAGTACTGAGAGAGTTAAAACAATATTCATTTTAGTATGCCGCAATTTATTGAACGAGAGAAAAAAAAACAGTTTTTGAATATCAGAAGGTAAATGGTTGCAGTAGATTAGCGTTATTGTACATATTGCGTAGATCATGTTCACTGTTCGAATGGTTTATTGGTGACGGACATTTTGATGGTTCCTAACCTAACATGTGGACGGAACCCTATGTTCTTGAGCGCTTGAGCAGACCCATGTACCAGGTTTGCTTTCCTTTATCAACTTTCGTGCGGAAACCGTACTTTCAAAACTTCGTGTCGATTGTTGCGTTTTGTGCGTTGATGATGGAGAAGAGAGCTGGTGGAAGAAATGTTGGGTGTGGCATCTGGAATGATGCTTTTAACAAAGTGGGTGGTGGGCCCACAACTGACACTGATAGTTGGGCATTATCCCAAAGACCCCTGGAGCTCTGGTACCGTCTTTTCTACCCAATTCTTGGTGAATGAGTTGCTGCAGATTAGTCGGAGCTTAGTTCCATCGAAGCACGGTGGTTCATCGAAATTCAACTGTTCGATGTCATCATTAGCGAAGAGCGCTGTGCTCAATTTTTCTTGTAGGATGTCGCTTTGGTCGGTTGTCATATCCGGTACGCCCTCGGCTGATTGAATGTATATTACGTGGCCATCGCTGGTGGCTTTAACCACATATGCCATTGTTGTGTTGGCGAATAGAACGGTACGTAGTTTCTTAGCAGGGTTTCGATTGTCCGCCAACGAGTTATTGTTGCTTCTTCCTCTTTTCGCTTTATCGTTGTCTCGGTTATCCACAAGTGTACTGTTTGACATCGAATCTTTGTTGTTGCCAGTGGATGTCCCGTGAATTAATCTCACATACAAATTCGATAGGTTGCTGGATATGTTGTTGATTTGGTTTTCCAGGTCGCTCGGCGGTTTTGGAGAAGCTGATTCGTCCGGGTATAGAAGCTCTTGTTCGCGTTGCTCGTCGATTTCGATAGGAACGGGCGGTGGCATGACCCCTTGTTTCCTGTTGGAGATTGAGGATGTTAAGTGCCGGTGTTTTCAGATAACTTACTTTGTGGTGCTGTTTGGCGAGTGACGATTCTATTGGAGTTATTTCGATTATCGTCGAGATCCAATAATGTATCTTCCAAAAATGGCGGCTGATGATTACATAAGAATATAAGGCACATGGTTGGAATGCTTGGAAAAGACATTCAGAACTTGGTGAGAATATAATTGAACTTACGTGTACGAAAAACGCCAGGTGATACCGATTAGATGCAAATTTTGATTGGTAATTCGACCCTTTTTTCCCAGTGATGGAAATTGTATCAGTCACGATGTCTGTAGAAATTTTTCTTTTGTATTGAAATGTTGTGATTAAAACTGGTGTTGCTGACTCAACATTTTCAACAGTATTGAGATCTGTGTATTGGCAATTGTTAACTGAGGTATAAGCTTTATGTCCGACTGGGACATTGTAATTTAGATTTGTGATTGACTCGGCGAGAGTCTTTCGTAAGTGTGTGTGCACTTTTTGCTCGGTGAGAGCGGTCATTTCGATTGATTGATGTCTGACGAGGACCTTTTTACTTGAAATAGTGATCAGCTCGACGAGAGCGTAATATATGATTTTGTGATAAGCGAGAGAGCATGTGTTATTGCGCTGTATGCGTGAGCACCTGCGATTATGTTTGTTATCTATGTAATTGTTGGGTAAGACTGCATGATTGTTTGTAATAATATTTATCATCTTTTGACTCATAGAAAATTTTATTTAGTAGAAATAGGAGCGACGAAATGTTTGATTCTATGTCTTTCCAAGCTTTTTCGGTTATATCACATACACTGATGCTACTGCTCATTACTTTTGAAGTATTGGTCAATAACGGCATTTCCTGAATCGTTGATTCAACTGGAATATGAACAATGGGGTTTTGCTTATTCTTTGTAGCCAAAAATTACATGTGAACCGAAATGTTCCTATCTCGTCAGCTCTAAATGTTTTCAGTACACGAATTCACTTTATGCTAGTGCTCTTGATATTTACATATTGTTTGATGGCGAAAGAACGAGTTATTGGAAATGAAAAAATACATTGACAAGCACTATCGATTCGATAGTATCGAAGCGAGGAATCGATGTACTGGACTTTTGGAAACCTACCCATACAATCTAGTTCTTTGGTCATTGAACAAGATTTTTCGAATGGCGTGGATGTGGTCAGTCCAAACACATCGTTTACTTGAAAAAACTTTACAGACAAAAATGTGCCTCAAATATTGATACAAAACGTAATTTCTAATGAAGAACAGATATGGCTATTTTCACATTACTTCTCAGAATTTTACAAAATTCAATGGAGTTCTACAGAACAACAAAAAAATTAAGATGAAATTCTTGTGAGTTTTATAAAATTCCCAGGAGTAATGTGGATATCTGCTGGCATTAGCCATATATTATCGTTTCTTTATAAAACTCTAAATTGTGCATTTCAAATATTTCAGGTCAATCAGGTCAGGTTCAGGTCGGTTCGGGCTTGAACTGATTTTTTCAGGTCAGGTTCAGGTCGGTTCGGATTCGACCCAATTTTTTCAGGTGAGGTTCAGGTCAGCAAAAAACCAACCTAAACCTGAACTGAAAAAATCGGGTCAATGAGTTTCAGGTTCGACCCAAAACGACCCATTCCGAACCTTAGTGGACAGTAGCCAGGGCGCATCGTTTTTTTTTTCGTTTTTGTCGATAACCGATCTTAAGAGAACCCTCTGAAGATGATTTGCCCCATTTTTGTTACGTTTTTTCAATGAGAACAATTAGTATGAAAATGTACAAAAAATAAAAACCCTGAGAGCAATAACAGATGACTAGCCATTTTTTAAAGATTTGCTTTGATCTTAATTAAGTAGTAGTAATACCTATTACGGTCGACAGAGCTGACTAGTGGTAACTAACCACAGAGACTAATCATTCACGATTAGGAAACACTCTATGAACTATGTCTGACACGGGAGTCGAACCCATGACATATAGGGCGTGAGTCCATCGCTCTACCGATTGAGCTACCTGAACGATCCAAGCAATGATTAACCGCAAGAGGAAAACAGTTTCTAGAGCTTTTCCAATTCTGGATAATACACAACCGCATCGTTTTTTCAAAATTCAAAAATGGAAAAAAACAAGATATTTCGATGCTTAAACTTTCACGAAAAGAGGAAACCAAAGTCGATTAACTTAAAATACAAAAAAAGTATTCTGTTGCACTGTTGCAGATTCGTTGCCGGTATTCAATTAATCCCCGTACGAATCATAATAAATTTTTGATTAAACACAGCATAATTTCTATTGATTTTCTTTGCATATTTATAAATCCTTAAGCTTGCTGGTAGTTCAAAATTTCTTTCCGCAAAAATATATTGCGAAAAATAAAATTGTTTAAGAACAAGTCTCTATTATAACGTATAATACCATACCATAACGAATAGAATATAGGTATATACGTCGAACGTTCTATACAGTCTTTATATAATATAAATCGTGTTGGTAAAGAGTATTGGCAAAAAGTAATTCACGATTGAAATTATTCATTGTGGCAAATCCGGATTGAGTTAAGCAGAAAATTTTTTTTGTGGAAAAGTTCTGATTGCTGTGTGGCTTTTAAAGCTCGCTGGGGTATGATGAATACTTTAGCAACTGAACTGTGGTATTCGCTCATTAAACTCTTTCAAAATTTCGAAATGGTTTTAATATTCTCATAAAACAACTTTAACGCTACGAGTTTGACTAGCGCCTGACCCAGCGGTGGATCAGGTACCTTGACTGATTTCTTGTATTGACATCTATTTATGTTAGTTGCCGGAAGTTTTTTGCATACTGTAGACCTCTTGTTAAAATCATTTTTGAGACCATTGTTGTTGAAAAACCTTTATTTTTACCACTTTTTCGTTGACAAAGGTCTCAATAAATGACAAGAGGTTTAGACTATGAAACCAACTACCGACAAGCATATATTGCCTTATGCGTGCTGAAGAATATCGGAAAATGTTTGTTTGCGATATCCGAGTGATCTTCGACCAACAGCATTTGAGAAACACCTTATTGTACAATTATTATGATGTAACGAAAAAATGTTCTCAAACACGAATCAAATCATGACTATTTTGAATAGGAATCATCCTTGATTCAAGCCACAAAATTTAAAAAAAAAGTTCATTGAAATCGGTGGGTAAGTATAGCACATTCGTGGTGGCAAACTATCTTAAAGATCCGACACACAATTAGGTAAATTGCTTACCGACACTCATTTTCCAGCGGAAGACCCTTGACTCCAGTCAAGGGAATTTACAAGCAAACAACGAAAGGACAATTTTGATGTTAAAAGACATTGAGAAAATAGAAAGTCCAATGGGTATGTGTAACAATGACGTAGAAATATTTTTACGGATTTTTGACCCTCTCGTCTTTTTATTTCAAATGCCAATAGCTTGCGACCCGAAGGGAAGGGCTCTATTTGTCAAATACTTGTCAAATAACAACTTGGAACCTCGTAAGTACAATGCTTTACGTGATTAGGCAATGTAAATGAAAATGAAAACACGAAAAATCTATTACTTCTTTTAGTAAAAGCATCGCCTAGCAATTTTATTAAGGCATACGACAGGCCAGGTCTTTGAAAGAAGTTGTTTTACATATTTTTGTATGTTTTTGGAAAAGCCCAGTAATGTCTGCTGTTACCACCATTCTTTATATGGAGTTGTTTTCATCGTTTTTGTTTGAAGAAGGGCCTAAATTACGATTTGACTATACTTATACGGTATGAACATGTAACCATTGTTTTCGAAAAAATTCATGTTAATAGTGGATGGGTTTCTAACGAAAAATTTTAATTTTTTACCAAACGTGCTATAAACGTGCTAGAACTCAATTGCAAGCACTAACAAATGTAAAACTTAATGAGTCAGCAAACTGAAATTAAAGATTATGTTCGTGCCAACACATGACAAAAGAAACGCTTTATTCTTAATGTCAAGGTGTGTACAGAACGCAATAAATTTAAGAATCTTATAAAGTCAAGATGCAAAAAGTGTTCAGGTTTCTTAACCGTCTTCTGTATCGGTTCGGTTTAGCATTTTATCGCATACGCGGTGTGATTCCCCGAAAAAAATATTCACCTAGGATATATAAACAAACATTATACTTCTGTAAATTGTCAAAGTGTCATTCGCATATCTTGTTGTCTCGTTTTCGCTTATGCGATAATAGTATTTTCACACGATTTGAATTTTTTTTACTTTTGCCCCGAGTGATGCATACTATTTTTTATGCCAAATACTGCGGAAGATTTGTATTTTCGGTCCGAAACAAAACATAAATTTAATGAAACTGTTGAGTTATCAACAAAATTTGCTATAAAAACTGTAAAATGCCGAAAAGAGCGGGGGTCCAGGGGGCGGCAGCCCCCTGGTATAAAAATAAAAATTATTTAACAGATAAAATTACAATAAACACACATTCACTTGCTAATAAAACATTTGGTTATCGTCAACACAACACTACACTCAATGCGTACTTTCAATCAAGTGAACATGTGCTTTCGTGACATATGAGGACCGAAAGTAAAATGATGACAGTGACATTTACTTTCGGTCCGCAAATACGCAAGCCCACGGGGCGAAAGTAAAATGATGACAGTGACATTTACTTTCGGCCCAAGGCCTGAATTTTTTTACTTTCGGTCACCATTTGAGGACCGAAAATACAAACTTTCGCAGTATTTGGCATAAAAAAAAGAATATGCACGTATGACAAGCCGTCTCGGCAAGCCTCGACCGCTTTGTCATACGTGCATAATATTTATTATAACCTGCAAAAATTACTTCTAACGCTTATGTCTCTATTTAATACAAATTTACGAGGGGTCGAACAAGTGAAAATTTGTTGAAAACAATAGTACATTGAATGACAAGGGGCGAAAGTAAAAAAATTCAACCGTGTGCGAGAGTTGGAGCCCGCGCCGAAGGCAAGGGCTCTAATCGCACAGGTTGAATTTTTTTACTTTTGCCCCGAGTCGTTCATACTATTTTTTTTGATACCAACATTGAAAATTGATACGTATCGCAAACATCGCAACAAAATGTTGACATAAAAAGGCATTTAGCGAGAAAATGCGGGGGTCCAGGGGGCGGCAGCCCCCTGGTATATGAAAAATTTAATAATTTAGCCATCACAACAATAACACACACAAAAATTAAGATATAACTAACAAATCATTCAGTAACAATAAGTATCAACTTTGTATGCTAATTTCAATAAGAACACTGGCGCACAGTGCTTTACAATTTTGATCAAAGTATTCTGCATAATATGAGCGGATTTTGTTGACAACTCGACTCATTTCTCTCATTTTCTGTGACGTCAGTCACTTTCGCTGTTCGTTCAGTTGCGTTCGCTCTTCGTTAAGTACTTTCTCCCCGTGGGATGCATTTTTTTACTTTCGCCCCTCATATGCGGGGCGAAAGTATCATTTTTCATTGTTGGTATCAAAAAAAAATTTAAAGTTACTGTTTGTTCAAAAATGAAATGCACAGTTTTTAGTATTTCGAGACATTTCAAAATTGCAATCTGTCAGATAGTAAAGGATGCGTTTAATTACCCGGCGCATTAAAAGATTTGAAATTTGAATGATTTTTTCCACAGCTACATATTTTTGCATGTTAAGTTTCTTACATTTTTTGCAGATAGCATTTTAATAGCAGGAAACTTAGATTTCGTAGGAAGAATTCGCGGACGGAAAAATGTAAATTTATTTTGAGTCTGAGTATTGTTCTACATCTATGATTTCTCTTAGATCGTGTTTCTATTCAAACAAATCGATGGTCTTTGAATACTCAAATCTGTAGAAAGACCGTCTGCTTCATACATTTAGCAAATTTTTTACAAGAAGTTTTATCAGCACTTGAAGTGACGATATTGGAAACACGAGTAAGCATCAGGGAAAAAAAATTTGTCAACAATTATTTTCTAAAAATATATAAATATTTGGCACAAATATGTAAATATTTGTAACAAATAAATTCGCAATTTATTTGTGACAAATATATAAAATATAAAATAATTTTAAATTATTTGTTATAAATTTATTAGAAATAAATTCAAAATTATTTGTCATAAATATTTAAAAAAAATTGTGACAAATAATTTAAAATATTTGTCATAAATAATTTTGAATTTATTTCTCATAAATATTTGAAATATTTGTGACAAATATTTAAATATTCGAACCAAATTTTCAACATTAAATTTGCTTCGAATAATTGAATTTTTTTCCGTGATGATTTTTTGCTGCTAATTGAAGTTGAACAGTTAGCCGCTGTACAACACCATCGATTTCTTTGAATAAAGACACGATCTAAGAGAAATTATAGATGTAGAACAATACTCAGACTAAAAATAAATTTAAATTTTTCCGTTCGCAAATTCTTCTGACGAAATCTAAGTTTCCTACTATTAAAATGCTTTTTGCAAAAAATGTAAGAAACTTAACATGCAAAAATCTGTAGCTGTGGAAAAAACCATTCAAATTTCAAATCTGTTAATGCGCCGGTTAATTAAACGCATCCTTTACTATCTGACAGATTGAAATTTTCAACTGTCTCGAAATACTAAAAACTGTGCATTTCATTTTTGAACAAACAGTAATTCATCAAACAATTTTCTATAAACCATGTGTTATTACCGAAATCAAAGTTTTTTAAGCTTTGTATTTTAATATCAAAATGATTTCAAGTCAACTTGAAAATTTTCAGGTTTTGTTATCAGGGCAATTTCAGGTTTCAGGTCAGTTTTCACCTGACCTGAAATTTTCAGGTTCACTTGACACGATAGTAACCCTTGTTTAAAACTTTCATTCTAATTAGTTTTAATTTCTTTATTTTAATTACTTATGCTTACTGGCTACAATTTACATCTGCTCACCTCAACAGCTAAATATAAAAAAAGAGATCGAGACCATCGTTCACCCGCTGAGGAATATAATATCTCTCCTTCATATTTCTACACAGAACACAAGTCTACATTAATTTCTGGAAAAAGCTCTCGTGTAATTATACAATTCAAATATCGCGGTTACTTCAAATGTTATACAAGTCGAATATTATACAACCCTTAATTTTGAATCTGTTATTCATCTGTTATCGATAGCAACGACGAAAATAATTACAAGCTCTGGGTAATATGGTCATTATATAGTAAAATGCATGTTAAAAAAATTGAAGTACAAGATTTGAAATCATCTGATTAAAAATACTTTGATCGATGGAAGTAATAGACCCGATAATAATACTGGTCATATGTTTGCCGTCAGTAACAAGTTAAATCTTGTTTTTACTTCAACAAACATTTACCAGCCAGAGCTCATCGTTGGTGATAACCGATGAATAACCATTCCAAAAAGGTTGAAAGGAATCGTTTAAAAACCACTTCAGGTGGCATACACACACTCAATCATTTTATACACGTACAATGATAAATTTTTATCGACAATAACAACAGCTAGTAACCATTGTTCAATGTTACAATCGTGGTAAATCTTCAACAAAAGTGTAGCTATGAAAACTCATAGACGTGCAAACGTATCAGAAGTATTACAGATAACAAAATCTTTTACTTCACTTACATCATTAGTCAGAGCTTGTCGTTTATTTTTGTCGTCTTTATCGATAGTAGGTGGTCCAATCTTGGCAGTTGAGAATTGGAACACTGTAAGTTATACGCGTAAGACCATATTAGAAACAGAAATCTCATAAATAGAATTTGTAATTAAACGTCCCATAAAACTGGATACAAATATCTTTTCTCTTACTACAATCCTCAAATTTATTTACATTCGAAGCAGTCATCATAGCTTGTATGATTGGTGAATGTGTTGCGATCCCAACCTAACTCTGGTAGAATTAAAGCCAGGTGGAATAATGCTGCTTAAATAACCGAAAAATGACTGTGTTACAAGATGAAAAATGTTTTAATTCATAATACAACAGAACGACGGTTCTATGGCATTGTTGCCCAATGTGTATCTCAGCCCAAGCATTAAAGTTAAGTTATGTTAAATTAATCTATCTGTTTAAAACTCCCGGTAAGTTTTTGTGTTCAGGAGATATAGAAATCGCTTGAATGTATAACATCCAACGGTAATAGAAAGCACAAAACCGAACCCTCGAAATTATACAACAGGTAAAACGTACCGATGGAAAACGTAATAATTAAACTAAAATTAATGAGGGCAATTTGCTCCCTCATTTACGATTTATGTCACACGCAAAAACGCATTTGTAGATTTTCAGGTTGTTTTGGTATTCAGCGGCAGATTTTTTTTCCATTTTTTTTAACTTAAATTTTACTTTATATATACGTGAGACTTGTTAAACGATTACAAGCATTTTTCGTACGTTTTTTATTTTTCTAATTAATGCTTCCCCATTAGGAAATGGAATTACATGAAGAGGGTTGTTTTTGGTGTATGTGTGTGCGTCTTCTTGAACGGTTTGTTGTTCGTGACTGACAAACATTTTGACTTTTCGTTTTGCCTAATTTGAATTAAATTGGTCATAACTTTTTGTCACAAATCAACGGCAAGTCTTTTAATTGGGTTTCTAAGTCTCAACGTGAACCAACATTTTTTTCCCTCGTACCGAAAAGATATGCCATGTAAACTGGTTGTTTGTTTGTTACACGAGATAATTCTGTTAAAATGTGCGTCTGCGTTTGTGTTGTGAAACCATCATGTAATACTAAACCATTTTAATTCGGAAAAAAAGCTCTAACATTTTAAAACTTGAAATGGAAATGCTGTCAGAAGCAGGTGTTTGGTTTAAATAGCTTGAAAAGAAATGTTTAAATTTTGTTTAATTTATTCGTTGTCGACGGCTCATATTTTTTTTGCAACATTTAATATATAAAGAAAAAACCATTGAGCAAACCCTACTACTACCCAACACCTCTCAGAGACACGCTACATAACACGCTCGTGTTACAATAAGAGGAAGTATACTTTTGTATAAATATAGAACGTGAAACAGTCACATGTATCCAACACTAAACCAATAATGCTTAGTGCTGTTTGATTTCGCAACCAATTTCTATCTGCAAATTAAAGCACTCTGCTGAAGTTTGTGGAAAATTTCCCGAAAAAAAAACCCGGAATACCTTGTAGACCTGTGAAAACTGAAATGAATGCGGGTGCAACCATCGTAAAAAAGCAGCATACATTTTACGTAAATATTTGAAAGAGAACTTATTCGGTTCGCAACAACAAATAGACTTCATGCGGTTGTGTATTACTTTGCACCGCGAATTGCAATTACTATGATTGCAGCTGTATCTCTTTTTAACCGTAAAACATAAATGAAGAGCTGACATACAGAAGCAATTTTTTAATTGCAATCCTTTCAACGTCGGCACAGTATTAATCATTCATATGGCATTCAATTCTGTATGCTTAAAATCGCTTGAATAGAAACATAACTAATCGATATGATGTGCAGTTTCAGTTTATTTTTCTACCTTTTGTCTCATGTGTGGCACGAAAATACGCTATTCATTTAACCACATTAAATGTTGTTAAAAGGTCGGCGCAACGTACACTATCTATAAATTGTAACTTAAAAGCAATTAGAAACAAAGACTGAGTGTGGAAGTGCAAAGGGGCAACGTGGGAACATTTAGGTCTGGCGGTAAGGTGATTATGGCGATTATTACTGTCTCAGAATAGCAAGATTGCATAATTACTGAAAGAAATAAAACGATAAAAAGTATGTGTAAAGTTGTGGGACGATCACATTTCCAATTTGTGCTTGATTGTGTCCAGGCGTATTGGAGTCCCTAAGCGTCTCCGTTTCTTGCCTAAAAACATCCTCCGCCTGATATACTTTTCCACTGTTCATTGTCATTTGACGTACTGTGATGGCGTGTGGGGTTCCAAAAAGTCGTTGATTGAGCGGCTTCACGCCTTGCAAAAGAGGACACTGAAAGCCACCCACCGATTGCCATTGAGATACCCGACCGAGCGGGTTTTTAGCGCGCAATTCCCGAATGTATTAACGGTACAGCGAATATATGAATACGCAGTATGCAAATTCGTTTTTTGTTGTATCAATGATCTGAAGCATCACTCATTGCAATTCTCGGACAACCTCAATTGCTACGAAACAGGGTATTCTTACTTGCTGAAGAAGCCTAAGGTTTCGTCGAGCTATGGCAAACGTTGCCTGCTTTATTCTGGTCCGACATTGTTTAATAGCCTTCCGCCAACGATCAGATATTCTCTCACCCTTAATCATTTTTGTCGTTCATTAAATAGTATGTTGTGTTACAAGTATTGTAATGTTGATTTTTTCAGCACTAGACCCAAGTTTTCCTTACGAGCGGAGCGAGTAAGGAAAATTGGGTCGTGTGCTGAAAAAATCTCATTACAATACGTGTAACACATCATGCTTTGTGCCAACCGAGAATTGAAATAGACAAATGCCCAAAAAATCATAATTTTCATGGTAAACAATCACTCTTCAAATTTGATCGATCACATTGCTTTGCATTTTCTAAAACGAATGTTGTAATAACTCATACAAATTCCATAACAACACTGCTTTGAGTGTTGAAATATCCCATCAAACGGGTGCTGAAATAAGTCACTTTACAACACTAAAATGAGTGCTGAAAAGAGTCGTATTTCAATTCTCGGTGGCACAAAGCGTATTTACTAACGCGACTTGATATAAATTAAATTAACTATGTTTCGTTCACGATCGAATAAAGAGCATAGGTCTCATTTCTGTCTATTTATTGAATTTAATATGAAGATTTAAGCTTGCTACCATCACCTCCTGATACATTTGGCCTTGCTAGTTGTCCTTGTTGTTTTTATCAATTTAACTGTTTTTACGTGGGCAGATTCCGCCAATAACGGTCTGTTGTGTTGCAAGTTAAGTTAACCATTAAGTCTGAAAACTCTAGTTTCAAGAAAAAATCGTAGTTTCAGGCATTAGACTGATCCTACCTCTATTGTCTGAAAGTATTAAAAATTTGATCTGAGGTAACTGGTCATACAAAACTATTGCAATTGGCAGAGGTCTGCATTTTCAAACGTATACATATATACGACGATTTACGCTAGCAACATTTTTCTCCGCCAATAACGGATTTGTTCTATAGTTTTTCACGCTCTATCGTCTCCAGCAAGTTTTATTCGTTCACCATAGAAACTCAGGCGTCCGCTGATCGACGATTTTATAGATCTTGAAAATTTACCATAAGCGAACCGCCGAGTTGCGTTGGAGGACAACCAAAACTCTCGGGGATAGAGCCGGAAAAACTGTTAAGCAAATCCTTTTCCGCCCGTTAAAAATTTTGATAGCGGAGGTCGTTCGGAGGCTTCAAAGTTCCAATTTTTTAGAGCATACCCTTAACGGTTGTAGCTCCTTAGAATTGTAACACATACTGGAGCTACGCGGTGTACTTAGTTTAAGAAACTATGTTTAAAAATAAATGGAATTGAAATTTGTAAAGTGGTGGGATGGGATGTTCTAAAAGCTTGTTTTAAGGGTAAACGTGCACCCCTAAAATCTATTCCTCCTTTTCTTCGAAACATTGGAAAGTATTTCACGTAAATCTATTACTTCACTAAATTTAACACATCCTCTGTTATATAAGACTTCAATTTATTAGCCAGAGTTAATCGTTTTATTCTGTTGTGACTGTTGACAACAGATTTCAGATTATCCACTCCCAAAAAGTTTTTAGGCTTGTCTCAGCCTCCTGGAGTCCTCCACCCAAACGTAACAAACACAGAGATGGGTAAATTATTACACTGACAAAAACTACAATTTCCGTTCAAATAATTTCAAAACAAATTTGACACAACAATAGCTTGCTGAAAATGAAATATTGTTCAAGACAAAATTGTTTCCCTTCACAAACGTTCGCATCGTATACAAGTTTTCAGTGAAAAAAGGCATACACACACAAAATATGATATCTCCATCGTCACCTGTAGAAAAACAGAACGTGTCGTCGTGTTAAGAAATTTGTTTTCCTTCATTTGATATATTCCATCAGTTTGTTGTGGATGACATCGTTTCTTCTACTTTATTTCATTCCATAAAGACACATTGTCGCACGCTCAAGTGATGTGAGATTTACACTTTATCTTTTGGGAAAAATATGAAATTTGTGAAGTGTAATTTACAGAAGATGTACTGAACCGTAGATAGCAGGAAAGAAATATGAATGAGCAGAGGGAGTAGAGGGAGATGCAACGAATTTATTGTTTGTAAAATTGAAATTATGGCCAGGCAAATTGTCTTGATTGTTTTCCCGTCAAATTCATCTTGATGGATCGTATGCTGGGATTGTCCACTCTACGATATCTAAGATGAACATGTCAATTCGCTTGCTAAAAATGTTTTTGGAAATAGTCGATCCCTCTGTGACTTTGTCGAGTATTGCAACGACGTAACACTTAGAGTTAAATATCCTGCGGTCAAATCCAGTATGCCGCAATTGAAAATGCCCGCAATTGCATACGTAATACAATTTTCCTTCATTTCATGTATACATTGTGATTAAATGAATTGATTTCCTTCATCAATTATCTCCACCAGTTTAACAAATTCACTGGCCGAACACAAGGTTCTTCGTTGGATATAAACTGAAGAATATGCAATGTACGTATAATACGTATTCAAACAATACCAACTTTCAACCACAATATCCTCTTCATATCGTTTTATTTAACTTTCCTGTGTTAGCCGGACAGAATGTAGAAAACACAGACACACACACATCGCACATAAAAGCCGAGTCCGGTAGCATAAGAAAAGAGATTCAAATTATTGTGAAAGTGTGGTGTCGACAACAGGGCGTGTAATACGAGTAACAAATGATATAGAACGGCGCCCGCCTTCATGGACACTGGATAAATAAATTACTAGTCAATTAGGATGATTAGTCTCTTAGCCTTATGCTGTTTCTGAAGAGACACGAAAATTATGTTGTCATTCGTGAGTGGGTGAGTAGGTGTTTATGCAATTGTATAATCGAATTCAGTGTCTATAATTGCAAAGCATATTGAGAATTCGCATTATCGCCGGTGGCTTTTTCGTTAAATAAAATAAATATTTCACTTAATCGGCATCACCATCGAAAACTGCATCCTTGGTATTGCCGGCATTACGTAAAGCAACAGAGATTTAATCATCAAAATGTTCGATATCCTCTGGTAATTGACTTGCAATTGGGATTAAAGGTGACACATTGTATCTTCGCACTTTAGCGATGTTTAAGAAAGTAATTAGGATGAATTACACAAATTGATACCTTCTTGTACTGCCTTGTCACGTTTGTGGCACCTCCGAGGGACAGATCTGAAGTAACTTCAAACTCCTGTTGATTTTGTCAGGAGAAAGGTTTGAAAACATCTTGTTATCCATTATTTTGGACAGAGGTTCATACACTAGTTTCTCTGCCCAAAACAAATAAATAGTTTTGCTCTAGGGGGATAAATGAGAGATTATCGTTCTACAGTCAAAGGCAGTCAATTTTCAGCATAAATTTGCTTCAGCTGTTTTTCAGCTGATCCACACATACAATCAAAACTGGTTTTCCTTGTTCATACGGTTGAAGCTGCTACACGCACGCGCATGATAGTGGTAAAACCGTATAAAGACGTATAAACGGTATAGACGGTTGTGATTGTTTGTATGGATCAGCTGAAAAACAGCTCAAGCTAATTTATGCTGAAAATTGACTGCCTTTGACTGTAGGCATATTATAGTGAAAATTAATGGACTGCGGTTTGAGACTATTGGGGACAAGGGCTATCTGGGCATGTATACAAAGTGTCGCTAAAAATAGCTCCGACGAAGCCTGGTCCACGTTTGAAAAAATCCCTCAGTAGATTATGCACCTGTGTCCAATAGGTGTTGGCCGAATGCGCGGATCTGAATCCAACTCGTGCATATCATTTTTTATGTGTCGATGCAAAGATAAAGCCTAATTCCCTCTCCGAGTTGATGCATAATGTTAGAGACTTATAAAGAATATTATGGTTCACATGTAACGAGTAACAATGTATATTGAAAAGTGAGGTAACATCGCCGCACAAATACTAGTTTTGATATGTAAATTTGTCAACTATACCTGTGGATTCTCGTTCAACGTATCTGTAAACGTATCATCTTTACTTCGTATAGACAACATCTCTGCACGTTCATTAGCCAAAAACTTATTTTAATTGATGTCTACAACACTAATGTATGTTCGAATTATCCGTTATATTCGATTGTATCGCAGCGCACTTCAAGCATGAGTGGTACTCTAAATAGAGTACGGAAACGGAACAGTGTATACGAACAAATGTTGGCACTATAAAAAAATCTGAAAACAATTTTCATACAAAATAGTACTCTATTTGGCAGCTGTCACTCGAAGCACTTTTGCTTGAAGTGCGTTGGCCATCGATAAATTCATAAAAAGGTTTCGTAACAATGGAAAAATACAAATTATACCAAGAAAAATGACAATTAGAGCTGATTACAAGACGAAGTCTTTCAGTTGCTTGAAAATGTTTGATAAAGTGAAAAGGTCAACAAAATATCCAAAAATAAACGATAACAAACTATCACTTACCTACGGCAACGAACGTAACGCAAGACTCTAGTAAAAATTCTGTATCGATTAGAATCATACCTTAGGTACATTGATTTTCGAACATGACGACTAGCGTCACATCTAAATTTCGATAATGTTCGAAATACATCCGTCCTTATCTTACAATAACAAGACACATCATAGGGACACATCACACAGCAATTCGAGAAATTCATTTGTGAAAATTGGCGATATCAACATTTGAAAGCTAGAAAACCAATTCTGAGAGTTTTGGGAAAATTCAGTAGTTTTGAATAGTAAGACGACGTACTTTTACTTGATAGCAGGCAATGTGTAACTGTTTATTAACGGCTGAAGCGTCTAGGTAAAATATTTTCACATTTTTATCGAAATTGAAGACACTAATCTCCCGTCGATTATCAATAAAATAAACTAAGGAAATTGAATCTGACTTGATACAACGTCAATGTCAATGATCAACATCGCAGAAGGCACAATCGTACCTTGGACACATTACAGCCGAATAAAAAATTGCGCCATTGAGCTAATTAATTAAATTAACTTAACATTTGCAAAGACCACTAGGTATTTAGTATTTATCGGCGAAATTAATGTTTTCACTATCGATCGATTCTTTGATAGTAACCGACTATAAAAACGCTGAAATTTGCATTATTGATATTAGTCTTTGGAGAAAATTTACCATAAAATATCAAACGGTTGGTGGATAGTTCTGAAGAAATAATGGAAAGTACGTATGGTGTTACGGGTGTCGGTGTAGTGTGCTAGTGAAAGGAATAAGTAGAAATTTGAAATAAGGAATTTTCTGACCAAGCAAAATTTCAATAATAATGGAGCTTGTGCAACCAGACGAATAAATTGAATGAAGTGATGAACCAGATTCCAACGTAATACATCAAAGGAACGATTGCCCCATGAAACCGCGTGTCTATACCTGCCTAAATTTTGATATACGTACCAATTGCATAGTATGTGGTCATTTAGTTTAGTGGGATAAAGTCGTTTCGAACTCTTAAAATTTTACAGCTTTTACGTTAGAATCAATGCTTTAGTTGTCGCTCATAAATACTTTCCAAAATAAAATTAAAATTGGAACTGAATCCGCAATGATACTTCTCAATTTTATTACTTTTAGTGTTGATTTACAGTCATGATCACCCTAAACCGACGTATCATCAATCTCTTATTATTATTAGTCCATTTTGTTCCACGCATTCACATTTGTATGAGAGAGTTACAAGATTGAACAAAGCAAATGGAGTTTGATAACACGGCGACACTTTTAGGCGTTTATGCCTGAAATACTTTACTTTCGCAAAAAGGCGAAATTTTTATTTTTCAAGCTAACGTCTCAAGAACTAAGCATAATCAAATTAACTAGTTAGCCAAATTAATTAATTAATTTTCGTTATTGGTATTCGACTGTGAATCAGTCAGGAATTACGTCTTGAAATTCCCTATGTGTTTTTTGTGAAATGTTTATTTAAAACAGTTATTACTGAGATACCTGTTATGCTTGATAACTCGATAACCTATTTTCGGCTTGAGTTCACGAGGAATGAAATTCCTGAGGTCAAGTTCGTAGATGAACAACCTGAAGACCTGAAGACCTGTGAGCTATTCACGGTTGTATTTCATTGCAGTGCGTTAGGCTTAAGTATTTTTTGGCCCTAATTTAAAAAATAGAGTTTTAAAGTCATATGTTTTAAAGAGGGACCTAGTAATAGTAATAGGACCCGAAGGAGAGGGCTATATTCCTACTCGTCAAAATCAAAATTTGGAACCTCGTACGTATAGTGCTTTACGTGCTCCTGGTAGATAAATTTGAAAAATGTACTCACAAAATTGCAATTACCGACCAGAATCACTTAAAACTATTTAATGGAAAACGTATTTTAAAAAAATCTATAACAAACGGCAGGAAAAGCCGGTAATTATGATTTAATCGATAAATTTATTACTTCGTTTGATCTGAGTATATTTTGACAAATTCAAAATCTTTTACTTCATTAGTTTTAACATACACTTTGCAATATAAAATTACTTTAGATAATGTTTATGAATGCTTTTGTCGTTTTGTCGTCGTTGTCGATAACATATAATATATATGAACAACAACTTTCTTACAGGATCACTAATGGTTGCCATTGTAATGGCAGTAGCTCTAGCCACAATTGGAGTAAATGCTAGTGAAAAAATGACTCGGAACAATTTTTGCAACAACAGATGCAACAACAATCTTTGCAGAAACATTGATAATAATACCGCAATACCAAGCTTGGCGGGCTGCAACCAATATTTCATCTGTATAAATGGCCACGCAGTTCCACAAACATGTCCAGAAGGTCAATTGTTCAATTTAAACTCGGGTTTATGTGAAAATAGCAGCAATCTCCATTGTGAAATCAAGGGTTTTGAGTGTCCTCCTGACGGAATTCACTTTTTTCCCCATGATGAGTACTGTGACAAATACTTCATATGTTCCGCTGGGTATGCTTTATTTCAACGATTCGTTGTTACGTAAATTTGACTTTCGGATTTTAGCTATCCTGTGTTGTTCCATTGTGCTGATGGATTATATTTTGATCGCGAATTATTAACATGCAATTTCCCAGAGTATGCAGAATGTCCTTTAGAGGTGTGTCCCAGAACAAATGATCCAGATAACATAGTATTCCTTCCGAGTGACGCTTATTGTGATAAGTAAAGTTTTAGTGGAGCATAATCTGCAAGCAGTTTCTTATAAATGTTTCGTTTCTCAGATACTACATATGCTACAGTGGTGAACCACAACCACAGCGGTGCGCACCAAGTAAACTATTTGCTACATATCTGCACTTTTGTATTACTAAATAACTCTGTCATTCATTAGATCTTCATTGGAATCATGAAAACTTGCAATGTGATTTTCCGGAAAATGTCAATTGCACGGTATTTTTCTACCAAAATCGAAATGCCCTGCCCATGAAATAAAATATACTTTTCTCCTCATCAGATAGAAGAACAACCAGACTTGCCAGAATGTCCCGATCCAATTGAAATTGAGTGTGGAGAGGGCACCTATTTTGTTCCTCATCCTCGTAGCTGCGAACATTTCTTCATTTGTATGAATGGGACATCAGTACTATTAGAATGTGCACCTGGCTTTTGGTTTGACGTAAATAACGATTGGTGCGATTTACCGGAAAATGTCGAGCCAGGTCCAGGTTGTGCTGCAACCACAACGACAACACCATTACCAGGCACTCCTTGCACATGTACGGAGTCAAGCTGTCCGCATACAACCACTACACCTTTACCGGGAAGCGATGAGTCAGACTCTGATGAAGATAGTGCTGATGACTCAGATGAAGATACAACTTGCACATGTACAGAGTCCAGCTGCCCACATATCACTACTACGCCAACACCATGTACCTGTTCAGACTCATCGGAATGTACTCATACGACGCCTTTACCAGGAAGCGACGAATCGGATTCCGATGATTCAAATAGTTCCGATGACTCAAACAGTTCCGATGACTCGGATAGTGATGACTCAAACAGTTCCGATGACTCTGACAGTTCCGATGACTCCGATAGTTCTGATGATTCAAATAGTTCTGATGACTCGGATTCCAATGAAGATGCAACTTGCACATGTACAGAGTCCAGCTGCCCACATATCACTACTACGCCAACACCATGTACCTGTTCAGACTCATCGGAATGTACTCATACAACTCCTCTGCCAGACAGTGAAGAAACTGAATCTGACGATGAAATCACAACTTGTACTTGTTCCGACTCATCGGAATGTACTCATACCACTCCTCTGCCAGACAGTAAAGAGTCAGAAGAGGACACTACTTGCACATGTTCCGATTCATCGGAATGCACTCATACTACTCCTCTTCCAGACAGTGAAGAAACTGAATCTGACGATGAAATCACAACTTGTACTTGTTCCGATTCATCGGAATGCACTCATACGACTCCTCTGCCAGACAGTAAAGAGTCAGATGAGGATACTACTTGCACATGTTCCGATTCATCGGAATGCACTCATACTACTCCTCTTCCAGACAGTGAAGAATCTGAATCAGATGATGAAAGCACAACTTGCACATGTTCTGACTCATCGGAATGTACTCATACGACTCCTTTGCCAGACAGTAAAGAGTCAGATGAGGATACTACTTGCACATGTTCCGATTCATCGGAATGCACTCATACTACTCCTCTTCCAGACAGTGAAGAATCTGAATCAGATGATGAAAGCACAACTTGTACTTGTTCCGATTCATCGGAATGCACTCATACGACTCCTCTGCCAGACAGTAAAGAGTCAGATGAGAATACTACTTGCACATGTTCCGATTCATCGGAATGCACTCATACTACTCCTCTACCAGATAGTGAAGAAAGTGAAGAAACTGAATCTGACGATGAAATCACAACTTGCACATGCTCCGACTCATCGGAATGTACGCATACCACTCCTCTGCCAGACAGTAAAGAGTCAGATGAGGATACTACATGCACATGTTCGGACTCATCAGAATGTACTCATACCACTCCTCTGCCAGATAGTGAAGAAACTGAATCTGACGATGAAATCACAACTTGCACATGCTCCGACTCATCGGAATGTACGCATACCACTCCTCTGCCAGACAGTAAAGAGTCAGATGAGGATACTACTTGCACATGTTCGGACTCATCAGAATGTACTCATACCACTCCTCTGCCAGATAGTAAAGAGTCAGATGAGGATGTGACTTGCACATGCTCCGACTCAGCGGAATGTACTCATACTACTCCTCTTCCAGATAGTAAAGAGTCAGATGAGGATGCTACTTGCACTTGCTCCGACTCATCGGAATGTACTCATACTACTCCTCTGCCAGATAGTAAAGAGTCAGATGAGGATGCTACTTGCACATGCTCTGATTCAGCGGAATGTACTCATACCACTCCTTGCACATGCTCCGACTCATCGGAATGTACTCATACTACTCCTCTGCCAGATAGTAAAGAGTCAGATGAGGATGCTACTTGCACTTGCTCTGACTCAGCGGAATGTACTCATACCACTCCTTGCACATGCTCCGACTCATCGGAATGTACACATACCACTCCTCTGCCAGATAGTGAAGAGTCAGATGAGGATGTGACTTGTACATGCACGGAGTCTAGCTGTCCGCACATAACTACTACACCAACACCATGTACTTGCACAGAGTTAACTTGTCCCCATACTACAACAACGCCGTTGCCAGATGACTCCACTTGCACATGCACAGAATCGAGCTGTCCGCATATAACGACTACCCCTGATCCAACTCCTGTATGTCCACCAGAAAACGATCCCGATAATATTGTTTACATTCCCAGCAAAGAAGATTGTGAAAAGTAAGGCCACCACTCGATCAATGGAAATGGAATCTACATCATACTTTTCTTTACAGATACTACATATGCTACAGTGGCGAACCACTTCCATTTTGGTGCGCTTCAGGTACTCATTGGAATGCTGCTTACAATCAGTGTGACTTCCCGGAAGTCGCTAATTGTACAATAGTCTAAAAGTTACTTTCATTCTCTGACTGCACCTAAGTTTTAGGTTCATTGTTTAAAGTGAAATATATTTGAAATTGAGATTTTGTTAGTTCTAATTTAATTACTTAGTATGGTGTTTCAACAGCTATCAAAATATTGGAAAAACAGAGTAAATTTTCAGTTAGATAATCTTCCATTTAAATTACATTCGTAATTGTCTTGGGAAGGAAATGTTGACAAAATTGCAATATTTGTTTGCATTGTCTTGCATACAGCAAACAATCCAATGTGGTCTCTCGGTTCAGATTAAATAATAGAAGCCTCTGTGCTGTAATATTGTGTTTACAGACCTGCAATCAAACATGCAACCTTCTTTACATAATAATGATAGGAACATCGAAATGTCATGTATTTTACAAGTGGTTATTGCTTGTCTCTCTACCTCGTCATGCATTGTTATTGTTGTACAGAGGCTAGGTGTAACTATTCCTCAACCTTGTTCTCAAATCAAACTTTTTTCTTCCCAGTATTAACCTTACAATCACATTTACGTGTGAATTAGGGGTATCTATTTATGATGCGGTATCATCAATTGAGATGGATTATGAGGTAAATCCTTGTTACTCAACATCAGGCGTTTAAATGGCTAATTCGAACATTTATGCAAATATTGATATTGACAGTTGCATGTATTACGCATTATTATTGGAGGCTATAACACAACAATATGTCATGTCATGTGTATTCATATTGGCTGTAATGTCAATCCGAAAACATCTATTCAAATTTCGGAGATTTATGATAATACACTGCACTACAACCATTTTGAGGTTTTTTTTTCCAGCGAGTATAAATATACCCATAAATATGTTCATGTTCAGGAGAGTTGGCTGGATTTTAGAATGAACGAGCCAACGCGTATTTTTTGGTTGGAGCTTGAAAATTTTTACTGAAAGGCAGATACAGTTATAGGAAACCAAGGTATTATGGGATTATGGGTATTATGCGAGGATTCCAATTTTCACTTATCATTTCGTACAAAGAGTCATTATTAATGTATTTCTTGCAGGACATATTTTCTGTCTTCTTAAATTTTCTTTACAGTGATTTCCTTAACATCTGCCACTTGTATTGCACCTTCCTTCCAATGAAATAATAACTTGTTTTTGCCAACCAATTTTTTGAATTAATTGTTTACACTATCCTGATCATCTACCATGCGTGACGCATCTGTTTTTGCGTCTCAAAGCTGTAAGCGTCACTTCCACCTATACAAGTTTTTTTTTGTAAGTGGATAAAGGTACTTGCGACACACTTCCATTCTAAGGGGTTTTTGGACATCTGGCTTACGAATAAGATACTTTAGGAGTAGGCGTAATATCGTGTATGTTACTCAGTATAACGGAAAAAATTTTCTTTCCAATTTTTTTAGAGGGTTAGGACTTGCGTCACTTACTAAAGGACTTAGGACTTACTAAAGTGGCGGCATGATCAATCAGATACGACCAATATTAAATATTTTCTAGAGAAACGCTATATTCCGCGACGAATTCTTTTCAATTTTTAGCTTAGAAACACTAGAATCGGATTGGATTTGAAATAAACAAGGCATTAGAACAGTCGGAGCGTTTGCTGCGACTTAGCCCCGTACGACCCGTAATCCTATTTCGTCCGTAACCTTAATACGTCCGTAGCCGTAATACGCCCGGAACCCTAATACGTCTACAACCCTCTAATGCGTCTGTTACCAAAATGCAAGTCAAGTTGGGCACGGTCAAATTTACTGAAAGTGTTCATTTTTAAAATTGCGCATAGCGCAATTACTAAAGCCCGTACGAGGTACCTCTCAAACAAAACCAACAATTTACGACATTATTTTAGAAACCCAATATTTTTTGCCAACTTTCCATTGGGTATTCAATTACCTCTCAAATGAAACAAAAACTAGCAAAATCGGTTGAGATTTACTCGATTTATGTGCAAAAAGCACTAGGGCCGAGTAGCGGCCCTAGTCCAAGGACCCAAATTTGAAACTTTTTTGCCATCATTCTATTCGGCATTCAATTACCTTCCATAAAAAACTAAATCTAGCAAAATCGGATGAGATTTACTCGATTTATGTACAAAAAACACTTAGGGCCGAGTAGCGGCCTTAGTCCAAGGGCCCAAATTTGAAACTTTTTTCGACACGTTCTTTTCGGTATTCAGTTACCTTCCATAAAAAACTAAATCTAGCAAAATCGGATGAGATTTACTCGATTTATGTGCAAAAAACACTTAGGGCCGAGTAGCGGCCTTAGTCCAAGGGCCCAAATTTGAAACTTTTTTTGCCATCATTCTATTCGGCATTCAATTATCTCTCAAATGAAACAAAAACTAGCAAAATCGGATGAGATTTACTCGATTTATGTGCAAAAAACACTTAGGGCCGAGTAACGACCTTTGAGCCCTCCCAACAAGCCCACGTTGCATCTTACCCAAAAACAATGTTCAGCAACTTTGTTCTACTCGTCAATACCTTTCATTTGATATATCACAAGCAGCCCTTGCGCGCGTATTTCGGTAGATATCGTCGAAAGACTGAAAAACACCTATAGGGCCCTAGCTCTGGAAGGGCCGACCCTACCATGCCCATTTTCGAACTTGACCTTACTTTTGTCGATACCAATCGGGGAAAAAAAGAATTTTGAAAAAAGGTTGTGATTTACTCTAGCTAGAGGGGTCACGGACGGACGGACGGACGGACGGACATTTTTTTTATTGCGGATTCGTCATCTATTAACATAACCAAATGCTTTGCCCTTACTGTCTGCTTCCAATTCGACGTGTTACAAACGGCATATTAATCTTATAAGCCCCCAGTACTTCGTACGGGGCTAAAAATTTCATGTGCACGGGTGAGACACGAACTCACAACCTTCAACTTGCCGGGCTGATGTTCTAACCAATTGAGCTACCGTGGACATTTTTATTTCAAATCCAATTTTGAACCGTTGGTACAACAAATGATGTGCATGTTCTTTCTTCTATGTGTATTTCAATCTCCATTAGATGTGTATGTGTTAGTTAGTATACGTCATATCGATATATTTTTCAGAAACTCTAAACACAGAGAATATTAAATATTATTTACAGGGGATGTCACTGGTCTTACCATTACATACGTGCGTGACTGGGACACTTGTCAGACAGATAAATCAAATTCATGTCTAAATTTCACTGATGTCCCCTGTCAACGCACTTCAAGCAAAAGTTCTATTAATGACAGCTGCCAAATAGAGTACTATTTTGTATGAAATTTTATCACCACTCTTTTTACAGAGTAAAATTTTGTATGGAGCACTGTCAAGTTTCAGTACCCCAAACATTGGTAGACAGGTGGGAGGGTGCGACCTTTTTCCAGCCAAACTTTACCGACTTCGAACATCCTGCTAAAGTTTATAAAATAAAGAGTCGACTGGGACACAAACGAATGAAAAGTCGTATGAAAATCTTATGTTATAATTGACTTTGGGAAGAAGGATAAATCGAATGATTCCATTTTTGTTGTCTCAAGGGCACGTCGAACATTCTTTTGTATTTATAATTTTTGGAGAAATAATAGTACCTAATCATCACGTTTGCACCTTTGTATTGACAAAAAAAAAGTTTAAAAAAATTCATGGAATTTATGCGCTGATATGCTGGTATATACAGTACTGTGCTAATCTAACTGCATTGGTAATTATGTTGGCAAAAGTTTTCTTCTTATCTTGCAACTAAAACAAATGCAATCAGAAATTTTGTTTAATTAATTCGATGTCTCGCTAGAAAATGAATTTGGTTGGGTTTACGAGAACGAAATGTGGAGAATGTTTGTCTGAAATAAAGATGTGCAACGATGTACATACGATTGCCGTCTTTAGAAGGCATTAAATTACAATTTTTCGTATCACTCAAAATTTTTGTCCAATGTGGAGGCGGTAATCGGCACTGGATTTAAAGAATGTTTGGCCAATATTTGGATCTAACTTTTTTTTTTTGCAGTTCTGAGAACGGGCACCTTCTTAAAGCGTTCGGGTCATTTAGGTTGGCCATGTTAACGCATTAAGCTATCTCTAAACAAACATAACTTTCACTGATCAATTCAACTTTAAGTTACATTATCAATAGAACCTCCGCATATAAATACAATTGCAATCAGATTTTTCGAATTATTTAATTAAAAATGAAGTTGGAACGTTTAGTCGTCACTTTACTATCGTTGTCTACAGTTCAGTGCTTGTGGTACTATGATGTCTACTACAAATGGAAGACTATTGAATATAACATTCCACCCTACGTCCAACTAAATTCATCGGCGTACGAACCGCGTAACAATATAATTTCGCAGGTAAAAATCTACGAGAATCGAATGTGGATCACAACTCCCTCATATTTGCGAGGCGTACCAGTTACATTGAGCACGCTTCCATACAATCCCAAATATCACTGGTGGACACCATTTTTCACGCTACACGACCAAAGTCCAAAGTTGCAACCATTTCCGAGCTATGAAATGAACAAAATGGGCGATTGCAATGCATTGCAATTGGTGAGTGCTATCGAGATTGATCAGTTCGGGCGATTGTGGGTGATAGACGTTGGTCGAGTGTATTTACTGGAGCAGTATGAAATGAGTGGCACTGCACTTAATTTGTGTCCAGCGAAATTGATGATATTCGATGTCAGAAGTGGTCGAAGCAAACTGTTATCCACGTACACCTTCCCCGATGATGTTGCACCGAGTTCTAGCAGCTTCTTAAAAGGCCTACAGTTAGCTTGCGAAACGAGAGATGATTGTTGGGCTTTCATTCCTGATAGCAATTTGACCCGAATAGTTGTGTATGATCACAAAAACCGACAGTCTTGGACGGCTGAACATCCGTCAATGAAACCAGATCCATATAAAATCCATTTTTTGGTTAATGGTAAGCTCAAACGGATCGGAATCAAATGACCAAACGTTTCTTTATATCGACATTTATTTCTGTTGTGCATCAGGTGTTCCAGTCGTAACGGCACTCGGCATAAATAGCATTGCACTGGCACCAAAAAAATACGATTTCAGCGAATTGTATTTTAGTCCACTGGCATCCACTACATTGTACAAGATCCAGACCGAATGTCTCAAAAATTCAGCGTTGAAGCAAAACGGAACATTGCGAATGGACGATGTCATCGATTTGGGCGAAATACCTGGTCAATCGGATGGTTTTGCCATGTCTAGCAAAGGTGAATTGTTCTATGGCAATCTGCCAGACAACAGCATTTTATCAACCGACACGTCCCCGGAATTGACGGAAATAGACGAGCAAAAAACGGTTGCTCGCAGTGACATAGACTTTCTGTGGCCCGACGGTTTTGGATTCGATGGAAAAGGGAAACTAGCTGTAACAACCACTAAATTTCATCTGAGACAAAGAACGGATCCGGAGGATTACAACTTTCGTGTGGTAATATTGAGACATACAGGACATGTGTACTCGTACAATCACTGTTGAATATTTACGCTGTTTCTGTTCATACATAGCACTGAGGTAAGAGATAAGGTAGCAAAACCATTTACAATAAAAATAATGAAAAAGTTCAAGTCAACTGCAAAAAATACGTTATTTCTAACACAGCTTAAAAGACACTTAACATTTACCTTTAATGCGGAACTAGTGAATCCAACCGGTAAAAAAATTCGTATGAATGTTACCGGTAAACGTTACATTTACCACTAAATTTCATACAACTTTTTACCGGTTGGATTCAATATACCGAGTTTGGTGTAGCGCTAACGGTTTCTATAGAGTTGATAGTGTTCGGTGAATATTATAGCATGAATGTTGGAAAAGTATTTCAACACCACAAGTCCTTCGCTGCACTCGAATTCACATGACTTTTTCCGTATTTCCTACTGACGCGGACGACTTTGTGTTTGAAAAGTTGATGCATAAAGTCGAAGCAAATCGTCGAAAACTTCTTCCAGAAATGTTTTCTGTCATTCATATTGTTGTTGGGTCTTTAACATTCAAAATGTTGACCGGCGACAGAATAGTCTCATGACCAATCAAGAACACATGTGGGTCGCATGTGGCGCTATAAATGGATATGTAGACTGTTATTGAAAACGGCGTTGAGTAATTAACTCTGTTTAGTGTTCCCTTATATGTACCAAGACATATGTTCAGATTAACGAAGTAAAAGATTTTGCAACAAACACGAGGTGATGCAAAGTAACTGTAGCTACACATAGCAAAGCGAACGAGACGCAATTCAAACTTTTCTTTTGTTCTTCTGTCAAGTTTGACAATATGACAGACGAAAAATTTGAATAAGGTCTCTTTCAAATTGCTTTGTGTAAGGTAAAGTATAGTTTCCACTTAAAAAGAGCACTCCATTTAGCCTCCGTCTACATGACAGTTGTAAAATAGAACAAAAGAACTGTCCCGCAAACGGAGTGGAAATTGAATTTATTTCAATTTTTTACTCCGTTTACGTGACAGTTCCTTTGTAATTGGTTAAAAATTACTCAAGTTATCGTGACCTCAACGACGTTTTGTTACCCACATTTAACGTTTTTCATAGCATTTCATACATTTTCAATCACAGTGAACCTTTTTGTTACCCACATTTTTCGGTATTTTCTGGTGTAAGACCCTGACTTTCAGTCAAGGGAATCAATAAATTTTAATCAAATCATTTTGTACACAACAAAGCACATGGAAGGTGAATTTGCCACATAAATGTACAGAATACTTTGGATGCAGTGTTTTGACCACCATGTAATTAATCAAATATTATTCCCTTGACTGAAAGTCAGGGTCTTACACCAGAAAATACCGAAAAATGTGGGTAACAAAAACGACGATAGTTGACTATCAAATTTGATAATTGACTAACAACTTGATAGTTGACTAACAACTTGATAGTTGACTATCAAATTTGATAGTTGACTAACAACTTGATAGTTGACTATCAAATTTGATAGTTGACTATCAAGTTGTTTGTCATTTATCAAGTAGGTAGTTTTTTACTCCATTTATAAGCACATCTTACGCCAGCAAAATGCCTGTTATCAAATTAGCACACTTTGATTAAAAAGTTAAATTTTTACAGGCAATATAAGATGAATTATCTCAACTAATTTTTGAAGTTTTTTTATAAATACATGGAATTAAATGAATCAAAGAGAATATTGTAAAAATTTTACGAGTGTGAAGTTTTTTTAATCCCTTTACCCTTATAGAGTGGTACCAATTTACCGAAAATATTGGTAAACTGAGTTATTTTTAATGATGAAACAAAAACTAATTAAGTACATTTTTTACCATGTCACCATGTGAAGGTATATTAAGTACAGGGGAACTTCCTTTTTTACGCAAAAGTGTAAGAGACGAATATCTATCGCACTTTTTTATTTTGTGAATTTTGTGCATCTACTCTGATGTACCAAAAATGCAATCAAACAGAATAATAGACAGCTCATACGAGTGGGAAGTTTACGGCCAGAGCAAAGCGAGGGTCGTAATCTACACGAGTCATATTTTATTTATGATTTGAGGTTGATTGAAAATCTTGAAAATTGAAAATTTTAAAGAAAATTGAGAGCTCAAAAAGTGGTCAAAAATAATTCCACCTTACCCTCGATGAGAGAAAACCAAGAAAAAAAAAATTTGTCAAATTTTACTGTCATTTGCGTGGAGTCATTAATATAGTAAATTGTAGCACGACAACATTTAAATAATCCGCGACACAAGAATAGTTCACAGCACAACACAGAGATGGAGCAACTTACACATGACATTTGGCAGAAACATCTGGAACTTAATGACAACGACGAAGATCGGCCATATTGGAATTCTGCCTATATAAGAAGCGTCGCTGCCTACTCACTCTCATTCTGTTTTGTACCACGGTGCACTCGCCTTACACTTAGACAGTGCCATGATCACGAATAAAGAATCAAATTGTAAAGTGGAGGATTGTTTCATTTAGAAAGTCAGTTCTACTCTTTGACAGTGAATACGCCTTACATTTAGACTGTTCCGTCAAATTGTACGAACTGGCCAACGATTAAGTACCCGCTCATCGTTGCCCCTCTACAAAATATATTATGTAATAAATGTGACAAGTTTTCATGAATACGTCAAAGATACATTTAGAAAAGTGTCAGTCAAGGGACCTGACCCGTCCAAAAGGTGGAACCTAGTTTTTTTAAACACTTTTGATGTTATTAATATTAATTGCTGAACTATTTACTACCTCAAAACACCAAAACATTGTCCATTAATAATTCTTTTGTCAATAAAAACCCTAATTTATGCCACACCGATCTTACGCTTCTCTTAAGAAATGTACAATTGTTTACTGAGATGGTGCACTGGTTGCATTTTATGTTTATATCAAATAAATAAGCTAAACATAATAATCCCATGATTTTCATGACAAAATTAATCTTTAGGATCTAAAGATCAATTAGAACGTTAATTTGTGTATTTTTACTTGTAATTATTTTCCAAAACTGATAAAATATGTAACCGGTCAGTTACTACTGCACGGTCAGCTACTACATCACTTACCTTAGCTAGATTAGTAACAGATTTAATGTGAATGTGGCGACCCAAGTAGCATTTCAGAAAAAATAACTTATTCGTTAGAATAACGTTGTAGCAACGTTGTCACAACGGTTTTGCAACCGTTGTTGCCCGGTTATAGTTTAACCTAGGTCAATTAACCGTTGGATAACAGTTAAACAACGAAAAAGTTAAAAATTTAAGGTAGAGCAACTATAATTTTTAACTTTTTCGTTGTTTAACGGTTATCCAACGGTTAATTGACGTAGGTTAAACTATAACCGGGCAACAACGGTTGCACAACCGTTGTGGCAACGTTGCTACAACGTTATTTTAACGAATAAGTTATTTTTTCTGAAATGCTACTTGGGGATAGATTCGCCGCTTTCATAGTGCAAAAAACGGAATTGAAATCTAAAAACATAGCTAACGCCGACCCGTACGAAACACCTATTCGTATCAAAAGCCTTTAATGTGAAACTCTTCATTTCTCTTACTTCATTTTCTTCTCTGCTGAAAAACTATTCTCCCTTTAAAATCACTTACATTATCCACTCTTTGCCTTGTTATCATATACAACTAAATTGCCGGAGGCAATATAGACAGCCCCGTACGAAGACAAATTTCATAAATTTCTATTTAAGCAGCTATATACCGCTATATTTAACTATATTTCACTATAAATAAACATTTCACAGATCAATATATGCTATTATATAGCTCTATATGCCTGTATATAGCTCAATATAGGTATATATAGATGTCCGTATATGGAATCCCTGAAACCCCACACACATAACAAATTATTTCCATGTTAACAGAAACTCTCTAAGTATCATTTTTCCCAATATATTTCTATTTTACTAAAATCCAATATGGCCGCCGGCAGCCATTTTGTTAGGAGACCGGAAATAGTACCGACGCTTTACATTCGTTAATACCTTTCAAACAAAAAAAAATTCATGAAATTCGGTCAAAATTTACTCGAGATATTGTCAAAATACACCACGTTCACTGTACTTCCGAGTAGCCAGATAAGAGCTCACTTCAAGAGACCTAGCTCACGCTCCGGAGAACAAATTTTCAAGACCTTTTTTTTCCTGATTGGTACGGTCAATACCTATCTAATAAAGCTAAAACAGACGAAATATGTTCAAATGTGGCCGACCTACAAGCAAAAACTGCTTGCCGCCCTGTGCCTGTTTCACACCAAGGGGTCTAACTCACGAGTCGGTCATCCGATTTCCATAAACTTTTTTTTTTGTCGATCGGTATTGTAAATACCTTTTATTTGACGTATCACTTACAAGTTTAACGTTTAAATGTCCGGAGATATCTTCGAAAAACCGTAAAGCACTTATTGGGCCACAGCTCGGGAGGGGTCGATCCAAAATCACTCATCTTCGAACTTAGCCTGTCTTTTGACATTACCGAACGGGAAAAAAAAGAATTTTCAAAATCGGATGCGTTTTACTCAAGGTATCGTGCAGACAGACAGACGGACAGACGGACATTTTTTTTTTCGCGGATCTGGCATCTCTAGACAAGCACAATAGGTTTCCCCTTACTCAGGGAGTCCACTTCGACGTGTTACAAACGTATGCGTAAACCTATAAGACCCCAGTACTTCGTACGGGTCTAACAAACTGAAATTTCCTGCGTAGGATTTTTTTTTTTACAAAATCTTCATCCACGGCAGAGTAAAGTAAGCCAGGCAGGAGCGCTTGATTTGGCTAGGGACCTGAATTATCTAGTGGCCTTATTTTTGCGAATAAAATTAATTCAGCTTTCAGTCAGTGTTCATTTGAGATCATTGTGTATCACAGTGTATCAGGCCTCTTATTTGACGTTTCAAAAATGAACTGCTCCTGCTTGGTTTATTTTACTCTATCGTGCTTCATCGCTTTAGATTTACATCCTCAACGCACTTCGTGCTAAATAAACGTGTCCAGTGTCCATTCCAATTTTTAATGGAAATAATTTCCAATTTCTCATGACGTCCGATAAATTCTTGGCTAACATCCGATAAATTAGAAAAGACAAATCGAAAGTACGTGCCATTTATGAAATTTCAGTCAGACAAACAAGTCTACTATAATTAAAAACAAAAATGTGATAAATTAATGGTTAAAAGGACAGTGTGTGAGGAAGAGGGTGAGTGAACAGCAAAAGGAGTTTGCCTTGCATATATATTTTCATGTTTGTTTACTCACACGATGCTCATATACTATGTTCATCTATATTGTTAGACATTATATAGCTATAGCGCACACAATATATCCTATCGAAATATTCATATTTCATGTCAACGAACATATTGACTTTTGTTTCATTATTGACCACACACTACATAGCACAAAATTAATATGAATTATTATCAATGGGATAAGAAAATTTATGGCTTTCTTGTGTTTATGAAAGTCCATCCATAACGTTCGTATGTGTGACATATGGTCGGTCATTAACGCCGGCTATATTTTAACTACTCAGATATGGTTTTTATAAATGAATAATGTTAAATTCAATGGTCGGGAACTGTTTACCATGCAAGCAATTTATTTTCATTTATACAATTTCGGTTGATTATCAGCAAGAAAGATGTACGAGCAGCCTTAGGAGATTATCGAGCTTACGATGTTTACTTATTTTGAATTTTGTGTGCATAACCAGTGTTTCTCGAAATGTTTTAAGCAAATCAATTACCCCCATGCAAGATAAATTGTTTATTGATGGTCTATCGCACCTTTACGTCGATTGGAAATCCGATAATTTTGTATTGAACCGATTTTCATAAACCTTATTTTCTCTGAATAATAACATTGAAACAAGAACGAAATAGTTATTTGTGTATCTGTTTTGGACGACTGTTTTTAGTGCGAGTGAGAAAGTGCCTAAAATCAATCGTCCAAAATAGATACTCAAAACATTTTTCATGTTAGGGGTCGAAAACCCGAGAAAAATATCAAAACTCCCTCATTTTCAGCTCCGACACATGCAAACAGAATTTTCAAGAGAAGCCTCGTCGACACAGTAGTCTCATAAATTAGGTTTAAAAAGAGGGGATTATTTTTCGTTAAAAATAATCACGACAGAGTAAAGTTAACCAGGCAGGAGCGCTGATTTGACTAAGGACCTGAATAATCTAGTAGCCCTATATTTTTTGTGAACAAAATTTTTCAATTTATGTCAGTGTTCATTTGAGTTCATTTTTATCCAGTGTATTAGGTCCCTTATTTGACGTTTCGAAAATGAACCGCTCCTGCCTGGTTTATTTTACTCTGCCGTGAAATAATCTGTTCTAGTGTTTGGTTCAATGCTATGTTGGTAAAAAAAAGGTTCTCGAGCCCCAAAAATGAAAGTTTTGTCGCAGTACCTTCGGAAAAACTTGACCAAACTTTTTTCTGTTTCCAGAGGTTCTCAGCAATAAATTCTTTCCAGTAATGTCTTTTCGAGGTCTTTCAAGACTGTTGTGTTAACAAAATCAGATAATTTTCCTCCAGCCTACGATTTTGCATTAACTGGAGTAAAATCGAAAAAATAAAGTTACAGCGGATGCCATGGCCTTAATAGCCAAACATCTACTTCGATGGGAAATACAGAAACTTTCACAAAATTGTCAAATTGAGTATGCTTCCCTTGCAAGAGCCGAATTCCTTTCGCACCCTCCGTCTTTCGAAGAAAGACTCTTCGGAACGACAAACAGAGCAATAGCTTGCCCATCACATACAGTGACAAAAAAGTAGAAAGAAAAGCTGTTTTGACCTCGAGAACTAGCGGCGGTCATAGGTCAGAGTGGACTGGCCATCTTCAGTTGCTTCCGATAACCTCTTACACAAGACAGCAGCAAAGCTTTCCATGAACAAATGTAGGATAGTTTGCATTGAGACATTGCCATCTGCTGATGGAAACTACTTTCTGCTTTCTGAATACCCACTTGCTTAACCTGAGACGAAAAGCTCAGAAAGTACTTTGGTATGCAGAAAATGATGCTCCCTAGTCCACTCCAAAGTAGACTAACATTAAGTTTCTTACGAAAACCGTAACAAAATTTGATTTGATTCGAAACATTTTATTTATCAAAAGATTACAGAATTTACAAAACCAAGTAATCAGACTGATAAAATCATTACGGTGCCAACATCGATTAACTGTGATGTAGCACGAAGAAGCAAACCGGAAGTGGAAGCAACCCAGTCGACCCGTCAAAATTGCAATCCACCTTATGCTTGTAGTACGAAAATAGACCCCCAAACAAGTTGTAACCAGCAAGAGAGTTAAAATCACTGAAAGAGTAAATGTGGTGGTATTCGGTATTGCCGTACAAAAATAACGAAACAAAATCAAGAGACTTCTTAAATTAATATCGAGGAGAAATGTAAAGGTAAAAGGGATACAACAAGCTTTATTTACACAATCTGATATTGTATTCCGAAGTTACATTCCTAAGGTTATAAACAAAACAAACCCATCCATCCGAGGTTAGAATTCACAATGAAGAGCAGCACTATAAATCTAGGGTAGCCGCTGTACTTTAGTACGTATGGGAGTGCTTACACTTTATTTTTAACAAGAACGAAGCTACAACTCACCTCACAGTACTAAACCATCTAACCAACAGATAGTTTATATTTTCAATAAGCACGTTACAGTCTGTTTAAGCGTAATAATGCGCTATTGAATGTAAGGATATTTACTTCTGTATATTTACAAGTATTTTCCGTAAACAGCAGGAAATAATACGATAAACGCGTTCATACACATCAATCATCGATGATGTTGTGAAGCATAAACCAAAATGTTCTGTTCATAAGAACTCCCATTTTCTCATCCATTTATACACAGAAAAAAGCAAAAGAAAAGCAAAGAGATAAACGCTAACACGAAAACAAAAACGAAAAACTTATTTTCCAACATCATTTTCTTGTTGCAAACTCCACTGTAAAGTAAATCGCAGAGATATAGTCAGACATTTGCACAAACATCATTTATGCTTTTCTGGGAAATTATTTTGCAATTTTATATGAAGAACTATTTTTATGCACATCTAAGTGATTTTTGATTCTAGCAGTTTACCCAACCGAAAGTCTTTACAAACATTTGTTTGAAGGTAAAAATGAACGATCAGCAAACTGCAGCAAAAAAACACAGAGTCGAGTTTATGTTTCCACTCTTGTTCCTTTTTTTTATCTCTCACTGATGCTGTCGGATAGAAAGTCAATGCGAAATAGTAAAATATCCTTGATGCAATATGATGTCACTCGAACAATTTTCACTGATTTATGGCGTAAGTTTCGGAAAGTTTTGTCAACATGACACCTTTTTGAACCGACAGACAGGTACGGAAGGAAAATAATAAAAGATTAAAATCATAAAAATGTTGCGTTGCCAAGGTTATGCTAATTCAAACTGCAATATAATCTCAATGTCGGCGATTTGAGTGATTGATTCAACATTGGTATGATTTAAGCTTAAAAAATTACTTGCAGAAGTTGCAGAAGCCCCGGAGCCCCCATATTTTAGGTAGTGCCACATGCAGGTGTCACATTAGCAAAACTCTTTGCTTTGTAACATAAATTTTCTATTTTCTAAAAAAATTTTTCGACTTTTTGCTAGATTTTATTTAACTAACATTTCGCGGCCGAACAAACTTTTGATTCCGTGAAAAATTAAAATTTTTAATTATTTTGAAAATTCTCAGAATTTTTCAATAATTTTAAGAATTTAAGAAAGTTTAGGAATTCTTAGAGTTTTAAGAATTTTAAGTATTTCTTAGAACTCATTCTTTAAATTCGTAAATTACAGAAATTTTTGAGAATTTCTAAGAATTTTAAGAGCTTTTAAAGAATTAAGAATAACTCAAGACATCCGTTCCATTGCATCTTTCTCGCACTATACTTTTCCAGTCGTCCGGCGGTATGATTAGACTTAAATTTGGTAAACATGTAGTGCCATACAATTGAACTGTAAGTTGGCTAAAGTTTCCATCGAAAGCTGTGTCACTGATGTAAACCAACGGGTTAAACATTAACTGCAAAGTACGCATTAAGTCATTGTTTAAGAAGAGTGGTGACTCAATGCTCCTAATGTTATTTGAGTGCATCAGGACCGTTTTGAGCGATGGTAGGTCATCAAAACACCCGGTCGGTATGAATTCAATTTCATTTGAACTGAGACTTAGCCATGCCAGTAATTTCTTGTTTTTGAACCAAGAGATATCGATGGTTTTGATTTTATTGGACGACAAATTCATAACCACTAACGAGTCCAGTGGGTCGAAGGCATCACGTTCAATTTTCTCAAGGTCACTGTATGTGATAGAAAGATGTTGAAGCCTTCTGAAGCCCACGAAAGTCGAGCTTTGCAACGATTGTATTTTCGTGTGTCCAGCCCCCACTACGAACAGATTCGGAAATCGTTCTCCAATTCTATCGGGAAGGAAAAACAAATCCGTCTCATTCCAAATACTGAAGTCATTCACCAAGTGATCGTCGCCAGTTGATGAGATCGAAATGTTGGGTGCATCAACGATTTGATCTTCTATTTTACACAGCATGTAGTGTTCGTCTTCATAGAAGCCAATGTCTTGTTTTTTTATGGTACATGTTAACGTTCCAAACGAATTAGCGGTTTGGGTGAACAAAATAACTAGATAAATGATAACAAACAATAAAGTAGCAAGTAGTAAAATAGTGAAAAAAATTGGAAGCGTCCGCGACGAACAAATGGGACGTCGTATTTTATTTTCTGATTTTTTTTCGATGGACATTGTGCAACAACTGAAATTTCAAAATTTACATTTCGGATTAACTGTTTCCTATAATATTCCACGCTCGGATAAGATAATTTTTATCACATGAAGTCGTTCAAAATGTCGAAGAACATTTTATGTAAAAATTTGTTTGTTTAGTGATGCTTTTACCACAAACTGGCCACGAGTTAGGAAGTTTGGTGATTTCAACTATGATTCGCTTAACTTGTCCGTGTGCAAATCGGTATAGTGTTAGAGTCCCACTGTCGCCATGGCCTGATGAGATATGGTATTTTTGAACTGCCTATTAATGTAGAACGTCGAAACACGTATTTAGGATTTGTGCATTTAGAGACCTCACTAACAGTCTCTTGCAGCCAATAACGAGTGCAGTCTGGACCATCAAAAATAGTCCCTGGTCTGGACCATCGGCTTAACGTGACTTCTGAACGCCTAGAAGTATGTAAATACTCTGTGAGGTGCGTAATTGATATCTCGCCTAAATGTAGTTTAGGCATTATGTATTCATCGTATTCAGTGTGACGAGTCATACGAGTCGTACGAGTCGTACGAGTCATTCAGTGTGTACATTTTTACTCAAACATAATGCCATTGTGAGGTAACTTGTGAATGACACCTAAATTTCATTAGTCGTCAGTTGACGTAATTTAAGATAAGACTTAAAACGGAATTAGAATTAAGTCTTCAAGTCCATTCACATGATATAACTATTCAGCCTTCGTCTGCAAAATTTTGACTTTAGACTACATTTTACTGATTAAGCCATATTTTGAACTTTCTACTCTTGCAACCAAACAACATGTGACGGCTGGTTTTGGTTTGGAAATGGAGAAAACGGTAATCTTATCTTAAGTTACTGTGAGGGCGAGTTCACATGTTACATACGCATAAACGCGGTGCCTTTTGAGGGCATCGTTCTAAAACTTGTCAAATGTCAACTGACCAGAGAAAACCAGAGAGATGCTAATATGACGAGTGGGACGTCGTTTCGACGGATAGAGGTAATATGTCGAATGACAGCTGGTTTTTTGAGAGAGAATTCAATACATTTTCTATCGACCAAATTCAAAATCATGCGATATATTCCCTCTATCCGTCGAAACGACCCAGTCGCAATATTAGCATCTCTCTGGAGAAAACAAGTAACGCTGTGCAGACACCACAAGGCGGTGATTGAACGCAACGCCACCTATTATCATTTGTCTGCCCAATGACTAACAGACGACCAACAAATCTTGACAGGTTACGTTAAACTGCACCCCAAAATGTACATGAATACTTTTTAGCACTTGTGGACGACCCCTTGACTGTGTGATGTTATCTTAACGTATGTTGGATATAAGTTTCAGTTGTGATTGTATGTTTATTAAGAGAAAATGCCTGTTGTGCCACTGTGGGCGCTTCTGACATTATTTACCGCGTCTGTCAATAAGATCGAGAGTTCTTCAGCATCTTTAACATGTACAATAAGTAAAAATCACCTCAACTTTCACGAAGACAACCACTACGTACTGTGCAAAATAGAAAATCAAACCGTTAATGCAACGAACATTACAATTCGATCAACTGGCGAAGATCACTTAGTAAATGACTTCAGTATTTGGAATCAGACAAATTTGTTTTTCCTTCCCGACAGAATTGGAGAACGATTTCCAAATCTATTCACAGTGGGCTGCGGATACACGAAAATAAGATCGTTGCAAAGATCAAATTTCCTTGGCTTTACACGACTTCGAGACGTTATTGTAACGAACAGTGACCTTGAGAATATTGAGCATGGCGCCTTTGATCCACTGGTATCGTTAGTGATCATGGACTTGTCAAATAATAAACTTAAACGAATCAGTCGCTCATGGTTCAAAAACAAGAACTCACTGGCATGGCTAAACTTCAATTCGAATGAAATTGATGTCATACAAACCGGGTGTTTTGATGACCTACCATCACTCGAAACATTACTGTTGACCTCTAATAAAATAAGGAGCATCGATTCACCACTCTTCGTAAACAACAAATCGATGCGTACTTTTCACTTAATATGGAACCCCTTAGTTTTCATCAGTGACACGGCTTTCAGTGGAAATTTCACCAAACTTCAAATTTCGTTGCACTCTACCTCATGCTTCCAACACCACTATCCAATTCTCACCATACCACCGGACAACTGGCAAAGCATTGTACGAGAAATATGCAATGGAACGAACGTTTCAAATTGAGAGTGATTAGATCTACCTTATCTCCCTTATTGAGTATAACATTAATAAAATTTTGGTCATTACGTACTGTTAAGGTTTGTTCTTTTGATACAACTAAATTGAGAGATTTAAACTAAATCAAAAGCCGGACGACGACCACACTTTCGAATGAATTCATCTTTATCTCAAGTGTGCAATTACGGTTTCAGTACAATTACTTCCAGGTGGTAAGTCTTTTAACAGGAATGTTGAAAAGTAGACCTATAACGTACGTGATATCGCCGCGCCTCCCGCAACCCAATCGACCTGTATGCCATTTCAGTGGTTTGCGGTCAAGATTATATGCGAATGAATGTTTAAACAGTGTAAGCGCTTTCCATGTTCAAATTAGAAATTGGTTTTTTGATCGGAGACAAATTATTATGATTGGAACCACCTACAACCTGCTTGTCGATAAACTACGAATTACTCGAATTCTCATTTTTATTGTATTCCTTGTAAACGTCCATAGTAGATTGTGGGATTTAATCAATACTTCGAAGCAGTTTATTAACTGGCACCTAAACAATTTTTTCCGTGAATGAATTTGATATGACGATATGACTGGAGGAAGCTTACTTCATTTCTTTTTCTGTAGAAGTTCATATGAATGGCTATTGATTAAAAGCAATTGTGGTTTGATTCAGCTCATTTTTTAGAAAATGAAGAAAATCTAATCTTAGATTGCTGTAGCTCAGTGGAGACAAACATATTTAGGGACCGCCTCGTATTTTTTTAATAACGCGATAAAATTATCTTATCGTTAACTCATCGCACTTCAAGCAAAAGTGATCATAGTCGACAGCAGCCAAATACAGTACTGATTTGTATGAAATGGTCTTTGACAGTGTTTTACAGTTGTTCTTTCAGTTCCCTATTTAGAGTTCCACTCCTGCTTGAAGTGCGTTGGTTAATTACATATAAAATGGTGCTGCTAAAATATTGTGGTTATAGAGTTTCATCTTTCAGTTGCGAATTGAAGTACATTTAAAATAAATCGAAAATGCCACGGCATATCGGGTCACTGTTGTTGTTTATGATATTATTTGCGACGTTAACAAAAATTGGGATTGCCACAGAAACTTTAACCTGTACAATAACAAAGGAAGACATTGGCTTCCACGAGGACAGGCACTACATGCTATGTCAAATAGAAAATCAAATCGTTGATGCACCGAACATTACAATTGCATCAACTGGCGAAGATCATTTGGTCAATGACTTCAGCATTTGGAATCAGACGAATTTGTTCTTCCTTCCCGACCGAATTGGTGAAAGATTTCCGAATCTGTTCACAGTGGGGGGTGGATTTACGAAAATAAGATCGTTGCAAAGATCTAATTTCGTGGGCTTCACACGGCTTCGCAGCGTCTTTGTTACAAACAGTGACCTTGAGAAAATTGAGCATGGTGCCTTTGATCCACTGGAATCGTTAGTGGTCATGGACTTGTCAAATAATAAACTTAAACGAATCAGTCGCTCGTGGTTTGAAAACAAGAGATCACTGGCATGGCTAAATTTCAACTCGAATGAAATTGAATTCATACCAACCGGGTGTTTCGATGACTTACCATTGCTCGAAACGGTATTGTTGAACTCTAATAAATTAAGGAGCATCGCGTCACCACTGTTCTTAAACAACAACCTGATGCGTACTTTGCACTTAATGATGAACCCCTTGGTTTTTATCAGTGACACGGCTTTCGATGGAAATTTTAACCGACTTTGGGTTCAGTTGGATCAGAGTACATGTTTTCAAAACCGCTTTCCAATTCTAATCATACCGCCGGACGACTGGCAAAGCATTGTACGAGAAGCATGCAACGGAACAAACGTCTTAAGTTTGGAGTGACTATCATTATAGCTGAGTCTAATTGATGATAATAAAGTTTTGATCGTTTGATTTTTTTCGAACTGTCCAATGTTTGGTCTCAGCAAGAGTTCTGACACGACTCATCGTCATCTGTTCGTTTATCAAGATGAATTATGTGATGATTGAAGTATTAGATTTTGCTATAAAACACCATAAGGTACTTTAAACAAATGAAGTAGCAGATTTAATGATTTTGTTGCGATGCCCTTGCCGTTTCTAAATGGTGAGCAAACATCAGTTTTCACGAGTTTCTACTACTTATAATGCGAAGGTTTTCACTTATTCAGCTGTAAAATGGCTGCGTTTGAATCATGTGAGTTTAGTAGCTATTGTTTGAAAACAATTTCCGTTTTGTTAAGTTCATTTAAAATGTAGAAAATTTAATCTAATCTTCTGAAGATATTTAGAGAGAACCTCAAATTTTTCTAATAACAATTTCACGATAAAATTATCTTATCGCCAGTTGCATACAAAATATGCGGTTAAAATTGATATGGTAGAGTTTCATCTTTCAGTCGTGATTCGAAGTTCGTTAAAAACAAATCGAAAATGCTACGTCCAGTTGAGTTACTGTTGTTGTTTGTGATATATTTCGCTGCGTTAAATAAAATTGGAAATGCCTCAGGTAATTTTAATTTCCAACGAACCCATACACGCCCGTGTCCGAGGTCAGCTACCATAATATGTAGTCGGCCGTTCAGAACAATGATGTTGCAGAGATACAACACTCTTTGAAAGTTAACCATACTTTGACTGCTGGCTGACCATGGGTGGTGAGTGCGGAAGTTAGGGTGTGCTCAAATTGTCGGCCGTGGACAGACCAATAATCCTACAAAGTTTTAACTTTTTGGTTCCTTCCTTCCTCAAGATATTGCTAAGAAAGTGTATTCACCACCCCTTGACATCATATGACATGTACACACATTACACCCAAACTGAATTAAATTTGCTAGAATTGAACGACGAATCGAATGAGCTATAACTCAATAAAATCGGAGATAGCTTGTTTTCCAAGCGGTCGAAAAATTGGCGAATTGACTCTTAAACAGTAACAGTTTCAACAATTCCACTGTTGATATTATCAACATATATGTTTGTCATTTTACCACTGATTTGTCCTTGTTGCTAAGTATTATTCTTCACAACGCAGGTGAGAAATGGTTATTCACTTGACTAGTGATAAAAAGATAAAAAGTCGAGCGCTCGTGCGAATTTCGTTGAAGCCGATGCCAAAACCAAAATTTTTCATTTTTATCCGGAGTTATGTAATGAATTTTACATGACATGCTTAGCGCGTCAAAAGTAGTGAGTGAAACATGAAAAGTACGATTTTCGACGCATGCAGCACGTAATAGGTATTTTCTCACCTCAGCTGAAACTTTAGGAGTTGTGAAAAACATTGTGTTGACCTCGGGGAAAAGGTAGAAAATTTTTCTCGGATGAATTGTGGAGTTCGGTAGACAAATAACTGATGTAATGGCTACCAAACACATATTTTAGATTTATGTTTAAAAATGAGTTAGGTGCTAAAATGATCTTGCTGGAGTCGGAGCTAATGAAAGTTACTTACCTTTGAAGATGGTTAAGGGAAGTTTTACCAGAAAGCCAAACGCACATCAATTGTTTTCGTATCTTTTTGTTATATTTACATTGATGGATGATAACAATTCCTCTTCATTTCATTTCATTTTTTTTTCTTTAATTACTCGTAGATATATGTCTTCATTTTAGGTATATGTTTCTTATAAATTGTTTCATTTGGAAATATTTATCTCTATAAAAAAAATTGTTTTCATTTTGTTGTCGGATTTTCTTTAAAATAAGATTTCTCGTTTAAATAAAATTTTCTTTTTTATCAATAGAAAAACGTTTGCTATAAATAGAGTGAAATTAATTAAATAAATTTTTTCTTTATATCACCGCGCAATGTAACATTACATTATGAGAGTGTAAATCGATAAAAGATTTGATTTTTTTTGTTAAAAATTTATAAATTTGATTTAGATCACAACAGAACAAAGAAAATCAGATTTTTAACAACATCAATCTGTATTTCGACGGTATACTGTGTCTTACACAGCATAATTCAAAATCAAGTTGAATACATTTTTCTATAAGAATTCAGTTAAATATTTTAATTAATTTATTTTTTGATTTACTTTTTTCTTGGTTTAATTTTACATTTCACTTTCGAATTTTCTATAATTATTGTGTCCTTTAATATATTTTGGTTTTCATTTGTTACAAAAATAGATAACTACGACAATGTACCTTTCAAATAAAGACGAAACAAATCGAACTCAACATCAACGGTATAATTTTAATCGAATTCTCAGTTGACCTCACACATTCATCCGTTTTCCCACTCTGATCAAACGGAAGGAAATCGGAGACGAAACGGATGGGTGTGAGGCCAACTTAAAGCCCCGTCTGGCCAAAAGTACAAAAATGAAGGAAGAAAAAAATTACAATCGAACACGAAAGTCATCTCAAGGTTCTCAAAGAACAGGTTAAGACACTTTAGAGTTGATCACAAAGGCGATGACATCAAGTTTTCAAGTTGACTTTTCATACAATACTTAATGAGTGCGTTTTACAAATTTGATATCACCCACCTTTGTGAGTGTCTTAAACTGTTCTTTAAGAACTTTGATTTAGACATGTTTTCTTAAACACACTCATTACAGATTTGCAAGTTTGCAAGTTTACTTTTCACACAATCTCTTATGAGTGTGGTTAAGAAAACATGTCTAAATTGTGTTTCACCCGCCTTCGTTAGTGGCTTAACCTGTTCTTTCAGAACCTTGATTCATCTAGGAAGTTGATGCCATTCATTTTACACCAGTCAGAAACTATTTTTTTTAATTTATTAGTTAAGGCCAGATTATGGTCGCATATATCGCAAGGATATAAGCGGGCATAACCTGGCCTTAAACGTACAGTAAATACAATCGCACTGAGAAGATGATGATATTCCGAAATATACCACTTATGAACTACATCTGTAAACGGCAGTAGAAACGAAAAATAAGCGATGAACAGTGGGAAATGCCGTTTTATACAACATGTGTAAATACTAGGGAAGTACAAGTTTGTGTACCAGACTGTAAAAAATATTCTAATCAAACGAAGTACAAGATTCGATAATTATATCGGTGATATGCTTGCCGTGAAAGGTTGAATTCACCAAAAAAAAATCCTAGAACACCTTGTTACACATTGAGAATGATAAGACAGGACAAATTTCAATCCAATTGATGTTATTTATGTTACCTGCAATATAGCAATATCCATGTCTCCATACATGCACATGTGTTCATTAGGAGAGCTTGTGCCGTGTCACTGGAATAAATAGAGGGAATTCGAATGGTTGAAATTGGAGACTGTGTTGGATAAAAAAATGAATGAAATTTTTGGAAATTTTAATCAATAATAGTCGCTGATGAAGTTAATTCACTAATTGAGTGATCTGAATGTCAATGTGTCATAATCAACTCTATCTCATTTTCCCCAGGGAACAACAAAACTGCCAGTTTTTCTCTGACAGGGCTTCTTATTCAAAATTTATCAGAATTTTTAAGAATTAAAATTCAGAATAATAAGCACTGCTGAGGGACAGCTGTTCGAAGCAGATTTCTGCAAATCATTTCGTCAATTTTCTATCTAGATGAACTATGCAACCTAAATTGAGTAGTCTTTACTGACCCGTTTCGTATTTACACATTTTTTGATGGTTTGATTTAGTCACTTAAACAGAATGATTTAATTTCATTCGAATTTCTAATTTTGATAAGTCAAAACCTAGTGGATATCAACTGACCTATGTACACATCAAAGGCCCATTTTAAAATTTAAGGCCTTTTTCGCATTCAATTGAAGTAGTTCCACATTCCAATATAGTCTAATATTTCAGTTTGCGTGTGGAACATGTGAAATAACTTAAATGTACGAAGCATGAACAATGGAATGAATTCGGAAACGTGAAATCTTACTTCTATTTCGACACATTACGTTCAGTGTTCAGAATGTTTTCCGCTGGGCTTACAATTCGTAGCAATATCTCAATGAAATCAGTAGTTTCGATTCGCGTAAGAGTGAAAAAATTACTCAAACAGAGGAGAGCAATATGTAGAAAGTCTGAGGCGACTGAGAATAGTTATAATAAGAATATATATCACTGGTGCTGTAAATAATATCACTTAGAATCTGATAGTCATCTGTTTTCGACGAAAAATTACATGAAAAAACGATGCACTCCGGTTAATGCATCCTTATATGGGAAAATTTATGTTTTGAACTGATTGGAGTATGTAACAGATTTTTACCGTAAACAAAAGAAGTAGCAGATTCAATGATTTTGTCATGATACAGTCGCCTTTTCTAAAAGGTTGTTTTGGAAAAAACTGGGCTATCTAATCAAATCAATATTTTCTAACTGTTTATAACCGTTGATTGGGTGTACACATAGAACTGAATGGCAGAGGCAAGGTCTGACATATATGTACTTTAGTTTATCTCAGGTCCTGTGCTATGCAAGGTGTACTATAGTACATATCTAGCAATTGGACGAGGTTCTACTGAATGAATTTGAATACAGTCTGTCTACGGCCCTGAAAAAAAAAGAGAATCGTAAAATTTAAAAGCTAAATTTAGAGTTAATTTTAGTCAGTTCTCTGTAAAAATTCAATTATTTCTGTCCCGTTTTTCTTTAAATATTTTCTTTAATGTTTACGATGAAACATGCCTATCAACTGGTTACACATTTTTTTTTACATAATTTCATTTTTATTCTCTTTGTTTTATATCAATCACGTCAATTTTTTTTTTCGTTAAATTTATTTTATCAGAACAGTTTGATGATATTTCTTTAAGTTGTCGAAATGGCACAGATATATAAATTTAGATAAAAGTTGCAGCATGTGTTTATGATTATGAATTGTACAATTGTCTGTTTGTTTGCTTTTTTTAGGTCGCAAAACAACCATCTACCAAAATAATGAAGGTTTGTCTATGGGAAGAGAGTTTCGGTTTTCATTTTTCTTTACTTTAATTTCGTTATCTACTGTTTTGCTTTGACGGTTCAAAACCGCTTTGTCAATTAATTTATTTTCATTTTCTTAATTTAATTTTAGTGTAATAACTTACCTCAAACATATACAGAGAACGTTTGGCTTAGTAATTAAATAGTTTCGTTCAGTTTTGCAAACTATTTTATGGTTCAGTTACAACACGACTTTTTCAATATTGATCGTAGCACAATTTTTACAAAATGATTTCCTTTGAAAATTCAAAAATTGCAACACAAATCCTGCATTCAGTTAAAGTTTCATCTAAAATCTTCCATGAGATTTTTGGGAATTCAATTTTATTTTTGGAATAGATTTTTTATCGAATTATTTCCCTTTCTACGACATGGGTATGAGTACAACTCCGTACGTTTAGTCCAATTTACAAAATTTGGTTCATCAGAAATAAGAAAAATTAAATTTCCGCTTTCCGTCAATAGAAACGTTAGGAATTTTTTACCTGGATTTTAATGATACACACTTTCACTCCTGTCGTCAGTAAGCACATAAAACATGTGAAAAGGATGCTCAGTCGATCTTTAGTTCCGGAAACTTGGCTGGTAATCTCATCCAAATTTTGGTAAGTTTTTTCTCCTGTCTGTCATATTCAACGACTGTCTATCAGAAGATAGCATTTTTCCAAAAGATAATTTAGGAAAATGCAGAAATTTTTTTTTTCCAAAAATAGTCCTCCGTTTCCTTCCTCGGTCATATTCAACAGCTAGAGGAGGAAACACGGTCAATGGTACTGTGAAACACTAGTCGATAGTAAATTTAACCTTGCACAATGGAATTCAAGGCGATACTGTGTTACGATTTCAATTTACTTACGACAGCAGGTGTCCAAAGTCCTGCTCAACATCTACGGTTGTCAATAGCCGGCAAACCGTTCTCTACCAAAAATTGTCTTTGCCTCGACAAAGATGAGAATGTTCAGTAGCGAGCAGACTAGATTTTAATTCATCAAAAACAATCTCACGACACAAATATTGTTTTACATTTGCAGAGAAGGGTGCTGCTTGTTACGTTCTCCCAAGTTCTCCACTTCAATTTCCATTCTAAAATTCATAATTTAAATTCTGCAGTGCTGACTGACGAACGTGCTAACCAGGTTTGAAATTAAGTACAAGTCGTGACCGTTTCGTAAATATTTCTAAAAAGTTATTTCAGCTATAAATGTAATACGTTCGCCTAAATACACAAGTTAGTACACATCTAAAAAAAGAGTGTAGAGTGTGACTCAAACAACAGAGCACACACCATATACAGAATGGTTTTTTTTACACAGTTTAATGTATTATATCAATCACATCTTCACAACAATAAATGTCTTCCACACTCCATTTCCCGCCGGCAAATAAACAACATGAATCATTAGTTTTATCATAAAAACCCTTTTGCCTCATTTCTCACTTTTTATTACTTTTAATTTCCCGTTTTTGTGCTAATAAAATTTGTTTCTCACACAGCTTCTTCAGCTGTGTACCTGTGCTATACGGTAATCTCTTGAATCTGAACACGTTTTTTCAACGTTGATGTATTGCTATGGTTGCTGTTATAGTTTTGAACGCAACTATTCGCCCCACTGCTGCTGCTACTACAACCGATGCCGCCACTTCCACTACCCATTTCACTAATACCACTGTTCCCATTGTTCCCACAAATGCCACCTTGTTGTTGATGAACTTGTGTATGATGTTCTAGTTGTTTTTCAATTTGATTAACATTGGATGCTGGCGGATTACTTGACGTTCGAGTGGGTGGTTGAGGTGGATTGTGTGTTTTTGTTGAAGCATTTTTCGGATGTTGATTTTGACACAGTGTTACTGTATGATGATGCTGAGATGATTGAATATTCTGCTAAAGTGTTGGATTAATAAAACAGATTATTACTCGGGATATTGGTAAGATTTAATATAATATTTGAGGAGAGCAGAGCAGAGCGCAGAAAGAAAAATCGTAAAAATTATTTTCCTCGATGCTTTTCCCAATTTTATCGCAAATATTCAATCTGATTAAAGGCATTTTTTATGCAAATTCTCGTTTATTATTCAAAAATGTTCAATAAATTATTGACGGATAAACGATTTTATATTCCGTAAACCTTTTAAAATCCGCTGTGCTGAACATATACTCCAAAGGGGGATCATTCCTCAAAATTATAAATGCTATGAAAATTTTCGATAGTGAACAAAGAGTCTCGTTCAACTTTTTATTTTATTTTTTTTTTAATTCGCAGTGACTGTACAGAACCATTGTTATGTCGCATAAAATGTTGAATGCATGAAACTATATGCAAATTTCGGTTCGTTATAGTTTAGTGCTTGTAACTATTGAAGGCTTTCATTTTCAGTGTGATTGATTGTTAGTGAATATTCAACCGGCCATAAGGGCAGAGAAAAGCATTTTCTCCGTACAGTTACAATAAAACCATCTCGGTTGTGGAAAGCAAAGCCTCTCATGCAAAAATTGTAGTTATACTATTCGGGACCAATAAACTTAAATACAATCGGTGGCAGTGAAATTTCAACATGAATTTGGTTCAGCTGTTTTTCAGCCGATTTACACAAACAATCAAAACTGTTTATACGTCTTCATACGGTTTTACCACTACCACGCGCGTTCGTGTAGCAGCTTCTATCGTATAAACAAGTATAGTTTTGATTGTATGTGTGGATCAACTGAAAAACAGCTGAAGCAAATTCAAGCTTTGTTCGTAGAAGACATCCACCTTTTGCCCTTTTTCTCTAAGAGTCAATTCGCAAAAACTTCGTACAGACGGGATTCAAGCCGATAGCGAACCAAACGAGCTTTAGTTCAAACGAATCCGTCATCGTTTCATTCTGAGAATTTCGTGGAACAACTTTTTTCTCGAAATTTTTTTGTTGAGCTGACATAGCTATTATAACTCCAACATGCGAGATGTGAATAATGTCAAATTGTTTACGTTTATGAAGGTCGATGAGGGGAATATTGTTGACCAACAAACACCGATGTATGGTCCACCCAGCCGCCGCAACAAGTGAAAAACCTCGAATTTTTTTTTTAAGTGCTCTTGGCGGCTGGGGAAGCCAGTAACAGGAAGCTCTAACCTGGAGGTTTGTAGCTTACATCACGCCCTATAGATTGACACCCCACACGACCATACCCACCGTCACAGATAGAAATGGAGTTGATTTTTCACACCGATCAAATTCTGGAAAATTGTCGAACTTTGACGTTCTCCAAATAGCGTTTTTTCGAGCGACTTCATCAAAATTGTATTATTTACAGTTTTACTAGTTGACAAATACTAAAACTAACAGACGGGATTCAAGCCGACGGCGAACCAAACGAGCTATAGATCAAACGAATCGTCGTTCCATTCTAAGAATTTCGTGAAACAACTTTTTTCTCGAAACTGACATGGCTATTAGAACAATTTTCTCCGGAGTAGTCGCGAAAATCGTTTTTTATCAATAACTCTAACGAGAGATGTGAATAATGTCAAATTGTGTACGTTTATGAAGGTCGATGAGGTGAATATTGTTGACCAATAAACGGCGATGTCCGGCCCTATCAGCCGCCACAACAATTAAAAAACCTCGTAAAAATTGACATTTTTGAAGGGATCTCGGCGACTGAGGAAGCATTTCGCCGGAAGCTTTAACCTGGAGTTTTGTAGCTTATATCGCGAACTATCCATTGACATCCCACACAATCATACCTGCCGTCATGACGCGTCAGAGATAGAAATTGAGATGCAAGAACTTGTCCCAATCGAAAATTATAAAAACTGCCCTTTTGTTATCTAAAACGACGATAAGAGAAACGATGAGCTCTGGTTAGTATACTGCGTTATGTACCAAAATATAGGTTGAAGCAAATGAAGTAACAGATTTTATCAAACTCTAGATGATACTGCAAACAAATGAAGTAACAGATTTAGTGACTATGCTACTAATAAACCATGTCATATTAATGCTTAATTAGTGCTTAATAACAGGTTAAAGATTGACAAAGTTATGTGACCCCACTAGCCGACGTATAGAATTAATTTGGGGATGATTCCTACTTTTGTCACAAACTTTTCTTCTTTATGAAAAAGTACGTAATGGAGAACGGTTTAAAAACCGGCATATTAAGCAAATTTAAGAAGTGTACAGGTCCTGCACAAGACAGCCACTTTTCCATTATTTTCGTGAACGTACCTAAACCATCGAAAATTTATTCAAAATGTCTTATTTCTTGCGTGTGAAAAATTGAGTGTGGGTAAAGTAAAATAGAATTATTTCCGCTCCGGATATATATTATGGCCAAGAGGGGTTGATTTTAAAAATTTTGTCATAAAATTCCCAGTTTACCCCACACTGGAAATGTGAAAGGTATTTCGCTAATCAATTTTGAAATTCAATTAAGATGAACATTTAAATCAACCGAGGATGTATATATACTATACACTTCATATTTGGTTTGCCTTTTCTTCGTTTATCTCTTCGAAAAATCCAATTTAAAATGCTCCCTTCGCCATTTCTATTCATCAACCATTAGATTACACAAAACTGTAGAACGTAAATTGCCGGCGGTTATAAACCACAGGTGCTCAGAACGTCAAAATTGAGTTATAAAATGATATTTTGTTCGTACCGACAAAAAAAAGAAAAAGAAACAAAAAATACACAAAAGAGTAATGGATTGTTCCAAAGCACACAAGGAACAAGGCAGCAAAAATATGAATTTTTCCGGTTAGAGAACCGTAATAGTTATTACAGCTGTGAGAGTTGCATATGAATGATACACAGAACTTAAACAATAAAAAAAATGTCCCGAATGTATGTACAGCATCCTTCCATGATACACCATGATATAGGTTCAGAGTTATCTTTTATTCACCGCAGAAAAAAAGGAAATTTAAAAATCTTTTATGCTCTCTTGTTATATGCTCTCATAACCATTCAGATAAAAACTACTTTTACAATTAAAAAAAAAACCGAAATATATTCACACCGTAGTTTGTAACGGTTAGCCGAAACGGTTCACTTACCTGTTGTTTATATGCATCGCACATATTTTTGTTGAGTGTACCTTTGTCTCTATGTGTACAAGGACTTCTCTGGAGGGTCGTATAACTCGGTGGTGGTTCTTGTTTACTTTTACCGGGTGAAGTTCCTGGCCGCACCGTTAAGGGAATATCTGTGTGCATAGTTTAAAGCATTCGGTTTAGTGTTAGATAGAGCATACCAGGGAAAAATAACAATGCTCGCTGGTTGTGGGAAAATAAATTTTACAAAGAAAATTCTTTCCGTTGATCGTATGCATAAAGTGTAGCGCAAGCAACAATAAGCCAAACAAAAAATTAGTCTCAGCGGAATGCCGAGATAAAAATGATTTTATAATTTTGCTACAGAAAAGCAACGAATAAAATTAAGTTTCTTACCGCCATCGATGGGACTTTCGTGCCCGGACGTAGAGCCATTATTGCAGCGACTTGTTCGAGTTTTCCGGCGGGATCTCTCGCGATGATAATATATGCCCGCAAATATTAGCATATTTAGTACGAGTAGTAAACAACCAACGCCAACCGTTACTCCCAAAGCTGCTGTGTAACTGCTGTGAAAGGGGACGTTATTTAGGAAAATTCCTATCATTATTTAGTGAGAGAAAAAATGACTTGAATGTAGCTAGAATGTAGTGCCGAGAGGCACTACCCATTGAGATGTAACAGCTATCAATAGCTGAAAGTGAAGAATGACTGACGCTTCAACTCAAATTCATTTAAAAAAACATGACGACACTTGCATGTAGTGTGTTGATTGTACGCTTCGAATACGCTTCAATTTGTGTTGGAAAAAATATCCCCAACAAGTCAAGCAGATATAACAATACGATACAGTGTGCTGAACACACCCATCTGTTCGTAAAATAGTGAAATGTACCCGGAAAACTTGTTGTTCTATTCAGGATTGAGCCGATACAGACTGACAAATTTATGCAGTGAACGCTCCGACAAAATCGATTTTCACGTTCATATTTTTCGAGTTGTCGTTTACATACCTATAGTAATGCCTAGTGGCCAGTCTTTGTAATAGTTCCTCCTCCTCTTCATTTAATGTTAACGGCTCTTCAGTATCCAATAGTGAATCGCCTAGCGTGGTATCTGGAGTACATTCAGGCCCGAATCCTTCCTGTCTCGATTCTTGTACACCATTTACCACACCATTTTGATAATGTTGCTTCGGACGAGTGAATGATTCCTCACGGACGTTGCCTAATATTTTGCACAAGAAATAATTTGCGTAAAATTACGAATCATGAATATGCAAAGAAAAATGCGTCTGGAGAACCAACAAGCAACAGAAGATAGAAAAAAAACGTCCTAAATAAATTCATTTATAATGGCTCTCATACCAGCGTAATAATGAGGTTCCCGCTCACGAAAATGATGATGTCTCATTGATACTTCTGCATCACCGGGTCGATGTAGTTGCGGTATTAAATTTAACCATACAGCCATTTTATGGCCTCGATAATGACTCTTCATTTTTGGTTTAAGTGCTGTAAAATAAAATTTATATTTTGATGTAAATGACAGCGAACCGGTTGGGATGGGGTGGTTGCTTTTATGGAATATTTTAATTAATGGCCGGAAAATGAAAATTTAATTGCGACAGTCATGATTATTATGGTAAGATGATGAGTAATTTACATTAGTTACATTAATTACTGCAAAAAAGACTACGACCCGACATTGGTATACATGTGCGAGGTGATTAACTAAAACATTGTTGCAAAATGCCTCAGTTTGGTGAAACATCTCAAAGAAAAATGCTGAGAACATTTAAGAAAAACCTTCCAAGAAATTACTTCATCGCTGTCAAAAATATAATCCCGAGAAATTTTGATGGTGGAACCTCCTGACAATCGAATAAAAATGTTTGACGGGAAAAAAGACTAAAAAATCATCTGTTATCGACTACGATCACAAAAATAAGCAATCATTTCTGCTTAGTGTTCAGTTTTATAGCCAAACGATATGTTAAACCAAATGAAGTACCAGATTCGGTATCAGAAACTAGTCGACACTTTAGCAATTTCCTTTAATTGTTACATTAAACTAAAGAAGTAACAGATTATGACGATACTATTGTCACTTCTGCAATGGTAATAAGAAAGTCCAAATAAAATTTTCATAAAATTTTTTAAGTGTAGCGAATGAAGAACTAACTGCTGATCCCTGTTTATGTATGCACCTTCACGTATGGATATCATAACTACATAATTTAATGTACTTTAATGTGCTAAATGAACGGTAAATTTTCGTCGCATCACAGCTTTTCTGAGTTTAGTGTTAGGCTAATGGTTATCATCTTCTGCATTTTATGTCGCTTTTATGTTAAAATAAGTTTTAGTTTTCACAGTAATTTTACAGTAATGAAAATCACATATGTTCAGAGAGACAGCTCTGTACATGTGTAGTGTAGAAAGTTAATTGTTGTTCGAGAGTCAGTTTAAATCGTAGTTAATTACAATATCATATTTAGAACTGCATTCAGCTGCATCACAATGCAAATAATAGTAGTTTTGATTGTTAGTTTTTAAAGTGACATAGCTTTCCATATTTTCTACTTCAAAATGTTGAATTTAACGTTAAGCTGAAGAGTTAAATTGTGAATTCTTCGACTTCTTCGAAATATTAGAGATTGGCCAATCACCCAAGATAACAAATAAGGTTGACCGTTGGCTTTTACTAGCTACAGTTGTATTAATAAAAATGCTTCTCTGTCCACTGACGATGCCTGGCTGGTGAGGGTTCGTAGTGAAGGACCACACTCCCTAGTTTACAACATAGAAAAAATACTTTGTCTGGAGGAACTTCTGTTAAATTAGAGGTAAATTGTTAAAATGTCATCCGAGTGATTTTTGGTGGTTGGCTGAGAATGTATAATAATTTTCCTGATACAGGAAATAATAATAGGTTATATTCATTTGTTATCGACATAGACAGACCATGTTCTAATGATAGTGTTCTCTTATAAATAGAAAATTTCTTTCAATCATAATGAGGTAAGAGATTTCACGCCGTTTAAACACAGTAGCAGATTTAATCGTCATACCGTGATTAGTGAAATATTAATTATACTCAAATATGTCGAAGATATTGAGCAAATTCAAAAAGTTATATTTAAGTAGAAAATTCAAATATATCACTTTTCGGACTAAATACTGACAAGCAGCGATATCTAATAATAAGCAATGGGAATGAATCAACGATTTCAAGTGGAAAATTTAGTTGTCACTGTAAGTACGAAAAATTGACGCGTAAATGCGTGTAAATTAGCATTGACTCAATCACAACAGGGAATTTTCGAATACAATTGGAAACAAATGGAAATTTCATCAAATTGTTGACATATTTCAGAAAACGTAAATAGAAATTGTAGAAATTCAACCAAAATCTTTTCTAAAAATACGCCCTGACCCTGATTTAAAGTACTGAATTGAGACATATCATTCGAAATTTATAAGAATACGTCGCATCTTATCTCTTTGGCGCTTAGAGTAGTTAGTATGTAGTTAGTAAACGTAATAAATACGTGCGTGATTATAGTAATCAATCTTTGGCAAGAAATCAGTTTCTTATCCTATTGTAACAAACTGACCGTGTATTGACACTATCGCATTGCAGAATTAATAGTACATTACTGCTATAAGGCTGTATATAAGAAACGTGTACCTATACGAGAGCTTGTGCAAGTATTAGTACGAGCCTAGGTTTTGCAAGCAAAATTATATCACCAGAAAAAGAGATGTTTGCCTACTGCAATAAAATACCTCACTGATATAAGGCTGTATAAAAGAGACTCGTACTAATACTTGCGCAAGCGCTCGTATACGTACAAGTCTCGTATATACAGCCTTATAGCAGTAATGTACTATTATCAGCAAGGGGTCTCTGCATTTCTGTTGGAGTAATTCTGTAAATGAAAATAAATCTTAAAAACAAAACTGCAAGCGATAGACTTGTAATCTATTATCGATATAGACGACCAAAGTAATGGCTTCTCTTCGTTTATATAGCATATGTTTAGTAAAACTACAGAAGTACAAGATTTTGTATCAAACAAATTTAACCATCATATGGCAGTACACTCAATGAACGTCAACACAAGGTATGGTCGAATGTCAAACTTTGTATGTAGCGGAGGACATAGCGATTTCATATAAACAAACTCACCCTCTCATGGTGAATTTGTTTATATGAAATCGCTATGTCCTCCGGTTTACATGAACAGACCATACCTGGTTTGTACATTCATTGAGTACACTTGCCGTTTAGCGTAATAGTTAACAATATCAACAGCTTTAATTATGGATCCATTCAAAACAGTAAGGTTGAATAAACTGATACACAATTGATGTCAGTAAAATTTCCAAAGGAATTTGGTTTAGTTGTTTTTATAACAGTCATAACAATATAACAGTTATAAAAGTATAACAGTTATAATAGTCTATAGTGGCGTTAACACTAACTAGCACGTAACAATATTCCAGCAGTATTAACAAGTATAAGAAGTTGTGCTTATATGAGTGGACCAGTTGATGAAAAATTCTGTATAAATTTGATTGACATCCTTTGTATGGTAACATAATTCCAACAATTTTCTTAATTCGAAAAATAATATCGCAAAGGCCACTATACTGTTCGCATTTCATCAGAATCAGTAATTTTTCCTCATTCCTCATTCAGCCGTCAAAATAGTATAAATTTCGTAATACGTAGCTCACGTTGCCATCATAAAAATGTGACTTCCTGAACATTATTTTTATAATGCCGATTCATAATTCTTATTCTCGAAATTAGACGACATACAAAGAAAAATGTAAAAAACCAGAAATTCGAAGGCTCATTTACTTCATGTGTATATTAGTTCCATGCTCACATTGTTATACAGCGGCAACAATGTGAACAGTCCATTCTGTTCTGAAACGTGCTTCATGTGGAAATGATTGCGCAAACGCTAAAATAACCGCCGCATTGTAGCTGGCTTGCTCATGACCATTCTATTCTTGGAACCCGTGAATGGGAATATTCGATGAATAATTTAAGAATTTAAGAACATTTGTGCAATGAAGTCTATGAAGTTGTGGAGTTTATGATGGTGAAGTAATGTTTGAGACGCGAGTTTGTTTATTTTTGAGAGTTATTGTGATTGGAAATTCTTTTTTTTAAACAAATTCTCCAAACGAAAATTGCTTTGGTTCATAAAGATTACGCATTCGTCGATAACAGACACCCTAACATCAAATCGACTAACTTTAAACCCAAATGGGTTAGCGAATGTTAGGAGTGTCAGTCGACATCAAATAGTCGGTAGAGTAAACTCAATTTCGCTTCGAACGATTCGTTCTTACACTCCATATTGTAAACCATTATTCCCCCTTCTTCTCATTCATTCAGTGCAAGCAAAGATGTCGGCATCTACAAAGAGCCGATATGAATTTGACCCACCAAGTTCTGCAAGTTCAGACAGGTAAAAAATACCGATAGAATATGAGTTACAATCGAAAATAACGCAAACAGTGAAACACATACGAATTGATTGTTTGCGTGTGAATTAAATCGCATTTTCCATACAAAAAACCAGTGATAAATTTTCAAAACCAAAAGTGACAAAACCATGCCGTCGTCGGGCCGAATACAAAATCACATGTAAATTTTTCACATTTAATATATATTTCTGCTGAGCCACGCGTTCTTATAATAATTTTTTTGTTGAAAAAAGATAAAATATCATTTCTGCCTCATTTTGTACTGTGCACTGTCGACGTAAATTAAGTCGGACTTTGTTTACGTGTTAATTAGTATACGTTACACTGTTTAATTACAAAGTGATCTCAAATCTCATTGACGACGTTGCAATATGATAACACATTTTTTTCTTCTTCTCACCACCGTCTAGTGTATATGGTTTAGTTATAAATGTTATACATTGATAATAATACCGGTTCCGATGAAAGAAGTATAGAGACGATGGACTATATAACTTTTGAGTGTAGATATAGATATATATATATATACGCACATGTGTAGATATAGATATAGTCGTAGAAATGAATGACACACAAATCGTGTTGAATGAACTCAAAATGAGTATTTGATCACTTTTATCCTAAAAATAGATAGGAAAATCTCCTATGTATACAATTTACGTGCTATAATTAATCGTTTGTATCGAAAGGCGTATTGTTCTGTATGGGACGTTTAAACATCGATCTAAATTAACCTATACACAAAACACAACAAAACCGAATCGTTCTACTTTAATCATATATTGAACGTGCATAATTAAACGTGGATTCGTTGACGTTGTTGTCAAAAAAAAAAAATATTTTCATTACCATAATGCGAAAAAGCCAAATTGCAAAGGCACCAACACATTTTTTGTTATCAAAATTTAAAACGCAGTTCAGATAAGATTGCGTAAAAACCGAAACACATCAGTGAAAAATGTATGGTCGCAATTATAATCGTGACGACGTTTCCCAACACAATGTTGATGTTGATCAATTTTTAATTAATCGACTAATTACGAACCTGTTGCAATAACAGTCAATTGCATTATATTGTTACAACATTCGTGTTAGTCCCCCCCCCAGAGGAAATATATGAATGCAACATGAACTCTTGACTGGAAGCAATTCAATCACCGTCAATTTAATGATTTTATCATGAATTAAATTGGTCGCGTGGTAGGTATACAAACAAATTTTCTTTGTTGTTTATAATGTCGCAATTATCCGGAGTATACATAATGTACGAGACAGTGTATGTATATAATATGGTGACTGTCTGTATTCGGAGTATTGCTCACCGAATGTTTATATTCTGTTTTGTGTATATATAGGACTGGACCGATGATAGTTCGTTGTACCCATCCAAAATGTGTTGGCTACACAATTTTCTTCCCATGACGACAGTTCGCATTTCAATCAATAAATCGGTCTAAAGTATTAAACAAACAATAATCCGACCATAAGATATCATGTGATGGTTAACGCCATCAAGATTATTTTTTAACCATGAGCGAACGGTTTGGCGAATGGCATTAACATCTTATACAAACAACCAAAATCATAACAATAATAATTTGATACATGCAGACATTCAATCCAGTCAATTTTGTGGAGAGAATAAATTTTAAATTGTGTACTCGTGTCGCGGCTGATAGTTTTGCCTTTAATTTATAACATTTTATGGGTGTTAGACGATTAAAATCACTGAAAATTTATGCTACGAAATGAACTTGACTGTAAGACCAAGGTAGGGTGACGTCAATCTCGCAGACGAATATTAATATCAGAAACCTAATACGATTACTGTAATGAAGTCGTCTCAAAACGATACAGACAGAGATGATGACGTTATGTGATAATAATTTCCCCTTTTTATTGTTCGTTTCCAGTGATGTAGCCGAAAGATTAGAAGTGACTGATGGGATATTTGTGGAAAAATGTTCCGCAGACGACGGATGTGTAAACTATGGGGCAGATGATTTTTATTGTCCCGCCTCTCCGACAACCGTACCGATCAAATCTAGGTCAAATTCATCAGGTAACGATTGTAATGATTTCTGTTATGGGGCGCTTGTGACTTGAATTGAGTCATCCTTAATTCAAGGTTTACAAGTCCGATCACGACCGAGGCGTCAACGCACTACATCCATCAACCAGACTACGACAATAACATCATCGGAATCAATTATCCGTGCTAACAATCGCACCATTTATACAGCAGGACGTCCGCCATGGTACAATTGTGCCGGTCAACAAGTCGAACCATTTGTTATAGGTTAGATTTTGATGAAACCCGTCCAAAAAAAATGCGATCAATCGTTTCATTTTCGCAATGACTTTATCAGGTATATGCGGTGGAAGCGCCAGTGGCAAGACAACCGTGGCACAAAAGATAATCGAAAGTTTGGATGTGCCGTGGGTGACTCTCTTGAGCATGGACTGTTTTTACAAAGTAAATTTGAATTTAAAACGAATTTGACGAAACCCCTGACTCACTTGACAATCTCGACACTCAGATCTTGAATGAGAAACAACACGATGCAGCTGAGAGGAACGAATACAATTTCGATCATCCAGATGCATTCGACATTGATCTGATGGTGGATGTGTTGCGTAAATTGAAAGACGGCCGTAAAGTGGACGTGCCAATTTACAATTTCGTAACACATGCCCGCGAAACAACAACCAAAACCATGTATGGCGCGAATGTTATTATTTTTGAGGGAATTTTAGTGTTTCACAGTCCGGAGATATTGGATATGTTGGACATGAAAGTATTTGTTGACACAGACGCAGATATTCGTTTAGCCAGGCGTCTACGAAGGGATATAACGCAGAGGGGCCGAGACATTGAAGGTGTTCTCAAGCAATATTCAACAATGGTAAAGCCGTCTTACAGTAACTATATAGCACCAACCATGGCTCATGCTGATATTATAATACCGAGGGGAGGTGAGAATAAAGTGGCAATCGAGTTAATCGTACAACATGTCCACACACAGCTACAGCTGGTAAGCCTAACAATCACAGCGTTTCCTAAAAACAATTTTCCATTTTTGTATTATCCCAATTTAGCGTGGGTTTAAGCTACGTGAAACACTAGCCCATTCATACATCGGACAACCGATGCCCGACTCACTGTTCCTATTGCCATCGACACCGCAAATCAAGGGCTTGCACACGTTCATTCGAAACCAAGACACACCGCGCGACGAATTCATTTTCTATTCGAAGCGTTTAATCCGTCTGGTTATCGAATATGCGCTGGGTTTGCTGCCATTCAAAGAGGTCGAAGTAGATACACCGCAAGGCGTTACGTATAAAGGTTGCAAAATGGCTTGCGACCGTATATGCGGTGTGTCTATATTGCGAGCGGGTGAGACAATGGAACAGGCAGTTTGTGATGTATGCAAGGACATTACAATTGGAAAGATTCTCATTCAAACGAATCAGAGTACTGGTGAGCCTGAAGTGAGTATACAGTGTTTCGGTTCGGTTTTATGTTTTCTTGACCACAAATTGTTCTGTTAGCTGTACTACCTAAGACTACCTAAGAATATCAAAGACTGTCGAGTAATATTAATGGATGCAACAGTTGCAACAGGAGCTGCGGCATTAATGGCAATTCGAGTACTTTTAGATTACGATGTTCCGGAGGAAAACATTCAGTTGGTGTCGCTGTTAATGGCGGAAATTGGTGTGCACTCAATCGCATATGCTTTCCCGAAGGTATGCCTAACAGTTTGATACGTTTTTCAGTAACAGTGCCGTTGAATGCTTAAAATTTTGTTTACCCAGGTCAAAATCGTCACATCTGCACTGGATCCGGAGATCAATGACAAATTCTATGTCATACCTGGCATTGGTAATTTCGGTGACAGGTATTTCGGTACAGAGCCTTCGTACGAGACATATGAATGAATTACAATTGTAAATATAGATAATTTTTGGTCATAGCGAATAAAAGCAATGCACGAAAATGGTTTTGTTTACTATATTCTGAGTGTACGCGGTAGTCCTTTGTTCCAGCTGCTGTCAGTGGAGTGAGAGGAGTCCTTACTGTCTGATCATCTGTTCTATTCTTCAAATACAATTTTGTACGAGATTACAGGCTGCAATTGGTAAGAGATGGTGAGTAGAATGGACGGGATTTTTTTTGATTTCGGACAAGAAGCTGTTGGGATCAACTACTAACTTAACAAGCGTATTTCGTGTCGTGTTTCCATTTGAAGAGTAAGGCAGAGGATGGGTGGTTTGGGACAGCGAAAAAGATACCTTCTCAGTTTAAGAGTCACTTTGCGAAAACGTCGGACGATTGAAATTTAGAGGGGCGAATATAGCTCTTTTGGTTTCGATGGATTTGTTGGACTATGTTGAGAAATTTGTAGATTTTTTTTCAAACACTTTCACATTAGGTGTGGGCCTCTGAGAAAAATGACTTTAGTGATAAAACGTGACTACAGTTCACACTTATCACGGTCGGATCATATCATATAAGGTGTCAATGGAAGCCTTCGATTCGAAGGGTTAGAATCCAGCAGTGCCTATATTCGCAATATATTTTCATAAATTTTCTCAAAATTTCGTCATTTTCTCAAATTTCCACAAAAACGTTTTGCGAAAATTCACGAAAATTTGAGAAAATCACGAAAATTTGAGAAAATTCGTGAAAATATTTTCGCGAATATAGGCACTGGAGTCCAGGGAAGAATGTAAGACAAATATTTCTATATTTCTATCAAATATTTTAATGCGGATGTGTTAGAGCGACTAAATTTTCACGAGGATGTTTTATGCTTTTTTTTCTCGAAATAGTACATTTCGTACCTAGGACTAAAAGTCTTTTTCAGCGTGTGAGAAGTTTCCAGACAGAGCCGAAGGCGAGGTCTGGAATCGAATTCACTAAAAAAGACTTTTAGTCCGTGATACGACCAGTATTTTTCATATTGGACGGAGAAAAAGTGCGAAGTCACACTTTTCGGGTTCTAGGTATGAAAAAGTAATATTGTTGCCTGCGCGACCACTATACCTGAGCGATTTATAAATGGTCTAATCTAGGTACCTAGTGTTTACAAACCATACCATTATTTTTCAGGTAGCCGAATAAGGCCGTCCTACCTACCTCTTTGAAAGTCGTCAATTTTTCGAGATGAAATTGCTGCTGGAGCTACTTAGCAGAACGTTTTCGAACATATCGATACTGCTACCTTGTACTTTATTAAGGCAATTATTTGACCATAATTTTACATTTATCCTATTAGTTGTAAGGAGAATATTGCCTGAATACACTTTCGCCCCATCTGGTGTCGTGTATTTTTCTCAGAGGTCCACACCTAAGGTGAAAGTGTTTGAAGAAAAAAATTCTTCCACAAATTACTCAGTCTGGAGATAGCTTTCGAAGGAGATATAACTCCTAAAGCTCGGAGACCCGTTGGTTTCCAATTTCATATAAGCTGGTCGAAGTTTTCGCAAAGTGACCCTTAATTGGTAGCCAGTCATTAGGTTGAAAAGTACAATGAGCACCACTCACAACGATAACATTTTTATTCCCCTATCAAGAACACTCCATACGTTATGCATGCCTTTACTGATTTATCAGGATTAAACGAAAAAAAGTAAAAAAAATTGGCTGAAGAGCTTTCACAATAATGAGCAATTTGTATAGAAACTGAGCATCAGCAGCGCACCGCAGTATAATAATATTTTTCTTTTGACTATTCATGTTTTCCAAATAATTAAACGCAATTTACTTGAATATATTCAAAGGGAGGCGGCACGGCAGCATCAAAAGCTCGAAAATTGTTCGCGTGTTATATATTTATTATGTACAGATGTAAATTCTGCGGGAACAACATAATGTTGAGCATTTGAAAATTACTCGCAACACACCGAACTCCACATACATTCGCTTATTTCATGCAATCAATTTTGTAAAGTACACACAATTTTAGGTCTCATCTCAGCAAAAATATTAAATTGTGTGTACGTTTCAGCGTACATGGAACATACATATATAGGTAGTGGGAAACGATGTGCCGCATTTAGAAAAAGCTTTTACTTTGCTGAAATGTACGATGTGTATAACTACACACACAGAGCACAAGTGTGTACAACATTGCAGCCGAACATTTTGCTTTAATGAAAAATACATTCGAAACAACGAACGCTTTAAGTTTCAAATTATAAATGTAGTGCAAGGCTAGGTAGGAATGGCAAATTCGTGTTTCGTCTGATTCAAAATAGAACACATCGGGAGTGTGCTGCTTTCATGCTTATATAGATTTATATAACACATACAACACACACCAACCCCCGTTTATAACCGGACATTTTTTATTTTGCTGCCAAATTGAATGTCGGTGTTTTCAGGGGGGGTCACGTCACCGAGCAATTAGCTTTGATGCAATATTTGGAATTAATCCAAAAGTACACTTTTGCACTTGCACACTTCATATGGATACACATCACAGTGGGTCGTTTAATAGCTAATAGAATGAACAGAAAAAATATCCTTTGCTTTCAAAGGAATGCGCTGGTGCCATTATCGATGCGATGTAATAACATCAGCGAAAATAAGAAGCTCAAAGGGAGTTTTTTCGCACAATCGCTCATTCAGCATAATTGAGTGTTTACAACGGTTGGCAATTTGAAAATGAAGCTCTTGCTAAAAGGCTGTCACAATCGGTGGCCATTTCTAATTGGTCTAGCCATACAGGAGCATATATCAACTTGGATACGTAACCGGTAATATAAGATCATAAATTACATTGGAATTTGACTGGTGTTACGATTTTGTTTTACTTTGTATAAAATACCGCTCACAGACCTCTCTCCCCCCAAAAGTCGGTACACAATTACGCAACGCACCTCTTAAACTTTTAAGTAAATAACATTTTCCTCTCCCCATCCATTGAATATATAAAAACCAAAACGATCTTTTGAGAGGATTATTTATTCAACATCCCAAGCATTTTAAACGACAAAATAATTAATTTAAATTTCATCCTTTTTTACTCAAGAATTATAGTCGGGACGGTTGTGAATGTTTATTAGCATCGTCATAAAAGCATCATACACACAATCGCTGCGTGTATACTAAAATATAGGTAGTTTGGTTTGGGCTGCAAGTTGTAAACAGAAATAAACAGAAAGTAAACTTGGAAATTGTTTTTCTTCATTAAAATTGAACTAATTCGTTCACTATACTCCACTCTCGTCGAGGGACTGTACTGTTACATAAGTAAAATACAAAGCTGAATTGCAAACAGGAAAATCTTTCTTTTAAGCTTTCTTTTCTCGACCTTTTTTCTCCTCATCCAAAAAAAAAAAAAAAAAAACGAAATGTTATAACGTCGCCCGTTTAGTTTTCTTGTTCTCAAGTACTCATACCAATTCGAAAATCCGTTTAAGACGTCACAATTGTTTTTATTGTTTTGAGAGTCTACATTTATTCTTTTTGCCTGTGTTTTCACAAAGTTAAAGAGTTAATGGTTGATGGCATGAATAACAATAGTTCTTTGTCGGGTCAATTCATTTTGTGCAATTAAAATGAGATGTCTAAATTGGGAATTGTTTGCAATTTCAATGAACTTATGTAATTGTTTTGTGTATAAGTAGCATAAGTGAATGGATATAGTAAGCAAGGCAAGGAGATTTTAGCTTGCTTTTATTGGAACTGATGATTTTTCACTTAAATGTTTAGTATCTTGACTGTTCTATTTTACCTATAAATCTACCGTACTTTACACAGTAAATTAGTTCCCTGATTAACGCTGAAATCAGGATGATAATCGTGGTGAATTAATGTGATTAACGGCTATTACTTAATAGCACATCTATTCTCCATCCGATTTAACTTCTTCGAAACGAAAGCGTTCTATCCACAGGAAATTGCACCACACGGAAAGCAGTGCAATTTTGATAGTCGAACTTTATTCAATTAAAAAAAAATGAAATGGAAATGTGGTTTGCATACAACATCTCTGCATTTCAGATCAGTTAAGGTATTCAGGTCGCGATATATGTCGCTGAATTATTACCGAATGGATCATTTAACAGGGAATTTATTTAGACGCAGTTTACCATTTTAAAGCGATTCGACAACTTCTGTCGAAACTCCATTTCGAAACTAGAAATATTTTGTTAAAAAAGATAAATTTAAGTGTGTGCACCAAGGTCCGTGAAATTTAGATTTTAGAAATAGAAATTATCAAAATTAGAGAAAGTTTAGTGGAACTTGGCGAAACTCCATGTAAACTCTAAAATTTGCTCTGTTTTCGACAGCGACGATATCGTAAGCAACGAGTTAAAATCTTCTTATGTAGCAAAATTTATGTTACAACAAATGAAGTAAAAGATTTTGTATCAAACAGTAGACGATGATCACATGAAGTGCCAGATTTAATGGCTAGGTTTGTCATTCGACTCACAATGCAATGCGCAATTTCATTTTTCGGTTCAAACCAATGTTCAAGATAACCAAAATCTTCTAAAACCTTTAATAATTGTGGAGTTTAGACATGCAAACTGCAGCATCAAATTATTACTCAATGAAGTTAGTTATGAAGTTGAACTATGCGACATTTAGTTTCGGTTGCATTAAAATAGAGAACTTACTTTGTACTGAGAACTTTCAATTTCAATTAAAAATCGTTGCCAAGACAATTTTCTACGACAATAAAGCTCTTGAACGAAACGTAAGAAATCTTAAAACTTTGCGTCGTTTTAAAATAATAATGGAAATATCTATAGAAAATGATGGAATATTAATCGAAAGAAGCGTAATACAATGATAGTTCGGTGCGATACATTTTGCGAAAGTTTCTAATTAGAACGAATTGACATAATTTTCTCTTTAATTGCTAATCAACGGAGTATTTTTATGTTGTTGCACAATGTTGTTATCGCACCAGCACAGGTGGGTTTGTTTACTATGGAGCTATAATTAGCCTCTCATTTTGAATTTGGAGTGCTCCATCACCTACACGGAGAAAACTTGTGCTTGCACACCCACACAGGCTTATCTGATCAAAATGTCAAAAGCGTAGAATAACTACTTATAATAGCATTTTTGAATTGCTTTCATTTTATGGTTCGTCAAAGATCTACACGCAAAAAATATTTGGAAAGTTATTAATCCTCTTGAAGTTTGCTGCAACTGTTCACATTGTTTTAATTAATTTTTAATATTGTTTAACGTTCTACTGACGACAAGCATATCATATTGACTCCTTTACTTCTTTTGATCAAAGTATGAAGAATCTTTTACTTCTTTGGTTTTGTCATACATTTTGCTATATAACCACCGTTCATCGCCTAATTTTGTCGTCTGTGTTGTTAACAGATGAAATATTGCTGATAGAGTTTTAGTCTTTTCTTGATAATCATGCCCGCACGTTAGTAAGCGGGCGTGACGCAAGTCCACTACCAAAAATGTTTTAACATTTTTTTTTTTAGGACGGCGGAGCATATATACAGCAACTTTTTTACGTCTCCCCCTTAACTCCAACGACCCTCAAACTAGGATATCTGGAATATCGGAGTCCATACGAGTTCAACAAGCTATCACACGTTACTGCAGCTTCAAAATTGGCCGAGATATTGAATGTCGAAATATTGATTTTTGTATGAAAATAAACAAAATTTCGTTTTTTCAGATAATTGAAATCGCCTATGTTAGTTAGTTAGTTAGTTACATAGTTCCTATGGAAAAGTGGATCCAGCAACTCCTAAACGTTTCTATAGATTTTCCTGAAATTTTGGTTATAAGCTAAAAATGGCCCAAAAATAAGAATGGAATTTTCAAAAGTTGGAAAAAACCCATATCTTGGGAGCTGGAGCTCCCTAAAGTCTCCATACAAATGCCATATAAAAGCCAATTTGTATGTGTGTGTGTGTTTTGCATATTTTGGCACATGAAATGGATGGCCATGTGTGTTGTTTTGGGATGTGTTTCTTGTTGGAAATTGTGTGGATCCACTAGGTTGGTTCCTAAAATCGTGGTATGGTTGGGCAGCTGGAAAACTTCAGTCACTTTCAGTTTTTAAACTTATCTCGAGAACTGTGGCAGATGGAAGGTTGGTTTCTTGGACAAAGTCTTAGAGTTTTGGGAGAAGAATAGGGCAGTATGTACAAAAAGTGGAAAAATTTGGTCACTATCAGTTTTTAGACTTATCTCGGGAACTGTGGCAGATGGAAGGTTGGTTACTTCGGCAATATCTCAGAGTTTTGGGAGTAGAATACGAGCGAAATGACCAAAACTGGAAAAGTGTTTCAATTTTATGTTTTTGGACTTTTTCGAAATGTATGGCAGATGGAGAATTGGTGTCTTCGGCAAAGTCTTAGAGTTTTGGGAGTAGAATACGGGCGAAATGACCAAAACTGGAAAAGTGTTTCAATTTTAAGGTTGGTGTCTTCGACAAAGTCTCAGTGCTTTAGAAGCAGAAAACAGTGGCAAATATGAAAATTGTCGGGTAGTTGGAATTTCCCGTTTCAAATGTGGTTTTGGTATTATCTCTTGTGTTACGGAACATATAAAATTGCTTTCTTCGTCTCTAAAAAAAAACTTTTGTTATGTTATAACTGGCGCTTTAACCTTAAAACTTACAAAAGTACTGATATCAGTCAAAAAACCCTTAAAGGGTAAATGTGACGCAAGTCCTTTATCTTACTTACAAAATAACTGATATCGCTGAGGGTGACGCGTTACTCGTTACACTCGTGTTTGTACAATATACAGAAGAGTATTAATTCTCGGTATATTCACCGGTACCTTAATGTACTATTAACACATACGCGCGGTGTTCGGATGTCAAAATTACTTAACTAGAAGTTTAATTCAAAAATTACACTTCAGTTCTATGTTGTTGTCTCGTTTTCGCTTATGTGATACAATAGAGTACACACTTGTCACTATCAGTCTCGGCAAGCCTCGACTTCTTCGTTTCGTGACAAGTGTGTAATATATAAAATTGGTCTACTACTTCACCATTAAAAGTTAAAAGACTAGCTAAAACACTTGTTGTTTGAATAAATTTCAACGTAATGTATTAGTGTATGTTTATTTAGACTGGTTTGGAAGCAAGCAATTTGATTATTATTTCTTTCTTCACTTCGACACGTTTCTGCAAGTTGCCATCTGGTTTTCTATCATTTTGTTTCTCATTAATTCCTGAACATCCTCAGCTGCCTTTCTATTCAACTCATAAAATGAAAACGATTTCATGGAATGGATCCATTTCGTTAATTTCGGATACTTAGACTTTTCGATAGGCAAGAATGTGTCCATTGACGATAACGTTGCAATGCAAGAAATATCCGCAATACTCAAATGATCGCCACACAAAAACGGTCCATGTTGTAAAAATCGTTCCATAGTGTCCAAACCCTTACAGATTTTCGTCAGAACCTTTGGTGACATCTCAGTGGCACCGTACACGAAAAGATCCTCAAACAAATTATTGAACTGAGTGTACAAGTAGCCTGTATCAAAATGTAAACCGGCATTGATGTGTGCTCGTTTTACAGTATCCTTCGGATAGAGTTGATCGTCTTTCGCGTAGTTTTCACACAGGTACGCTGCAATGGCATGACTGTCAACAACGGATATGTCATGGTGACCGTGATCCACAATAAACGGTAAGGTTTGTTGAGGATTGATCTTGATTTTGTCAAATTGAAAAGAATTTTTCGTTAAAATTGGAGAAATTAGAATACGGAGAAGGTTGACACCACCAGTATTGCGTGAGTCTGTGTTTCTGTTAATGCATTTAAAGTTTAATGTGACATCCAATGGAACCCTTGTTCTTACAATCAACAAGTAATTCTGGTTGAGTCGCACTTGATTCTCCTGATTATTTATGGATTTAGGGATGAACCACCTGGATTACATTTTTCTTCGGATATCACATGCAACTTTTACTTTCTCGCATGCAACTAGCACACAAACTGGCGCAATCAGCGTTCGAAATGGTAATGGGTTAAAGTTGTGCTTCATAAGTTTACCTTAAGAAATTCGGGTGATAAATGTTCACCTTTCTGTAAATCGACGCTCTTTAACGAAAGCTCTATTCCGATCGCTTTTGCTACGAGTAAAACTGTTCGTGAGGGCGGACTCAATATTGAGTAGTACAAGGTAATATCGGCAGTTGAATTGCTTTTGTAGTAATTATTCACGAATTCACTACTAAAACGTCTTATCATTTTTATGGATCAAAAGTTTATCAAAAATGAACAAAAAAAACTTTCGCACTGCGAAATATTCAAATGTTATATCCAAATCGATGTCTGTTGTGCAACTAAAATCTTAAAATTAATTTTACAATAAACAGACGAACGACAAAATTTATGTAAATTCGGATGATAGGTAGACCAGTCGGTGTGGTTGTTTATTTTATTAAAAAATTAGTCCACTAGCGCGGACGATGTGTTTTAGACGATTTTGTAACTTTTTTTCTTCTTCTATTCATACACGTTTGAGTGATATGCTCATAACATTTTAATTTAAATAACAAAACAAGTAAATATCGAAAATTAGCACAGTTAATAAGAACACTGCGGCCGTCATATTCAAATAGAAATATTTGCAGTTTTTAGTCGCATTTTTAGTGAAGGGCATATCAGATTTTGAAAATTCTTTGTCCACACGAGATCAAAATTTTTGGATTCAAGTTAAAAGCGACAAAATTTGGGATGATTTTCGTACGGTCAGAGGCAGTGAAACAGTATGAATTTGCTTCAGCTGATCCACAAATACAATCAAAACGGTTTATTCTTGTTTATACGGTTGTAGCTGCTACACGTACGCGCGTGGTAGTTTTGATTGTTTGTGTGGATCAGCCGTAAAACAGCTGAAGCAAATTCATGATGCAATTTCACTGCCTCCAACTGTAATTGAAGTATGAATGAAGATAAATGGCAGATTTACTAACGGATTGTGAGTTCTAGGTTGGGGATGTGCGATGGGTAAGGGACCGAGACTGGCGTAGTCCACAAAAAATTGTTTTCATTCCTAGATGTCAAATATCGATTTAAAATTTTTTTTAAATTGATTTACATCTTGCGTAAAATCAAAGAAGCTAAATTTTCGAGTTTTTGGTTGCCTACATATTTCGACCTCTACCAAAAACTTACTTTGAGATTTTTGTTAGCTGTATTAGTCTTATTCGACTAATTGGGGTCCAATTTAACTGGAAAAAATAAAAACCGAAAGAAGTTTGTCGAAAAAGCATATTTCGTGAGTCGTCAAAGTCCGCCGACTTTGAAAAATTGAGTGGATCTTGAACTTGAAAATTCGTAAATTCATCAGGAAAATGATTCAATTTTTGCTCAAGTGGGCCTAAATTCCTGGAAATGCTGTAGGCTATCCAGAACAGAAACGTTTTTCAAAATCATCTGAGAAACGTTTGTGTCGTGAGTATTTGTTTGGCCTAAAATTGGGGAAAAATCTAATCGCCATTAGACATCATTAGACGTGTCGAACAAACGTAACGAGTCGCAAATACTTCAAGAAATCTCAATTCGATTTCTTCCCGACCATTACTCCATTAATGGTGAATGGTTTCATGATTCACAACATGTGGGATGTTCAAACGGTCGATTTGAGAATTCACAGGGTTATGTGAGATAATAATCATAATGCAATCCACTAGTTATGTACTTGTACGAGTGTACAACAAACCCATTAGTGGATTAGGTGGTGGAACCTCCCAATGTAGCCCCTTAGAATTGTATACATACTGGAGCTACACGGATCATTTGTTAAAGATTTCTTTTTCATGAAAATAAATTAAATGAAAATGCAAACTAACTAGCAATTATATGGTCGTTACTATCTCGGTTTGTTGGAGTTTAAACTAGCAACGGCTAGATAAACTAGACAATCTTTTGTCATCCAAAAAGGAATCTGTTGAAAATTAGAAAATCCTCAAAAACTCATCAGAAAGCTAAAGACAATCCTCAATACCTAAGAGTAAAATCTTTGAAAATCGATGGAAATCCAGCAAAAATGGTAAAGCCGATTCTCCTAAAATCATAGAAAATCCTCAGAAAATCATTGCATCTTCTTCTTGCAAGTAAGTCCATACTCAAGGAAATTCATTAATTTCAAGCGCTCGCTGAAAACAGCTACAGAGATGAATGATTCTATATGCCTAGAATGCCTCCATCAGAATATCTCAAGAGAGAAGTAAGGGAGTTATTCTAATTTCCTTATCCAATTTATGCAATGACATAGAAACCAATTTCTGAAGTGTATTCTCCGATACTTTCACATTGAATCAAAAATTATCTTTTCCATAATCTCGTATTGGATTTCTGCAATTCCATTGAAAGTTTAAAGCTCGAGAAACACAAAACTAAACATCAAATCTTCCGGTCAATATTATTATTGTGCTAACAAACATTGAATCTTAACACCTACCATACAACCTCTTGTACAAACTGCAATCATGAAAGCCGAACAGGATTAAAAGCAGAAACACATTGCATAAATATACATAAATTGCTCAATGAACTCCGCATATGCCGCAACGAATGTTTATCCAATAAATACTAGAACTATGCTGAATAAATTTGGGTCTGTTGGAGCAGCAACTTCTTATACTGTTCGTGTCAAAAATTTTATGTACCTGCTTCTAGTTTTAACATACACACGACCATAACGAACACCAACCAACATCGTAATCGCACACACTTGGGAAAATGTTGCCGAACAATTTAACACACACAACTTTTAACAAAATTAAACAATTAATAAAGTTTATCATTCACTGATTGAGTATCTGATACAAAGATCACAATAATCTATTACGACAAAACACCGTTGAATAGACATAAATTATGGTTGTTCTCGGGGTTTTGTTTTCTAACCCCGATGACTATTAATATATTATTCCACCCCCCAAACCCCACACCACACCCGAATGGCATACTAGATACTAACATGAAACTCTCTTACATGGAACGTTCGTAAGGCTGTGTACCATGTACATCGGGAAAAGTTCTACTTCTGGTTAAAGTTCGAGGTAATATCAAACATTTTCATTGAATATTGCGAATATTGTTGCTGAGAAAACTTATGTTTTCCCTGAAGCGTTGCAAAAACTATTTTCAAAAGTTGTTACATATACACGTACACTATACAACAGTCCTTGAGAGTAGATGTTTTACTTTTGGTGCTACTTGCTCTGCTAGTATATAAGTTTCAAGAACAAGCGGTTCGGTGTAGTTGTAATTTCATGGCATAATTTTTTTCTGTTTCGCTCAGTTTCTTTTTTTTTCCTCATTTCGAATTACGCTTGGAAAAGTTCTTTAACATTGGCAAAAACAAAACAATTATTAATGAGAAGTTTATTTTATTTGAGCTACGGAAGCGTAAAAATAAATTAATCCGAGTGTAAAAAAAGAAAGTTACGGCAAAGGCTAGCTGACGGCTATTGTATTTTGTGTCGATTCTATCTTCTTCTTGCTTTGAGTTCTCTTTTTTAAACAGAATTTTGTTCAATGAATTTTTAACGGTGAAATTAATTTCGCTTAATTTATCGTGTGTTGACTCAGCCCCGCAGCTTCGAAGAACTTTAATTGTGTGCGGTAAAAGTTCATCGTCTTACAGTTAGCAAAACTCTTTCATCGATCGGATAGTTTTTCAACAATGCCACGGTGAGCTTGAAAAAAATTTTATTCGACCTCTCGTGGACATGAAATGTTTTTAGTGGTTTTTGTAGAGGGCGGCACCACGAGTAAGAATAACATAACAAGAAAATATTTCGATGGGAAAATTTTTAATTAGATCGATTTTTCGTTTTTCTGTGCGCTGCAGGAAGCTTCGAAAACTGTTTGGACCCTACTGGTGACTTGTTTGATCACAAAAATATAGTTACTGTTTAGCCTGAGGTCTAAGCTTTACAGCGATACCAATCATGACATTCATGACTACCAAAAAACATCTTTTATGAAGGAAAGTCATTCTGCTATGTCGATGTGAATTTTAAAGGCTGTATCATACGTGGATTACTTTTATTTTCTCTTATAAATTATTTTTAGTTATTTTACATAATTTAGGGGGTTAATAAAAGGTCGAAAGAAGATTTTTAACTCGAAATAGGTTTCTTTGTAAATTGCACCCATGAGTAAACTGCATTATCTCGAGTCAAAAATTAACAAACCTTTCTTTTGTTTCGTTCGTAGTTTCTCCAATAGTCATTCTAAGCTAATTCTGCAACATTTTAGTTGTTTCCACTAAAAAATGAGACATTATACGAAGAAATTTGGGTGGTCGTTCAGGTGTACCAACAAAGATTTTGTCAGAATGAAATCCAACCTCATCCTTTGACCTTTTATTAACCCCTTAAATTATGTTAATTAACTAAAAATACTTTTTAAGAGAAAATATAAGTAATCCACGTATGATACAGCCTTTAAAATTCACATCGACATAGTATCGACTTTCCTTCATAAAAGATGTTTCTTGGTAGTCATGAATGTCATGATTGGTATCGCTGTAAAGCCTAGACCTCAGGCTAAACAGTAACTATATTTTTGTGATCAAACAAGTCACCAGTAGGTTTCAAACAATTTTCGAAGCTTCCTGCAGGGCACAGAAAAACGAAAAATCGATTTAATTAAAAATTTTCCCATCGAAATATTTTCTTGTTATGTTATTCCTACTCGTGCTGCCGCCCTCTACAAAAACCACTAAAAACATTTCATGTCCACGAGAAGTCAAATAAAAAAAAATTCAAGCTCACCGTGATGCTGTAAAAATCATATCTTTTGAGAGGCCGTGAACCATATCATGAAAGAGTTTTGTAGCCGCAATTAAGTTAACCCTTGAAGCAATATTACTGAACTCTTGTTTTGAAAAAAACATTTTATAATTAAAATTAACACAGGATGTGGAAATCAGGACATTCTGTAGACGTTTGTAAACAATCCAACTAAAGACAAACATTGTGTGTTTGCTAATTTGACGTCATTTATGTGAGCACGTACTTATCAACACAATATTCCCAGCGCCCTGGACCGTGGTCCAATTGGTCTCTATGAAGAAGCGCAACTGATCAACTTATCAACTTAGTAGCAAATAAGTTGCTTAAAAATCTGTCAGTGCATCCAACGCTACGCTAGACGTCAGTGCACCTGTAAGAGATTACAGAAAGCCACTGCAAATGTATTACAAAGTTCATTTACAATTTGAAAATTCTAAGTCATATCTGACAGATATTGATTATATTCAAAAGAAACCTTTTAGAAACTCCTAGTCATCTGTTATCGACATCAACGACAATTTAAGCGATTAGCTCCGTCTGATGTTGCCTTAATATAGCAAAGTATATCTTACAACTAATGAAGTAATAGATTTGATGACACGCAAAAATGTATACAAATGAAGTAACAGATTTACTGATTCTATCGCAATACGGTTACTGTTTGTAACACGGTTAAATGAAGTAACTAAAGTATTGTACGAAAGATAAATGATCCGAAGAACGACAATAGGTCGTTTCTAATGAATCGTAGACATCACTGCGTTGTAACGAAAAATAGATATCGCTGCTGACGCTAATTTTTCTTTCGCTTTTTGCAAAAACATTCCAACAACTCATGCACAGTAAAAGATTCGATAACTGCACGTATGCTTGCCGTTTGTTGTATTATACACATTTCCTTTTAAACTTGAAAACATTTAAACTTCACTAAATGTGCATTTCACTAATTGAAACATCAAACAAAATTCCAGAGAAGTCAGAGCATGGAGGAAAAGCCAGATTTTAGACGGGGTAGAAAAATGCCAGGAAAAAAGCGGAAATCAATTAATTGAAAATTACGTTTTTCCGGAATCGCAAATATTTCGAAAAAAGAACTAGCGAAAGAAGTAATCAATATCCAATTCACACACCCTTATTTGATGATAAAGTAGTCGCACACTATATAAGAACTCAATGAACGCTTTTTGGGTAAAAGTTTAATTATACAGTACGCTGCTTCTGCTCTTCCATAACTCTTCACCGAAAACATTTATTCAAATACCAACAACAACAAAAGAAGAAGAATATCCAACAAAAAAGCGTGCAATGCAGAAGGACTTTTTCTCTTTCTCTCGTTTCCTTTTCCCTTTGCATGTTTTTGTTTTAAAAAGGAAAATATTGCAAAAGTTTATTTTGTTATTGAGAAAACTTTGTTATTTAAAATGCACTTTTAGGAGGATGTAATTGTAAATAAAGGAAAATGGAAAAACTTAAGTTTGGTGAACAGAATCATCCGAACGTGATAAGATTACGTTTCGTTTCGTACTGGATTTTTTTCTTAAACATTTTTTTCATTTTTTTAAAATGCATCGGGTTATTGAATATTTAGATTTTGTTGCGAGTTCAGAGAGAAATTAAAAGGAAAAAAGAATTTCTTCCGAATAAATTGACTTCATAACTTCAGTAAAGTATGAACAAACAAATGGAATTGAAATTGATGCGATAGTTAAGTGTTTTATCGCAAAGCTGTTTTCAATCTCCGATGTTTATCGCATCCATACAATAACTACTTTCTGTCCAATGACCTGAATTCTCATTTTTCGAATTAAATCTATTGAACAAATGACAAACAAAATTGTTCATAAATTAAACTTGACTAACTTTCCCAAAGAGATGAATAACTTTCGAATCTTTAATGGCCGACGAATAGCAATAGCATCAGAACAATACTTACATATACTTAAATACTGCTGCGACGTAGTTTCATAAGTTTCCCATGTAATTCCCCTGTACCGTGTTCGTTCTCTAGCCGTGCCATAGTCAGGATGAAGCATAGCCTGTTTGAAATTTAAAATATACCGAAAGTTTAAACAACGGAACTCAAATATTTTCACTAAAACTTTGTAATAAATTTTTGACCAAAATTTCGTACCTAACGTAACTGGTGTTTGGGAGTTGGAAGGGAAATATGATAAAACAATCGAAAACAAAAAAAAAAACTTTAAGGAAAATATTGTTCGGGAGGAGACACATGAAAGTTTAATAATAGAAAAAAAATGTTTAAATTACCTGTTGGTGACCAGCTTCGTTTGGATCACCTGTCTTACAGAAATTTGTAACAAAATTCAAAATTGCTTCAGCCACACCCATATCCTGGCGTGAAAAGTTTTGCGAAAAGTTTGGCATGCCCAATACCAGCGGTAGACCGAATATGTACGGTAGATCTTCGCCACGTACACTTCCGAGACGCTGAAAATGATTAGCAATAATTCATATCAGAAAATGTGCGCTCCAAAAAATTAGAACTTCATGAAAGGAGATTTTGTGTGCCAGACCAATTGTAAAAGAATGTTTGGTTCGGATTTTGAATCGCTTGTAATAAACACACACTTTATTTTTACTGTCTATGAACGTCGCTTTTCTTCGGGAAACACAATCTGTCTTCTTGTTTTGACAACAAAGAAAATCCATAAATTTAATGGGTAATATTCATAGAGCGAATAATTTCTCAATGAAAAAGGTATATCTGTACGACTTATGCCTCGGTAATATAATAAATGTGCACGTTAAGCTTTTCGCCTTTTGCCATTCAATACACCTAAATAATTCCACTTTTATATTACTCTACATCGCTCTATAAAAGAGTAAAAACGGGGAATTTTCTTTTAATAAATTTACGATATTTTACGGCAAGTGAAAAGCATTTTGTGGTTAAATATTTTTCATAAAAGTTTGTATCAGATTTTAACCTGGCGATGATAAGCTTGTATTATCAGTCTGACGGTTGATTTATTTTGTGGAAAATTGTGAAAATAAGTACCGATAAAATAGGTAGAAAGCAGAATGCCAAAGGGATCTGAGTCTTAAAATAGAAACATTTTTGTTTTAAGATACTCTCGAAGAATGTTTCCTGATTTGAGAGTTGTGGTTTGTCTCAATCCACAGATTTAGTTTAGCAAACGAAAACCTAGATTCTTATGTTTCATCATTTTATATATAAAAAACATCAGAAATTCATAGACTATAATTGTATTGGATTAACATGTCGTGTTGGGTATAGGGACTGTTTTTGAGAAATTTTTTGAGAATTTTGAGAATTCTTTGAGAATTTTGAGAATTCTTTGAGAATTTTGAGAATTCTTTGAGAATTTTGAGAATTCTTTGAGAATTTTGAGAAATATTTCTTTAAATTTCTCAAAATTTTACAAAATATTTTTCTTATACTTCTGAATAAAATTTAGGAAAGTTGACTTTGTTACATGTCTAACGATGTAGACTATATTTTAAACGTTTTTGTAACTGATTTAGACAGCTAGTTTTGATAAATACTTGAAAACTGAATATCGAAGGCTTTAATTACTTCTTCTTACTCTTTTTCGACTGTACGTGCTCTCTGGTTACATTTTTGTCTGTCTGCACATAAAATTACATTGTTACACCATGTTTTAAGCTTTAAAAAATGTGAGAAATTTTTGAGAAATTTTAGAATTTTTTGAGAATTTTGAGAAATTTGACTTATCAAAAATAGCCCCTGGCTGGGTCCATAGACGAATGCAATGACATTACCGACCGCTACAGCTAATCATTTGCTATCGACAACAACACCAAAAATAAACGATCAGTGCCGGCTGGTGTCCTATTATATAATCGTGAAATGTATGTTGAAACAAACGAAGTAAAAGATTTCAAGTCTTTCAAGTCTATACTTTTAACAAACGAAGTAACAGATTTGGTGGTTGTACACTGAGTAACTTGCCGTTTGTAAGACATTCTATGCAATGTATATTTTGGATTAGATTTCGATTTCAAGCAATTCAGCGTTGGCACATTAATCTTAATAACTACGGAATTTCGAGAGCTTTTCATTTTTGAAGCGTGCAGTTTTGTGAAGGAATTCACCATGTGGTTCATAATCCACTGAGAGCTCACCAAGAACTATGTGTAAATAAACTTTCAGAGATATTTTAGTGCATCACTTATTCTGCTGACACTGCTGAATTATTTGCATTGAATTTGTGCAAATTCAAACACGGTAAATACATTCAACGGTTCTCGTGGTTACGTAAGATTTTTATAGTTACTTCGTGGCGCATCAGTGTGTGTTGGAGAAAATATTTAGTAAAGCTAATTTCAGTTTCAGTGAACTTTCAACAAACCTATCGATCTCTCAAAAAAATTTGCCCTAAAAGAAAGTGCCATAGGGGACTGGTTAGCATAATTCATTTTTTTTTCTTCGGTATTCTCATTATTATGGTTCTCTAAAATGTAACTTTCCATTCAAATTTATTCTTAGAAACTGTTTGTACGAACAACTCATTCCAGGTGGTTGGTCACAGTTTACGTACAAGATTTATTATTCGAAAAAAAAGGAACTCGTTAGTCCCATTAGAAATTCTCAATGTACGAATGAAAAAAAAATGGGTCGTCGTTTATAAACGACCAACGAAAGATTTAAATAATGAAGACTAACTAACGGAAGGTTATATATATATGTACGTTATGCTCTTCAATAAAAGTTTACAAATTGAAGTACCGAGAAAATGAAGGAAACTTTCAACACTTGGCGTAGACCGTAAACATAATTCTCTATCATAATTTGGATTCAATAAAATGTTATTAAATCAGTGAAATTCAAAATTTGCAGTGAAAGGGAAATGTATTTTAATAAATTTTCGCTAATATTAAAAGTATTTCTGCTGACAGTATTATTATCTATCGTCGGTTATGGTTTTCATGTTTTTCGGAAGAAACTTTTGATAAAGCTCTTTGGGAATTTTGAATATAACCCAAAGCAAGCGAGAGCACACATCTATACATTATATAAAATAAAATGTGAATTATTTTCCCGAAATGTTATTTACGCTAAAGCTTGGATTATAATATTTCGAATATGGCAGTTAGAGCGAGTCATCACAGATAGGGGTGGTGCTGTTTAAGGAATCGCGCTGGGATTGAATGGAAAAGTTTTTTTTTATTATTTTTATATTTTATTCCTCGGTACATAAAATGTTATGCTTCAAACATCAAAATATAAGATTTTCGGGGAAAAGACGATTGTGAACATTGTGTTAAGTATACAAAGCGCTGTGATACGTAAATACGATAAAATAAGCGATTTTCATGGTTTGTTTGTTATAATAGAGTCGGATTTTCGGAAAGTTGATGCTTATTCAATAGATTGTTATAAATTTTTGCTTGATGAGCGGCTAAGGAAGTGAAAGAATTTTGATTGAGTAAGTTGAAAAATTGCCAATTTGTTAGGAGTTGTTAAGTCTGCGCGAAAAGCGTAAATTTTACACGTAAATAATTTCGAGGAAGCAGCGATGGCAAGGTTATCTCAGCAAGCAAATGTATTAAAACGCATGATAGAAAAAAAAGCAAAAGAAGCACCTGTTATAGTCAGAAACGACAAAAATAAGCGAAGACCTCCGATATTTGTGGCTAAATATAGTCAAAAGTATGTTCCAACGAATGAAGTAAAAGATTTTCTAACAAACCGTTTACTTTGAATAAAAGAAGTAAAAGATTCAATGATTTATTTATACGATGTTTCAGAGCCGAGCTGGCCCTACTGGGAATTCGGGCAATTCCCAAATGGCATTTTGGATTTTTATATGAAAACGTTATCCCTTTTAGCCCGAAGTGCCTTTTCGTAGTCAGTCCGGCACTGCAAAAACTGATAGTTTGTTTAGTAGCCAATTGAGGCATAATTGACACATAGTGTCTCTGTAACTCTAACGTGATCTATGTGGACAAAGACACTGTTCAGCTTGTCTTTTAATTGTTTACTAAACTAGGAGGGAAGTACAATTGTAAAATGGTATCCCAGACCATGTCATATTTCAAAAAGAAAGTTTACATGCTTGCGTGTTGAAAATCGTCCATTTCATAAAATGTATTACAAGACTCGGGATAAAAGTGAAAAGTCATGTTTTCGATTGTTCATTGACCTCGGCTTCGCCTTGGATAAACAAAATTAAAATTAAAAATCAACACACGAAAACTGGACTTTTTAACTGTTTATCCCTTGTTATGTAAATGAATATTTGCTTCATGCTGCATGGACCTGTCAGTACTATACAACAAAATAAAAAAGCTTTCACTTACTTGTGGATATTCACTGTCTTTTGTTTGATAACCGAAATGGAACAAATACGTTTTTGCCCCACGTCTGGCATGTAGGTAGCCGACCTTTATCAATGGTGCCACAGTATGACCATCACTTAATGCTTCCATTGTTGAATCTCTGGTGGATATATAAAGAAAAAAAAACGTTTAATTCCGAGGGTTTATTATCTTGGCATTACATTTTGGTCGACTGGTTTTTCATATAATGTTGTTGTGTGAAGATATGAATTGCGATGTGTGTGCTGCCCTTTTTATTGTTGAAATATTGAATTTAAATTGAATAACTGGCTGAGTAATAATTAACACTAAATAGAGCTGTAGTCCAGACCGATTAAGGGCGACAATATTCGACTATCTGCCATTAATTTCCTACTAAAATGAAAGTTAACTGTTCGTTACGTTCTGGATTCTATAATGAAACTCTAATTGCATTTGCGAATGTCTAATTACATTTTATGCTTGACGTCTTTGATTACATTTCGTTCTGGTTTAATACTTTCCCAGTAATGTATCTTGAGTCTTCACTGGAAATGTTAATTGACGTGGCATTAAGTCATAAAAGGTTCGTTATGCAACGATTATGAGAGGAACGGATGTTATGCTGGTAGTTAAATTGAGAACACAATACAACAGTATCTCGGTGGATTTTATTGCTCCATCGTCCCTTTACGTGTAGCTATGCGATAAGTCAATGGAATGAGTAATTAATTTGTGAACGTCCCTATGGCATTAATTAAAAACAAAACAGCCCAAGTGTCGCTGAACTTCTTTTTTTTTCGTCGACAATAATTTCTTACTGAATCAACTCTTTTGTCTGCAAGTCTTAAATCAAAAGCCTGATCATTCATCACATTAAAATAGAAACCGTAACTTTCATTAAAATTAATTCATCAAATTCCAACTAATTTTTTTGTTTTGTGTTTATTTAAATGTGAATATCAATTAAACGTAATGGGTCTCATAAATTTGCCTAAGCAAAATTTAATGGCTCTTGCTTTGAAGTAGTGAAGGCACCCCCAAAACATTTACACAAACAATTTTTTTCTTCAAAAAAATTCAAACCAAAATCATTTCAATTTCATGAGGCATTACAAAACACACCTTCAGCCGACAGTCGCCATGTATTACAAATCATTCGTTTTCGTTCATATTGCCATTTAACTAGGAAAATTGAATCATAAAAGAAAAAACAAATAAAAATTCTAATTCGTCTAATTGTTAAATGAATGTAAAAAAAACCCGACGAACGAAAGCTGAAAATGTTGTTCTGGATAAGAATGTGGTGTTTCGTGACTAGCTGTTTATTTCAATCCGAAACAATTTTAATTTAAATATAAAAATGTGTTGTGGAAAACAATAAAAATAATTTTTGTGTTTCACGATTAAGGGGTATTATGGTAATAAATTTGTTATCACCAGCCTAACTCAGCGTTAATTAACTTAAGTTTTTCCGATACAGATCTGGTAGATATGCATGCAAAAGCAGTTAAAAATAACTTAAGATACTTGAATCATTTACAATAGAAAAGGAAATATGAATTGTGTGAATCATTTAGGGTTGCCATTCGGACATTTTTCAAAAGATAATTCCTGTAGAATAGACACTGTCTATTAGACAATATCATGTTCTTCATTTTCCTTTCTTTAAAGATTACTTTTCAGATTTCAATTACTTCCAAGACGATCAGAGCTCATTATGGCATGCATGTACTTTTGGAAAATATAGACGAATAAGACTAAAATCATATGCTGTTGATAAGAACGATAAATAGTAGGCGATCAGCTCTGGCTAATGTTCACTTATAAAGCAAGACGCTCGTTAAAACTACTATAGATTGTCTGCATTGCGTATTATACTGATTAGCAATACTTTGAAGAATAGAAGTAGTAGATTAAGATTGAGTTCTTGAGATGACCTGTACATTTTACGGTCTAGTAAAATGCTTCGAAGCTTTTCTCCATTAAAGCTCTGGACAACATGAAGTACTAGATTTTATGTGGTAAAGCAATGCAAATGTCACTTTAATCATAGACACGTAGGTACGTCATAATTACGCGTGGAGTTTAAAGCCCGACCTGAAGAGGAGGACTCGTCGAAATAAACATTGGGTAGCATGGAAGTAATGTAATAATAATGATAAATCCGCTTCCGACCTATAGTCGTGTTTATCAAGAAAAGAAGAGTTCTTTTTTGGAACTAAAGTCTTCGACTTCGCAAAATCGAATTCGAAAAATATTCGTTTTTTTTTATGATTTCTCTGATCCAAATACTTTTTTTTTAAGAAGTAAAAATATTAAAGCATGCCACTTATCCCACTTGTAGTTGTAGAAACCTGTGCATGTTACACAAACTTACACAATATGCCGAGTCGTAACGAATATTTTTTCGCTCGCCCAAATATAGGCTACAAATTTGCAACGAGTTCATTGCTCTTAAATCGTAACGAAAAAATGGCAACCCTACCATTATTGGATTGAGCTTCTTTTTCCAAGATCATCCAACGCAGATAAAATATTCTTTGCATAATTTTCCATGGCGATAATAATTCTTTTCTCTGCGAAACAATTATAATTACAAATTTCGAATTTTCTTTTGTTCAAGAATAATTTCAGCTCATATTCTTCATTTCAAATTTTAAATAAAAAAAATGTAACCAAACGATATACTGTACACGCCAGCGCGCAGCCATAATGAATACTTAAAAATCTTTAAATCATAAATAATGCATTTTTATATTACACCCGACGATAAACTATAGTACAACATGGTACACAGCTGCAGCGCTCATTAAAATTTTAAATTTAACAAAAGCTGGGCTTTGCACACACACACATCTCGTCGTTTCTCGTCTTAATCACCAAAAAGTGGAGAAAAAAAACGAAAGAAAAAAAAAACCTAAACGAAACGAACAAAAAAAATTATACGAAAATTTAACTAATGAAATGCAACCAGGTCGACTTCCCAGTGATACATTCTTTTTCCGTCACCATTAGCAAAAATTTCTCTAATTATTTAATTTACCCATTTTTCTATATAAGAATGGAGAAAAAAGAATTCCAAACAGAAAAAAAAAGTTCATTTTGTGTCAAAAAAGTATAATGGCAACGAAGGAATTGCATATATACACCTCGTATCTCATTCATCAGTGAATATATTTATGTATTTTCAGTGCGCAAAAAAGAAATAAAAATTTCTCGTCCTATTCATAATAATTATAAAAACTAAAGAACATCCAATTTCGTATCTGCATTACAATAAAATATTAAATTTTGCTCTAGTAAAGTAAGACCAGAGCTGCACAAAAAAAAATTTAAAAAAAACTTACCTAATATTAATGGGGTGTTGAATTGGTTTGTCCCAATCCCTGAAAGTTGAACAGTATGTATACATTACATTCATGATTTCAAGCGATGTGCAATTCATTTTTTTTGTTACTCACGTATACTCATTTCGAACAGCCGAAAAGATTTCATTTAAATGGAAGGAGAAAGCATTCCGTATGTATGTTCTGAGTAGACGGTTTCGTTGTTCTTCCTCCAAGCCATACTGATAAAAGAACATGAGAGAGAGAGAGTGAGTAAAAAAAAGTTGTTTCTCAGATAATAAAAAGCGAAATTAAATTAGAAAAATTCTTTTTTTTCTTCTTTACACGATAAAGTTTGTACTGTTTTAACGAAAAAAAAGCTCGAGTTTAATTTGATAACTTTGTTTGTGAATTTCGTTTTTTTTTCAGGTTTTTATATACCGTTGGTATTCCCATATACAAATGAAAAAGGATAAACAAGAGGATATTAAGTTCAAAAGTGTATACACGAATTCATTCCGATGCTGACAGCATTCTTTATAATTTGAATTTGCGTGGGACGAAAAGTTGATGACAAGAAATAAAAATAATTAAATTACTTGAATGTCTGCCGCATTAAAATCGTTATAGCTTTCCGTTGTGGTCATGCCGATCATCAGTTCTTTCGTAATGAATCCTTGACCGGCATGTTCCATACCAAATTCTGGATCCGGTGCATCGTCTAATGGCAAAAATGGTCCCCATGAAGGCATGAATCTGGAAATGTACCGAGGAACATGTTACAAGTACTGTGACTACTCAAGGAACTAAGTTTTTTTTTGTTAATATGAACTGTCTGGCGCAGAACGAATTCTCAAATTTGTTTATTTTAAGTGAGATTGTTCTGAATTAAAACTCCTTTCATCCATCCCATTCTTGAATCATTATAAAAGTTTCGTATGAGTTTAATAAAAAGTTCGTGAGCATTTAATAAAAAAAAATGTGCCGAAAAGTTTGTCATAAGTTTTCTCAATTTGAAGTACAACATAAAGCGAATGTTTGTACTTCCTCATATAAATGTATAAAAAGAACTTTTAATTTCACAATTAATTATTAATGTCATACAAAACAAACATGTCGTTGTGTGTACATAATATGAACGATTCAAATTGTAACATTGTAAAAAATGACGTAAGGAAAGACTTTGAGGAAAGAAAAGCGTCGTAAATGAATGAGAAATAAAGCAAAATATGGGAAAATGTGTTGTAAGCGACTTGAAACTTAGAGATAGAAGTCGGAGTCGTCACTGTGTTAACAATTCAACAATTTACATAGAAAGGTTACGAGCTACGACCCTACGACATAATTTTACTTTTCCAGTTTCCCAATGCAAGTTTGTGACCAACGCACTTCAATCATGAGTGTGAATTAAATAGAGTACTAATGTCTCGTTTCCTGTTACCAAAAAAGTACTCCGTATGAGAGACAAAATTGAATTTTTCAATTTTTTCTTTGTTTATTTGACAATTCGCTCTCTCACGGAGTACTTTTTGTTGAGTGGAGTGACAATTGACAGTTGACAGCTGTCAGTACGATCGCTCATGCTTGCAGTGCGTTGTTGCGATCCAAATTTTATATTTTCAAAATGTGTTATTCAACAGTGTGATGAAACTATTGCGTTACTGGATTGTCATGTATAGATATTTACACACTAGGGGATCATTCATAAATGACTTTCTCTTTTTTCAGTGCTGCCAGCAGGTTTGAATCATTGTTAGGTCGATAACTACTAATTTTCTTGAGTCAAATGTGTGTTCTATGCATCCAAAGAGACCCTGAATTAGGGTGTAAAACACACATTAACTTTCGAGAACGCATATTTAGCAAGTTTATTAATGATTTAAATCTGCTGGCAGCACTGAAAAAAGCGGATGTCATTTATGAATGGATGTGTAAAAGTGATGGTTGTGATGAGAATCCCACAAAACCTTGTTCATTATGACTAAACTGGAATTTTGCGCATACAATGTGTTTTCGTCAAGAGTTGTAAATTCGATGTTGTCGAGTTGTAAGTTGGATGTTTATTGCGCCAAATTTCCGTCTAGGCACATGTTATAAAAATAGCTGTTAGGAGGTCATGCTTCAATAACTTTTCAAGAATGAATAAGGATTATTCTACTGAATATCTAACTCCTAAAGTGTATGGCTCTGGAGATGGAGACGGATGGTTCAGGTTCGATCAAGCACTAAAAAGACCCTACACTGAACATAATGCATACATTTCAATTTCGACCGGATTCTCATTTGTTGTTAGGTTTTTTTAATAATTCAGTATCGAAGGAGATTCGATAATGTATGGTCATCGAAATATAATCACGAAATCTATAACTTCTTTTCGTCGAAAAGCGCCTAGCGCTTGGGGCAAAAATCTTTTACTTCAATGGTTAAAACATGAGCGTTACTATAGAAGAAAACAGCCTACCGAAATCGGACGCATTTTTCAGTGGACTTTTTTATATGTGCCTAGAAATGTATTCGACCCTAGAAGCCAAAACCACTTTCAAAAAAATTCTTCGAAGTTTGTGTGGCTGGTGAAAGGTGATCAAAAACCGAAAACTTTCTTTTCTTACAAAAATTTCTCCAGTTACACGAGCCGTGCAGGGTCGTGTGGGGTGTCATTAGAAAGGTAATCGCATGTACTGTTGAGCCGCATAGGGACTTATTGGGTTTAAAATTCATCGACACTGAAATATGTGCAGTTAAAGTTTTCAACCGAAGTTCTTACTGAAATTTCTCGAGGTACACAAAACGTACATGGTCGTGTGGGGTGTCATTTGACAGGTAATTTAATGTGCTTTTGAGCCAAATTAGTTCTTATGTGGTTTGGATTCGCTCAATAGTACATGTGATTACCTTTCTAATGACATCCCACACAACCCTGCACGGCTCGTGTAACTGGAGAAACCTTTGTAAGAAAAGTGCAAGTTTTCGGTTTTTGATGATCTTTCACCACCCACACAAACATCGAAGAATTTTTTTGAAAGTGGTTTTGGCTTCTAGGGTCGAATACCTTTCTAGGCACATATAAAAAACTCCAACAGAAAATGCGTCCGATTTCGGTAGGCTGTTTTTCAAAAGAATCCCTCACAAGAGAGAATTGACACGATCATCAGTGTAAGTATTTAGAAAATGACAGTAAATGCGAGTAAATGGGTAAATGCTTTCACACGGTATAGCCGAATTGTTTCCCTTCGATGACTGAAGAGATGACGATCACAGTTTCACAATACATGGTGAAATAATCTTCCTATCAATTGCAAGAGTGAAATCGATTTTCATCAAAACAAATGAATGCTATTTCGGCCACTCCCAAAGGTGTTACAGGTAATCTTATTCCTATATCATGTAGAGCTTACAAAATCACCTTCTTGTACTTACGAGAAATTATTCGATTGTGAAGTCGAGTAATTATTATCTGTTGGAGAATAATACGATTAGCCGAAATGTTTGTGTGTATCTTCAAAGACCATATAAAAACCGATATACTAACGGAATCAAGTCGAATGTTATAACACAGAAGCATTACATGCCGCATTTAAGTATTAGCACAGCTAATACAACACACAATTGACTATACCAACAAAATGGATAGAGATCCGAAAAGAAAAGTCCGTCCTTAGGTGGAAAATCAAGTGGAAAGCAACAACGAAGAAAAACAAACGAATTTGATTAAATCAAATACAAATTTATCTTACCTAACATTCGGTAATCTCACGCCCATGATAGCCTCTAGTGGTTTCGATCGCAAACAATTTGTTATATCATTTGTAACGTCCTTATTTAATCGATTATTTCCATTTGTATCTAAATGGCATGCCATTTGTTGAGATACTTCTACGCGCACACTATCTGGATCAGGTATAACGGACCATGGACTCAATGCCGAACCACTAAGCAATATTGCACGATGGATCAACGCTGTAAATGGATTTTATAATTCATTTTTATTTTGCGAAGCAATTGGACCAAATCAAATTATTTTTTATTTGACGAGATATGGAACAAAACAGAAAAAAAAGTGGAAAACAAACCATCCTGTTGTATGCTAACCATGCTAACATGTTGTTGGATACACTATCCGTACGTTACGGAATATTATAAACTCAATTTCATTGCAACATGAAACTGTAACATTTTCTGCTGAATTTATATTGATAGAAAACAATTTTGGATTTCTATCTAATAATTGAACTAACTAGAACGAATCGTCGAATTATTCATGATGAAGTTTGCAATTCTCCAATATAGACTGTATGGAAACTGGTGAACAACTAGCTTTTATAATAATTGTTTTCGGTGAAATTATAACATACAATGAAACCGTTAATACCACACAGCATTGTTGAAAATACCTAGGCCTTTTCACTGTAATAATATTCTAACCTTTGTGTGCGTATACACAGGGTTAATGGAGCATTAAAGCCTGCAGAAAGAAATAACTCGGATTGAATACCTGCTTTTGTATCGAACTGATAGCAATTTGGCCGGGCCTATTTCGTCGAATTTATTTCCTAAAATTCCTCAAAAATTCTATCTTGAACTGGCTGACATCTAATATCTGAGCCTGCTTTACCTGAACCTGATTCAATCAATTTTGACCTGACCTCAGTTACCTGCAACCTGATTGTTGTGGTCAAATCTGGCCTGAAATTTTAGCTAATACAGATCTGAGATTCCGAGATTTAATGTTAATTAAAGCTTATAAATGTCCAAAGAGATACAGGTCAGAAGTAGAAATTTTTGAAAATGTAACCTTTCACTCAAAGTAGAGCACGAGATACAATGTAGTCAGCTGCAATCCAACTCATCTTATTACAAGAAATATTTGACGTCTTAGCAGTATGGTCGAGCATCGCCTAGCACTTCATTCAAAATCTTGTACTTCATTATTTTTAACATTTCTCTTTCTACATACGGTAACGTCAACAGGAATTTTGTCAAAAGTGTCGGTAACAGATGACAAGCAGATTTGACAGAATTTAACAAAGATCCGTTTCAAATAGACCCTGTGCTCGATTTGAATATTTTAATGAGCACCAGTAATCGATTTCGAACAGCAGGTGAAAATACATCTCACAAACTATTTGTTCGGTAACCGTATAATGACATTGTTGACCTGTTTCTGTTTAGTTAAAGGGCATTCATAGAAGCGCAAAATGTGTACATCATAATGCCTCGCCAGATGCGATGTACTGTTCCTGTTACATTTCAAAATCACATTAATTATAATGCCGTGCTAACAGCGAATTTCAGCGGTATGTACAAACGTAATTCTTATACGTCACAGATGTGGTTCTTTACGTCCTCGCTTCGAATTAAATATAACACAACCGTAACTACCAGGCGACACATAATCGGTCAATCGTTTAATGAATATTTGACATGCTAATTACTGTCTCATTAAGACTCATTGACCATGTAAGCACCGATAGAATCTACTACATCATTCACCAAAATATGACTTACATCATTCCAACCGATTTCAATTCAGGTCATTTCACAGGCGTTGTCAACGTGTATGCACATCACACAATGCAATATTGTTGACAATGCGTGCGGGTTCAGTTTTAAAATTGGAATGGGATAAAATGATGGAAGCGTTACTTCGGTCACTGTTGTTTATTAGTTAGTAATTTAACCGGATTACTACATTAATCAATTTGATCATTTAGAGACTTCCGGAACTGATGGGGGTCAAAATTCATTTGTTAAATAAATAAAAAGTTAGTTAAACCTTTTCCAGCTTTCGATATCAGCACCAAATTAGCCAATGCTGCTCCAGTATCGTGTCCAACTATTGTAACTCTTGATGGATCACCACCAAATGCAGCTATATTATCCCGTGTCCAATGTAAGGCAGCTAATATATCCATAAGTCCCAAATTACCACCCGAACCAGGTAAACTAGAAGCACGTGTTTTAATAAAACCTGCAAGTCAAACAACACCAATTTATAATAAACGAAAATCGTGTTTTACTATGTATGGTACCTAGCTACAGTGAAGGTGAAACTATGGGGGCATTAGTTTTAATGATGAATGATATAGTGATTGATGAATGCCTTTTTGGCTATATAATTTACTATCCACATGTTGTTCATATATATGTGTACACAAACATTTCTCGGTCTTATTTATCAACGGAGAAGAACTATGAAGGACTACTTGATGGTGAGTGTGAGGAAGCTTTCAGTTCTGAGTATATTCGGGGCATGTGAATAATATGGATTATTTTTGCAAAGAATATAAATGATTTCGTTGCGTATTTTTGTTTCGGTAACGATTAGTTTGCAGAGGCTTTATCAAATTAATTAGAAATGAATCTGGGTCAAACGAGTGATGGAGTGAGTAATGAATGGCGATTTCGCATAAAAAGACCAGACGTCATTGCTTGCGCAGTTTTTTTTGTACAGATAAAGTATGGTTTATCCCATCGACAATGAAAGAATGTAAAAAGTTTAACCACAAGAACGTTCCCCTAATTTGAAAAATACAGATGCGTTGGATTAGACACAATGATCAGTTTTTATATAGATTTTACATTGTATAGAATGGTATTGAGGATAGAGCAAAAAAGATGCCTTGCAGGCATCAGGGGACTCGCACGACACAATTTCCTAATATTGTCGCGTAAATGGTAACTTGGAAGTTTGGTTTATTCACAAGAAAATCTAACTTGCCGAAAATTAGGCATTTTAGTCAAGTTAGATTTTTCTTATCAAAATACAGTACGCGAAGTGCAATAATTGCCTTGACCAAGGTCTCTAATTCAGAATTATTACATAAAACTTATTGAAAACAATTCCTGAATTATTCCTGGTATTTGCTTCCAATCGCTCGTATTAGGAGTCATTGAATCATTTATTTGCTCGTAATTGTTAATATTTGCCGGAGCATTTAATATTTGATTTGATGTGTGACACTATCAGAGTGGTTCACCACTCGTTCAAACGTTGTTGTACCACAAAATGTGTATTTTGGGGCAATGATACAAAGTTTGATTACATAACTGGGAATGGAAATTTGAACGTCTGGTTTTCGTATAAAGTTTTTAGACCCGTACCAAGTACTGGGGTCTGATAGGTTTACGCATACGTTTGTAACACGTCGAATTGGACTCCGTGAGTAAGGGGAAACTGACATCATTACTGACATAAAGCCTTCAATTTTGTGTGGCAACAAGGGGAAACGTTTACTTTTTTATCGATATTGGGCTCTAAGCTGCCAAAATAGTGCATCATTTAACTCGAAATTCAATTTGAAGCAAAACGAAGAAAAATGCATTCGACGACATTTCGACGGCATTTTGAAAGCATTTCGGAGACGAGTCTCGGTCGTCAAACAATAATTTATAATTATTTCTGATAGTATGGTGGCAGTTTTAATAGGCAAACTTTGGAACCGTTTCACTATCTGTCGAAATGCAGCTGCTCGCTTGACAACTCCGCATATTTTGCTTTACATCTCAATTTGAAGCATTCACGCCAACGAAAGCAAAATGTTTTTTTTTTCTGAAAAATGTCTTCATTTTTCGCATGGTGCACAATGCAAACATGACATCGGTATTTGTGGTGAGCGTACAATTGTGTATTTATTGCTGTCACTAAGAAAACATCCGAGTAGCGCGATATTTAAACATTTGATATAAATGTTCGATTTATTTCGCATAAAAGGCTTGAGTGTTAATAAATGAAATTTGAAGTATATGACGACTCGACTCATTGTTGATTTTACATTTAAAATAATTTGTTTCACTGTAAGATTGACAACGTTGATTACAGTTGCGAGATTTCAATGTTTTTGCGAAAAATAGAATATTCTCTTCCCAACTGATTAAATTGTGTTATTTTGCTCAAAACTGAATATTTGTCGAATTACCGCACCTCCCAGTAGAGAAGAGTATGAAGTAAGAGAAATAAAGAGTTTCACACTAAAGGCTTTTGATACGAATAGGTGTTTCGTACGGGTCGGCGTTAGCTATGTTTTAATTCCATACAGAAAAGTGACTTTCAATTTTTAACCCAAGTTTTGTACAGCTTTACGGTCCCATGATTGTAATTGTAATTTCGTTAAATCGATTCCAGAACGCGTCTCTGGCTCGTTCGCTAAAAAAGCCCTTTAGTATAAGTTAGGAACAACGACGAAGTCGCGATATTTCAACACTCGGAATCAATGGACGCAATGGACTCATCAATTTTCGCATGGACAAGCAATACCACAAAATACAGTGCATGCTGCGAAAATATTACACGAGAGAACAGCGAATTATTTTTGCAGAACTGTAACTTACTATTTTGTTTGAGTTTTTTTTTTTTTGTACCGGCTTTGTCGGCGCTGCGCCATCTGTTATCATTTCTCTGATTGTGTACCACATTGATATCGTTTATTCTTAAAATAGCCAGTGATAATAAGCTGCATAATAAAATGTCTAACGACATTGCATTTGAACATGTACTTATCAATACTATACCGTGTTACACCCAAACTCAGGTTCATAACAACATACACATCGACCTTGGAAAACTCGTAATTTATCACGAGAGCAATTGAACAAGTGTCAAGTTTTAGAGTGAACCAGACTCTCTATGGAAAAAAAGATAATCTTTTGAATATAAAAGGCGCGAGGTTTACTACGTTGAATTAGTCTAACAGTTGTCATTCTACTGTTGCAACAGTTTTACGTACAAAGTAATTTAAAAATTTTTTACTAAGAAATTCAAAAAGATGAGTCGTCTTATCATTGCCAGTATCATTGTTGTGATTTGGGCGTATAGTAGTCCTCTAACTGAATCAGCAGCAGCAATCGAATTGAGACAATGTTCATCAATCGGAAATAATTGCGGCATTTCACGTGACGCCGAGAAGAACCCCACAAAAGTTGTAATGAGACCGTGTTGCGGTAAATTGGTCTGCTTAGGCGCAGGACCAAATGAAATATTAAATAATGGAGGATCGGCACACCATTCCGATACACTTCTCACTCTCGGAGTTTGTTCGCTAAACTTAGATAATGATATAGCCACTGCGGATAAAGAGGAGTATGAAGCATCCGCTTAAAAAGACAACAGCAGTCACAAGGAATTAGCTTCAAACATAATTCGACTACCAAACACATTTATGAGTAAATTGGATTTTTAACATGCGAAATAAACTTACATTTAAATCAGCAAAGTCAGCCGGACTTTTATTCCCTTGACTGTAAGTCATGATGGGTCTTTTACAACAGAAAATATACCGTACGTGCAGGATCACTGGATCACAGGATCACATAGGATGTATAGAAATGTGATTAAAAACGTTAAATCTAACACGTTTGCGCTCTTTGTTAACTCAGTAACTGGAGTAATTGTCAATCGATTTTCAAAAACTTTTTTATTCGAAGAAATATTCAAATGCCCGGGTCCAGTTCGATTAATGGGTGGTATCGGCTCAACCATCTGGGGCTAGTTCGAAACCGATTTAAAATAGAAATTGTTTGGTCGAGAATGGAATTCCTGAGGTTAGGTTCCAAGGTAGATTATGTTGGTCTAATGATCTAGCTGCTGTTGTTAAACGAGCTTTTGAATCTATTTCAATAGTATTTTTCTTGTTATGTGATTTTGCCTTGTTAACAAAAGCGAGTAAACCAAAGATTAACGGGTGTGAAGTTTAATACGAGTTTAAGTTTATTTATAGGCAACGTTTCAAAGATTTTCAGTGAAACTAAACAGAAATAAATTATTAAAGAGAGAATAAGACTGTTCTAATAGTTCATCTTCTAAATACGTTATAGTGACCATAAAAATATCAAATTACATTTCATTGAAATAAATCAATAAATCGCAATAAATCATTGCCAATAAAAATACTATTGAGAAGTTGAGACAGTCAAGGGATCTGACCCACCCAACAGGTGAGACCTTTGACAAAATTTGCTAGAATTTGCCATTAGCAAATTTGGAAAATTTTGGAAAATCTTAGCAATGTTGGCAAATTGTGGAAAATCGATTTCCCAAAAATAGGCCCTGAGACCTAGTCATGTAATAAAAAATGTAAAATCCCTTACATACCTCGACAGAAGTTGAGTAAATGAATTGGCATTGCCATGTATAGTCTCTGCTACTTCAAATGACGTTCATAAGAAATTCTCTATGACAATGTGTTCAGAAAGGTTCTTACTAACACTCAATTCCATCGGATCAACAATAGAATCGAAATTTCGGTCCTGAGTGAATCGGCAAAACTCTGAGGCCGGTGAATGTTCAATTGAATAAGCAGATAGACATATGAAAAATAGTGTTGATAATCAAGATCACTGTTTCTGTGAAAGTAAAGACTGTGCTCTGACTCTGTACTTTTTAATTTTAAATGCAATTTATCCGAAACTGTAGAATGTTATTTTCGACAACTAAACTTTGTAAATAGAAACCTAATATTCACAGTAATTTGTCTTCTAATGTAAATTTGTTAGCTTTCCGAAAATATGTGGACCGTAAATTATATTCAAACCAACTCTCTCCATTCATGGCATATGACATGTTAATTACAAAGTTCCAGCACACAACACTGTGTGTATATGGAGTAATTTGCAATTTTAAATAACCCATCAACTGCACAAAGTTTTTTTTTTTGTCAAAACAAAAACTTCACCATTATACTAAACTTGATTACTATGTATGGAATTGTTTTAACAAACAAAGTCGACTAAGGCCAAACTATCACTATCGCACACAATAAGATAATGAAGAACTTTTTTTTCATACTCATTTTAAAGTGCATGAACAAAACCTTTAATTTATTTTTGAACATTTGTCCAGGCTATTCCTGTGAGTCATGAATGAATAAAAGTTTTTTTTTTTTTGAACAGTAAAATGGGAAAAAGGAAGAAGTTGCACAAAGCAGCAATTTCAGATAAGAAAATTGTGCAGTTTTTTTATGTGTTTAACCTTTCGGTGTTTTTTTTTTGTTCGAATTTAAGTTTTAACACTTTAAATAAAAAATATCATAAAATGAAAAGAGCGGTTTCTCATCATGATAAAAATCTTATGGGAATTGTTCTTATAGTTTCGTGTATTTTCTTTTCCATCCCGTTTATGTGCAAGAATAATGTAGTTAAAAAAAATATTCTAGATGCAATTGGGGTGTTGCTGTGTGTATATAGAGTCAGCCAAGCAGCAGTTGGCGCAATAATAAATCATATTTTTGATTCTTTTTCCCTAGTCTATTTTTTTCCGTCGAAGATCTGTAAAAAGTTTTGGGATTCTGTTTTAAAATAGAAAAATGTAAATCAATGATAAAAAATTATTAAACTTTTCCGTTGAAAGGATAAGAAAAAAAAAATTATCCCACAAAATAGAGGAATAATTTAATGAATTTGGAATACTTTATTCGATTTAAAATGATTTCTTTTAAACAGATAGTTGGAAGTTGTAGTTTCACGATAGTATTGCCGTGCAGTTCTTTTGGTTTATTTTCTTTGAAATTTTTCATTTTTTCTATTGAAAGACCATTGAAATCGATCATTTTTCCACAAAACAGCTGCAGATATATTTAATATATTTTCCGCTCCAACATACAGCCAACGCCTGCTACTTATAATTATTTCAAGTCTATTAATTCTTTTGATGTAACTATTTTTATCAGATTGAAACCAAATCTTTTACTTCATTCGTTTTAACAAATTGTTTTGATTATATAGTACCTCATTAGGCAGAGCTCGTTGCTTGTTTTTGTCGTCGCTGTCGATAACAAATGAGTGGTTTTGCGCATCAATATTTTCTTCAAATGAGACCACTCAACCGGTCTCAAAAGTCGAAGAAAATATTTTCTTCAAATGAGACCACTCAACCGGTAAACCAATAAATGTTAGGAAAGAGACCACTTGTTCCATCTCTAGCGATCTGGACATATAACTGCAACGAGACGACTCATCCAGTCTCGCACAGTCTGGCGAAATAATATTCGAAAAAAGACTACTCGTTTGGTCTACGGCATTCTCATTTGTTCATCCAAAATGTTTTTAGCAAAAAAAAAAATTATTTGGGACCGAATTGAGAATTCCAGCAATTTTGAGACTAGAATTAGACCGTTGAGAATACGTATTTCATGGTCTCATGAGACCGACATTTTCACTGGGGTTCACATTTTTAGGGTCTACAAATTCATAAACACTGTGGCGCACACGTATCCACCGTAAATTGAATACGGAAGAGTTTCTCATTTGTTGGGCATTTTCAAATAACAAATACCAACCACATTTCAGAGAATGTGTCGCATTTCCACTTTCTACCACTGACTGATTGTAAATAAATAAAATTCATCGATTTATACTTATTGAAATTCCTTGGTCTAGACGAACCCGTCAACAGATGTTTTTTTTAAATTCCGAAAATAGATCATCAATACATTCATCCGAAATGCCTGCCAAATTTCATAGTTTTCAATTTCACAACACCACCATCCGATATTGAAGAGAAAAGGATGTTGCCTGATAAAATATAAACCAGAATTTATATTTCTGTTTTGATTGAACTTTTGAAGCCATAATTCCGTCCCATTAAAATTGTATCGTCAATAACGATAAATAGTTTCCGTTAAATGGAATATTTAATCGGGAAAATATCCAATCTGCTAAATTCAATAGTCTGTGTGCAGAGTAATAAATTTCAAAGTTAAGGTGAAACCAACGCTTTCCATTCTCGCAAAAGTTCTTAGACTGTAATTAATTACTTCAAACTGTACCCGGCTCTGTCTAAGTTGAATATATATAGTGTTGGAGTTGGCTTATTGTTCGCTTCACCAACTCTGTGCGCTCTGGTGCTATGATAGTACATATTTATAACACACAGAAACAGATTGAATGAACGCTTTTTTTATGCGAAACCCAGCAGATATTTACACTAAGTGGATGTATTTGTGTAACATCAGGTTTCAGAGGTCTATATGAATTCGGTTGGTTTTTTTTTTGGTTTTTTTTTGGGGTAAGCCCGATAAACGTTTCGAAACGAATATATTCCGCAATATTGTTCTTTGGTTAGGTACTCTTTTTTTAGTACAAAATAAAATTATACAAAATTTTGTTGCAATTACCGTCAAGTATTATCTGCTTGGCGAAAAAAAAGTCCATGAATTTTTATGGCCCAATTTTAAAAATTTACACATGAAATATGTACGAGCGAAACGAATTCCAACACAATATAAACTTCAACAATGTACCGAGTTCAAAAAAAAGCTTTTGATATTTATAAAAAAAATTTACTCGTGACGTTCCAGTCTGTACTATAAAGTTGAAGTTAAATAATTCATTCATTCCTCTAAATAGCAACGTACACAAATATGTTTGATTTCAGTTCGGAAAATTAAATAGAACGAACGAACGAACAATATATTAATAAATCCACAGCGGAGATTCTTTTGAACGATCAAATTTAAACTTTAGTTGCTAGCGAGAAAATTTTAAATAAATCAATCGTAAACAAACTCAAAGCTCTGTGCAGACAAAGGGTGTCTTAACACACAAAGACGAGATTTAATAACAATGTACGGATTCAATACAAAGCATTTCGACAGAATGGAGAATATTGTTGTCGGTATAGTTTGTGATGAAAAGTTTTTGTAAACAATAATTCTCATTACACTCCCATGATAAAGGCATTAGAGCGTTCTGATGACACGAATGGTATTTCAATATGTATACACTCAGTCTCTTGAGCTATTTTGGCTTTGTACGTCGTCTTTATGCTTTTAAAAACCCTTTTTCACAGCAGAATTCTACGAATTTCTTTTGCCAAAAGATTAAGCTTGATTGCCAAACATTTAATATTAACACACAGTTTATTAAACCGCAAATCTTTTTTAGAAATCAAACAAAAACATCGGCCAAATATTTTCTTTTATCCTGTTGTTTAAATTAAATTTAAATCAACAAAACCTTTTTTTGCTGGCTAGCTTCTACGGACATGGATTTTTTTCCCTGCATCACAGAGGGATCATGGGCTCGCACAAATGAAAGTCGACTTTGATATAAAGTACGGTGCGTGCTGTGCCGGGAAATTTCGACAACACTTTTTGTGTTTTGAATTCAGAGAGGATGTTTTATATACCTATATATATGAGCGCTTTTTAAGGTGTCTCTACACATACAATTCTATACACTTTTATATCCATTTGATTTCACACAGCGCGCATATTTAAATTTAAAACCAGATGCCACGGTAAAATTTTGAACCTATAAATTCGCAATATACGTAACGTATACGGTACATATGCGTAACAATGCGTGATACATACATGAATCTAATTTCGTATACGTTTTCTGTTGTTCGTCGAATATATGCCATGTATTTACTCGGGTTCACCACTTGGGTGGGTCAGATCTCTTGACTGAAAAATTTGTCAATAGATTTTTGAATCGTAAAGGAACTGCAAACTTTGAGTTTTGTTCATTCCATTCGCTCTATTCGTCCCACATGCAGAGAGTAGTGACTCTCTTTACATATATTCCACTTCATTTTCTGAATAAGATCCTCAATGTTTAGGGCTTAAACATGAGAAAAATAAATGCATTGAAGTTCGAGCGTTAGGTACTTTTTTGCTCTTGAAGACTGAAATTCGACGGATTTCGACACGCAAACTACGATCGAAAAATTGAATTTTTTGTGGTTTTTTCAGAGAGAGAGAGAGAGAGAGAGAGAGAGAGAGATATTTGTAGCCGATACGAAACTTTTTTGGCCGGGAGAACGGCTGAAAATGGATTTTCATATTTTTGGACGCGATCAAGTGAGCGTGTCTCACAACTCCAACACTATCCATCTACGAACTCAACCTCAATAATTTCATTCTTCGTCTATTAAAGCAAAAATTTTGAAAATCAGTGAAGTGTTTACTTAAGTTATCATGCATGACCTCAGAAACTCCATACTTCATCAATTAAAACCAAAATTTTAAAAATCGATTTAGAATTACTCGAGTTATGGTGAAGGACATTTTCAAAACATAATAGTGAACTTATCGTTAAGGACATTTCATGTGATTTTCTGTCATAATACCCTGACTTTCAGTCGAGGGAATTATTTCGAAAGCTGGCTACGAATGATGTAACCGTACGATATACATTTAACATAAATAAAAATATATTTGAAATATATCAGTACATCGTACAACAACAACAAAAAAGTTTTTTCATTTTCTCCGGCAATCCCGAATGTATCCGTCCCATCAGTACAGTACATAAATATAATATTATCAGGTACCTACATACTAAGAGGGATACATAGCGTCGAAATCACAATACCGTAGTTTGTCAGAAAATTTTATTTCTTTTATTAACATTGAAATTATCGATCAATTCGATTGAATCGATTTTTCTCTTTTTCGGAAAATCTGCCTTATACAATGTATAATATTCTCTTCTGTACATTGAATTTCAATGCAACAATACACTCCATCCGTCTAGATATATATGTGCATGACATTTTAGTTTCATTACATTTGTTATAAATGTTGTGCAGGACAATGCATTTCGGTTTGATATAGCATGGATCATTTCGCGAAATAGGATTTGATAGTAGCGTACACATTCTATGTGACAGACAGCCTGATGTTCGGATTCATGAACATTTTTCATTTTGAAATGCATAACTGGGAAAAACGAGACGTGAAATTTAATTGACTGAAATGATTTTATAGAGCTTGTGTCAAAGTCGTTTTTTTCCATTTTCTTTTTATTCCGTTCACAGTTCAGTTTGTATTTTTGTTGATGCAGCCTAAGGGTTCATCTTTGAATTCGAATTCAATTGTAGTTGTTGTTAGTCAACGTTCGTCAAAGATTCTATCAATGCATGTAGACTCTATTTCGTACTGATTGTATTACTTTAATATTGGAAGCCACCCATGAATCCCATCTCGGCACTTACAATAGATCTGTTCCATATTTTGAATTACAACTCGATAACATACAAGTCTTTTGCCTGCACATAGTATAACCACCTTACAAGCACACATGAACCTTCAATTCGATATTTTGCTAAAACATACTGTCGTCGGTATCGGTATCGGGGGTATCGGGCGTTCATTAGATGTAATCGAGGGAAAGTCATTGAATTTGCATTTTCTTTGCCGTGTGCCACTCTTGTGCAAAACGTTCTGGCGGGATATTTTGCAACTCTTTTACGTGGTTTTCGTCTCGGCATTAACAGAAAGTGCTTACTCTCAAAATGATGACACAGGTTCGAAGGAAAGAAAGGAGCAAATGTACGGTGAAAACACGAGGAAATGCCAAGGAAATAAGAAAATGATGACACTATATTTTGGCCAGTGAGTAACCCTTCGAACTGCACAGAGTATTTAATAAAATGAATTGCAGATCATTCAAAACAAATGTATTCAATAGCTCTTTAGGTATCTGTTGTGGATGGTAGATATTTTAGGAATTTCGCGAGTTGTAGCCCGAACGAAGTGGGAGTCTTCGTGGGAAAGGGTTGTATCCGAAGCCAAAGGGGTCTTTTATCGTTCTAGGCACATAAAAGATGTTAACATGTATCGGATGGTGAACTCCTTGCATAACCTAACTTTGTAGGTAAAGTGCCTAAGTGAGCTGACTATGATGTAGGAAAGCAATGTCTGTTCAAAATTTTATCATACTCGCGTCATGTTGTAACGTCACAGTTATTTATCTAGACGGATAAATCGGGATGGATAAATGAAAATTATTGACAAGTGCAACTGTTGTTGTCTCATTTTCGCTCCATATGATAAAATAGTTTATCTCCTGCAAGCTGATATTTCATACATTACGCGTTTCTGCATATAAACACAAACACATACATAACCACAGCCTATACGATTGGATAATTCACACATAACCCACCTAGGGTAAATTTACTTTCCATCTACATATTTGAAAAAAAAAAAAAAACGCCGAACTGCGGAAGCGAACACGGGACCAGCAGCATATCAACCAAACATGCTGACCACTATGCCAACAAATCACATAACGCGACGCAATTGGTGTCGGTAGTGGTTCGTCACTTCTACATCGATCAAATAATCAGAGTAGTCGGAATGATGTGATTTGAACGAAATGTTGAGGTGGATAGTATATGTGTGTGAGTAAGTAAATAAAGGATTCTCTGTATGATGTTTTTTTTGTTGTGAATGCGTTTTAAAACAACATGCTTAATTAATTAATTTTATCTACCTAGGTGAAATAATAGCAGTGAAAAAGTGCTATAATTTCGCCGTCGGTAGATAAAATAGCGTATTCACCTCTGTCCAAATGTTTATTTAGACACTTGGTGTTATAACATTCGCCTTCGGCTCATGCAATAACTCCCCAAGTGTCTAAATAAACATGTGTACAGAGGTGAATAATCTACTATTAAATCCAAATTTTTGTGGTTATTTCGCTAAAGTATGAAATATCAGCTTGCAGGAGATAAAACATTGTTCTGCCTTGGTGTATATTTCTCGAATCACTTCTTATGTACAATTGTATATACACTCGCTGGCGCTCGTTATATACAATTGTACATACGAAGTTATTCTCGAAATATACACCAAGGCAGAAAATGTACTAATATCGATACATGAGAGATCATCTTGGCAAGCCTCGATTGCACCTCATGTATCAGATAATCTTAAATTATTCAAAAATTGTCTTTTAAAACGGCTAATCATCTCTTATTAACAGCAACGACAAAATAATCGATAACCTCTGGTTAATGTGGTGACCACTGGTCTTTTATAGCAAAGTGTATGTTAAAGCGAATGAAGTAATAGATTAGGAAATATAAAACCAAACGAAGTAACAGAATCGATGATTATGCTGTTGGCGTTTTTGAAAGTTTAACAGCAATTATATCGCTTCAGTTTTCAGTCTACAACTACTTACTAGCTGTGGTCAATGTAATGTAAATATTTTTATTCAATTTGTGTGTTAATAAATTCAATACGATTATGTTGGACGGATATATTCATTTAAATTGTGAAGTATAAACATACACTTGGGCTAAAAAGTTAGACCCGTATTTTTTAGATCTAAAAAAAATTAGGTGCCCGCTACAGCACGTTCATTCAGATGTACGAATGCGTTGGTTATAGTTGTGCAAAAATAGTGCAACATCAGTTTTCTGGCTCTTCGTAAGCAGTGCCGCATTTAGCTTTTGGGCGCCATAGGGCAATTGGAAAAATAGGCGCCAATTTAGTAAAGCTAATTTTTTTTGGGACCTCAGGCGCCATTTTGTTCTGCTCCACTTGGGGCGCCAAGGGCATTTGCCCATTTGGCACAAATGGAAAAGGCGGCACTGTTCCTAAGTCACGTATTGAGATGTTAGAAAGGAAAGTGAATATAAATCCAAACCACAAATATTATCCGTACAATTAGCAAATTGTCTTAGACATCAAAGGATTGATCGAGTGGTCTTGAGGTATGCAACGAATTTATCGAGTACTAACCCTAGGGTACATACCTATCCTCTAAATCGTAATTGTGTCGGAAAGATTATGCCAATTGAACTTTCAATTAAAGTACTCTATTTCCACTACTCGATGGAAATTGAGTGGGAAGTTTATATAGTCGAAGTGATGAATATTCAAATACATGAACAAAATTAGCGAAGCGGAATAAGTAAGTTTTTCAACACCCTGACACGGATTTATGATAAGAAAATTCAAACTTTTTGAAATTTATAAAGTAGTTGGAATCGTGTACGGATAGCCTTTTAAGTTCTACTTTAAATATTGCTGTACGGAACCTTTGGCTCACCTCATAGTAAATCAAAGAAAATTATAAATAAAAGTGCAGTCGTGACACTAACTTTACATTGCGCGCACGTGAGACATTAATCAAAAATTCTGAAGGAAAAAAAACTTTTCGTTGATTTTCCATATTTATCTTCTGCTTTGCTTAAATTTAATCTCACAAAATGTGTTATTAAAACGCAAGAGAGGCACATGAAAACACAAATATTTGTTGAAATTTACGAATGTCAACCAGTCATCCTGCAAGTTTCCAACACACAGAAATACAGCAAGCGACAAATCGGAACGGGAAAATTTTAATAATCCAAAGAACTTAACTTTTCCAAACATTCAAACATATTTCGAATGATATTGTAAATATTAAACACTTTGTCTGCGACATCCACTGGTAATAATGCTAAAATTTCGACTGTATACAGAGAGGAAAAATGTGTTGATATAAAATACACATGAAAACGTTTAGGAAATTTAATAAAAGCTCAAAGTGTTGGTCTTGTTATTTTGTATCTTATGGATTTGCAAAGTGTAGAGCTGTTAAAATAGACGTAGACGATGATTGCTCCCTCTCTCTCTCCAATATTGTAACGTATAAATAAAGTCACTTGAATCACAACGCAGAACGAAAATGAAACATGTACATAAAACGAATGGAGGAGTTAGTATATCAGAAAATTGGTGTAACGAAATTAAGACAAATGGGGAATCGTTTTTGGCAACAAATATTTGCTTAACATTATGGCGCTTTATGTACAATTTTGATTATTTATGATATTGATCTGCCTTTTTGAATGTTTACGCAAAAGATGAAGTAAAACGTTTTGTACATTTATTGCTGTAATTGCTCAAGAGAAAATCCATAATCGTGTTTACCTTCTCCCCATGCAGTGGAACACTAAATTAGTATTGACATTAAAGCTCTCTAGTGGAAAGTAATAATCGAAAACTTTTAACTCTTAATCGGAGTTGTGTTTAAAAACATGCTACACATGAACATTGCACTGGTTCTTCGACAAAAGTTTTGGATCTGCAGTAATTATCGTTACAAATTCTACTTACATGCTTAACAGTTTCTGTAATTACGACATGATGTTATGTAATATGTACCGAAAGCAATGAATATAAATTTTGATGGTCGTTACATCAACCCCACACACACCACAAAGACTCAAACCTAAGCTGATAGGATTGGGTTGATGGGGCAAGTCGTACGAGAAAAAAAACTACTCAACAACAAATTGGAATTTAACGCCTCTCCGGTTATCCAATCTTAAATAATTAACAAATGCAAGACGGGGGGGACAGAGTTTTCCATCACATAAACTCGAAATTGAATTTAGCGTTCCACATCCCCTTTTCGGTGTAGAATTTGTCGAAAATTTATCAAATTTAACAAGAACCGATAAACATAATTGGGGACGGCATTTTAATCAGACCCAAAATCGAAACTCATCAAAATCACTTACGTTTTCCCTCTGGTAAAATGCATTACGTTCCGTACGAATTGGTTTAATATCCGAAAATATGAATTGTCCTTTCTAATTTGATTGATATAGAGAACAGGAAAATACAATTTCCCGCTATCTACACGCCAGAAAAATTGGATTTTTTTCTATCGTAAAATGAGTAATGAAATACCTAAAAAAAGGCGTTATTACATGTAAGGAGAACCCTTCTGCAGCGCTATATAACTCCTCTCTGCTATTAATATTTACTTCCATTTTTACCTTATTAAGTACAGCACACATCACATCTCCGTACACATTTAATGACATTTTACACATTTGTGTATTTTCGTTGTAAGACGTTTCCCTGAACTTTTCCGTTAAAACGTTCCATTCTATACCCATCAGCGCCTTCACAACTTTTATTGAAAAGCATCCAGCACACACATACGCATATAATAAATATTAATTTTTCGAGTATGCATGACACTACGCATGTTAGTAACACAATATAATATGCCTCTTATACAAGAAAAAGTTATCCTCATTCGGCGCGTTACGCATATAACACACAAAACACTAAACAGAGCTTAATAATGACATACATAAAAAAAGGAAAATCTTGAACAATTTCCGTGAAGGGTGGTGGTAATTAAGACAGCCAACAAAGTTTTCAATGGGCTGTGTGACTTTTATGTATTTATAGGGAAAATATGTGCGGCGGAGAGTTTACGCTTCGGAGTCGAACCATGACGATATTATACTTTCGAGGGAAATAAAAGAAAGGAAAAAAGTTATATTTTCCGTAGGATTATAATATATGGGATGCTTAAATGAGAAAATAATTAGAAATTGTTGAGTAGTGTGTGATATTATAAACATGGAAACAATTTTCTATGATGTATCGTGTGACGCATTCAGCGTGATATTCCCCGCTTTTTATGTACATAATAACATAAAATATGGCATTTACTTAGTCTTTTATGTTTGAGGATTTACGGAGAATTATAAAAAAAAGAGAAAATTCCGAAACCGGGAGTTTGTTCATAGAGGTTTGTCTCTAGTGTTATGATAATGTTTAATAAAATAGAAAATTGTCGCTTTTTATACATCCCTTTTGAAAATTAAATTCTGATTTCAGTTTAAGAAGCTCGGCTTATCGTATTAACTTTTTAAGAAGATAAAAAAGAATTAATTTCAAACAGAAACAAACGCTGGCTGTGAGAAAATTTTCTATTGATGAAAGGTATTACAGCAAAGAGGCATCAAGTAAACAAGCTTTAAATTTGCGAATTTGGGGCACATGTCCATAGGTTATCGCTCAGAAATAGCTACTTTTTTAAAAGACTAATCCGACGTCAGGGTCTCACTCAAAACGAAAATATATAGAAAATGAAGAAATTAAAAAAAATCGCAAATTTTTTATTTTAATCTTTCACAGACTACAAGCTGATCACCAAATTTTACTACATGATCTAGTACTTCATTAGACGTACATATCCAATCATTTCACTCTAATCTCTTACTTCATTTCATTGAACATACGTTTGACTATAGGTTTCTTCCATCGTACGGTAAAAACGAATTTTGACAGGCCGAAAACAACCGACCGTCATCCACAGAAGCAAACATAACCGCAACTTAAACAAATTTGTTCGTTAAAACTTCAAAGTGAGGTTGTGTTGGCTTCTCTGTGGATGACGATTGCCATTTTGAACGACATTGGAAGAAACCTATAGGAGAATGGAGTTTAGAAACTAAAGGTAAAATCTAATACAATTTAGTACTTTTCTTCATAAAAAAAACTGCTGTCACTGAATTATTTTTCATGAACAAACTTCACTGCTGTGACATTTCATGGGAATGAATCAACGTGAAGTTGTTACACAAAAAAATAGTCCAGTGAGATTGAAGTACTATAAAAAATGTGGCGCCTCTACAGGACCACCGACTAGGCGAATATAAAACCGCATTAGTCATAGCTTGTCATTTATTTCTGAAGCCTAATTGATAACAGATGATAGCCGCCCGGTAATGCTCGTAATTTTGTTTTAATCCTGTACATTATATTTACATTGTCTGCGATGAGAATGTAGATTTTTCGATTTTTTTTTCGATTTTCATTTTTTAGGTCTTTTTTCTTCTAGAAAAATACCCTATTATGGCCGCTCTGTCTGTCTGTTCCACAAATTTGGTAGTTTTGGTAGCTCTCAGTCGGTAGTTGGTATTGTTGGAAGTTAGTAATTTTGGTAGCTGGATTGATATTCCAAATTGCAAAGCCACTATAGTTAACAGTTAACATTGCAATTCGAAAATTTGGTAGTTGGTAGCTGACTACCAAGATTATTATTGACTAACTAACGTAATTTTCGACAGAGATGTTTACTGTTCAAGAACTAAGCACCGGCTGACGAAATGATTCTACTTGCTTGCCTATTTATAAACAGAAAATTTGGTAGTCTGTAGTTTTGGTAGTTATGGTATTTGCGAGCTGGATTGACATTCAAAATTGCAAAGTCACCATGAGCATATCAACACCAGGCAAATAATACTTCTTTGTTATCTGATAACCGATAGCTCAGAGTTAACATTGCAATTCGAAAATTTGGTAGTTGGTAGCTAAATATCAAGGCTATTGACTACCAACCGTAATTTTTGAAGAAGAGATGTTTGCTATTCGAGAACTACACAACGACTGACAAAATTATTCTACATGCTCGCCTATTAGCTTAATTTTTGGTAGTTGACTACCAAACTGGTAGTTGACGACCATGCTGATAGAGATGTGGAAGAGATGTTTACTGTTTGAGAGCTGCACACCGACTGATGAAATTATTTAGGCTGCTTGTCTATTTATTTTATTTTATTTTTATAATTCGATAATGTGGTAGTTGACTACCAAATTGGTGAAAGTTGGTGGAGATGGTTATTGTTCAACATCTGGATGTTGTTGACTAATGAAACTATCCTTCCTGCTTGCCTCCAGAAAAAATCGAGAAAAAGAAAAAGGACCTCACCAGGCTTTAGCCGGTCTATTCTTGTTTGATGATTTTGTTTATATTTTCACTTCACACAAACCACGATATAAATTAGAATGTGCACAAGCAGAATCATTTTTTGGTACACTTGCCATCGATTGAATTAAGAAAAAACTAAATTTGTAATTTATTGAAACTGAGAATGCACATCCAATGCCTACTAAATTAAAATGAAATTTTAGTGCAAAATGCATAGGAGAGGAAAGGTTCCGAAATCTTGTTTTTATGCAAAATGTTTTTTAGTTTTCGTCTTAAACAATGTAAATACAACACGTTAAAGAACAGTACAGAAAAGCCTATGTAAATGAGTTTTTTTTTCAAATCATATATTTTATCATTCCATAATACATGTGTGCGAAATTAGGCGGTTCGCCTTCGGCTCTCACACAACAAACATCGCACACATGTATTACTCATGGAGGCACACATCTAGGCTCTGCTCTAATCTATTAGTACGTGCTTCTGGTCAGTAAATGCCATTTTTAGACCCGTACGAAGTACTGGGGTCTTATAGGTTTACGCATACGTTTGTAACACGTCGAATTGGACTCCCTGAGTAAGGGGAAACCTATTGTGGTTGTCTAGAGATGCCAAATCGGTGAAAAAAAAATGTCTGTCTGTCCGTCTGTCTGTCTGTCCGTCTGCACGATAACTTGAGTAAAACGCATCCGATTTTGAAAATTCTTTTTTTTCCCATTTGGTAATGTCAAAAGACAGACTAAGTTCGAAGATGAGTGATTTTGGATCGACCCCTCCCGAGCTGTGTCCCAATAAGTGCTTTACGGTTTTTCTAAGATATCTCCGGACATTTAAACGGTACACTTGTAAGTGCAACGTCAAATAAAAGATATTTGCAATACCGATCGACAAAAAAAAGTTTATGGAAATCGGATGACCGACTCGTGAGTTAGACCCCTTGGTGTGAAACAGGCACAGGGCAGCAAGCAGTTTTTGCTTGTAGGTCGGCCACATTTGAACATATTTCGTCTGTTTTAGCTTTATGAGATAGGTATTGACCGTACCAATCAGGGAAAAAAATTATGTTCTCCGGAGCGTGAGCTAGGTCTCTTGGAGTGAGCTCTTATCTGGCTACTCGGCCGTACAGTGAACATGGAGTATTTTGTCAATATCTCGAGTAAATTTTGACCGAATTTCATGATTTTTTTTGTTTGAAAGGTATTAATGAATGTAAAGCTCCGGTACTATTTCCGGTCTCCTAACAAAATGGCTGCCGGCGGACATATTGGATTTTAATAAAAGTGATATATCTTGGGAAAAATGGTACTTAGAGAGTTTCTGTTAACATGGAAATAATTTGTTTTGTGTGTGGGGTGTTTCAGGCATTCCATATATGGACATCTATATATATCTATATTCACCTATATTGAGCTATATACAGGCATATAGAGCTATATAATAGCATATTCATCTGTGAAATGTTTATTTATAGGAAAATATAGGTAAATATAGCGGTATTCTTCTTCTTTTTCAGCCTGTTTCTATCCACTGCTGGATGTAGGCCTCTCCAACTTCTTTCCATTTCGTACGATCCATTGCCATTTGCTGCCAGTTTGTACCTGCAATATTCTTAATTCCGTTTGTCCATCTCTCTGGTGGTCTACCTATAGCTCGTCTTTTATATGGTCGCCAGTTCATGATCTTTTTGGTCCAACGTTCGTCTGTCCTTCTTGCAATATGTCCCGCCCAGCTCCATTTCAGAGATGCTATTCTTTCCATGACATCAACGACCCTGGTTTGTTGTCGAATCCATTGATTCGTCATTCTGTCTCTGAGTGTTATTCCAAGCATACTCCGTTCCATGGCTCTTTGTGTCACTCTCAATTTATCTTCGGATGCTTTCGTTAAAGTTAACGTTTCCGCTCCATAAGTGAGCACTGGAAGGACACAAGTGTCGAAAACTTTGCGTTTCAGACTATTATTCATTTTGCTTTTGAAAATTAGTCTGAGTTTTCCAAACGCTGCCCATGCGAGACCAATCCTACGTCTTATTTCTGCAGTTTGGTTGTCCAGACCTAACTTCAGTTTATGTCCTAGATATACATAGCTGTCGACTCGTTCAATGACAGTGTCACCAATTTTGATCTCTCTATCGTCCCCGACCAACATCGGGGACGATAGAGAGATAGCGGTATATAGCTGTTTAAATAGGAATTTATGAAAGTTGACTTCGTACGGGGCTGCCTATATTGCCTCCGGCAATTTATTTGTATATGATAACAAGGCAAAGAAAGATAATGTAAGTGATTTTTAAGGGCGAATAGCTTTTCAGTAGAGAATGAAGTAAAAGAAATGAAGAGTTTCACAGTAAAGGCTTTTGATACGAATAGGTGTTTCGTACGGGTCGGCGTTAGCTATGTTTTTTAGTACATTTTTCGCATATACCGTCCAGAAGCACGTAAAGCATTTCTTAGTCAATAAACAAAAACTAAAATGAAATAAAATCAAACTTGAGATTAGACAGAGCAGCTTGTCACGACGAAAACAAAATCATCTAAATGCTCTAGATAACGGATCGGACTTACGCCGTTTTCACTTTCCTTAACTGAGTTCCGCGCCTAACCAGAGTAATGCTAAGTTGTCAGTTGTCAGTTGTCAACGATTCACTAACCTCCAACTGTTATTCTAATGAATGTTCATCCTACAGAGTGCTGGCAACCTGGTATTTCTCTGGTTCTTGCAAGTTTTTAGTAATTTTAGCCTTTCCATATGATCTTGAGTTGGGGTAAATTGGAAAAGGGACTTACTCGATGAAATTGGTATTTCATGTTACCGACATAAATAAGTGTTTGTGCGTCCATCTGTTGTAGATCAAAAGAAGTAATAGATTCGATAAACGTGTCGATGATATGCGTGACTTCAGTGGCAGTATTGAATTATACTATGCGAATTTGCACTTAAAGACTACAAGTGCCCCAAATATGTATCAAAACGACAGCGTTACAAGTGCCCCAAATATGTATCGCAATGACAGAGTTACTATGCCGTCTCCCGAGTTTTGTGGCTCAATTACACAAATTAAAAGTTTTAGAATCAAGCAAATTTCCCGGAAATCATCTTCATAAGTGACTTCGACATGCCGATGTACATATTTTCTGGAAAGTGCACCTAAATAAAATGTAAACTTTTTAACATTTGCGTCGCTGTGTATGACCATCGAGGTTATTACGCTTTAATAAATACCACTTGAACATGCTATGCGTTCACATATATTAACATCATGTCGAAAGATAAAAAAGAAAATGTACATATTTGAGCTGTTCCAACACATGTCACATACCGTCTGAAAAGACTTTGTGGACAAGTTATTTCATGTTATCGTGCCATAATTAATAAATGCCCTGTGTGTGTGGGGAGTGTGTATATGTTCACATGGTACAGTTTTGAAAACTTAAAATACTATTTAGTCGTTAGGTTTAATATTGAAATAGTATGTTGTGTTACAAGTATTGTAATGTTGATTTTTTCAGCACTAGACCCAAGTTTTCCTTACGAGCGGAGCGAGTAAGGAAAATTGGGTCGTGTGCTGAAAAAATCTCATTACAATACGTGTAACACATCATGCTTTGTGCCAACCGAGAATTGAAATAGACAAATGCACAAAAATTCAGAATTTTCACTGTAAACAATCACTCTTCGAATTTGATCGATCACGTTGCTTTGCATTTTTTTAAAACGAATGCTGTAATAACTCATACGAATTTCATTTCAACACTGGTTTGAGTGTTGTAATAAGCCATGAAAACGGGTGTTGTAATTTTGGACATTTCAATCTAGTTATCGATATTGAAATCCGTCGTATTTCAATTCTCGGTGGCACAAACGATGTTTGTACTTATATCACGGCAAACAGCGTCATAGCACAATGTATGAAAGTTTAATTAATTTCATATTTTTCGTTTTCATTAGAAAAACTTTCCGGCATAAAATAATATTAAAATTGTTAAAAGCAACTTACATAAAGCTGCTTTTCATGGAGTGAAATGGTCGTGTTTTTCTTCCTTTTTTTCGAATAAAAAGAAGGAGTGGACGATTTTCTCAAAGGTTTTAACTTATATTGCTGTTTAATGACCATTTTTCCCTTTACGATATTAGAAAGTTTCTTAATTTTTAATGGCAACAATTTAACTTTGAAAAATAAACGTAATTTTTATGAAACTTTCAAACTATTTACAGAGCTAAGATTAGCTGAAAGGGAATATCGCATGAATTAATTTCGCTGGAGTACACAAACGTTAAACTTGAATCCAGTCGTGTCATTTATGTTACGATATCCGGTATAAGGGATTACGGGTATAATACATTTTCTAATGAAATAAAGTGAAGTTGTTTAGCGTTGATTCGAAAGTTACGCTAAGTGTTAGGTGGACCCGATAAACGTATAAATTTTTATATGACCAAATTGAATTAGTTGGTTTTTTTTCAAATATTATAGGCCTTAAACGGAGCGCGTAAGGTGGCAGTGACTCCAGCCCTGACTTAAAATTGTCTCATACGTCAGAAAAATTAAAATCGACACGAAGAAAAGAGGAATTCTGGAGAATTTTTGTGTTAGTACACTTCAATCAAAATTGAAGCTCAACGAAAGTCGTGCCGCAGTAGATGTATGGTGTCATGGATAGTAGAGGTCACTACCTACCCAACGACACCCATATCGACCAAGTCTATCATTGTAGTTTTTTTTAAACACTCTAAAAGTTGGAATTTTTTTCCCCTATAGCTACTGCACCACATACACGAAAAATTTCAAAATGTTTAAAAGGCCAACATTTGCGTCCTCAACACCTCTACCAATGACCATAATTTCAGATAAATGCGTTACGTATTGTCGGTGATATGCAACAAAAACTATTTTGGCTACCCTATAGCAATGCAGATCTTTTTTTCGTGATTTCTATCGTGAAAACATAATTTCTTCGAGGATTTTTTCTTGTTGCAAATGCAAGGTCCACTGAATCATTTAACGCATAGCTTTTAAAAATCGCCGATGGCTTGTTTTCTTGTTCCATACAATTTGTTCGAAATTTTGGCAAGGTTCAAAAACTGTTGTTTTATAGGGATCCAAATCGTCGATTTTCGTCTTTGTTTCACTTATTCGCTGAATTGCAGCTATTAGAACTTAGAACTGCCTGTCCCTTAGTCGACTCACATTTGTCTGCAGTTAAGTTTAAGCTCGAAAATAAAAAAATCGGTTAAATGGATCCAGAGACGAGGGGGAAACCACTGGCCAAAAGGGTGGCAAATCAATTTCTTATTCCTTTCTTCAATTACCGGATTATTCCGTTTGGCGGATTTGCACTTTAATTCCTATTAGTTTCTAATAATTTCACGATATTTTCTGTTACTATCCAATTCATTGTCTACTTTTTAGAAACAATTTTCTAAAAGTTTTCTTTACTTTTCTTTATTCCAATAATTTTCTAATATTTCCTTCAAATTTAAAAAAAACGAACGAAAACCTCGAAATGACTGCAGTTTCATAGCTGCCGAAGTATCCGGTAATTAATAAGGAAATATTAGAAATTGAAGGAATTGCAAGGAATTGAAGGATTTATGACGACGCGATGACGATAAAGATTAAAGACTCGAGCTGTCTGCGTATGTAGTATGAAATTTCTGTTAGCATATTCCAGCGCCCCATATTCCCAGCGCCCTGGACCATTGTCCAATTGGTCTCTATGAAGAAGCGCCACTGGCGTCATTGTACTTAATTCGTACTTCAAAAAGTACAACAATGCAAAAAGTTAGCATTGATTTCGTGGAATTTTTAATACACTTTCAATGACTGGAATTAGATGTTTCAAGTATTAGCCAAAACTTCCATTTATCTGTTTGGTTGTGAGGCCTATCTATAAGCAAATTCCCGCAGCTTAAGGGAAAATTGTGAAACCTTGGTTCAGAAACAGCTAATCATCTGCTTTCGTCCACAATGACACAAATAAGCGGTGAGTTGTGGTTAATGTGGTCTTATTAAGTAAAATGATTGGTTAAACAAATGAAGTAAAAGATTTCGTGTAAAATACTACACAATATTTTAAACAAAAGAAGTAACAGATTTAATGATTGCACCGCAATCGTTCAAGCATATCAGACGGAAAGCCACAGTATCTGACTATTGACTATTAAGCAATTGAGTTAGTTTTGCATCACATGTTGATCTGCAATAAACTGTTCCTGCTTACAAATCTTCGGGAGTTGCAACTCCTTGAACGTAACAACTCTTCAAATACACATGAGGTGAGAGTAAAATCGTTTCAATTAGAATCTCCGAAACACCAAATGGTACGTATCATTTGAAGGGGTCTTCTTCGAAAGTATAATCTTCAGTAAATTTGATTCCTGGTACATTGTTTTCTGGAGCTTCAATTACGCAGAAATTCTCATATTTTCTGAGAAAATAAAACTTCGGGCAATACCATTCATACATAGAATCATATATGCTCTGGTTTTACAAGTACAGTGGAAACGAATTCATTCAAAATACTCAGAAACGGGAAACACTGTTTGACGTAACATCCGAGTAAATTCCATGATATCAATCGAAAAATTCTTCATTTATTTAAGTTCATTGGCTCAGCTCCGTCACAACCAATGATTATTTTTGATGCTTTAGGTTCACAGAAGTGTTGAAATAGTATGTTGTGTTACAAGTATTGTAATGTTGATTTTTTCAGCACTAGACCCAAGTTTTCCTTACGAGCGGAGCGAGTAAGGAAAATTGGGTCGTGTGCTGAAAAAATCTCATTACAATACGTGTAACACATCATGCTTTGTGCCAACCGAGAATTGAAATAGACAAATGCACAAAAATTCAGAATTTTCATTGTAAACAATCACTCTTCGAATTTGATCGATCACGTTGCTTTGCATTTTTTTAAAACGAATGCTGTAATAACTCATACGAATTTCATTTCAACACTGGTTTGAGTGTTGTAATAAGCCATGAAAACGGGTGTTGTAATTTTGGACATTTCAATCTAGTTATCGATATTGAAATCCGTCGTATTTCAATTCTCGGTGGCACAAAATATAAAACAAAACGGAAAGCAGAGGAATATTTCAATATACCAATTTGTAATGCACCACTTACCAAGAATTCCTAATCGAAAATTAACAGTTATTACGATAATATGTCCATAACTAGCTAAAACCGATCCATCATACGGATTCCCCGATCCGTATTCGAACGATTCACCATGTACATAAAAAAATACTGCATACGGTGCCTCTAATCCACGGTTACCTGCAAATAAAACAGAAAAAATCAATTTAAAAATATTTTTTTGGTTTTAATTTATTTATTTTTATGCAAAGCGAAGGCCTATATCCCCCAGTACACATCTCTCTTTAATTCTTCATCACAAAAAGCTTTTGGTATACATTAAAATTGATCTCTCTGTTCATGCATATGTGATTGTGTACCCATTGTATATGCCGTGAATTTTGCATGGGTCATTGCGTATTTCATTTCACGATTGTGATAGAATCTGAAGAAGCGACACAGAAAGAAAAAAAACACGGCGAGACATTGACGAATTTAGGCTTACATATATGTTAAAATTAATGAAGTAATAGATTTTTCATCAGAATAAAGAATAATTTCGATCAATCTCGTTAGAATCGGTGGGGCTAGGCCACTAAACCTAAGCCTGTAGGGACCCTGTGGTGGGTAGGTCAATCTATGTAGAGATCTAGAGATTCATTTTGAAGATGTATTCAATTTGTCAATTGCAACATTTTCATAGAGCAAGGATGATGTTAAGTTAAAGAGCAACGTCAATACCTTACAGAAACGATTAGAAACGACATTGACGTCTAGAATTAGCGACGTGTTCTAGTGCTAGTATTCTCTTATTGGTACTTCAGGTGTAGGCTGGCAACACTATTAACAAAGTTTACGACGCGTCAAAGATTGTTGAAAAAATTAGATAGAAAAATGAAATGACAACTCGTGATCTGTGCCTTTTTGATAAAAAAGTAACGCCTTCTACGGTGCAGCTCGAGAGCTCAAGTAACAATATTGCGGAATATATGTTGAAAATATTGAAGTGATAGATTTTGTATAAAACACTAGAATATACTTCCCTCAAATGAAGCAACAGATTTAATGACTTGTCGTTTCTAAAAGATTAACTAAAAGGAACTCTGATACGAAAGAATTGTCCAGTCCAATTGTATTCTTATAACTTGAAGAACCAGTCCGTGTTCGTGGGCATATATAGAGTGTTGATGCGATAGTTGGTATGATATACAATACACAAACAATTCATTCCAATTGTATAAAAGGATTATATAAACGAGATACAGATATTGTATTTAATTAAATTTGAAATCGATCCATATCGAACAATTATTGTTTTACTCGTTACACAGATGTAACTGCAATTTATTTTTAAAAAACGCCGAAAGGGTTTTCGAATTTCTATTGATGTTGCGATGTGTACTTTTTACAACGGAATGACTGAAGGAGTGAGACAATAGCCTGGTATTATATTTCAATTCCATGGTGTAATTATATCCCAAAGGGAAAATAGCCACGTTCCAACAGGCACGAGTTTTCTCACTGAAAGCATAACTAGGGATGAAAAGTACAGTACTGTGTAATCCACAGTTAAGCTTTTTGTCCCAGGTTATACAAAGGAATTGACATATCTGCTAGAGAATTCTGTGAACCGTTAGAAGAACTGTTTTCGACGCACATAGCTAGTATTGAATAATGTGTTCTCCTAATAGTAAATGTACTAAGTGCTCTATTAGATGAGCAAAATAAAGAAATCATTCCTCGGCGTAACTCGATTCATTTCTGTAATGGCGCTGCCAAAATAGAATTTTTTAATACGCTCGCTTCGCTCGTTTGATAACATCACATCTAATGACAAAAACAACCTAATTTTCAACTTGTTGCATGAATAACTATTTCGCTATCAATTTTCTAATTTTCAAATTACTAAACTTTGCTATTCACTTAGAACAAAGTGCAACCCTGAAGTCTCATCTGTGTAAAATCTGTACGAAATTGAAATGGAAATTCCAAGAAGCGAAATTTTAATGTAAATTTTCGTACATGAATGTGAGTGAGACTCACATTGTGAGTTACAATTTTAAAACTAAACGCAATGGAAAAACGGAACAAATTACCACATTAATTATGTTGTGGTTGTTGTGGGCATAAAAGTAGTTTTAGTGAGTTCAACTACTGCATTCAGACATTCACCGAAATTATTGGACAGGTTCACAGTAAGTGGTTTACCCTAATCAGAATAGCAGCCACCATGCACTGTGTATGTACATTTTTGGTATACCTAGACGTATATCAATGCCAATGTTATTTCTGCACATTACATGTTCGGATTCGGTAGGATTATGTGCATTGTTCGTATTCTTCAAGAAAGGCACTCCGAAGATTCCATCTTTATAAAGGAGCATAAAGGATTTTCGGCATACCTTGCTATAAACTTGAGTCTACTTTCTGTTTTTAAAATTGTCAAATTTCTTGCAACGATGTTATACTGTATTGAAATATAGCGAATACGCCACATCAAAAGAACCGTTGAATGCTTTTCCCGGTTGAAATAGACAAAGTTATTTCTCATGTAAAACTACAATGCAGCCAAACATAAAATAAACCGCACTGGAAAAGATAAAAGGAGTCTTTTAATTACATTTCGTATAACGTTTTTCAACTTAATTCCATTAAGTGGAAATTGTCAGTTGTGTATTATAATTGGGCTGTGTGTACACACACACACATACAATACCCCAGAAATATATATATATTCACAGTCATTTTTCCCATTTATTCGAAAATTAACTTTCCCATGAAGAAACGTATACGCATCGAAGAACTATGGTAACATTTCCTGGCAGTTCATCGTTTAAGTAAGTCATGTTCATGTTTCGTATACGTTTCATTTTAGCGTCGACATTTAATAATATTAACTTAACGAAAATACTGCATGAGATATTTTTATTGTAATTTAATACGACTTAACAAAATGATTTAATGGAATATGCGATGGTGTAATAGCTGAAGCTATTAGTTTGAGTATATTTGCCCTGATGATAAATAGTGATAAATGATATGAAATTTAGTCAACATTTTTCGGTTAAATATTGTTATTTGATATTATTATGTCGACGAGGTTATCGCTTACAAAAATCTTCTTTGTGGGTTGTAGCGAGCCTTCGAGTTCACAACAAATAAAATACTTGGAATATTGGGAAATGTGAGAATTTCAGATGACGGAATGACGCAGAGAATTACGCTTGATCTTATCCCTTCGACGTAGAGACGGCAAGCACATGACCAGTATTATTGACTCGGGTCCATTACTTCCATCGATCAAAGTATTTTTAATCGATTGATTTCAAGTCTTGTACTTCAACTTTTTAACATGTATTTCATTACTACATAAAGGACAATATCACCTAGAGTTTGTCATTATTTTTGTCGTCATTATCGATATCAGATGAATAGCCGTATATAACAGGTTAATAAATATTGTGTCGTCTCATCCAACGAATGAAGCAAGTGTGCTGTTCGTAACTAGTTATTTAAATCACAAGAGTTCAACGCGAGCTTCAATGTACGAATATGCAGTCTGCAAATTCGTTTTTATCGTGTCAATGATCTGAAACATCAGTCAATACAGTTTTTGGCCAACCTCAATTGCTACAGAACAAGGTATTCTTACTTGCTGAAGAAGCCTAAGATTTCATTGAACTATGGCAAAAGATGCCTGCTTTATTCTGGTCAGACGTTGTTTAATGGCCTTCCGCCAACGATCGGAAATCCTCTTACCCTTAATCAATTTTGTCGTTCATTAAAAGCGTATTTGCTGACGCAACGTGATTTAAATTAGCTTTGTTTCGTTCACGATCGTTCACTTCTGTCTGTTTATTGAATTTAATATGGAGATTTAAGCTTGCTACCAATACCTCATGGCATTTTTTACCTTGCCTAGCTGTCCTTGTTACTTAGTTCGCTTGTAGTAATTTTATCAGTTAAACTGTTTACGTTTAACTCTGATACGCTGGGCAAAGGACAAATCATTGCTCTGGGGTTATATGTGCAGAAACACCCTCGCTCCATCATATTTGAGCTCAACATCAAAACATACAGGACATGCAGCCAAGAAAGCAGAAGTTGACAAAATCAATCACTTATTCCGAACTATCAAATCAATTTGTTTTCGTGCCGGTCGCCTCAGAAACATCTGGAATTTTCGGAAAACTTGACCTGAATTTGATAAAGAAAATAGGGAGTAAAATTGCCGAATAAGAAATTTTTTCAACAACTTTGGTCAAGTCAACGCAATACAACATTTTGCCAATATTGAATTACTGACCAAGCAATTCAAAAATTTTATAAATAATTGTACCGATACTTTTTGAAGTTATGCATCGCAGTTGTGGTTGGCGCCATGGCTGCCGCACTGTGCGCGTTTGTAGTGACAATTCATTTATTGTCACTAAAATTACCAAAAGGAAATTGTCGGATGTCACAGATCCAAAAAAGCTGTATGTGAGAGATGTAACACGAAAAACAAAGAGTCTTAACAAATGACGAAAAAGTGTATGAATGCTCACTTCAGTTTGTGTCGTGCTGATATGCACATAGTAATCGCGAAGACATACGTGCACTGATGATGGCGTGATACGCCGAAATCAGCATTGTTTTGCTCTGTTGTTCGTCCACTATGATTGTAAACGGTAAAACGTTTCGTCACGAATCGTAAATGGTAACACGTTTCGTTCGCCATTCGTTGAATAAAAGAAATTTTTTCAACAATTTTGGTCAAGTCAAAGCAATACAACATTTTGTCAAGTAAGAAAGCAATTTCAATACATTTTTCACATTTCATACATACATCTATTAGAAACACCGACGCGTCGACGATCAACACAACCGAAATTTTAGTCTGGTGTTCAATTATATAGCGAAAAACTCAAGACAAAAAGTGTGTCAACGAAGTGAAAGATTTGGTTACAACCAAAAGAAGTTGTAGATTCGATTATTATACCGACGGTATTCTTGCGTCAAACAGTTCATAATCTGTTATAAGTTAATTCTCTAACTGATTGTAGAAAAGTTGCCGTAATATTACGTTAATTTCAATAAAATATTGCTCAGTTGCATGCTCAACATTATTATGCTCTTGTTCATTCTTTTATGTTCGAAATTCATTCAACTGAAGGTAAATTGAATTCATTTAATTTTTGGATGTTCTGTAGCGAACGTTTTTCCACTCACAGTTAATTGCTTTGAACTTAGATATAATTTGCCCGAATGGAATTTGGCATTCACAAATGTGTTCAGTACAGCGGCGGATAATTATTCACAAAATTAATGTGAGAAACACTTCACACTAGATTGGTTTTTAATTTCAGACTATATCAATTAAATTATATTAATAGGTGAACGTCCGGGCATTGCGCTCCAACCATGTCCAGTTGACTACCCGATTTTATCCGAGAATATGCTTTTGACAGTATAAATCACTAACAAGAACATCTAAAACCTTTTCGTACAGATACCAGATAACAGTTTCAAGATATTGAACCCACGGTAAGTCTTTTGTCCCATGGTAACCACCTAACCATACAGGAAAAAGATCTAAAATGCTTCCATTGTATAACAAATAAAAATCAATTATTGGCAATGAATACAATAATCCCCTGTACAAATTTAAAGGAATTTTAAACGAAACCGACAACGAGACACCATAGAACTCAGAATCAATTCCGAATTGACTGTAACCCTGATGGGATGTGTATTTCAATCCCATCAAAAAAATACGATTACAACCTACGCAAAAAATAATGAAGTAAAATTCCGTCTCCTTTTGCGAATGGGGAATTTCTTTTTGTAATAAGTGAAATTAAATGCGGCAATTTCGGTATATATTTCTCTTATCATCATCATCACGGGTGGTTGTTCGATGTAGATGGAAAACAGCTTAGGCGAAATATTTTTGTCAGTTTGAATTGAAGTGAGATGACGCGTATTATCGAAATTTAAGGACACTTCGTCTTTCTCATTTTTCACGTATCCTTGTCATTGTTGTTATTCTCAGGAATTATTATCGAAAGCCAGAGGAGTAGCGGTTTAAGTGCTTCATGAGAAAGACAAATTCATTTCGAAGTGTGTCATTTGGTAATCAGTTGCCATTAGTACAAAAAGTGATATTTGTTAAGCGTATGTATGATTGATGTAATTTTTTGATAAATTGTCGAGTCTGGTCTTAGCATATGACAATAATATTCACATTCACAATGTGCTTTAATTCTGAATTCAAATTTCTGAATAAAGTGAAATTGCAGAGCATAAAAGCTTTGTCTTTTCTTCGACACGAAAGCCTTACAAATGTGTTATTCGGCTACAGTATCGTATTTAATCAGCCAATTTGATTATAAAACTTTCGAGCATAACATCAGCTATTTAGGAAATATTTGGTGATGACGATGAAGAATTGAAACTTTGTAAACTTTAGCAAACTTACATGCTTCACCTCACACCAATGTTAACAGTGCCATTTCCGTATATTTCTGTATGTGCAAGTCATTTCATTAATCACATTCGGATTTTTATTATACTCGTACGTGATTATAGTAAATGTTAAAACTTTGCAATAAAGTTTTACTTCTGGGTAATGCTGTGCTGACGTTTTGGTTTTAATGTTAGTTTCGTGTATCAATTTATAGAAAAGGTAATTGTGGTTGTCGAAGTACAAAACATGAAATACACCGTCCATAGGCTTGACAATAAAAAAAAGATTAGACTTTTACAGTCGTTGCAGGCATACCATCGAATTCTTTACGTCAAAACAACTGTCGGAAACAAAATCTAGTACTTCCTTAGTTTTTACATACATTATGCTATATAAGATGACATTCGTTCCGACGAAAAGTAATCTAAATTGTAAATGATACATTAAAAGGCAGCAACTTGATACCTTCAAGCAGTGTGTTCACCTCAAATCATTCGATATTAAATTCACTATAAATGTTTTACCATCCAGAAACAACAAACTTGTACACAGGCTGGCACAGCCGCACACACACATACACTGAGCCCCTTTATAAATAATATTTAATATTTATTGAGGATGAAATATTTTGCTAAGCAAACCATTTCAAAATAATATTGGGTAGAAACATAATGATGTGGGTAGCAACATTATTTATGAAATATTATGTTCCTGTATTTGATTACATTTCACGATGGCTTACAACCAACTTAAGTATAATATACGAAATCCGCAAGTCGAACAACTATTGCAGAACCAGAGCCGTAACTAGTTCACATTTCTCTTGAGGGTGTGAGGTAGCTACAGAAATGAAAAATCGGTTCAATAAATCTTGTCGTAAGTGGGAAATTCACAGCAATTTTAACAAAATATTCGGAAGGCATGGTTGCTGTATCAACAGCAAATAGAGGAGGGTAATTGACATTATGCAAGCGAAGCGAGTGAAACTTTCTTTATGTAGATTTATTGGATTGTAGCAGACATGTGTTTTACATAACCTCAAAAACGAGCTATTTCGTGCGAATTCATTGAAATTAATTAAATGATAACAATTAGTAACAATCTTCGCACATGACCAATGACACATTTCTTCACCTTAAATCTAGAATTTGTATAGTTGAGAGTTAAGAGATTTCTGTTGAAATTTGGCAAGCTGTTCTCGATAAAAATCAAGAATTCATATTGGGACATGTAACAGTTTAAGGGTACAACCATCTGTTATAGATACTATGAATTACTAGACTTAATAATAAATGATGTGCTATACGAAAATCAATAGGAAAACATTACTCAGATGAAATTTCTTGCTAGCTTTCGAAGAGGCGTAAAAGAACTGTAGACATATCTTAGTTCAACTACCACTGGGCCAGAACCCTGTTACGGTTCTGTGAACAGAACATCAAATTCAAAGTAATTTTCTCAAAATGATTCCGTATATTACATTTGGTTACTTCAATATATTTATTTGATAGAAGATGAATTTCTAAGTTAAATAGTGTTCACATTGCACAGTAATATCATATGAGAACGACCCCCCTTAGGGTTCTTCAGATGAATAATTTTCCAATAATCTGTGAAATGGTTTGTAATCAGCTTACACGAAATATTCAGATATAATTTGTAAATATTGATTCAGGAAGGTCCCATAAATGATGATTTAAGATAACATTTCGTTTAATTAATTGCGTGTGCTATATACGCTGCTACAATGCTGAATCGTTGAATTTTCAACAAAAAGCGGTTCGATCTTTGAATTATTACGGGATAATATTTTTATTATACAAAATTGTTGTTACGTTGTGCTCCCATTAGGTTTTGATTTGTTGGAAGTGAGTGTTGAAATTTTTTTAACTCTCGTTATATAACAAAAATGATGGTTCATCGCTCGCTGGAGTAGAACGCTAGATTTTTTTTTTCAAATACAATTTGTTGGAGTGAGGAAAAGTTTTAGCTTTCTAGATCAAATATACAATATTATAAACGAATGGTCAGCTTTGTTATCAACAGAATCCATTCCGCTTCGTAACTAATCCTAAATTAATGAGATGGCAGTATTCGAAACGTCTGATCACAAATCTCGACGCTTTGAATTGCTTTACGTGTGAATCTATAAGCAATACACGATTAGTTTCTTTCTTTCGAAAATTATGTTATGAGCCTTTTAGAAGTACTTTCAATGTGTTATAAATGTGCGAAAAGTAGCCAAAATATATAAAGTGGCTGATAAAGTGGCACAATGTGCGAATAGATAGATAGATAATCGATAGAAGTAATAGATTTGATGAATGATATATTGATACATTCGCACCACCCCACGAACATAATTCATGACGGGATTCCATTTGCTGTATTATCATTTCTGCACGCATTCGAGAATAAAATGACTTACATATACTTGTTTGGGCTTTGGTATTTTGACTTGTAGAGAATTATACTCTCTCACTCGTCAAAATAAAAGTGGTCGAACAATGACGTAATATACGAACGTCCCCTCTATTTATTATTGTTTTCACTAAGTATTTTCAAGCGGAAATTTTTGTAAACCTTTTTGTGAACCTTATACAAGTACAGCCTTCGAACCTACTTACAATTGTATTCAGTAGTTTTGAACTAAAATAAATTTGTAATTCCTTTCGAAACGTTTCCCACTGGGACAAAATATTCGTAACAAAGAAACTATTCGGATTTCGACTAATTAAATCATAATCTATCTATTCATTCTACTGAGACATGGGTCCGGACACAATATGCTACGTGTGTTGTGTATTAAGACGATACCTTGGAAATCAGCAATTTTTGAAAATTGGCTCATAATTCATCATGAGCTTACAAACAATATCTCACGTATGCTGAACTAAATTATGCAAAGCCACTATACATATAAATATTACTTTGAAATCCGGAATGTTATATCCCGGGTACAATCACACAATGGTTGACCATATAATAACAATACAAGATTAATGTTCATTTTGCATGAATTATTTGTATTTTCCGGTGCAGAAGTATTACAACTCTAAATATGAACATTGTTCATTAGTCATTTTCATTTTGTTGTGAATGGAAGTTATGAAATGTATGTAAATTGGGTGCACTTACAATAATAATATCAAACGTAAAACACAGCAAATTATTAAAAGTAATGGGTTATTACCTCAACAATAATTATAATGAACAGTTCGCATAATAGCAATTGAAAGAAAATTGTGTTTGTAAAGTTCATTTATTATGGAGTGATTGTGATGCAGTGAATTGGACGCATTCTGGGAAATCTATTTTTCGGTGGGTATTTTCGAAAGGATAATTGGTTCGGGGTGAGACTTTCCATACGTGGTCGATATTTAGTGAGGCGTCACGGAGATTAAACGACAAAATGAAAATTAAAATTAAAATTAAATTAAAATGAAAGCAGGGCCTATTTTAAGGAAATTAAATTTCCAAAAATTCTTAAATTTTTCCATCACTTTTCTTCATTTCATCTAAAAACACAACCGATTGCATCGTAAATGTTGTTTTTACTGCTTTTTTAAGTTGTTTTTCATGTCTTTGAGCTTAACTGATTACTTCGGAATGAGATCTAACAGAAAACAAAATTTGGAAATTTTAAGAATTTTTGTGAAATTTTGGAAATTTTTGGAAATTAAATTAAATTCCTTAAAATAGGCCCTGGCAGGAAAGGAGTGTTTTCTTGACAACTGATCAAATGACATTGCTAGTGAAGAAAGTGCAGCACTTTCTTCACGTGGGTAGAAAATAGAAACTTTTCTCATTTGAACTGTCACTTTGTTCATGTTTTCGAAAATGGTATGGCGAATGGCTTTGTTTCGTGGAGAAAAACGACAACGGCAACGTTGTGTTCACCTCTGGAGAAAAAAGAAATTCTAAGAAGAGCGATATTTTCGGCTCTCGTATCGCTCTGGCCGCAAACATCGCTCTTTTATTTAAATTTCATATTTTCTCCAATCGGTAAACAAATAACTATTTTTTCACAACGCAGGCGAGAAAATTGTGATTTTCTCACCTCAGCCGTAACTTCGGAAGCCTTCGTTATGAAAAACATTATGATATTTCCAACTTTTTTTTCCAACCATGTCCTTTCATAAAACCGTTCATGCCAACCAATCGCCGACAGCGCTATACGATGAGGAATTATAGGGAATTGAACTGAATTTACCTTCTTGCAGGCTATAAAATGAACTTTAATCATGCTCCGTTAGCGGTAATTTATGTTCACCAGCCACTAGCACATAATGTGGAGGATGCAATTACCGAGGAATGGTTTTTCGGCCAATGTGAATACAGCCTTCGGCTTAGTTTTCAAAATCATCGCCACGCCTAGCAGTAAAACGAGTTGAGCTCACTAGCAATTACTTGTAACTAAAGACTTAACCTTTTATGAACGGAAACTTATAACCAATATTATCATCGAGTCTAGATTTTGTTAGTTCTTTAAGTCTTTATGACCAAGTGAAACGATCGCTATTGATAAAAGATATGCTCATTTGCATATCTAATTTCAGAATAGATTATGTTTATTCCCTTCTTAATGATTAACGATTTTTTGGTTGTAAACGTTGCCACGAAAAGGATACTTAAGAATAAGAAGTCAATTGTTTTGACTTCCTTGTTTCAGAAGTAATGACGAAATAAATTTGCAACATAACAACCGTGCAATAAAATGCCCCATAAAATTGCTGACTTAATCACCAATGTGTGTGTTCACCAGCTTATGTTAGACGTTGTTGGCAATTGTATTTGCCATTTATCCTTCTAATTATTAGGAAATCCTCGTTTTTTCCTGTAAAAGTACATTATAATGACTGATTTAGCCGGTAATATTATAACAACGCGGGAAATATTGTCAACTAGCGGTTACGCGTAAAATCTATTCGAAGTACATGGTTCAACTCGACAAATACATACCACATTCATTAATCAATCGAATTACCGCAAAAGTCATCGATATAGCATAGCATTCCATTTTTGCCTCGATTAATTCGGAAAAAGTTATCAATAAGTTCGATATTAACATTCCAAAATGTAATTTGATTTCATAAATGTCAATTTGAGGTTAATTTTGACGACTGATTTTCACATTTCGATCACTCGATGATTTAATTTTTGAAAATAAATAATTTTTACGATTTTCGAAAATCGTTTCTGGATGGATGAGTGAGAATATGCATTGTTTGCTATTGAATTTTTCATTCGATTGATTTTATTTACACTTTTTTTGGGCATGTAATTTTATCTGTTGTTGTCAAAACGTTAGAATCAACATTCCCTACATCCAATCCACATTTCATGTCCCCATTAGACCTGTACAGATTCCTGGGACTGTGGGATATTGGGATAAATAAGTGTTTTGCTGGTCGGGAAGGTTAAAATATTGGACATGTACTTTTTAGAATAAAAAAAAATAGTTTACCTTACTAGGAAAGTAATAAGGCCATTACTGCCCTAGAACAAAGCCTTTACCAACATAGTAAGGTAAAATGGCATACTATAACTGGGGCCGCTCTCGGATACTTTTACTCACCTAGATACGAGATGACTCGGTACTTCCCAGCTATAGTAATCTACTATTAGGCATTGGGAACGAGGCATTTGTACAAATGTATGAAAGTGTTAGAAGGGAGAAGAATAATGATGTATATGTCTAAACTATTGAACAACTATTTAGCACAATATCCCACAGTTCCCGGAATCTGATATAATTACCTAAAAATGATAATTTAATTGTTCCAGTCAAAATCGTTATCGCCTTGTTTTGCAACAGTTTTTATTAGGAAATAGAAAAATCCGTTCGTTGAAAATCAAAGGAAAATCCATAAAAATCATGTACAGTCGAAGGCAGTCAATTTTCAGCATAAATTTGCTTCAGCTGTTTTTCAGCTGATTCACACATACAATCAAAACTGGTTTTCCTTGTTCATACGGTCGAAGCTGCTTCACGCACGCGCATGATAGTGGTAAAACCGTATAAAAAAGACGTATAAACGGTTGTGATTGTTTGTATGGATCAGCTGAAAAACAGCTGAAGCTAATTTATGCTGAAAATTGACTGCCTTTGACTGTAATTATTGAAATCGACAAAAAGAATCCTTGTGAATATTAAAAAATCTACCTAAATGTCTAACTTACCCATTGCCTAACTGATCCATTGTCTAACTGATACTTTGTCTAAGTGATCCTTTGCCTAACTTATCCATTTTCTAACTGATCCATTGTCTAATTGATCCATTGTCTAATTGATCCATTGTCTAACTGAGCCACTGCCTAACTGACCCATTGTCTAATTGATTCATTCTCTGACCCCAGTGCCTATTTTTCGTGAAATTTCATGAATTTAATAAAATTAGTGAAATAAATTTTGAAAATAGGCCCTGTCTCTAACTGGCCCAATGTCTGTCACGTTACCTAAGTATAAATTAATAATTGTCGACAGCCGGCATATTTATCAAGATAATCCGTACAAACTCATACAAATTAACATCCTTCGGCAATAAACTGGACCCTAATTCATTCATATGCTTGTGTTTGCTTGTGGTTCCCCCCCTCTTAATTCAGAATTTGAATTTTGAATCAGCAGACGAACAAATAAATTAAAAAATAAATTTCAACGCAATCTTTTGAATTTTAAGCGGCATTACTGCCTCAATGGTACCAACCAGGAGCAACACAATTGTAAAAATTGTCCAAATTGTGGAGAGTTTTTTTTAGTGTGAGACTGAGACCAATAATTATTCATGAACAGCTGCCATACATGCAAACATCTAGTTAAAGATGAGCAGATTCTGAAACAAATAACAGTAAAAACAAACCGTGCCTATGTGTGTTCGTTTTGTATCCGTTGTACTCCCATGGGGATTGTCAGTTAAGCAATTTAGTTGTTGAATAGCACTTGAAGTTGAATCAGTTTAAAGTAAGAGGTAAGCCGAACATAATTATAGATTATGCTGTGATTGTTTTGGGTCTTAATAGCTAGAGGATTGAAGCTTAATAGGACTCAAAAAATGTTTTTAATTACCTAGCAGCTGCTCAGTTAATCAATAAAAAATTTGGGAAATTAAAATTACCGCGTGCTAAATGACCAACTTTTCATTAAAAAAAACTTGCAAACGGAGCAACTGCTAAAATGTGGAAAGATTTGTATTGGGAACTTCCTAAAGTAAAGAAAAAATAATTTTCCTCGCAGAGATAATCATCAACACCGTGTACACAGCCACCAATAAATCATTTGTCAACATGGCGGCCGCAACCCAAAGAGCCCTATTCATTGTGAACATAGAGCAAGGATCCGAATCAGAAGGTTTATTCCATGGAATGTATGGCAGTCTAATGACCAGATTGAAAAGTAGAGCAAGATTAAATGCAACAACTGTCGACTCGATTAAAGCGTTACAAACGCACTGTGCTGCATGCAATCCTAAGGAAACCGTTCTATTGTTCACCAACGAAGTAATTGCAAAGAGAACAGAACTACACGATATGCTCAAGCACTTTCTCAGCGGAGGTGGACTGGCTATAATTGGCTGTTTGTTTTCATCGTTTACGACAGCACCAATGGCAGATACCCTGTTCCAAGCGTTGGGTCTACACTGGAAGCATGCAGATTGTTATCGAACAACATTTGGCCTAACTGATATGGGCCATTCTCTGCTAACTGAGGTATCATCAAGATATTCCGCTATGGCTGTGCAGCTGAAAGACGTCCCTAATAACCAAAAACTCTACAAGCCAGTGGCTGATGCCACAACCGAGTCGGATGTATTTTCGTTGAAGCCAGCGGATGCGAATTTAGTGATGGCAGCATTTGGAAAAGTTGGAAAGGGGGCTGTTGCATATATAGGCGATATGAATGCGGAGGACGAGAGTGATCGCTTGATAATAGCTCTTTGCTCGGCAACGTGGTAAACACAACTTTGGTCGATCGATGCAATTTTTTCGGTTGAGTTTGAAATTAGATTCCACAATTTTGTCAATAAATTTTCCATTTTCTCAATTTATTTATCTGTTGACTTATCGATTGATTCTCCTGGCCGCTCTTTGCTTTCTCTTCCATTACTATCGTGTCACTTCGAGGTTTAATTGGCCTTAATTTTCCGACGATTTTCTGAACTAAATTTCCCATAGCAAAATCTCAATTAGACTCTCAGTTTACACCGTAAGTCTACCAATCGGCAGATCATGATGGATATGCTTCTGAAATCGATTTTTATTATTCCCACCAAAAGATTGCCTTAAAAGTTTACTAATGAAAAACGGTGTGTTTTAGAGTGTAAGTTTCTAGGGCTAATTACGATGAAACATACGCAAGCTTAAACTAAGTGTACCGTGCATCTTTACACCATGTAGTCAAGAGAAATTCTGCCGACGAAAGTCCAATAAATAATTAGCGAGAAGATCCTGTTCAATTTAAAATATAAATGAGTTTCATGTCCAGCATTCCGTATTTTAATTTGCGAAGAAACACACACCCACTCCGACGAACAGCACAAAATTCCGAGCAAATTGAAGGCCAATAAAATAAATTGCAGATTGTCATAAACACGAACACAAATTCAAATTAAGACTGTCGTCCGTTGCAAAGTCAAACTAACTCAATGTAACCCGACAACAAGCAAACCAAATTTTAAGGATAACTTTAACTTAAACATCTGCCCCGATTTCTTTCTTACCCGAAAGAAAAAGGAAAGGAAAAGAAAAATGCTAGAGAAAAATATTGAAACCGTCCCATACAGTAAATATACCGTCTGGATATCATTTTCGAAACTTTTATTTAAATCGAAAAGCTACTTGGGAACCGTAAACGAAAAACAAATACAGGTTTAACGTTAGAACATTTTGCAAGAAATCAAATGTGGAAAAACCATCTGGCCGATTGTTTTCCAGGTTTCAGTTGTTAGAAGCGAACGTATGTGCATATATACGTTGCGGGAGAAAATATGGTCGAAATATAATGTGTACAGTACACACCAGGCAGCACACAGATGAACAACTCGAGCAAAACCACATATCCAAACAGTTTATAAAGGAGAAACTTTATATAAATGATAGTAAAACCAATAGTGAAATATTAACATTTAGTATTTTCCAGGTCACTCCAATTTTCCGATCGAAGAATTTTCACTGGTATTTATGCGATGGAAATAATATGTGCATACAAATGTGGCTAAAGTCGTTATATGAAATCGGTTATAAACTCTCTTACGTTTGCTCGACCAAAATGTTTGTATATTTAATTCCTTGTACGAAAAGTGATATGGGCGAAAGAGGTAAAAGGAAAATAGATTGTTGGTGGTTTTGCTATTAAAGTTTTGGCTGGTGTATCTGCCAAGGCGTTATTACAGCCATCCTCCATTACGACTTACGAAGCGATGAATCTGATACACGATATTATATTATGCTATGTATGGTCGTGGTTTATATGCCAATATCATCATATGGAAGCTGTGTGTTTCGGAATAGTGTATTTTATGGGCTGACTATACGTATAAAAGTGTAGAAGGAAATAAATATGGGATTGGGTTTTTGCCTGTGTGTGTGTGTGGAGTGTGTGTATGGATATACTATAATAATGGATGGTAGAATTTGGAAGCTTTCCTTCATTTCGTTATGGTTTTGTGTTTGGTTTTTGGCTGTGAAGGAGCACTGAGATTAAAAGATAACATTTATACTACGAACAAATATTATTGGCTTTACTAATGAATATATGCTCGGAGAGAAGGTAATAGAATATTTATTTATGACTGAGGAAAATTATGTCTGTTTTTGTTAGATTTGGATAATAATTGGTGAATTAACTTTATATCTCTTTATTCCAATGATTTTGCTAAAAGTTCCAAAGGAATACAAATTACGTCTAATTAGATTAAATAGATTTGATTAGAACTTAGATTGGGAGTTCGCTTCTTCTTCTTCTTCTTTTTTTTGTTGCTTCGTAAATCTCTGCCAAAGTTTAACGAACGACGTTTTCGTTCGCCTCGCATTTCTGTTCGTCCAACTGTACCAAAAATAACCAGATGAAAATACATATAAATTTACTTTTCTTCCTGATTTATGGGCATAACTAATGATTGATTTGATTTGTTATGTTCTTTTACTACTTGATTAGATATCAAACTCACTGTGAGATGATGTTCGGATATTCCTCTCTTGCTGTGTGTTTATATACGTACATGGGTAGGTAGGTAAACTATTTCTATCTGTTCATTGGGTATATCATCATGTCAAAGTATATTGCTAACACAATTTATCATATAACCCCGTGAGATATTTGTACTTTTGTATCAATTGACGTTGCCTTACAAGTTTCGAGCTATGGCAATTTGTAGTTGATGTAATATCTTTCCGAGGCATACGTTTAAGTAAACAGGGAAGTATAAATAGAGATGAATGAATGTAATTACATTTCAACGGAATACGAAAACATTTTAATATAATGTGTATTGAACGTCGAGTCAAAGCATGTATATTACCCAACCCATGTGTCGTAGCTTATATATACACTTTTCTATCATCAGATCATTGCCCTATATGACACATATAGTAGGTTCATGTCAATAGAGTTTTTGAAATGCAGAAATTAGGAGAAATTTCCGGGAAGTACGACAAAATTCATGGATCTCCAAAACAAATCATAGCTTTAAAACTAGGAGCTGAATTCGTAGTTTGGAAGAGATTTCAATGGATGTTATGCCTACGGGCATTTCCCCTTACAGTTTTTCCCAAAAGTGGCAGATTCATGGAAATTTTCGGAATTATTTCGTATGATCTATGTTATCCACGGTTGGGTTGGTTTGAAACTAGATTAAATAGGGACCACTAATAATTTTTTTTATATTTATAATGAGTGATGGACAAGAACATCACTCAGGAAAAAATTAGCCCGAACCCCTGAGCCGTTTCTGAGAACCAGTGGATGCGCTACCACAAGCACTCAGGCACAGCCTGAGTACTGTGTAAAAAATATTGCTTTCGGTTATTTGCTCTCGGAGCAATAACTGTTGAAAATCAAAATTTCACCCTTTTCGAAGAGTGATATATCCTTGACAAAGTGACCGAACCAGCCAGTCCAGATTGATTCTAGACGCGGTTACTAAGCTCTTTCGAATGGCGACAAAAAACTTTTGAACATGTTCTTTTATGTTACATTTTCAGAGAAGTTACTTTTTCCGCTACCCTCGGTGAAATTTGGACAATTCTGTACCTTTCTGGCAGCTTTATTTTAAAATAATTTGCCCCATTATATTATAGAGGAATAAGCTTTTCAACGATACCAAATATGCCATACTTGATCCACAACAAGTACTGTTGATGATTCAGTTTTCAATCGAAGTCACTCTACTCGCAAATCTGGAGCTCTCGAAAATAATTTCGAGAAATAATTCGAAATAATTTCGTTTTCGAGGTCTAGTTAATCTAGTTTCAAACCAACCGTGCATCATAAACAAATTGGCAATTAAATCATTGTACTTCATTTTTCTGAACAAGTATTTTTGTATAACTATATCACTATAAATATAGAAAGGTCCACCCACATTGCATTTGATTTTGCGTTATATCTCAGGAACGCAAGAAGCTACGACGAGTGATACCAACAATATGGCTGTGGTTTACATGAAAATGTGGCTGCAACGCAAAGGCGAGTATTTTATGATCCACGTTACATCTCATTTATCTCCTTTTCATTTGGCTGTAAACCGTATTTTAAAGCCTGTTACGGACAACTATCATTTGTTATCGAAAACGAATTAAAAAACAAGCAAAGAACCCTGTCTATATTGCCGTCTTATATGTCAAAAAGCATGTTCAAAAAAATGAAGTAAAAGATTCGAATTCAATATCAGATCAGATCAAACGAAATAATAGATCCGATATAGTTAAGCATATGCTTGCCTTCTGTGAGAAGATAAATACAACTAGGCCAGATATATCGCTGGTCATTTTTGTTGATAATATATTGCCCGTCATCGTCACTGAAGATTTGACAGAGACTTTCTTTTGGATAGTAAAACATTCTTATGCGAAAAGTGTAGTAAATCCACGATACGATTGAGTTGGATTCGAGATGTGGTGTTGGTGTTGGTTTCGGTTATTTGCCGATGATCAACTTGTGCTATCATTTTTTTGAACATCAAAATCTAGGTCTTCAATGTTGAGTTTTTGTAACAACTATCTCTATGTGTAAGTGGAAATCAAGGATTATAGTTCCACGTTCCAACGAGGCTAAAAGTTACGATATTGTTCGTAAGTGGGCAATATTTTTTGTCATTATGCCTTTACTCTTCACACATAGCAGAATTTTCGGAAAATCTCGCAAAACATTTCAACAAAAACATTATTTTTCGTGAAAAAAAAAAATTGAAAATAATTTTTCGTTCTGAAGATAAATGAAATAAATTTTCCAATTTAAATTTTAAATTTATAACTCCTTTCCGGTGACTTGTTACCCAGTTGGAGCGACTGGAACGCTAAAAGCGACCATATATTTCTGAACAGACGTTTTCAACAATTTCAATTGTTGGCGTCATAGCGGCTTGAAGAACATGGAATTCTTGTTCCGAAAAATATTTTATTTCCAAATGATGTGTTTCACATTTAAAACACTTTGAGTCGAACATTTCGGTCAAATTCATCTGAAAAAAGAATGAAAATCCTAAAATCTCCCGCTCGATGTAATAATCTTGGAACATTATTGAAGCTTTTACGACATTGGTAATACACCACCGAATGATACAATTTCTCTTTTAACTCCCAGCATCGCACTGGCTTATATATAAGACGACTACTCATAATCATATAACAAAACACTTAAACTTCAGTTCTGTTTTCATTGCTCAAACATATAACTTCCTTAAGTTATGAAAAGACAAGAGAAACCGGTATTACGTTCTATATTGTATGCATGATGAAGGAAACATACTTTCTAAACAAACGATTTAAGCTAGTTCTGCACACACATCTATAATACATATTCCACGTTACCATCCAGCTAAACTATTATACACATGGAATGTGCAAGACGAAATTGGAATTTATGACTTGATTTAATTTTGTACAAAGGCAAAAGACTTCCATGATTTATGTGACATAAAGTCAGAATCTTTATTGTGAATAAATTTAAATTTGCTTCAACAGACAAGGGAAAATATAAAATTGTTTATCGTCCGATGAGTACCCCCGGTTTACCGTATATTTGGAATGTAGAGTGAACACGATTCGGTGGAGCAGCATTCGGTGAAGTAGATTTTCGAGCGTAATTGTTTGTTTAAACATTGCAAATGCTTACAAGGTGAATTGTCGCAAAGTGCTTTCGAACAATTATTACCAGCACGAAGACAAAGTTTTCACTTCTTCTCGCTACTTGTTTGATTATTACTTTAAGTACTCATTCAAATTTGTCGTTGCTGCTTATGGAAAGTGTTGGAAGCGACGGATTAGTTGAATTTCTTTTAAAATAAATTTGTGGAACCAAAGGAATTTCGAGAGAATAAAGAAATGTTTTTAAGAAGTGCAGGCCTCCAACGCTTTTAAAATCCTTTTATTTGAGGAGTTTTAGGAGATTTTACTTACACCCAAAAAAAAGTTCTACGTTTTAATCGCCCAAAAACACGATAAGACCAATGGTTTACTCATCCGTACACCATGTACATTTAAAACGTACAGTAAGTGTCATACAGACTTTGACCTTTATTTGTCAATTTAAAAATAGATCAAAGCTAATTAACGATTGGTAATGATACAATCATATCATATCATCTGTTTTTTAGTTTGGAAAAAGGATCACAAGCATAAATAATAAAAGAAAAAAAAACAAGTTTAGCTGGACCGTCTTCTAATTAACGGTTAAAAAGTAAAGTAAATAATTGATTGGCACAGTGGTGCTTTTTTAGTTTCAGATTCGACGATTTTGTAAAAGTTTTATTTCGTTTTAAAATATTTCCCGACTTATATATCCAAAAAGTATAATTTCAAATCGAAGTTGGTAAAATCTTTTAAAAAATGACGTTCATGTTAAAAACTGACACGACAAAATTCATAACATCAGTCATTAACATCACCTGCCAAATGACAGTCTTCCGCCATCAGCAAATAGTTTTTTCTACTTCCTACGTCTGTTGTGCTTCAAGCCTGTAGTCACATTTTAACCTAAGTGGGAATGGTAGACAAACTAGCTGCAAATTTTACGAGCAACCTTACATTTATCAATCACCTTGATCGGCCTCATCAGATCAAAGTTAGGAATTCTTGATGTGGCTGCCCTCTCCGTAATTTCGAATCAAACCCGCATCAGATTTTTTTTAACATTTTCATTTAATTTTTTTTAATTCCACAAATAAAAATTATTGTTTTCTAAGAAAATAATTGCAAAAAAGATATCTGAGGAGCGGAATGAGGTCAAATTGGTTGAAATATAGAATTCACAATTGCAACTGTGACAGTTGAACTGTCACATGATACGTACGGATTAAATGTACAACAATGTACGAATAAAGTGTACATCAACATACGGATAAAACCCCCAAAAACACGATAAGACCAATGGTTTACTCATCCGTAAATTGTACATCCAAAACGTACTTTCTACGGGTTACTCGTAGAAATTGGGCGATTTTAATGTACATCCAAAATTTCATTTTTTTGGGTGTAGGTTTCAGGAGATTGCTAGGAGATTTCGTTCGCTGGGAAGAATTTATTTTTTAACAACCTTTTATGTTTCCTTTTACAAATAGCTCGATGGAGTAGGCCAATATTTTTGTATAAATTCTGCTAAGCCCTATTTCTTGTATAAAACTCATATTTTTGCTTTTACAATGGCTATTGCTGGAAAGTCTTCATTTCTTGTATCATTTGGTTTCCTTTGTGCAAAGTATTGTACTCTGGGCCCAAGTATTAAGGCCGATTTTAGTAACGCTCGGAACCTGAACCTGATCTTGACGTGAACTTTATTTTTAAACTTCAGGTTTGACCTGAACCTGACCTGAACCTGACCTGAATATATCAGGTTTGTTCATTTGAGGTTCAGGTCAGGTCAAACCTGACCTGTTCCGAGTATTAGATTTTACTGGAATGCCAGATGCAATTCCCCGGTTATACATTGACTGTTTTCTTAGATTGAACAAATTCTATAACGAATGACCATCCACTTTCTCTCAGTTGACGAACTCTTCACAATGGTTGACCAAACTCACTTCGGTTTGTTTCAACTTTACAGTGATCGTAAACTTTTTCACGGAATAACCAACCAAACGTTTAGATTTGAGCAAATCTTCTTCTTGTGTACCCAACTGAACCAACTGAAATTTTAGAAATCGGTCGGATCAGCTGCGCTACGGCAATAAACCGTAATTCTAACTGGCTACAGTTAGGATCATATCTCCGCCTACATTTGAGAAAAACACTATATATTGGGCTTGTTGCCCGTTCAACGTTCAGGTTTATTCTGATTTATTTCTACTTAGACCAGTGGAAAAGCTCTTGGATTTCCGAACACTCCCATCTGTGGTTTTCACACGAAGGAAGGAAACAACCAGGGTTCCTTAACGTTAAAACTTTATCATAAAAGTTTAACTTCGTAACGGTTTGCATTAGAACTTTTGCTTTTTCGGTACAGTTCATAACGAAATGGGTGTAACGAAAAATTATTTCGGTATAGTTTAACGTTATAAAGAGGAACGAAATTTTTTCCGGTATAACTTAACGTTACGAAGTAAAACGAAATTTTTTTCGGTATGGCTTAACGTTACGAAGAGAATCGAAATTTTTTCCGGTATGGCTTAACGTTACAAAGAGAAACGAAATCGATTTTGCAAAGATTGTAACGTTACAGAAATAACAAAGAATTGGTGTTAAAAACGTTGCGGTTTCCGCAGCTGTAAATTATAAAAATAAAAAAATCTCATGAGAAATGCTCCGTTTTATAATTAAATTACTTCAAAGTTCAATAAGAAAAAAATTTACGAGAGAAAAAATCTGTATAAACTTCTCTTTAGACCATGTTGTTACTGTAATTTACTATAATTTCCAAGATACTGTATTGGTACAGTTGATTGTCTTAACGTTATTTCATTTCTCGAAAAAAAAAAATCGTTTCATGGTAACGTTACGCAATATAACGGAAGTAATTTCGTTATCTTGTAACGTTACGAGATGTACCGGAAAAATTTACGTTATCTTGTAACGTTACGAAATGTACCGGAAAAATTTACGTTTTCTTGTAACGTTACGAGATGTACCGGAAAAATTTACGTTATCTTGTAACGTTACGAGATGTACCGAAAAACATTTCGTTAGCAAAAACCGTTTTAGATTGTGTAACTGTAACAAATATACCATAAAATTTTTCGTTATGATAATAACGTTACATTTGAATCGTTTTTGTAACGTTACGTCCACGTAACAAAAAATAACGTTAAAAATAACGTTGTGCCGGAACACTGGAAACAACACTTTCCAAATCCACGGTCGCACGATCTTTGTTTTATATTTTCATTTTGCCAATGCCAGATTACTTGAATCCCGTTTAACCATTGACTCTTCCGTATAACACTTCTTCGTTGAGTGAACAATTTCTTTACCAGATGACCGTTCTCTTGCCGTTGGTTGTTCAAGCTCGATGGTTGACCAAACTCACTTCGGTTTGTTTCAACTTATGTTCTCAACCTTTTTTCTCAGAATGACCATGTGTTTAGAATCGAACACACTTTCTTCTATGAAGCCATCTCCATCATGTAACCGAAGCGGTCCTGTCACAGTCGTACTATGAGAATATGTACGAGCAAGTGTTACATAGAAAGCGAATGAAGAAAAAATCATCTTGCCCAGCCGCGAATTTGAACACGGGACCTCTCGATTATGAGTCGAGAGCTCTAGCGCCAAATAAATTCCTTATTGAGATCTAAGAAATGAGAAGCGCGGCAGGTGAAATTTGTCATTTTATTTTACTCATCCAATCGTATTGATCTTGATCCTGATTTATAGGAGGTTAATGTGATGTTCGAAGTCTCATTTTAAGAGTTTTAGGAGATTTTTGGAGGTGTGGGAGGCCTGGAAGTGAAGTGAGATTGAGTCATGCTGAATACATAAATTGATCCAGTGTTGCTTTTCGCTTATTATTTACCTAGCACAATTGGGGCTAACATAAGCAGAAACGGTCGTAAAGAAGATGTTAACTGTAAAGTTATCTGAAGTGTTATTTCAGTGTTTATTTTATCATTTCTCATCTTCACGTCGAGCCAGCACCGGCAGAAATGCCTTCATAAATATATATTTATGTTTCTCTAATTAAGTGCCAATAAAGGCCCAATATATCTGCACCATTTTTATGACGCGGGGTATTGCACGCCCAATTTTTTACCATTATCCTCTTTTTATACATTAAACATTTTTTTCTTTTTTTTTGTCTCGATATATAAAAGCGAAGCATAAATATAAATTACATTTACGTAACATGACTGACCGTAATATACCGGAACACACAGAGGGACGGGGACAGTCGTGTGTATATCCTTTTTTTATGTCCATTAAAAAATATATATTGTCGCGAAACGCCGACCAAAATAATAATATTTTATTGGATTTTATATAAATTTTATGGACATTTTTTTTTGTTGTTGTTGTCGTTGTTACTGCTGGTGTACCGTGAAAGCCTCGTTACAATATATGAGATGATTGTTATTAGGTCATGTTAATGTTCGTTTAAGTGCTAATGCATTTTGAGTTATTTGTGATTTATGCATTTTATTGGACAACTAATATTTATTACAGTTATTGATTTACCAGCAACCGACACACACTTGCGACACTACCTTTACATTATTATGATGTATCGAGAGGATATGTTTCATTTCAATCTTCATGATAAATTGATTTATCTTAAAATTTATTCAAATGGATTGACTTGCTGAAATACATTTCGTGTTTTGCTTAAAGTTGAATATCGATTAACTGCACCACCGAAAATTTACAATTTCTGACCGCAAAACGTATTCCGTAAGACATTAGAAGTTAGACAATTCCCTTTAGATTACTGCAATGGATATAGTACGGTTCGGTTGAAGTTTTACCTCGAGTCTCCGAGTTTAGGTCGTTAGCTGTGAAGTAGTGTAATCGGAAAACTTTGGAAATATTCGAAATGAAATTATAGTGTTAGCGTTCCCCAGTGGCATATACTCATTCAAAAAGTACAGTTAAAGTATGTGGATGGAGGAAAACAAACGAAAGGGATATTCATCTGTTATTGACAACGATGACAAAAATTGACATCAAGCTCTTGCTGGTGGTTTCTTTACACAGTAATATCTATGTTGAAAACAATGAAGTAGCAGATTTTGTTGCAAGCAACTTATACGAAAAAAGAACCAGATTTAAAGATGACATGTCAGGTTTGATTTGATTGAATCAGTGCTTGTTCGAAACCCGAATTTGAAAATGGCTGAGAAGTGAAGAAATGAGTTTAAAGTTTTTTTGAAGCATTTTCTTCAACTTCTGTGCAATTTTAGGTTTTTTAAGGAATTTTAGTGAACTTTACGGACTTTGCGGATTTTAGGGAGTGATAAAGGACGTCTTACCGCCCATCGATTGAAGAAAATCGGTATCATATCTTGCATTTCACAAATATATATGCTGAAAACAATGAAATAGATTTTGTCAACTTCAACGAAAAAGAACCAGATTTACAGATGATATGCCAGTTTAGGTTTGATTTAATTGAATCAGTGCTTGTTCCAAACCCGATTGAAAATGAGTGTAATAGTCGTTTGCCGGCGTCTAAAGCATTTTCTTCAACTTATGAAGATTTTCTGGATCTTGGCAATTTTTAGGAATTTGTTAAGGATTTCTAAAAGATTTTTATCTAGTGACAAAGGGCATATATCCGCCCTTCGATTGAAGAAAAAACGGTATCAGTCTCTTCCACTTTACATAATAAATAAATGAACATCAATCCATAGTTACCCACGAAGGGCAGCAAGACATAACTAACAGAAAGGTAAATATATCATGAATTCTACAGATATTAATTTTCATTTAGAAGCTTGGATGTTTAATGATCAAATAATCTTCGCAAATTTTGGGCTAATTGCCATTATATGAACATTCTCAGCGAAAGAAATGAGAAAATTTCTACCTCAATTTGCATACATATTTCATTTTAAATAAATATCTTGCAAATTATGCTCTGATATTACTCCGGAAAATTTAAACAAAAAAAAAAGAACTGAACACACAAATTCACGCACGAATGAAAATCTTACTACACACACATACCGAAAACGGAGTGCAATTTGAATTTTTATTCAAAGAAAATAACTCAATTTGCAACGTAGATTGAATTCCATTTTCATGGAGAAAAAAACAGATTGTTTCACGAATTATATCATTCCTTCAAATATTATGAATACACCACATACACCAGAGGACGTTAAAACAATCTGCGAACGAAGAAAGACATGGAAAGACATGAGAAAATGGAAAGCGTCTTGTTCATTTTATCTTATCTCTTTCCAATAAACATAAAAAATCAGCACCGAAATAAGTCCGACGAAAAAAAAATCTTTTTTTTTTTGTCTTTGAATATATATTCCAATGTGATTTATCGTTTGGGTTTAGTGTCTCCTCAGCATATGTATAAAAAACACAGTGAAATTGCCACAATAACTGGGTGTCTCCTCTCCAGTCTTTGTTCCATAAAGAATAATAAAAAAATGTGAAACTTGGAATGTGATTTACATGTCATCATTTCCCACAGGACTTCACATTTATAATGAAGTTTGCCGAACAAAATCAGGATATTTTTTTGTATTCCTTTCGCTTCATTCCTTTCTATTTTCATTATAAATTATTTCGGGCAAAATATGTATTTCGGATATCAAAAAAAAATTTCTTCTTTCTTTTATTTAGCGATGTAATAGCAGCGAAAGGAAACATTCTCTTTGCGTGTACATGGTTCATTAATTTCATTTCAAATACTGAAAATTTTTGCGATATTGTGATTGGGTATAATATGAGCAAGTAATATTTTGTGTGCCGAAATATTTACAATTTTTTTTTATTTTGAATGATGTCTCGAGGTTATTTTATACACAAAATTCGATTATGTTTCAGTCAATTTTTTGGGTGTGCTTTTTTTCGGCACTGAATTTTGTAGTGGATTGAGCGGAAGTTGTAGAGGAAACGGTTTTGATGTGAATTTGAATCGTACAGGAAGCATGGAATTTATTTTTTTTCTACTTCTTAAACGGGGAAACAATGGAAATTAAATTTATTTTTTCACAGTACATTGAGATTGATGGCATTTTGAATGGTTCAAATGAATAACTGAATCATAAAATAGGGTCAATCAATATGTCAATCAAGAAAGTCTTGATGATTGACAACTAGCAAATTACTTTAATTTAAACAACCAATTTTTTGTCGGTTCGACACAACCTCGACGAATTGTGTCCCTTTTCAAGATCAATGACCCTCCTTCTCTCTCTCTCTCTCTCTCTCACTCTCTGTCTTTTCAAGCATAAGAAATTTCCATTCATTAAAGGTGGCAGCATACCAGTACATGAATAAAAGTTAACGTGTCAACCCGATTTATATCATCACACAAAAGAAAACGACCTTCCATCTATAAAATTACTCCCACTCGAATATAAAGATATGTCTCAACTAAGAAAAGAAAATGATTTTATGGCGTTGTCGAGAGAGTATGATGTTTGGCTTGTAGGATAAAAAAAACGACATTTCGCATTATGTGTCGACGAACTCGCATGCGGTATATATATATATAGACACGGATAATGTATAACAACGCAGCCATACAACACTCACAATGATGTGATGTTTTGTTTATCGAATACTGGGTACTTTGTGACATACCAAAAGTGAAATAAACATAAATAGAACATGATAAAGATAGCGTTGACAAGAACAACAACAATAACCATAAACGGGAAAGTTTTAATTGCCTCCCAGGACAAAAATTCACCCCTTTTTTCCCTCCCATTATCATGGAAAACGATTTTTGCGCTTCTCTTCTTCATTTTTTTTTGTTCATCCTCACACAGAAGCATGAATAACATTGTAGTTTGTTTGTTAGAAATGTATTTACCTGAACCGGGTACATATATGTTTAGTGTTAGACAATCCTCGCTTTGATTCGCCAGTAGTGGTATAAGCCGTTTTAGATACTGATAACGTCCTTTTGGCATATACATTAATGCAGCCGTTCGGTTTGTTATGTCTGGAAAATTCTGCAAAAATAAAAGTGAAACATTGGAATTACATATAATATACGGAAAATGGGAAATTGTTTTGAAATCTGGCTGCAACTGGAAAAGCATGGTGGCGCAATGTTGCTCTAAACTTTAAATTGAAAAGACATTCAATTAGTTTTGTTATGGTGATTCAATTGGAAAACATAACGGCAAGGTAGATTGAAAAGAATAATTAGAGGAAATTAGACCGAAAGACGACGAAGATTTTTGTTTTCATTGCAATTTTTGCTTGTCGTTACTTTCGGATGGTGGTCATTGGCGAAGACAAAATTCCTTTGAGCTAAAATTGGGTGTGCGTTCGAGTAGGATATTTTTAGCTGTTTTAACAATGTTTGTGTTTGTCTTTTGCTGAAGTAATTCCAGGTGTTTGTTACATGAGTAAAAGCCGTAATTCATAAAATCATACCGTAAATGAGTTGAGATGTTGACTGTTCTTTCAAAGAGCAATTGTGAAGCAATACACCACAATTAAAAAGCAAAATCCACAAAAATTTTCTAAGCTACAGCCATGTTGGACAATTTTTATCTCTCGAAATAATTGGGCGTCGGGAGACATTCTATAACACCAACGCAAAATGAGATTGACATTTCTAGAAAATACAAACAGGTCTGTAAATATTGAGCAAATACGGTATATCCCAGTAAAAACGAGAGGGAAGACCAAGTAAATAGTAACAATTAATCACACGATATTTACACTTTTTTCTATGGTTTGTTACCGAATCTTGTACTTCATTAGTAGGAACGGGTAAGCCCAAAGTTAGTTACAAATTTCGTCATTTCTGAGGTATAAAGTTAGCTGTGTTGGCTATGTTTTGCTGTAAAAAATCATTCTATTTCTAATACTCAGTGCTTTCATACCAACAAGAATTTGAATTTTTAACCTGTGGAGTGGGCCTTGTGTGATCGAAGACGTCAGCCGTCAGTTACGTTACATATTTGTGATGTTTCGAGATATTTTCACTAAACTAATTTTTTTCTGAAAGCTACTGATACGACGTTTGATAGCCCAAAATGTGTGTCTATAAAAGTGTTATTTTTCGGGATCCTGGATAGCCAGAAATATTTTTGTTTTTTCGAAATTGATGACCCAGTGACAGAAAACGTTGCTTTGACTCAAAACCGTTTGAAAAAATGGTTACCACATTTTCCGTGATTAACTCGACGAGTTAAAATTCGAGAATATCACTTATTACCACTGGGAAGCTATTTTATCTACAGTTTTCATATGACAAAAAAGAATTTTGGCAGGGATTGGCTTGAGGTGGCTTTACACTAGTTCGCCGCATAATGAACCAAAGATCTTCTAAAAATGTTATTTCATATGATTTAGCGCAATTGTGCAAGTACAACGTTCGATTCTATTCTACTGGGCTGGGAAAAGCTACACGCATGTGGCTTCAGGCGCGTCTGTTCAGATTTAGTGAAAGTATCTCGAATGGATCTACACAGCAATCATATCAACTAGTGCCTTTTTTCGATAATTTCAATTCTCGAAATAATCGAAAATTCTCCAAAAAAATGGTCGAGAGCTTTTGGAGAACTTTAATAATTTTTTGATAATTTCGAGAATTTGAACTATCTAAAATAGGTCCCATCATCAACCTATCAATGCAGACTCCTCCAAGCATATCGAGTAAATCTATTGTGTTTGTGGTTCGTGTTGAGCTATAGCACATAATATTCAACTCCACATAGTGACTAATTCAAGAAATCATTGACATAGAAACCAGCAAGTACTGCGGTAAAGTCGCGACAACAACACACAAAACACGTACTTTTATTGTGATCGAAAGTACTTGTAGAAACCCAGCGACCGAGGCAAGTACTGGCAGTTTAAATTATAGAAAGACAAATGTACGGGAAAATTTTGTATTCGCTTCAACTATTGCGATAAAAGTACGTGTACTTTAAAATGTCCAACATTTGTACTTGTCTAAGATAAATTATCTTCTATAATATACATGCACGACCCGACCATGTACTGGCTCAAGTTATTTATTGCATTACATTTAATCTACTCAGTGTAATGTTCCACAGCGGATGAATTTAAAATGTAATTTCAGATTTTACCCATCAAAAAGTAGTTGTATGTTTCATCGAACTTGCGATAAAAATTTACAGTAGCTGGTTGGTGAATAATTATACATTAAAACTCACCGTGGTACAGTTTTGCAAAAGATTTTATGAAAAATATAAAAATTAAACTTTAGAAACAGAATATATTAATATCGTCAGCGTAAATCTGCTACTTCTTATGTATTTGATGGAAAATCTCTTACTTCATTAGTTTTTAACAACCATTTTGGTATATATAAGATCAAATTAGACAGAGCTTATCACTTATTTTGTCTTCGATTCCGATAACAGATTATAAGCCGTTCGTAAAAGATATAAGATCGTCTTAAAGGCTTAGGTCTCATAAATGTGTCATAAGAAGCAGCTCTTCAACATATAAATATCATGACATGTCTCTACAAGTCGAAGAATGAATATTTGGAGAGAACAATTAATTTTGAAGACGCTATTGACTAGGAAATATACTGAGAAATCATCTACGACAATTACAATTCGAGAAATGGTGCGATCCTATTTTCTATCCATATAAACATAAAGGCGTCGAAACATTTGCGATGAACTCATGTACCAACAAATGGATTTATGATGGATACGGATTATCAATCTCAACATGGACTTCAGTCGGACCTGGACGATACAAAGACGGGGACCAGTGCAAACATTGTACTGAGTCTTATACATTCGAATCATGAAGCCACGTTCTGTTACTGATCCCGACGCTCACTTCTCCACAATAAATGACACAATCTTTTGCGGAGTGCAATAGCAAAAGCACTACGGAATAAAGGCTACATATCAATAGAAGGAATGTATTGCACAAGATGGAACTACAAGACGAATCGATATGATTCCCATCAACGAAAATACTAAAATCGGCATAATTCTGGATCCAACTGTCCGTTTTGAAACAGGAATCAACCAAGACGAAGAAGTTAATTTGGAGAAAAGGTCAATCTCTAGCACCGTGTATACACGATTTGAAAGCAATGTAATTGATGTTCAAATTTCGAGTGGAACAAGCAATAAACCAAAATACATGGATGCTGCTACATTGGTCTTAATTCGGAAACGATTTTCTGAAACTCGCAAAATTACTCGTGTGTTTCTTGAGCAGAAGCTTTGGTGACTATCGACAAGTGTAGTTTTGTATATGGCATGTTCTTTTGTAACATTTTCGTGCATGGTATTTTTTCAATGCAAAATAAAGATATTTTAAACATTGGAAATGATTTAAAAACTGTTTCTAAATGATAAATAAAGATGAATCTTCATATTCAGACCAAAAAATAATAAAGTGTTATGAAAAATCTGCCAAGTACACCCAAATCAAGCGTTGTTCCGAACGTTTCTAAAGTGAGAAGAGTTGTATGCAGTCATCGACGGCAAAGGTGTTTTCTTATAGTTTCACAATAAAATTTTAACCATTACTTCATTTAAAAATAACAAGAAGGGCAAAACTTCATTTTAATCACGTTTTAAGTTAAATTTGATTGTGAAATAATTATAAAATAATTAAAAATGTCACCGTTCCGAACGTTTCATTAGTAAAAAAATCTAAAATGTCATACCGATAGGCAGAAAGTTTTCGAGCCAAACGCTACTAAAGTTAAATTGGTTACATCAAATTGGTATCCAAATAGCACTTTGTGCGCTATTTTACATTGAAAACAAAAGATTAATGACGCCAAATACCGGTAGAAACCAAAAATCCGCTACAAATTTCTGTAAAATACCGGCAACAAAAAAAAATGTGCTACGAATGTATATTTTGAACACTAGTACTACTGTCCCTATGTGTGTTAGTACAAATTGTGAATTCTCACTGAGCGTGGAAACTGCCATATATGAGCTAAACCTACAGGTGCACTTGTCGAAAAGGCTGTTACCGAGATTTCTTGTTCAAAAACACTAGAGTGAGATTGCGAGTATATCACAAAATTCTTTCCGAATTAATTTCAAATAATACAATCTAGTACTTGGACCGAGTGTTGCAAAAATGACTTTTATTTGCCAGGCTGTTCATTACGTCGCTGATTGCAGAATGAAAAAGAGGAGATGAATGAGTCGCAACAAGTTATACTTATTGAGACATCATAAGTCTAATCCAGCAACAAAATATTATTTAAAAAAATCATGATTTACCTGTGGACACACGGGTGCAAATGTGTCTGCCAATTTCGTGCCCTTCCAAGGCGGTAAACTTTTCGGTTCTTCAAACCGTTGATTACCAACCGGTGGCAGTGCGTAAGGAACAGCTTTAAACACTTCAACTGGCTCTAAATGTCTTGAGTTCAATTCCAAAATCACACCACGAATAGCACCGGATTTCGTTTCGACGATACGAGAACTGTATCTAGGACCAGCTAGTACAATAACAGTTTTCGTCAGCAGCACGAACACACACTGTATGATTGCCCATTGTATGAGGCATATGTAATTCGGCCCAACCGGGGCCTGCATGTTATTCTAAATGGTTTTAAGGGGGACATTACTGGCCCCCGATTTGTAATGCATCCATACACTAAAACGATGTAGGTGTGTCAATCAATTCCAATATTGGCATGCGTCATTCATCATTAGGCGGGGTTCAATGGTTTTTTTTTTGTTTGGTTTTTGCGAAAAATTTAATTCACTCACTCACTCACTAAATGGAACACTGTTTTTCTATGCTGGTCAAGGAAAAAATAAATTATTTTTCCTAATTACTAACTGGAATGGTATGAGTTTAGTGCATGTTTCGTGAAAACAACGAGCGTCTTTCTCATTAATCATTACACCCATTAAAGGATTAGTTGTAAGTTTTGCATGTAAAACTTAACCTTTTTTACATTTACATTAGAGGTACGCAACGAAATCACTTCATTAGCAACTCCACCAGCAGCCATTAATCGCTAAATAATTGCTGTTGTTGTTGTTGTTGTTGTTGTATGTTGCTGCTCGAGAAGGAATATCTGCAAACAAAGAAAACAAAAATTTAATTGCATAATTTATGTAATTGGTTTAATGCGGAGTCTACACTCGGCTATGTTTCATTTTCTGTCAATTTCATTTAAGATTTTTTTCCTAGTAATTACATGCAAAAGCATCGAACTGATGAAATGGAAATACTATTTTGTAGAGGGGTGTGTCTGCTCCATAACTCTGGATTCACATAACGATGATAAATTTTAATTAAAAAGTTTTCGATTTTTTTTAATAAGCTCCCTTGACTCGCACAATAAAATTTTAAAACTTTTTTTTTCGCTCTCCTAGCTGTAAGAGTTCTTGTTATTAATCTTTATTAATACCCGTGAAAATGATGATGATGATGCTAAAATAGATGGAATTCATATTGATGAATTTTACTTTTCATCTGATATAAAAGAATTTAAATTCTAATGAAAATTTATGAGTTTCACGGAAAGAGAAGGTCAAATATTTATGGATTTTAATTGATAGTTGATTTGATACGATGTTTTAAAGCAATGAGATATCGTAACACGAATATTATATACAGATGTATATATGCAGGTGTTGTACGTACACCTATAAAAAATAGTGAAATTTCTACGAATTTCTCTACTTTGTGTTGAAAAATAAATGGCAATTACATTCTGATGGAAAACGGAAATTTTAAATGAGAAATGTATTTATTTTCGCAAACGACTTAAGGACACCGACTAAGGGAAGGGGCAACAGTGGTTAAAATACCACATCATAACAGAAAACATTATTAATTATTAATCAATTCGTTGAACCGTCTTTGTCTACATTTCGTTTACGAATGAATCAAACTTTTGATAGATCTTTTGGATACATCAGTTCTTCCTTTGGTTTGGTACCAAATCTTGTACTTCAGTTGTCGCAACATACATTTTTCTATAGAATACTAGTTATAGCTTGTCTCTCATTCACGTCTTTTTAGTATATAACAGATGATCATCCATGATACGGAAAATGATTTAGTTACGCTTACAACTAAGTGAGAACTAATTAGACTTTAAGAGCGCTCACCCCTTGGCAAATTTTTAGCCTACATTTATGCGCATAAATATTCGTTTCTTGATGATTTCTCTGAACTAAAATCTTTTTTTGAAAAAGTAAAACCATTAAAGCATGCAAAAATGTGTTACTTTTAAAGGAATAATTGGTTTGTGGTTTATAACCTATCCCACTTGGAGAAACATTTGCAAAATGTGTAAATTACACATTTTGTAATGTTTTCTCCCAATAGGTAAAGTTTTGACTCACAAACCAAATTTTTCCTTAAAAGTAACGCATTTTTGCATGCTTTAACGGTTTTACTTGTTCAAAAAAAGATTTTAGTTCAGATAAATCAACAAAAAAACGAATATTTTTACGCACAAATGTAGGCTAAAAATTTGCCAAGGGGTGAGCGCTCTTAACAACTGCCTGGTAATTTTTGTTACAAAATGCATATTACGACCACATCACCATTGTGCTTATGGGTTGTTCGTAAAAAGGAGGATTCAAAATTAGTAAAAGACACACAGGACAAATACCTAAAGTATTTTAAAGAGACTATTCGCACACATATGGTATGAAAATGCTTTCCTCTACAAAACGTCATGGACAATTTTTGATTCGGTTCGCGGAATTCTATTTTTAAAGGTGATGATTACTGCTAGAAAATTTGCAAATAATCAAACTATCATAAAGAGACTACTTGCACACAGTGCGAATAGTCTCTATCTCAAAATTAATCCCATCTTTACTAGCTACACAATGTTTAATCAGCTAAAGAACTCATTGGTCACAGGACCATTTAAAGTCAAATCATCCTGCACCCAGCAAAAGTCGGTGTCTCTGAACGAATGAATCGGAATGTTGATTTATGAGTAGTTGGAAATAACCTGATTTAATTTCAACCCTTAGCTCTAAATACCATCCGAGACCATCCACCATCAAACAGATTCACCATTTTATGGTGAATATTTATACGAATGAAGTATCATTGAAATGTCTTTCGAATTAAAGTCTTTTTAGCTTTGACTGGAGTTTTAATATTTTCTGACCGAAAAATTCCATTACAATAAAACTGCAAAACGAGTAATATCCAAACAAAAGTAGTAAAACAATTTTTATATCGCAATCTTCAACAGCCACCACAATTGAAAATTATAAACGATTAGTTCTGGCATTATATTCCGGGAACAGTTAAAACTCGGACCATATGAAATACTGGAGTCTACTTTCGCAATTTATAATATGTGATGCTTAAAACAAAACTCGAAAAAAATTGAAATTAAATACGAAAAAGGATTTAATATTTTATTACCATCAAGTGCCATGGTTCGTAACTTTTTATTCGTCGGGAGAGGAATTGTAGTTTCAAGTGGCATTTTAATAAATTTTCATGTTTGAGGAAAAGTTTTCAATTTGAATATTTACAGCTTTTATATTGTAGTTTTATTGTACTTATGCGATATTAACATTTTATGTGAACATTGTCACATATTCGAGTTAAATATGATGCAATATAACGCAGAAAAAAAAGTTGTCTTGACAAATATTTATCGCGGAAACTCGAAGTTTTGTGTGGCGGAACGTGAAGGCTAGTACATAGAAGAAGAATGTGTGAAAAATAAAAATCTCCATACAAAATATTACTTTTCATAGTTCTGTCGAAGATACGTTTTGTAGGTACTACGACGAATTTTATTTTTCAGCACTTTTCCCTTCCTCACATCTTAAGCTGTAAGCGAGTATGTGTTAGGTGAGTATGCCAATTATTATGGTCACAAAGTAGAAAATAGAACGAGTGTCTGTATGCATACCAATACCAAATATACCAGCCAACGTTGTAGCGTCTAACAGAAATCGATTTAACTTATTATATATTACACTGAACCAGATACGACCAAAGTAACTTGCGTATCTGAACCAGAGAGATGCTAAGATTACGGCCGTCATATTAGCACCTCTCTGATCTGAACAAATAAATTCCAAGATCGATAATAATTACAATGCTTACATTTGCACATTGTCGTTACTAGTTTTACCGAAGGAATTTATATATTTCCATTGCTCATGTTGATCCAAAAACCTCTCATGTAACATAATCATTACATTGGAATTGAGCTTTTATTAATTTTTCGACCCAGAAAACAAATGCAAAACACTTTTTGTTTGGACGCTTCATAAGCGTGAGCATATATGACAATCTTGTACTTCATTTGTTTTTACACAACTCTTGTAATACTACGTTTTGTAATACTACAAGCTTCGTGGAAGTTACACAGAAATTTGTTTTACGATTTTTATTATTGATTGCTGAGAGGTAACACCAAATTGATATGAAAATTAAGGATTTGAGATCGATTTTCTCTGATAATTCTGTCGTGTCAGGCGAATCGAAATTTTTTAAATTAGACTTGACTGGCACGACAGACCTTTGAATATTATTTTTCTCAAATTGAATTCTTCATTTAGCACCAGTACATTGACATCAAATCGTATGACAGATGTTGTGATGTTTGCGGTAATTTCGATAAGTGAGTTTTTTCCGAACAGCTATAGTGACAAAAACGGTACAACGCATAGAAACTTTAGAGAGGCGAATTTGTGAGAGAATTTCATATATTTACTCTCGGAAATTCGCCTCTTTGAGATTTGTATGCGTAGAATAACTGAGAAACATTTTTGCACTTGTACCGAAATAAATGGCATTTGCGTTGCACGTCATTTTCATTTTATTTATTTTTTTATATTTCGGCCTATTGTAGTTATCAATATATTTTATCGCCCAACTCGTTGCATTAATTGATTTTTAAGGCCCACGTTCCAATTTAGGACTAGTACTAAAAAATTCCCTTTATGCAACAAGTTGCACAATATAGTATTTCCGTCTCGGGTGGAGTAATAATATGACAATATGGTGCCACCCACACAGGCTCTTTATGTTGAATGCATATGAAAATGAGATTTGGAGTTTTGTATATCGAATTATTCGAAACAATTTTTTTTTCTCCATTTACACTCGTGTGTTTCACTAAATCCTACCGTTTGCCTGTGTATTTGTTAATATAATACTCAATGAATGATTTTCAGCCTCCATTTATTATAAGTTCTAAAATTGTGTAAGTATATTAAATCCTCGAATATTGTATGCAAATAAGCCCAGACTAATTCCAATCCTAATATTTTCTCTTTATACAGTGTAGATCTGAAAGCTTAGCCGCAATATACATACATACAGCACAAATGATTGTATTAAACTTATGCCTAACCATATTCTGACGCTTCCATTATAGAATATAGAATATAGATATGAATGTGATTGTCCCTGTCCACAATATGCAAGCTACTGCTAGAGCGAAGCTGTAACATACAAATACAGCACGCCGAACTGTATAAAACAGTTGAAAATTATTTTAAATACATTTATAAAATTGCTTAATACCCATAAAATAATTTCCACTAAGTCCCTCATGGGAAATTATTTAAAATGAACATTTTATCTATAAAATATTGTTCGTTTTGTATTCAAAATATTTCGGTTATAAATTCATGTTTTCGGAATAAAACTGAATGCCGTAAATGAAATTTTGACTTTATGATAGTCGTAACTGCATTAAAATTGTTAATTGTGCTCCGGAAAATATAGTGATAGCAAAAATTGGATCGTATATACACTGGAATGACGGTTCCTTTTTTCCGCGTATGGAATTTAATTTTCTGATTTTATAAAATTAACTGAAATTAACGGGGTAAGCTCGCTCATCACCGTGAAATGTTTAAGCTTTTATGCTCCGTGTATATTATATAATCTCGCATTTGCATTATACATATACGTTCATCCGATGATCTTCATTTATTTTGTGTTCTGTAAAATATAAAACGACAGATTCAATTTATTACATTGCACACACATCCACGATACGATTAATATATAACAAAATAATCCCAAATCCTTTTCTAAACACTAAATGGTGCACTAAGCTTTTTCCCATACATAACATTTCATATGCACAACACCACCGCATCACATGATGATATGCACACAACATTTTAAACCGTTTTGCATAAACAAAGAGAAAATTATTTTCAAATAAATGTGCACCTCTAGTGGAATTTTAGTTTCAGCTGCTTTATGTTTGGTTTCGGGGAGCATGGGCGTCATACAAAAGCAGCACCCGGCAAACCAGGACATGTTGAAAAGGATGGAAGTGTGCTGTGGAAAAGTGTGGGGAAGTAAATTTGTTGTTCACATATTTTGTTTGGATTTGTAATTAATAAACATCCAACACCGATTTTAAATTAATGACTTTAACATGTGTCGATAATTAAAAACATGTCAATAAGGGAATGTACGTACTCCAAAGCCACAGCATTGATAAAATGATACTATAGAATTGAAGACGATCCTTGGACATACATTTTTAAGTTCTAACAATATGGACAAATTGACGACGGACAAATTTTAGTAATTATGCTGTGATTATAAATACACACAATATTGAGGAAAACGTTGCACTAGTCATCTGCTATCGTCAGTTACGAAATGTTTATGCTATGAACCCTCTTTTATAGAAGTCTCTTTTATAGCGATAGACGCCATTATCATCGAATAGTGAAGTAATAGATTTTGTATCAAACACTAAGAGATTTTTTACAACAAATAAAGTAAATAAAGTTATTTTGAATCATCTGCTTCACTTCAAAAATTATGACTTCTAACGAAAATCGATATGTGCTACTGAACTGGTTGGTCCAGCGCCCAAATCATATTAAATATCAAATAAGTGTTCTAGAATTTTTGGATATGTTACTTTCATAGACAGTTTGCTCATAGACACTCATCAATCTAATACTTGAATCTGTTACTTCTTTTGTTGTAAATATCGTCAACCGACGATTGATATAGAAAGACAACGTTAACCTGTGTACAACTCTACACAACATAAAGGCGTTCGAAGAAAATATCATTTTGTCTGAACCTGTTTGGGCTTCGGCACTAGAGCTCTCCTCATAATCGAGAGGTCCCGTGTTCAAATCCGCGGCTGGGCAAGATGATTTTTCCTTCATTCGCTTTCTATGTAACACTTACTCGTAGATATTCTAACAGTCCGTTGCCAATTCGCAACGTTAAAAATATCGCTTCGCTCACTTGTTATACAATATGTACGTATGAAGTAATTCTCAATTTTGTCTCACATAGCAATAAAATACTATAATTTACTCCATGCTGTTGATAAGAATATGACTGAGCGAGCCTAACATGTGAAGTAGCAAGGCATTGTTGGGGTCTAATTGTGTGTGGAAAAGGTTGACGACATGTCTAACATCGTCCATATGTCTAAGATGGTCAGAGATAGATAATCGTGTTTTTTCCACCATTGGTCAACGGCCGGTTGGTTTTAATGTCCCAACCAACTAAGAGACTAAATTTACTTCAGCTGTTTTACTAGCCGGTCTACTCACACTAGCACAGTTCTTATAAGTCATAATGCATGCTACGTTCTCTCATACACGTATGTGTTAGTGAAACCATGCAAACAGTGTGATTGTGTGGGTTAACCAGCTGGTAGAACAGCTGATTCAAACAGCACAAATTTGGTTGACATTTTTACTGTATTTACAGTATAAAAAGAAAATGCCTTCAAATGAAAGTTTGTTCATAAACATAAACACTATCGTAATGAGAATATGTACTCTGCGTTTCGTTGGATCCGAACTATGAACGACTACACATTTATGGCACTACAAAATGTAACTGTACGATAATAATAATAAATTTTAACTGCTAAATTATAAACATTGGCTAGAGGCTTGTTGAGAGACAAAACTCCCTACCACCCCGGTTCGTATTATAACAGCTGCTCTTGAATGCTTTTAGATCATATGAAATTCCACATCTCATCCCAAGTACATTTTCATTAAATTTGAATGTTATAAATTGTAAATTGGTTTGTAAACTCTCGGGTTAGACCATGTCGGATAAAGTTTTCCCGGAATTGATGTTTAGTTTTTAAATTCATGAATCAACAAAATCATAAATCAAACAATTTTTTTTAGTGCTCATCTCTCTGTGTCTGTTTACTTTATAGAGATATATAAATTCGAAAACAATAAAATTTTATTTATTCAAATCATTCATCCAATTTCAAAATGTATATTATAACAAAATGCTGGCAATATTGATGTGCATGCTGTGCATATATGTATATACACTTAACAATATAATATTTTGTAAATATAAAGCACACACTCATCTTTCGTATTATCGTATATATACATTGTTATATCAATAGGAAATGTTGGAATATATACCTAACTACCCTTTCCCCCCGCATATCAAATCCATAACCGCATTCAATGATCCAATGTTACAATGGAAACCGGAAATCAATAATAATAAATCAGAACTGTGACTATCAATCAACTCCTAACGATATATTTTTTCCCCGGTTCAGTGTACGAAACCGGAATATGTAACATAGTAAAATCGAACCGTACATTTCGTATTTTAAATTCATTCAGGTTGCATATTGTAAAATATATGTAGGTGGAACAGGCCCGATCGTGTGTACCCTTGGCAAAAAATTAATTGAAGTTTCAATTCTATGGTACGACTTTTATTCACTCGCTTTTTTTTTTTTGGTTGTTGTTCTTGTAATAGATACATTTGCCAATAAATATGTGTTTCAATCCATTATATTTGTTCTCACATTTTTTTTCTCTGGATTAAAGCTTTTTTTGAGTTGTGTTTGAGTTTAACGGAAAGTCTCAGCAAATATTTGGTTTTTTTTTTCCTGTAATGTACACATTTACGGATTTTATTTTTTTAAATAAATAATGAATGGAAATTAACAAATCGATGCAGACGAACACGAGATTTCAATTCCGTCAACAAGAGATTCCCACATCAACACAAAATGGAAACACATTCTTTTGCAGTTGGTATTTTGCAATTTTGAACGAGCTTTCATCAAAGTTTTTTTTTTTATTTCCTTCCATCCCATATAAATCTTCTTAATCTTCGTCTAAGTGTGGTTCGGTTAACATTTTGTAAATAACAACATCTGAATGAACGAGAATAGCAGAGCAGTTGCATGGGCGAAACTGATTTGCACGAGATTACGTTTGCAAAGTTATTTAATTTTCAAAGTAGTGGGAAAATAAATTATTTAGTTCTTTGTTAACATCTTAATCTTTTAGGATAAATGGAGCATGGAATGCGAAATGTAAAAAGGAATGCGCTACTTGTGCTACGAGCTACGATAGCAATATTTAGAAAATGTGATTAAAAAAATCGCTAAATTTTCAATTTTAATATTAATGCAGCGCTTGAGATACATCAACAGCCATATTGATAAAACGCTCGCCATTAACACAACATCAATGTTATAATTGTATCAAGCTTTCCGTTAGCTGTTCTAAACTTAATTCGCATCGTCGGTCAATAACAAAATAAACCATTGAAATAAGAAGAGTGGTGGTAGAGACTGGCGAAATTGAATTTTCCGATTTATTATTGCTGCACTAGAATGAGAGTGTGGTCGAAATTAATAATCGGAGTTTTCAGGTATTTCTTTTCATAGCTTGGTGTAGTGCTATAACAGCATTTTATGTACATCATCTCGTTAATTGTAATTGGAATTTTGAAACCAGGAAGAATTTTCGAAAATTGTAAATAACCGGAATTCGTAATTTGATCAAACAATTTCAAAAAAATCATTCCACGTCCCAACAAACCAGCTCTACTTCTAAGCTCTATGTTTCGACGGATTCAAGTGGAAACAGAAAACAGTGTTAACCATCCACAATTTAAATGTTCCCGGATTATTAATAGTCTGTGGGGGGATAATAAATCAGTTCTTTTACATCACGAACTGCAAACCTCCAATGGTACAATTGGACCCGTTCCACATTTATCGAAATCTTCCTTTCTTAATAAAACAAATGAAATTTTCCACAAAGAATGGAATATCAGACCACTTCCCCTTCGATAAAATGGAATTTATTGACAATATATCCATAGTAACCTATGTTAAAACCAATGAAGTAACAGATTTTTGTCACAAATATAGTCGTCACGACATGTTAAAGAAAGGAAGTGTTAAGATTTGATGATTCTGCACAGCGAAATAAAAGACGATCTTTACCCGGTGGAGGTACAAACAAGAAGAACATTTATTGTCACATATGATTACGACTATGTACAACAATATGACTAGACCGATATGTTCATATGAACAACATTGAAATATGAATTCCTAAATTCAACACTCTCCCTGAATGAATATTTCAATTCTTGTCAATAAACTAACGAAAAACTCTCCCTGAATTGGAAAAATTCTTTCTCATCACAATTCAAGGTAAAAAATAAATTCTTTGTGAAAAAATGTTGCAAAACATAAAAAAAACACAAAATCTTCACACAATAATAGCGTTGAGCGTATCCTTCGATCAGACACTTTTACCGATAATAAATCTCTCATCTCAGACCCCAATTGCTCGATCTCAGTGAAGTATCGACCAACTTTAAACCTATAAACTTTTTTATAGTCCGGTCGTCGTGACGAAGATTTTTGCGAGTTTTCCAAAGTCGGTAGATTTGAACCTCCGACAAAAAGTTGGTAGGTTTAAACCTACCAACTTTTTTCCAAACCTACCAACTATTTGTCAAATCTACCAATTTTTTTGCCCAACTTACCAAGTTTTCAGTTGGTAGGTTTTGTTGGTAGGTTTAAACCTACCAACTTTTCAGTCTCGCTCGATGAGAAAAGTCGGTAGGTTTGACAAAAAGTTGGTAGGTTTGAACCTACCAAAAAAACCTACCAACTTTCTGATCGAGCGAGACTAAAAACTTGGTAGGTTTGGCAAAAGGTTAGTAGTTTTGAGAAAAAAGTTGGTAGATTTGACAAGAAGTTGGTAGGTTTGAACGTACCAAAAGAACCTACCAACTTTCTGATCGATCGAGACTAAAAAGATGATAGCTTTGGCAAAAAAATTGGTAGGTTTAAACCTACCAAAAAAACCTACCAACTTTCTGATACGTCGAGACTAAAAAGTTGATAGCTTTGGCAAAAAAATTGGTAGGTTTGAACCTACCAAAAGAACCTACCAACTTTCTGATCGGATCGCAAAAAACGGAAGTTACAATATCTCCAGAGCCCATTTTTGATCTTGTTATGGCAAACCAAACACTTTCCTAATACAATTTATTGAAAGGTAAATTCAGTTGCCGTCTATAATTTGGTTCTGTAAATTTAAGTTTTATAAATATAACAAAAATTTCACAGACTAATTATTAGACGATGCGAGAGAAAAAAAAATTAACTCCTAAGTTACCAACACCGTTCCGGCGCCCGGCTCGCATTGCGGCCCTCCGCTTCGCTCCGGGGCAATGGGCCGGATCGCTCGGCGTGTTAAAATGCTTTTTATGTGCAATGAAAATTGGTATTACTAAACTTCTTTACGTTACATTTCGTAAAGTGATGAGTTCCCTAGGAACCAACAGAACGCCTTTACGGCGTGAAGAAAGTTAGGAATTGAGTTGAGATTGAACCTACCAACTTTTTATCGCGCTCGATGACAAAGTTGGTATATTTCTTTGGTAGGCTTAAACCTACCAACTTTTCAGTCGAGCTCGATCATAAAGTTAGTAGCTTTGGTAAAAAGTTGGTATGTTTAAACCTACCAAAAAAAGATACCAACTTTCTTATCGAGCGCGACTAAAAAGTTGGTAGGTTTAAACCTACCAATTTTTTTGTCAAACATCCTAACTTTTTGCCAAAATGGTCGTCCCAACGACCGGACTATAATCAGAAGTTGGTAGGTTTAAGTTGGTCGATACTTCAGAGAGATAATTGCTCGTCGTCATTGTACCGAACATCGTATTCCAAATTTGCATAATCGCCACGCCCAATGTTGCCAGTTTGATCTAATCATCGTTACAATCAAAGACGCCATTTCTCCGGTGATTCATACGACCGAATACTTCCCTTCTTTGACCACATGATTCGCCTCCAAACGCAGACACACAATGAATCGTCTCGGATAGCTCCAATGTTTCTGACTTCTTGGCAAACGATGTAACCGCCGATATTGATATTTTGTCCTCATACGCGCGACGAAATTTAATCGATTTACACAGCTGATGAAACGTGACAACCTTCCATCGCCGAATTACACCTCTTCGTCGCCTAAATCCTTCTTATGACGAGATTCTAATTGACCATATTCCAATTGAACATGCGGTTTCCGAAACATAACCTCATTTCGCCGGAACCACAATTTCTCCGGATTGTCTTGTTCAATTTCATGTACACTGTCCATCGATACGACGCCACCATTTGTACGACCAAAACCATTTGAACAGCCAGCTGAAAGACCCAACTTTATCGCTTTTACATCAATTTTCTCCTGAGGATGCTTATCGCCGTTGATTCATTCGGTGTGACCGAAAAACCTTCCAAAATCACGCCAGATTTTACCTTTTTCGTCGTCCGAATCTTTCTCACACGGCACGCCACCATCCATTTGAACAATCGAGCGATCCAATTTGACCTTGCCTTCACACAAGATTTCGCCTTGATGATTGCCTTTGATTCACTCGGTGTGATCAAAAAAAAAACCTTGCAAAATCACGCCGGATTTTACCTTTTTCGTCGTCCGAGTCCTTCTCACACAGCACCATCCATCCATGATTTTTGTGTTAAGCCCTTCTGTCGTTTTCCTTTCAGCGTTTCCTCGCAGTCCAATACAGTTCGCACCATTTTCGCAGATCCACCAGCCTTCAAATTGTTCACATCCATTTTGATTCGATGAAATCGAGAAATTTTCTCCGCAATCGCACACTATCCATGCCGGTAAACGATTTCGAAAAACAATTTGTTGACGATCTGCGGCTTCTGTTCTTCACTTTTCGACTTTTATTTTCGCGTTCCTGGGCTCCATAACCTGTTAAGATTTGATGATTCTGCACAGCGAAATAAAAGACGATCTTTACCCGGTGGAGGTACAAACAAGAAGAACATTTATTGTCACATATGATTACGACTATGTACAACAATATGACTAGACCGATATGTCCATATGAACAACATTGAAATATTAATTCCTAAATTCAACAGGAAGTAATACATTTGCTGATAAGAATGTCGACACGCTTGTTATCCTGTCAAGTTCAGAATGAATAACAGAGAAACTGCTATTTCTTAGTACAACGACTTTCGCCTAAGGTATACTTTGTATTAAAATTTGTTCATAATTCTCGATATATTTAACTTTGGTGTGCAGTTGATTCGAGGAAAAATGCAAGGCGGTTCTGCTTTTCACATAATACCCGGGAGCAATGATTTACAAGAGCTTTTGTAATGTGTCATGCCTCGTGCATCATAGACGAAGGCAGCATAAATGAAAGAAATTTTACAAAATTCTAAATTAATTACAATTACTTATGCAAGAGATACTTCCCGTATTAATATGAAATTCACGTAGTATCCGATAATCGTTCAACGGCAGAAAAAACTTTAAATTAACGTGATGTAATTTCGCTTTAAAATAGTGTGTATACCCTCTGCATGCTACCCATCCTTTCTCCATGGCAGGTAAAAGGATATTATATCAATATTTCATATGCTGGAAAAGCGTCTATTAAAAAGTCCCTTTTTTAAGTGTGAATAAAGTTAAATTGGGTTACAATATTACCGCTTTTCATGCTGTGTGTTTGTGAATGTGGAAGAGAAGAAAATGACATTTTCCTTACGGAATTATTAAACAAAATCATATTCTGGAAAACGTATCACAGTTCTTTGAAAATTACATATTATCTTGAACGCTGAACGCTGTGTGGAGTGTGAGTCGTTTATGCTCAAACGATATCATTATCCTCGATATATGCTATCGTAAGAACTTTTTTTTAAATATTAAAGGTTCCTCGATATTAAACACCAAATATGTAGACCTGAATTTGTCATTTTACACAGAGCAATAGGGAGGGTGAATTCGGTAACGTTTTATGGTAAATGTTGTGTACATCCGAATATCGAAAGCCGTGTGACGGGGCGATAAAGTGGTAATTTATTTAGAACTTTCGGCTTTATTATGTATTAACCGAGTACTGCTGAGTAATGCTGGTCATTTTACGAATTTTACTTATCTTCAAGTGAAGACAGCAGCAAGAATTTTACTCACTCAGTCTTTAGTAGCAATCCCATTCGTTCTATTTTTTTCGCCTCACTCGTCATTTTATCAAAAATTCTTATAACATCACTTTTTTCATATAGTGTCCTCTTTCGTCCTCTCTTTTTTCAACACAAACTTCTTTTTTACTGACTTTCTACAAAAAGGAGGTATTAATACAAAAAATTCTGTAACGCAAAAAGAAATCGCTCGCTTCGCTCGTATTGTATACTACCTTTATAACCTCCTTGCTTGAATATAAGAGTTATGTTTGAGAGACACCCAAATTCTCGCAGTAAATATAATTCAAACGTGATAGGATAGAAAATAGTCCTGATTCGCATAATATTCGGTGGGTGATCACCCTGTGCCTTAACCAACTTTGAATGGAAGTGTCGCACCACATCGGATTTTTTTTGCTAATTCAATAGGGGGATGTAGTCTGGTTACAAAAATAGCAATAATAAGAAAAACGGCTGGGAGAATTTTTTTTGCGACCACTTTGAAGTCATTTTTCCATACATTTTCATGTATTTTATGAAAATGACAAAAATGTTTTTTTTCGCCAAAATACGCATTCACAATTTTTATCATTAAAAAACATTATTTTTAGCAAAAAATTCTTCTACAGTATGCCTCTAAACACTGAGATTTCGTTTATACACCCAATTTATTTTTCATGTCCAGCAGAATTTGATATATCCAAATAGCTGTATAAACGAAATCTCAATGTTTAGATGCATACTGTAGAAGAATTTTTTGCTAAAAATAATGTTTTTTAATGATAAAAATTGTGAATGCGTATTTTGGCGAAAAAAACATTTTTGTCATTTTCATAAAATACATGAAAATGTATGGAAAAATGACTTCAAAGTGGTCGCAAAAAAAATTCTCCCAGCCGTTTTTCTTATTATTGCTATTTTTGTAACCAGTCTACCTCCCCCTATTGAATTAGCAAAAAAAATCCGATGTGGTGCGACACTTCCATTTAAAGTTGGTTAAGGCACACCGTGATGATATCTCTAAGGCTTGATTTCCACTTATCAAAAAAGCACTCTGTGTGAGAGACAAAATTGATTTTTTCAATTTTTGTTTTGTTTACTTGACAGCTCGCTCTCTCACGGCTCTCACACTGATTATTTTTTGTTGAGTGGAAACCATAGTTAAGAAAGGAATATATTCACGATTTCAATGTCTAATTGTGCAGAGATGTTGGTTTACAACATGACTTGCAGTGTGAATTACATAAGGCCTGGACATAATGCAAGAAAAAGTTCTAATTCCTCGTTGGAAATCTACTTTTCGTCCTATTTTTCAATTATAGTGACTTTCTCTCTTTATCCTCTTTTTTATTCCAAAATTGTTCTCTATTTCAAATTTCGAGAACTGAAAAAACAGAAAGAGTTATATTCAACACCTATTTCACGAAGGTTTCAAATAGACAACAGTCTTTTCAAAAGACTATTTTGCTGTCATCTGTTCGACACGCGATATCACACAACTCATACATACACTTACGCACGTGTCGTAATGTTGTCCTCGTTTGTAAAGGCATGTGGAATGAATGAAGAGAATTGGATTGAAACTGCCGGTTCTCATATTTCTCTAGCAGAAGGCTAATTGATCAGACTTCTAACATTTCAAATTTATCATCAGTCTTGAACGTCGAAATGTGGAGAGCAGTCGTTTGGTATGTACTTGACTTATCAATTATGTACAATGAACCATAAATCTGCTTATAAATTCGTAAGAATGTTTTTCATGGCAGCGCTATTGCTGGAAAATCTCGCTCAAACACTGTAATGGAATTCTACATTGTTGCCTTTCAGTCAAAAGAATGAATGTTGTAACTAAATGTTAATTAAAAATTTCATTCCTTTAAGTCCATCCATTATGTGTGTGTACTTATGTAGAACAAAAGCTTTCAAGGCTCAGCAAGTCTCTTGAAATAATGATTTCGTTCCAAAAAAGGATTGTGGACTCTTGACATTGTAAATTGGAACATTATTATTTGCTGAACAAGCGCGATGTATATATATCGACAATCGTAACATCACATTAAAATGTTGCATGTCATAAATGTCAAGAGCACTGCAAACATCCAACGTAGATAAATCAGTCTATTCCAATCTAAATTAAATTATTGATTGATTAATAGAATCAAATTGAAATTGCTGCGAAATTACTGTCACATATAATAACCTCCTTAACAATATTCAAGAACCATCAATAAAACAAATCTTTTATCCACCCCATAAGCCCCAAATCACGGAGTGAGCGTCTGGAGTGTATAATATACAATTATAATGAAAATTCCTTCCTCCCTCTATTATGTATACATAAAGCTTGCTTCAGTATTAATCATCTTTCCATATTTCACGGTTCTATAGCTACATAATACATGTACTGATTTGTGCATGGCTTTCGTGAAACGATGTAAAAAAAAATCTTTTACACACACTAATAGCCATCCCGAAAAATTTTCTCCATAATTTTTTTTTTTGCTCCTCATCTTATCCTTTCTCCATATCCGCGTGTTGATATTTCCGTTTTTGAAAAGTTGTGGCGCGAAAAATTCATTAATCTTCGCTGACATCGATATTTATTTTTCCGTTTAAATGTAATTTTCCTATAATATGTAGATTATGTATACAATTTCTGTATGGAGATGTAATTTCTTAAACATAATTTATGTTAATAATTTATGTGATTTTGTCGGGATGGAGAACCAGTAAAAATATTTGATAATAAAATTTATGGGCTCTTGCTATGGGAGAAATGCATGATGATGTTTATTCGGTTGGGGAGCATACTTGTTTTTTTTTTTTCTCTCTCGCAAATGAAATTTTCGGTCAAATATTCCGCATCAGGTCATAAGTTTGCCGTTCGGGGGAAATGCGATAAAACGACCTATCAAAAAATAAATGGGATTTGTAGAGAGCGTAGAAACGATGTGAAATATTGCGTGACTTAAAGGAACGACAGAAACGTTTTTTTTCATAATTATTAGATTTCGCTATATCGGAGAGAGTTGATTTAAGTTCGTCTGTAGTAGTATAGGGAAAGAACTAATCACAGAAGCAGAACGTATCATTAGAACAAAGGCAGAATCTGTTACTTCATTTGATCGGAGTATTTACGAGTTCAAATAAAATCTATCACTTCATCTGTTTTAACATGTATTTTTCTATAAAGATCTATGATTAAAGTCGTCATTTATAGAAAAATACAGATATCATTGCTTACTTCTGACGACGTTGTCGATGACAGATGATTTTTGTTGAATTTTTGTTGCAGTTTTGCAATTGACAATTATGTTTCTGTTTTCATTCGGATTTACTTTACTTATCAGTTCTCTTGCAAATGAAGCGTGTTCTAAACTAAACTTCTAAAGCTTTACAATGGAAAACGCGGCATCATTGTCAATCACAGCAGTTCGTGTGTTTTCGACTTTACTTTTAAGAGCAATGGGCCAGAAAATGACCACTAAAATGAGCCATCATGGCATCATGGTGAAAAATCGATTGTAAAAATATATTGGCTAGAAATACATCACAATTTTTTAGCCTACAGGCGGAAAAATATTTGTTTTTTGATGATTTCTCTGATCCAGAATCTTTCCTTCAAAAAGTAAGCACGCAAAAATGTGTTACCTTTAAACGAAAAATTGGTTTATTGGTGATAACTTATCGCACTTGGAGAAGCCTTTGCAGATTGTGCAAATTTATGTAATCTGCACAGGATTCTTCAAATGGGTAATGACTCACATTTTTGCGTTCTTCAATGGTTTTACTTTTAAAAAAAAAATGGTTTAGAGAAATCATCAAAAAACGATTATTTTTCCGCCTAAATGTAGGCTACAAATTTGCAAAGGGTCAATCGCTCTTAAGATTTTTTGCAAAGTGATACGGATGAGTTTAGTGATACGAAGACAGGAGATTGTATCTCATGTAACTGACACAGCATAAGTCTCTAGAACCTTAAATGTACATGCTGAACGAGCATTCATAAAATTTAAAATAAAATTTGTGTAATGGCTGACGCACACTTATCATCATTTTTTTAGAACGTAATTCTCCGACCTTTCAGTCTAGTAAATATTTCAAAAGATGTAGAAAAAATTGGCCGTCGTTAAGTAAATGTATTACACGAGTAATAAAATGTGATGTAATCGAAAAAGACAACATAAATTTAAAAATGTCTGTACAGGTAACATAATAGACTGTGTCATTAAACAGTCGCAATTCTCTTTATTTACGTACGAGAATATAAAATATTCCGAAAAATAAGAACATAAGAACGAAAGAAATCCCCAATTTAAACATTATCGCTGAAAACATCATTCCACATTACCAGATATGTTTTGCTTTTTTGTGTGCGAATGGCATGGCACCCTATTTACATTTATATCATAAATTTATTTATGTTTAGCAAATACAGACGACAAGACACACCAAAACGCATACACCATTTTGCGAAGCAATTTTTTTTTCTAACTCGCGGCATATTTCGAGAAATGGTCCTAAAAAGCTTTTTAGATATTTCAAGCACGCATAACATTCGTACACAAAATAAAGCAAAAAGAAGAAGAAAAAAAAGAAGTATCACATAGAACGGCATAGACATTTAAGAAGTATTACTTTTACGACGGCTTTCTATCTCAATTCTAAGATTTGTTGTTGTTTTTCTTTTAACAAAGAAAGAATTCCTATATGACTTCGTTTCTACCAGATGTTCTATACTGTATTATACTCCCACATTCTTGTTTCTCATGAAATATCCATTTCAAGCAATGTGACCCGATGAAAAGTAAAAACACGTTATAGGCATTTACACGCTTAAACAAAATGTTAAACGAAGAAAAAAAAATGGAATGGAATTGACAAAGCCGTTTACTTTCAATTGTTTCGTTTCATTTCAGTAATATCCATATCCTGTGAAATTGTGCGGTTTCTACGAAACGTTCCTATCTTTCTCTTCTTCTTTTTTATTGGATATGTTGGATAATTCGAGACGAGGAAAAAAAGTGAAATAAAAGTTTTGATATTCGGAAAAGTTTTGTATTTTGCGCGAGTTTAACACTTCTTTAAGGATTTCAGTTTCATCACAATGAACGTAGAAAGGGAATACCTTCAACCTAAAATAAGTATTGGCAATTTTAGCGATTTCACACTTTGTTCAATAAATCTTTCCAATGTAAAGACGTCATAAATATCACCGACTTATATTTACCAATAGCTTACCAAGGCTTTGCATTTTTCTATTTCGTTTTATCAAAATAACATCACAAGAAACTCGAGTTCGTTATATTACCTATCAGCTCCTGCCTTTCTCAACTTCCCTTCTGGATTCTGGTTAAAATCTTCAAACGTGACATATAATAATCAAACTAACTCTTGTCAGAGATTTTGAAGTCTCTGTTATAAACAACAACGACTATAATGAGCGTTGAGCTTTAGCTCCAGTTATCATATATAGCGAAAAATGTATCTAAACTAATGAAGTAACAGATTTTGTATGAATCAGCAGACTATTGATTTAAACAATAGAAGTAACAGATTTATTGAGTTTTTTATATTTAGATATCTCACTAACAGCCTTCGCTGAATGTGACTTTGGAGAATTGGAGGAAGATCGGAGATAATAATGTGACCCTATTTGTTTTACTAGCAGCTATTCAGTTTATTCTAATGTTATCGATGAAAATATTACCATTTTAATGAACAGTGGTTACTACAGTTACTCTTGTAAAAAACCTTCAGAAACATCTGTCGTAAAATGTCACACATTGTTTTCTTAACTTGTCACATACAAAGTATATAAACATACTGAAGGTAATGCAAATCTACAAAAACTCACGGAACCCTACTTTCGGGTGAATATAATTTTTACCATGTTGGCCACTAGTTAAATTCACTTTGTTAGGTTGCATACTTATACTCAACACAAAAAATTGTATGCAGAACAACACATTTCTACCAACATGTCGTGGTCGGAATTGCGGTCGTACATTTTTCAAAGAGGATTCTGATGAAAAGATGTTAACAAAAATGAAATACGAAACACGCAAATGTAGGCTACAATTTTAGCTAAGCGCCGGTGACTCTTAAGAAATATAACGAAATGAAAGACAAACCAAAGAATTATTTTATCTAGTAAAATGCATGTGTAAAAAATTGAAGTACAAGATTTGCAATCCACAGATTAAAAGTACTTTGATCAGTGGAAGTAATAAACCTGATAATACTGCTGGTCATAATGTTTGCCGTCTGTAACAGGTTAATAAGTTAGTACTTAAGACGAATTGATACTTAGCTGAAATTATAGTCTACATTTGGGCGTTTTGTATTGTATTTCAAACTATTGACTTTTCTCATAGCTGTCACACTGTCACAAACAGTTTTTATTTAAAACTAACACATCTATGATGTAAAGAGATATTAGCAAAGATACGCCCAAATGTAGACTTTAATTTCGGCTAAGTATCAATGCCCATTCTGACAAGACATTTTAGTGTGACATTAAAAAATGAATCTCCTTCTTAAAAATGAAAATGTTCTTTTGATAAAAATCCAATCAATTACCAAATTCACCACATCATGAAAGTTTGCTAATGCATTCGAAAAGGATAAACGAAATGGCTTTCTGCGACCCCGGCTGTCCAAACTAAGCAAACACATTTACCAAGCATTTCGATCTTTGATTCACCAGTGCACATTTTAAAATGCATGAAATAATAAAAATCGCACATTTTGTGTATTTTCCCATATAGATATTCGTTTCGCATACATAATGCTGCTGGTGGATCGTGTCTCGTTTTGTATGTTTCACACAGCTTTATTTGTGTCATTTATACGGTCGTATGTTATATGTACACATACCATATGGCATAAAATATAAACTTTTAGAATCCTCAGACGATATATATCATGTGCAACTCATTCGATTTGATGAAGCCTTTCGAATCCGATTACTAAGTCATGTAGAAAATTGGATATGTGCAAGACAAACTCACTGGCATTTGGTGTATGGGATGTGTATGTTTGCAAAGATAGTTTTATTTTCATTGAATTGTTATGGAGAAACGTTCGACAAGAAATTTAAAAAAAAATCCGAAATGAAACACGTAGTATTTGTCTTAGAATGTTTAACAGATCGCTCTAATGTTTGATTTCAAATATGCTGTAGAATGAGTCAATTAAGTCATTTGTTTTAGCAATTTATTGGATGTCAATATACTATTGCGTAGAAATTACAAACATTCAAAATAACCCAAACATTTACGGTCGGGGGCGCCTATAATCTGTTATCGATAACGACTTCAGGAATAAAAGACAAGCGCTGTATGTAATGCGGTCCAGCAAAAACTATGTTAAAACAATTGAAGTAAAGGATCTGATCTTAATCTCTTGAAATTTTTTTGATCGAATAAAGTAATAGATTCTATGGTAACTACTAACGAAAATCGACTGAATCGGACTTCCGTCGATAAGGTTGACAATTCCAAAAATTCCACTGAATTGCAAATATTAATTACTCATTTTACTATAAAACATTATAGAAATTCCGACCGAAGTCCACCAACAAATCCACTATTCTGCCGTACAGCGCATAAAAGACTTAGAGAGGCGAATTTGTGAGAGAAAATATGTGAAATTCCCTCGCAAATTAGCCTCTCTAAGGTTTTTATGCGTTGCACGGTAGTGGTGCCTTCGGCAAAACCATCCTATTCAATCAATGAAGTAAAAGATTTTTTCACCATAAACTGTAGAAAATTGTTAAAATTATAGAAGTAACCGAAGTAATAAAACACATCTGCCCATCAGATGTGTAAACGATGATTGATATGAGGCTAAAGAAGACTAGGTAAGTGGTTTAAATTTAAAGTACCCAAACCTTTATCGAGTAGGTAAACAATGTAGAATTTTTGGGACGGCCAATGGAATTTTTGGAAATGAGAATAGTATTTTTCATCACGGCTTCGCCTCGTTAGGACAAGCTTAAGACTAGTCCTGAAAAAATTCTGCTTTCGGCACGAGTCACGAACTACGTTTTCTGTGCCGTAAGAATCATAATGAGACGAAAAACAAAACAAAAACATTGCAACAATTTGAGCTTTTCTTAGCAATCACTTTTCGATCGTAGGTGCAGTGACGAAATACGTCGAATTATGATCCTAAGGCACAGAAATGGATTTTTTGGAATTAAATGGAACAATCAAAATTTAGAGTAGAATTTTGTAAAAAAAAATGAAAATCAAATTGAACATTTAGGACTGTTGCGTTGACGATCTTGACTCCATTTCAATTTTACTAATATCCTTATGTCCATAGAATGGAATTTAGTGGAAATCGGAATCGTTGGGATAATTTTTTTGTCAGTGGTTACCCCTTAGCCTTTATAGTGTCTAAGAGAGCGATTATTTGTTGAAATTTATAATGGAAAGTTTCTTCGCTGATCATCAATGAATTAAGGCTTGTCCACGAAGGAATAATTTGATTTTTTTTCCACCCGTCACAAAACCAAATAGAACAATAGGTCACACACTGTCTATTAGTGTCTTCATCGTTCAATTTAGTTTTCTATACGATACACGAACCAAATAATAATCTGTTCAATAAAGTCATTCCGACATATATTGCCTCCTCCAATATTTAATCTAATCGTAAATTATGAAGATTACACCAATTCCTGGTTTATTAGTTGACCAAAGAAGCAATCATAATAATTTCGTTTATTGATCGCTAAAAGTATAACATAATTTTAATCCAATCTTCGGCACACACACCCATAGAGTATATATCTCGTCCAGTTTTGTTATTGCGTTCGGCCGAAAACAAAATTATATTTCTTCTCACACACAATAACGATAACCTAGCACAGAACGATAAAATGTGTGAAACTGATGGTCAGTGTATGTGAATATGGGCTTAATGTCTACAATCAAAAGATGGAAAAGGGTTTTTGTCCATTTGTTATACGTTAACGAACGCCAAAAAATATATATAGAAAAAACACGTGACCCGGCAAAAGGTACTCCCCCAAAAGAAATGGAATGGTTCAGCAAATGGAAAACATTTTTCAATATATTTTCAATTCTGTGGACGTATGAAAATAACGTGAAACGAATAAAATCTCAACAGATCGTACAATGCGGGCAGAGGTTCGTATTTGAACGGAGCGCAAAGTTGTGTTTAGAGTTTGAACACACATTGGAGTTCATATATGTATATGCGATTTGCACGAGGATTTGCAGCGTTTCTCGTGAAGCAGGACAATTTTTTTTTTTTTGGAATTTTAAATGTTCTGTGTAAATGATGGGAATGTAAGTTCTGGTCTATGGGTCTGGGTTTAAATATATTTTCGGCCTGGATCGCAAGAGAATGGATGCATTTTCGACGTTATAGCTGTTTTATATTAGCAACATGTTCAATTCATAAATTCAATTTCATAACACGTTTTGATTGCATACGAGCGTTGCTTTCTTGCTTGTTAGAAGCTTTGTGGTGTTAGTAAATATCAAACCAGGGACTAGTTTTGGGAAAACATATTTGGTAGATGCTATTTGCACTCGGGTGCAATAAGTCTTTAATACGCTATTCGCACTCGGACGGGAGAAAATAGCCTATATAACTAAAACAACAGTCTATATAACTGTAAGCTCCACCGAATGTAATTTCTAACGTGAAATAGTCTTGTTAGTCTAGTTAGTAAAATAAATAGTATGGGCTGTCTGTCTCCAAAACGGTATCATGTTTCGGAGCCAGAGGCGGATAGTCACTTCAGACAAGGTAGGTACTAATCGCAAAAAGTGTGAATAGTCAAATAATCGCACAAAGTGTGAATAGTCAAATAAAGTCTAATCGCACTTTGTGCGAATTGTCAAATAAAGACTATTTCACTATTCGCACATTTCGAGTAAACTGAAAAGCTTCGAATGATGTAGTTAATGAAGCTATCATTGACATAAATCATTAGTAACCGTTAATGCTACGTATTATGTTTTGACATAATCACCATCTTCTACAAACATTTTGTAGATTGAGATTCACTATCTTCTTCAAATATTTTGTAAAAGGAAGTATCAGTCTCCCCTACAAACACTTTGTAGAAAGAAGCAATCACTCTCCCCTACAAACACTTTGTAAAAAGAAGTAATCACTCTCCCCTATTAAAACTTTGTAAAAGAACGTAACACTCTATTCTACAAACACTTTGTACAAGGAAGCAGCACTCTATTTTACAAACACTTTTAAAAAGGAAACAGCAATCTCTTCTACAAACACTTCGTAAAAAGAAGCAGCACTATATTTGACAAACACTTTGTAAAAGGAAGCAGCACTCTCTTCTACAAACACTTTGTAAAAAAAAGCAATCACTCTCATCTACAAACACTTTGTAAAAGGAAGTATTACTGCCTTCTTCACAGTGCTTGTCACAGGGAGTCAGTGATGCTTCCGTTTACAAAATGTTTGCAGAAGATGACTATGCTACCTTTTACAATATGTCAAAACGTAATACGAAACATTAATAGCTAAATTTTAATGTTCAAATAAAGACCAATAAAATTAGTTTTCCTGTGATGAAGCATTGTATTTTTGGCCCGGGTGCAAATGGTCACTTCGAACATATTATCCCATATTTTCATACAGAATTTTCCAAAATTTTTCGAAAACGAAAATGCGGAAAATGTTTTCGCAAAAGTAGTCCCTGCAACAGACGAACGTAAATGATGACGTTAAATTTCTTTATTTCAAATTATTTTTTTCATTTTTCTAATTTGTAATTCATCAGATTGTTAGCTGTTCATAAGTCTTGAAAATGAAGAGTCTTAATGCGTATGTCTCAAGAAAGTCAGATTCAGTTACATTATCGTCGATGTTCAAATGTATACATCAGGTAGCACATTTAGAAAGGAAAAATCCTAGGTACAGCTGTAGATTGTGAAATAATTTTTCTTACCAAAAACAACAATCTACTGCGGATATCCGAGATCAAGCTACGTAAACGATAATTTATGCTGTACATTCTGTTCATTTTTAGACCCGTACGAAGTACTGGGGGCTTATAAGATTAATATGCCGTTTGTAAAATGTTGAATTGGAAGCAGACGGTAAGGGCATTTGTCTATGTTTGTCTGTCTTGGAGTGAGCTCATATCCGGCTACTCGGCCGTACAGTGAACGTGGTGTTTTTTGACAATATCTTCAGTAAACTTTGACCAAGTTTCATGATTTTTTTTTTGTTTGAATGGCATTGACGAATGCAAAGCGTTACTACTATTTCCAGTTACCTAACAAAATGGCTGCCGACGGCCATATTGGATTTTATTAAATGCATTATAAATCGGTAAAAACGAAGTGAAATTTATCCGTTTTCGCCAATTTTTCTAAAATCTGAGATGTACATGCACTTTAAATAGCGTGTTGTGGAAAAATGTCTAGATTTTTCTAGTTTTTGTTTCATTTGAGAGGTAATCGAATACCCAATGGAAAGTTGGCAAAAAATTTTGGGTTTCTAAAATAATGTCGAATATTGTTGGCTTTATTTGAGAGGTACTTCGTACGGGCTTTCGTAATTGAGTTATGCGCAATTTTAAAAATGAACACTTTCAGTAAATTTGCCCAACTTGACTAGAATTTTGGGAGGCGATAGATGGTTGTAGACATATTAGAGTTCCGGGCGTATTACGGCTACGGACGTATTATGGTTACGGACGAAATAGGATTACGGGTTGTACGGGGCTAAGTCGCAGCAAACGCTCCGACTGCTCTGATGCCTTGTTTGTTGTTGTATTTAACATCTAAATTCAACATCAATTTACTCGTCGTCCACAATAACAATGTAACGAAGCATTTAAAAAATCGTTCCTGCTGCTTATTAAATTGCTCTCTTCAAATCGTAACACAATTTTTAATTAAATTCTTTATTAATAACACTAAACAAACAAGCATTTGTTTATGCTTCGTCTGTTTAATGAACCTCCAGCTGTGGGAAGAAATAGAAGTAGAAGAAAAAAAACCCATCGTGTAAACGAAATCTCAAAGCGTCACGGTGGTAATGTTGAGAAGAAAAAAGGAAAAAAAAGCAGCAGCAGCAGCGAAGAAAACATATTTTCCTGATGCACTAAAAACCTTAACAAAATATGCTTCCTGACAAGTTTATATAATATTTTATGGTTCTGTGGTTATAACACTGGATAATATATATGTTTCTAGGCAAGAGTCTACACCATTTCCGACATACGACCAAGATACGATATATATTCATATGTATTTACAAACAATCATGACATAAGAATGTTATTTTAAGGCATAAAGATACGAATATCAAAACATAACTTCTTTTCAGTTTCCAGTCTTTCGGAGTAAAAGGAAGAAGAAGGAACAAAAAATTGAGAGGAGAAGAAACATGCTGTTTGGTTTTTTATCCAACTGGATAGACAAAAAAAACTCGGCACAATATATATACACCGAGAGTGTGGTGGTTCAACAAACAATTTTGAACTGCACCAACATTTCATTTGCTTTTATAGCATCTTACACTATTCTCGTGCACCGCACATACATACATTTTGTATAATGGATTTATCCTTTTTTTCCCACTAAGAATTGTTTTTACCTGGTTCAGTCTATCTAACATTTCTATTTCGATGGTGTTTACGGTAAGATGGAAAAAATGAATTCTTTCGAATTTGAACGCGAACAAAATAAAAAAAAAACGAAGAATACGAAGCGAACAATTTTAAATGGAAATGTTTTGAGAGATGAAAGGGAGATGCTAAATGTAAGACGAAAAAAAGGAAGGTATGGAAAGCGCTGTATATTTAAAAAAAATGGAACTTCTTATTACGTGTCGTGTAGATCACTTTAGCCATACAGATTGGATGCATAAGATGAATCTTTCAAGTTTTTCTATTCTCTGAACTTTTTTTTTTGTTATCTCTTCTTCCCTTTTAAAGCTTTTGTCATTTTGAATAATGTTGAAGGTGCAGAGTCATACATTATGCGCCACATGCATGGTACGTGATTTCGCCTACAGTTTTAATATACACACGGCTGTCGGTTTATATCATCCTCATACGGTATACATCACATCTTGTTATATTACGACCGAGATAACAAATAGCTACTGAGCAATGCTTACATGAACGACAGAGATTCCTCCTTTTTTTCATCTTCAGTAATAAAAAGAATAATCCACTTTCGGTTACCATGTATTACGATGAGCATCCCTTACAGGCATGTCATGAATGCATATAGTACTTGAAACCACTACCCCGACGAAAAATATCTTCATTCTATTTCAACTTTGCCGGGGCCAGGTATACATGTTATAACGGCAAGTGCCACTTTTGATCACAATCAAATAACTGCCAAATGGATGTCTGTGATGTTATTATATTAAATTGTTGTGTTGTTGAACTGTGTAACTGTTGCCTGTTCCGTCGACCTTTTTCAGTATAAACTTTAATTTGATGTTCCTGGTCGTATTGGTTATGTGGAAGTTTTTGGTTCTTCGACATTTTTTTTTTTTTAGACATTTATGCTTGAAGTAGTTTGCTTCATCCGAATATTTATTCTAAAATGCATGTACGATTACGTATGCAATGCATTAGTTGAAAGTCGTCATGTCATGGGAGTAGATCACATGTCACGTCACGCGCAACTGTAAATCAACGTGCAAAAAGAAAAAAAAGAAAAACCCACCTCGCGTGGCGAACGAACAATGCGAGAACATATATTCCTTACTGACTGAAAGAAAATGGATAATTTATGATGTCTTCAAGGCAGCAGTTATATAAATGAACGAGGGGACATTGTATGGATGCTGTTCGCACTGGTTTGCAGAAACTTGTTCACAATGACACACTTGACAAAACAACCATACCAATAGGGTCTAACTATATCACAATTGAATGTGAAAGGGGTCATTGAAATAGTGCTCACACTAAAAAGGACCATCTCATTCCACGTACTCTATCAAAGTACGAGGGACAAAAATAGAAATTTATGAAACGCACGTTTTTGACGGACTTCCTCCCCCAAAACAGCGTGCACACTATTTGAATGATCCCAAATATAAACGAGCACGAGAATCGATGCAACGTCTACTGACATGAATTTTAAAATAGAAATTTTTTCTTAAGCGACACTTCTTTGACTAATGAAACTTTCAAACTATTTTCCCAATAAAACAGAATAATCAGACAACATCACAACAACATTCCTTTCAATTATGTCCAGAGCATCGTTCAGTATAAGTACTTTAAATAAAAGTAATGGAACTGCAAAATATTTACGTCGATACACTCAGCGTAGTGCTCTTAATATTTTAGGAATTCCAACATTAAAACTGCAAATTGAAGCACTGGCATAATTTTGGGAACGGTTTTAAAGTTCCTAGATGATAGCATTTCGACATAATTGTTTGTTAATTATTTGATTAGTTAATTCTGTTATCTACCACCCAATGCAAACAATTGACTGAAACTATACATTCGAATTGATCCGATTGATCTAACAATTAATTAGTTTACACAGCCAAATCACAAACAAATTACCTTTATATAGAGGTTGGTACAATCATACCTAGCATACTATGTATGTAAGTACTTGAATGAACTGTGAATGAACCTTTGTGAACGACGTTCTAAATGAAATGCATTTCGGAATTACACTGTTTATCAAGCAGTTGCATACGGTTTAGCTTAAAATGCAAACTTGATTATTTATTACAAATTTATTATTCATTCATAATCGTCGTAGACGTCGTATCATCAATTAAAATTTTGTTTGACTGAGTTTGCAGACCTTACAAAAAAAAGGGAATCAACATTCTGAAATCTACTACAATTGATTGAATATTGAAACGTGATGTTGAACGTGACATCGAACATGAAGTGTATATTAGGAAACCTCCGTTGGCCTGTAGAGGAGCCGAAGTTGTTTTTTTTAGTAGGTCATAATTTGTTCTCTATTTTCAGGTGATATAACTTCAGTCTGGTAAATTATCCATGAAATATCGTAGCAGTGAAGTTTTATAAAAGAATAGATCACTAACATCACTGATGTTGCATCAGTCAATTTATGACGAAACGTACTAGAAATGTAATACAATTATACGAAAGTCTATTACAATTGAACCTTACTATTACTTTCCAAGTGGCATTTCTTTATGTGTAACAATGTAGATTGCTAATCCAGCGAATTGTCAATCTTATGAATCATAAGTCATGATTAAGTAAAGTATACTGTGCTAGTCATGAGAGGACGAGCTGTTGAGCATTCGTATAGGTAAGCTCGTATGATCTAAAGATATTTATCATTGTGCTAGTCATAAACATTTTCCTATTAAAGACTTTAATTTAAAGTTGATAACGACATAACAATAAATAATTCGTTTTCATACATCCTGAACGTTTTTACCGTTTCACACATGACAAACGTTCCACACACTTATTTTGATCTGACTTACCATATTAGACGACATTATCCATTCGAACCACATAACCTACAACACTAACACAAAAATCTACTACTTCGAAGCCGTTTTAAGTGGATTACATTTAAGTTATTTAAGTGACGAAAAGTAGGACTTTCCGTTGTCTTTATTGCGAATAACGTTGTATACAAATCGATGATAAATGCTTTTTTAGGCACACGATGTGTATTGTCATACTCGGCCTACGGCCTCGAATCGAGCCTCGAATGACAATTTTTCCATCTAGTGCCTAAAAAAGCATTTATCGCTCGATTGTATAAATAACTATTATCACTCTGTGGCAAACTTTCATTCGACCTAATGAGAAAAATGTTGTGTAATGTGGTCACACCCAGACTGTGGCATTTATTCCTTGGTTGCATATTCATTAGTTTTCCTATAAATCATAAAAAAATTGTAAAAGAAAAACTCAACTCACACGTCAAACACGATTGCAGCAAGACTTCAATTAAGCATAGAAATCGTACACGTTTTCATTTAATTTTGCAACTGTTGTTGGAGAAAATACTTCACGCAATTCTTGTGTTCACAAGAAGGGAAACAAAAAATGTACAATATTACAGCACAACGTGACATCCTATCACCTTCAGCAAACTATGTGTCCTCACCACGCTTCCGAAGAAAATAACTGAAGTATTCGCTGTTCAACTACTTTATTGTTGCAAACAGAATGCACTGTTGTGGTCCAGAACTCAAAAATTTAATTTTTGCTTCGTGATAAGGAATGTGCACTGTGTTGAACAGGGATTGGTCGGAAACGTAACATTCTGTTTTGTTGCAGAGATCCCATTCATAACATACGCTCGCTGAAAATTATGATTTTTGATACCACCCCTACGACCCCGCCCGTTTTTAAAAAAACTTTGAAAGAGCGCACGAAATTTTCAGCTCAAAAATGTAAAACAAATTGCAAATTTATACCGTAAGCTTCAAACAAACGGTGGACTTTGCAGGCATGGATGAAATTGAAACGTTTATGTCACTTGATATAAGCACGGGATGCAATACAAAAATGGGAGAATCCCATCCGTCCATGAAAACGAAATTAGATGCGAAAAAATGCCAGTGTTAACGGTAATTCAGCTCTTTTCGACAATAAAAATTCATTGCAAGAGGACTCTGCTTTCCAAGAAAAGTGTAAAAAATGTTAACCCCATACAAGTTCTGGGATGGGAATTTTTTCGTTGAAGGCTCTTATTCAACTCTTATTTTATATTATTATTTGCAGTGTCTATGAATGCTTAAAATATCTCGCCAGCCGCAAATAGAACATATTCGTTCACATAGGAACCAAAATAAAACCAAGGCACGCTGCCCTATTGTAACTATAGTTACATCGACCCATATCCAATTTGATTTGGATTATAATAGTGAAATGTTCAATTTCTAATAATATCGCAGATCGTACAACTTGTCTAATAATATCACGGATAATACTCCTACAGATTGCTCTTATACATTCTACAATAAACTTTCCCCCAGCATTTACAACTAAAATCATCGAAAAGTATTTCGTTTAATAAAATTCCAAGTGTACTCTCGTAGCCATGGTCCATGTCCGTTTCATCTTCAACAAATATTTATTTATGAAAATACAACATGTTAACAGACCCTTATGCCAAATTGAAAAACAAAAAACGATTCAAAACAGAAACATTTTTGCATTTTCGATTAACTAAGTTACGAAGAAAAGAAGAAGAAAAAATGAGTAACTTCCTTTGGTACAGGGCAGGGTGAAGAACATATTAAAGCCAGCGCCTTTTGTACGTATAATTCGAAGTTTATTCATATGGAAAATATTAAGAAAAAAAAAGAATTTTTCTTGCGTTTTTCGTTATTAAAAACTTAATTATACAAAACATCCCCCGAGAATATCTCAAATAAATAAAATGCGAAGAATATTTCCGAAATTATTAAATTTAATGTCATTTGTTTTTCATGGTATTTCATCTTTGTACACACCCATATTTTTTCGTTGTGTACACCCAAAGCATAAAATTGAGAGTGGCAAAGTCTGTTTAGTAATTTATTATTAAACATTGGTCCCGTAGAAGAAGAAAAAAACCCCTGAGTATATGGCAGAGCTCTCCGAGAAATTCTTCTCAAATATTCATTGAATTTGCTTAATTTTCGTGACAACTCCTGCAAGCAGTCTCGATAAATTCGGTTTGAAAATTCATCAATGTTTAAAATGGAGAGCGCGACAAAACAAAGAAATTTGACTCACTCCATTTTCGGTGTGGAAGAAAAAAAAAATTACTTTAAATTGGCAAACAGGGAAATGATAAAGATATTGATTCAGAGGGATAGGAAAATACACTCATTTTGTCGGCGACTTTGTATTCCCGCTGAAAAGATTGATAATATTTTGATGACGTCTGTGTAAAATGTTACCGAATTTTCTTTCTTTTCTCGGTTTTTACCGTTTCTTTTCATGTATTTTGATGTAAAGGCCGTACTTCAATTGAGTCCCACACCATCCACTAATTCCTCTTGACTTCTTTTCCTGAAAATACCAATTTTTATTCAACATTTCCAAACATCAAACAAATTAAAATTTAATTTATTTTTACAATTACTGTCGATTTATATTTTAATTTATCAATCAATTAAGTATACCCCGTCCCCCCTGCTTAAAAGTTTTCTATTTTTCTTCCGTTCTATATTTATTTGTTAATTTTTTTTCTCGTCTTCACAATTTCAATTGAAAGCGACTGTGGTGTTTCACAGTTTAAAAATTTTTGTGTTTTATTTTATTTGCACAATGAATTCGAAATGGAAAACACCACAAAAAAAATGTTAGATTTCTGGTAAGAGAGATTAAGGGTCGAGATTTTTTTTATATTTTTTTTTTCTTCAAATTGAATTGAATCTCTAATATATATAAAAAGTGAAGATACCATTTGAGTTATGTACAAAGGAGCGGAGGGTGGAATAAATTGATTTTAACTTTCTTCTGGCGAGTGTAAAGGCAATTGAGTGTAGCCTAAATGATAACATTCAAGTGATAGTAATGAATATTTGAATTTTCAATTTTGTTATTTCAACAAATATTATGGGGAACACTTGTTGCGTGATTTGCAATGGAGATTGTGAACAATTCAATAATATGTGATACGTAATCTGTCCGTAGGACAGGTGAGTCAACAAATGAATTTTCAGCTGAATTTTACGACGTAACGTATTCGATTACGCTGATGGTCCAACAACATTAAAGAGTCATATTGCCAAATCTTCATTTACCTTTTTAGATGAAATACACTAGAACATCTCTTTTTCGCATACCTGACCTCTTTTAGTCTCTTTTTCGTCGATTACGTTGATTTGACCAAATTCTAAAGCGAAAAAAAAAATAGCTACGCGGTTCGAATTTACACTTCTACCATTTATAATGTACTTTTTTCAATTCTTGTACTTTTCAACGTTCAAAATCTTCTCCTGTGTGAGTCTGAAAACCTTTTCTGAATTTGACAATGTTCAACTATGCATTGATAACCTTCACCGCAAATACATTGTCATAGACGAAGCTAAATGTTTTGATCAAGCATGTAAGTTTAAACAATTCATCGACGATGAAACAGACATGGCAGAGTTTAAAGAAAAACTTACTCAAGAAATTTTTTTCGGAGATTCTCGATCTGCCGAAAAATATTCAGTACTTTTGATTACTTCTAAGTATTTTTTGCTATTCCAGCACATAATGCTAACATAGAACGTATTTTTAATTTGATTGGTGTTCAATGGAACCTTCTGCTTCCCGAGACCATTAAACAAATAATTACCAAAATGTATTGTCGAAAGTTAAATATAACGTTAAATACTTATATGAGCGAAACAGTGATGAAGAAGAATTAGTGAGAAGTATTCGAGAGATTGCGATTTTCACTTTAAAAGTTGACGTAAAACTTGGAAATTATAAACTTAGAAGTCTCTTTTTTCCTCTTTTTTTGCTTCCAAAAAAAGTCTCTTTTGTTCTCTTTTTCAGTGTCGAAAAACTCTCCTTGTGAACTTTTGGATCTGGTAACAGTCCATCAAAGTCATTTAAAAATAAAATTTTGACTATTCATCTGTTATCCACAACAACGACAACAATAAGCGGTTTGCACTAATATGCTTTTATATAAAAAGACATATGGTAAAACTAATGAAGTAAAAGACTTTGAATTGGACATTTAGTGATACCTTAATCAAATGAAGTAGTAGATTAATGACTATTCTTGTGATAATGTATATGCAGAAAACAACGATTTAAAGGCCTGAATCTTATTTCTGTGATTACTAGAGTATAATTAGAAATATTTATCACTACAGGCGACTGATTCTTGTAAGCGACAGTGCTCAAAATTGTGCAAATAGGCTTCGACTAGAAGAGCATCTATTTAAAGAATTTTAAAGCGTAAATTAATGAGTTGGTAGTGCAATTGTTGAAATGTTTGATCACAGATCTCGAATCTTACATAAAAAACAACCCACGATCAGTTTCTTGCGTTCGGCAATCATGAAGCTTTCAACGATAGAAGTAATAGATTTACAAAATGATGTTTTAATACGATGGACGATTTTAAAAGGATAAAAGAATAGTTACAGTCCCTAAACCTGTAGAAATGTTTGATTTGAGTAAATTTAGCTTATACTTCTGTCACATCTTTGGCAGCTTTTAGTACGTACTAAAACGATAAAAGCTGTCAAAAGATGTGACAGAAGGATAAGCTAAATTTACTCAAATCAAACATTTCTACTGGTTTAGGGACTGTAATTGTAACATCCGTCTTTATTCTTGTAAAACAAACGATATAGAAAATAAGTTGTTAATTACGGTAGTTACTTATAGAAACAGATAACTCAGCTGGTTCGTTTCGCCAATCTTTTCCATTTGTAAAAGCTTAAAGCCTTCAAACTGAAACATTAAAAATAATTGACAAACGTCCCAGCGAGCCTTCTTCTTGCACCAATGGTTACCTAAATTGGAGCAACATGCAACCAAAAATGAAAATGAATTTTTGGGACTTAATCGAAACATGCAACGTTCGATTTTTCTTTAAAATCACATTCAGATGCAGTCATGATTTAATTCACCGAAATCCGATCGCGTGCAAAATACTCAACACCTCTACACTACTTGCTTCAATTAATAAGCCAAAGAAATACGGAAGAAATCGTGAAATCGGCTATAAAATCAAAATTACATGAACGAAAATGGAATTGGGAAAATGTGGTCAATGGAACTCTTTAAAAAATTGCTTTAGGAGAAAGGAAAAAAAACGAGAACGTTACTCTCGCTCCATAAGAATTTTTCATATCAAACAACAAAGGCTGGGAAACATGTCGCATCGTTTGTAACGATTATTTTGTGTCCAGTCCGTGCAGGATGTGTATAAAGGGATGTTTGCTGTGTGTATAATATAAAGTTATTTCAGTGTGGTCGTTTATTTGTTAGAAATGTACGTAATATTGAGAAGAAAATTTTTGTTTCTTTTATCAATGAATCAAAAGAAAAGAAAATATTTTTTAATAAATGTGTTTCTGTGGAGCGCTTTTCGTCATCTCCAAAAAAGGTTTTTTTATTTTATTTATTTCAAATATGTGGGGTTTAGGTTTATTCAAAAGTCCGGATAATCTTTTGTCCAATAATTTTTTTTTTCCTTTGCGTATCTCTTTTTGTCGTGTTCTCCTTCAAAGTACATTTAAGGTCAAAATATGATTGAATGTGGGCTTAAGAAAAAAAGAAACATCCATGAGAAAATCGGTATCTGGTTAACCGAAAGAGCATCTTAAAACGTCCGAACAAAATTTAAATTAAAATTTAATCCCAGTTGCTCGGTTGCCTTACCTTAAATTTGAGTAGAAATTGTGATACACTCGTACACTATACCGAAGATAAGTTCAACAAAATCAACTCGAAACCATCAATTTGAAATGAGGAAACCATTCTAGGTCAAATATATCAATATAACGGTAACTGTAACTTTCAAACAACCGACAGATGTAAAAGTTTCTTCGAATATAAACTTATGCATTACAATCACAATGCAAAACGCTTTTTGTTCCGTCCTTCAATGGTATTAGTGAGTAACAATCGAAAGATGCTTGGCTTGTTTATTGGTTTGTTAGACTTCACAAAAGTTAGAAATCCATACGTATGTGGTTTGAGTCTGAGTTTGACAAAATGTACTTGACTTCGTTTGTTCCACAGCGTTTTAATGGTGTCACATTTTGTGTGGAATGACTCGAGCACTTCGATCGAATAAAGGCAGTGAACAAGGCGATGAAAAACTTCGTTGTTCCTTCGCCCTATTGTGTATATAGGTTGAAATTGTGTTTGCAATAGACGGAGAAACTATTCAATTAATGCTTTTTGTTGGATGTTGTTTTTAATGTACCTTATACTAAATATTATGAATATGGAAATTCTTGTTGGAAATTGCATTTTCAATATTGTTCTCATTATGGCATTCCGGTTTTTCCCGTACACAAATTATATTAACTCTTCTGCATCGAGAACTCATTCTGTTTTTGCTGTACGAAAATAAACACTCAGCACACCTACACACAGAGAAATAAAACTTTTTCAAATATTAAAATTTTGTTCCATTAATGTTTTACGAACATTCTAATTAAATTTGTGTTGTGTTTTTGCATGAACTGAGCAAGAATGTTTTTAGCAACACGGGCAATGGTAATTTTAATGGCAATTCAGTTAATTTTGTTTCGCCAACATTATTTATTGTGCATAATAGTTGAAGTACGTTGAAGTAGTACCTCATACTCGTACAAGTCTTTTGGTATTTTGGAATATGGGTTTGGATATTTGCTACTACAGAAGTATTACAAGTAGGGGTAAAACTTCAAAAATTCAATTCTAACAATTTAAAAGGGAAAAGGCGAAAACATTTTACGATTTCTCGGATATTTTTTATCTACAGCACTAAAATTTCAGCATGAATTTGCTCCAGCTGTTTTTTTAGCTGATCGTCTGTTTATTCGGTTTTACCACTACCACATTCGTGCGTGTAGCAGCTTCAAACATATAAACCGTTTTGATCGACCAGCTGTAGCAAATGCATGCTGAAACACACTGCCATTGACTGCAATTTATTCGGTTTCCTAATTTTATATATAAACGGAAACCAATATGACGATGACATCACTTAACTTTGGTTTAAAACATCGAAAATCGAATTATTAGAAGATGTACGAGCCACTGCAAAGTAAGGGCCGAAGAGAACGGCAGACGTGTTGTCTACACTCTGCAGACAGAGTTACGTATATCAGGAAATATTTTTGTGGGGAAATGCATTTACACTTTGTTATAACGGCAACAGCTACATCGAACTTTACATGGGCTATTCATAATAACATCCTATTCTAGGGGACGAAGAGGTCAGCCAAGTATTATATGCCAAGTTATACATTTTTTTGAAGATATGGCATGGGACGAAAAGTATGTAGTACATAGAGAAGGTAATGCGACTCAGCAAAAAATACGCAGCTCGTCTTTAGGGTGAATTTACCAACACAATGTTGTACACATGAATCTGTATTGAAAGTTGCAACCTGCAACACATCGTAAATTTTAATACTAAACAACCCAGGTGTAACTATTAGTATCTCAAAAAAATGACATGGATGCAACATAACACCTTGAACTTAAGCCCCTTATGTTTTGTGACATGACATGGAGGCTTTCAAAAAAAGGTTAAATCATCTGTTGACGACAGCAACGACAAAAATGTACGATGCTTTCATGACAACTTATGTAGTAGGGTGTAGCGTTTTGACGAAAGTATTTTGTTTTTTAAGGCCTGCAGGTAGGTTCGATGCTGAATAGTCCCCTGATCACGAAAATAACAAACAAAAATATTTGAAGTTCGAAGCTCCCATGCGCACCTCTGAAAACCGACTTTTTGGTCCCAAAGCTATAGAAAGATCAGTTCTGGCGACTGTGTGGAAATTTTTTTTAAGTGTAAATAATAATTACTCGTAGAGACCGTGGGCATACTTTAAAATTAAAAAAAATTGACTCACCGATGAAAAATTACAAGAAGTGCTCCCGACCATGACTTTTTGAGAATTTTTCTGGATTTAAAGCTTTGTGAAATCTGTGACTGGAAAGCAATATAGTGGTGTCGTAGCTCAATTTAAAGGGAATTTCAAACGAATGTAGACTCGACGTAAAGTCTCACCGGGTTACAGATTCCTTTACCTTCTAGTGCGTAAAAAATGGTACGATAAAAACCATATTTTTTTATTTTTCACAGAATTTATGCAAAAACAGTTCCATGTTCTCAGTATTGCTGGTGTTAATAATGCAGCTATCCTGGGATTCTGCATCGAACCTACCCGCAGGCCTTAAAAAACAAAATACTTTCGTCAAAAGCTACACCTTATTATGTAGTAAGATGAATGCTAAGACAAACGAAGTGAAAGATTTTGTATCACACAGTTACCAATACTTTGAATTACAGAAGTAACAGATTTAGGGATTGTACGTGATACTCAAGCCGTTTCTGAAAGGTTTAAATATAAAAAAAATTGGCCTAGATTTTGAGATGGTGGTATTGTAACATTGTACTTTTCAATGTTCAAGCACTACTTTCGACGTAAAATGCACTACATAACTCGGGATAAAAGTTGAAACGTCTACTTTTCGTGTGATTGTTGATCCGAGGCGAAGCCGAGTTTCACAAGAAAACTCTACTTTTCTGCTTTTTATCCTTAGTCATGTAATAGTTATTGAATTGTTGTTCGTTGTGTTGCTTTGCTGGTCAGCGGAAAATTTATTGAAAATTGTTGTTTTGCTTGCTTTGACCAAGGCAATCAATAAAAAATACCGTTCACGCAAGGCGACTTGTTTTTTAAATTGGTCAAAGCAAGCAAAACAACAATTTTCAATAAATAATAGTTATTTACATGCCAAGGGATAAAAAGTTGAAAAGTAGAGTTTTCGTGTGAATTTCGTTAATCTAAGGCGAAGCCGAGGCCAATAACGAAAACGAGATTGGAGAACGAGCAACGGATTTTACATGGTTTTGAAACCGAAATCAAATTTCTTGTTTTCCCTAGGTGTGTAATAAGCCACTTTCGACCCTAGGGGAAACAAAAGGATGTAAAATACTATTGCATTCAATTGTACTTAAAATTGAATTACAAAACTAGGAACATGTGAGTCCCACTTTCCAACAAGTCATATTTGTGTTGTATAATCTTATCGTGTTTCAAAATTGATTGATGGACACGAGACTTACAACCAGAAACAAGTAAAAATCGATAGACGACAACCGGAAATTGTACCTTTTATAAATGTAGCGTAGAATGTTTTTCTGTACCCAAACCAATGCAAATTGAACATTTTCCAAACTAAAAATCAAAGTAAATAAACCCAAAGTAAATGTACCGTTTTATAGAAAGAAAAACAACGAAAAAATGTGAAAAGTTTTTGCCAATTTAAATCAGCCGATTGAAGTGGTTAGAATAACACAAAATTTTAAATATCGTTACGAATTTTCAGTAAGTGAAAATGCTCTCAAAACGATCAAACACAAACAATGTGTGAAGAATTATATAAACAATTTTATTGGATGAAGTCTTGTTATTACCAGGAATTGCTTCGCAACACAAACAAAAAACTACAATAAAATTACTTCCATCTTTTCAAACTATTTTCTTTCGCTTTTCAGTTTCTTCTCGCAAGAGCAGATCTTGTTTTTTTGTGTTGTTTCAGAAAATGCTCTTGGTAAAAGTTGTTATTTTTGTGTTGAACGCGATGGTTTTTTGTGAAGAAAAATTAATTTTCTATTAGCAGAGACTGTGGGAAAAACACCGTTGTACAATGTAACTTGTGGAATTTTTCAGTGCACACGGTAAAAGTTCAAACAATTCAATAACGTAATGGTTAACTCGTTTGCTTTCCACTTCAAGATTGAGTAGCCAGTGCGAAGGTTCGAAACTCAACCGCAACAGAAAAAAAACCGATTGTGAGACGTTAGACAAGCGCAGGTGATTCAATCGGCTCAAAAAATCTGGTGTAGTTGTTTAGAGCTGTCAATGACAACGGCTTACCGGTCAAGACATTGTTGGGAGCCGCCGGTATTGTATTCCTACTAATTTCGTTCCTGGTGCACTAGATGTCACTAGGATAGTCACTGAGCGCACTGTAGAAAATATTCGGTATGAAAGGATCTCGAAAAATAAGCGAAATTAGCAAATTATAGTAAACTTTGGCAAATTTTAACAAAATTTGAAAAACTGGAAATTTTAAGCAAAAGATGAAAAATCCATCTCCTGAAAATAGGAACTGGGTGAAATACACATGAGAGAAGAAATTATAGAATGGTGACGAAGAGAAAATTGTGTCAGTTGTATCGAAGTGGACTGGAGGGTAACGTTAAATAAAAATTTTAATTTAGGCGGTTCTTCTTTTTGCAACATTTGACTTTGTGTGTCATTTATTGTTTCGATTTAAAAAATGACTTTTAAATGACTCTACTTGACGCCAAGACCAGTTTAAATTATGTGGTCGTCCTCTCAGGTAACACTGTATACAAATTCCTACTCAATAGAGACATAACCAAAATATTATTGCTGACATAATGTTCGGAAAAACGTTGGGGCTTAGGTTATGGCTCTGTGGATGCTCTTGTTTGTTTTCGGTATGTCAAAAATTCTCAGACCGAAAACACAAGAGCAATTATGCTCGTGTGTTCTCGACTTTAGTGTACGATGGAACACATCTAAATAGGTTGCTAACAATGACTTCATGAGGAACACATACGGGATCGATAAAACTTTCTGAATTGAAAATCTGTCCGTTTTGTAATTCCAGCTATTGCATAATAATTTCAATATTTTTTCCTGCTCAAAAATAACGATTTTTTTCCATATACAAAACGTTTTGTTCATAAAATATCTCGTATATTTACCATGAAGCTTTATTGGGTTCTGTGAGTTTTCAAATATTTATTTTTGATCACAATTTCACCATCATCTGTCAACTAAATTATTAACCTTTTTTTTGAAAAAAAAAAATCTTATTGACGTAGTAAATATGCGTCCCACCCATAACCAAATCGCCTGGCACATACACATAGCTTATATCCTTCTTTACCCTTCTCATTTCGGGGCAAAATATTTATATATAAAGAACACCGTTATGGAGTTTTCATCATACGATAACCCTAGTTTAAGCGGTATAGCACGCAAAACGTGGAGACATATAAACTACAAATGTTAAAATCCGATGTTACTGGGAAACAACCATTCTCACTACATAGATTTGAAATAAAACATATTTTTCCACCGTAACGGAACCGTACATTTTTCCAACTTATGTACATGGCATTGAATATACTGAAAATACGAGACGAGATATATGATTTTATTGATCGCCTCTCTTTTTTGGCTGTTATTTTTGTGCACGACTGTGTCTATAGGTATGTATTTACGAGATTTAGCATAAAGTTCAGCACATAAAGTATTCACGCTCCTTGTGAATACTTATATACATCTAAGCCAACAATTATTTCGATAAACACTGACCTATTTTGTGATGGAAAATACTTCGTCCGAACATCCTATAACCGGAACCAGCTACAGAGTTTCAAGAAAGGTGTTTCACGAATCACGTTGTATGTTGTAATATTCGAGAAAGTGAAATGTTTAACATGCTTTGTCAGGCTTTAATCTTATTTAATGAGAATGGGATTACGTCCCCGTCTATTTACGGAGAACATTCAGAAATATCTTTATGGTAGACATTCTATGACTTTAAATTGAGGATGTTTGATGAATTTTTGCCCAAAGATAAAGGGAGATTAGAGTTCCTTAATTGATATTTCCAATGGAAAATTGTACTGTTGCCGTATAATTGAAGTTAAATAGTAATTTCGTTAAATCAGTTTGATTTCGGGGTGAATTAAATTAGATTACAGTGATGGTCATATAAAAGTTGAAGAAGACTTTGAGGCGTGACAAGTGGATATTGTAGATGAAGACGCTTCCTTTTGCAGTATACTAGGAGCATAAGAGATTCTTCTGTTGATTTATCTATGTGCCACTGTTCTGGGTCCAAAAATATTGTTTATCTTTGATTCGCCAGACATCTAACATGTCCTAGTGTCAGCATGTGCAGGTCTAGTACTTCATTTGTTTTTACACCACCACTTGTACAAACGGCACCCTTTTTGGACATTATCTTACTTCTATAATTGTAGTGCAGAGTCTACTACTTCATTTGTTTTAACAATTATTTTGCTATAATGAGCGAACACTGTCTAGAACCCAATGTTTATTTGGTGTCGGGGAATCTTTGGTTCTCTGTCGAGTTAAAAATCATGAGCAGATCAACGTTTGTAAAAAAATTGTCTCTGAATAGGAGGACTTAAGATAGTATTTTCAATGATTTGAGTAGACTGATTTAAAAACACAAAACTTTTATTTGTATTGCTACGCCAGACTCTCTGGAAACAATGAATTAATTTTTCTCAACATTTATTGGCCCGTGATTGACGATGTTTAAAGAAACTCCAAAAAATGTTGAAAAAAAAAAATCCCCGGAGAACCACACCTATGTAAATAAGCTTTCTACAAGCCGTCAATAAAAGGCATTTATTGCTGTAGAAAATGGATTCAAAGTTTCATAAAATTCACCAAAAAGTTTCACGAATGCCAACAATGCCTTTAAATGATTTCGTAATATATGCTCGGTCTTGTTAACATAATGGGTGGTACTCTAAATGGGTTTGGCTATTAATTCAAGAAAAGAATTTTTTCCCCTTCAAACCTTTTCAATTTCTATCATGTCACTCATGCATACGAAAGTATATTTTATTTCGCAGTTTTTTCGGTTGTTGTATTTATTTAACCCTCGACTTAACCGATGTCTTTATTGAATTTTCTTGTATCCGAGCTGAGTGAGAGAAGAAGAAAAAACGGAATTCATAGAACAAAAACAAAACTTTTTTTTCCGCCAAAGAAAATGATTTGAATTAAACTAGTATTAAGGGATAATTAAGTGGATATCCTTGACACTTATTGGATTAAATTCCAAAATTCGAAAAATCCCTGACTATAGAGAGAATGTAAACTTTTTTCCTCGGTGTAACCTTCGTTAACATCATTTAGCACTTTGAAGCCATTAATCCTTTTTGTTTAATTATAATATTTTAAATCATCCACCTACCTACCAACAATATTATATACGGTATAGATACACACACATGTATTAAATCCTTTGTACCTCCTAACGTTGGTTGGTTGAACCGAAAAGTAATATATTTGCAACAGTTTATAATATACACATCTGTAATTTTGTGTTAGTTGTTCGGTTATAGTTAAGTCGAAATATTCACAAAATGTTGTTTACGTTGAGAAAATTCCCATGTGATTATCACAGCTTGTAAGGTATCTTCTCCTCGCTACTTTCCATAATATATTTGGGTTATGCCTGTCGGGTGTGTATGAACGAACACAAAATGTTGTAACAACAGGAGCGACGATTATTTTCATGGTTCGGTTAATTTTATGGTTATGTTGCAATATTGAGGATTATAGTTAAAGGATTATATTTGGAAAACATTGCAATTGTAATAACATGGAGCTCATGAGCTTTGACCTGTGCTCGTATGAATGGCATTTGTATGTAATAATATTATTACAACAATCATCGTGTATGAAACATTGACGGGTTGTGAACAAACAACTTTGAATTTTAGTTTATATATCCTTAAAAGAACAATTGCCTTTTGTTTCAACTTGCTTTAGATATATTCTGTGATTATTATAGAGTCTCTACCGGTTGATCAAATAACACAGGCTAATTGGGTTTAAGGATCAACGTTGTAAAGGTTTCCGATAAAACATTTTCCTGTTGTTTTATGCACATGTTAAATATAAAGTAGTATATCGTGCCAGCGTGTTAGACTAGCAGGAGTGACGCAAGTCCAACTACAAAAAACTGTAATAAACAGCGGAACCATGCATTCAGAGCCACCGTTCGAGTTCAACGAGTTACACAACAAGTCCGAATGTCAAAATCCTTCAAATTCAGGAAATTTACATAAAAGTTAGTGTATTTATGGGTAACTCCATGGTTAGTTGCGTTACAAATTTCGTTATCTGTGAGTCATAATGTTAATTGTGTTGGCTATGTTTTGCGGTAACAGATCTCAGATCTGAGATCTGTCTATAAATTTTCAAATACTCAGGAGACATAGTGCTTTCATACCAAGAAGAATTGGAATTTTTAGCCTGCCAAGTGTGACTTGTGTGATCGCAGAAGTCAGCGGTTAGTTGCGTTACACGTTTGTGACTTTTCAAAATATTTTCACCAAATAAAAACTGAGTAAGGTAAACTTTTTTTCTCTGGGGGATATATGTCTATAAAAGTGATATTTTTCGGAGGTCATTAACAGTTAGGATTTTTTTCGCAATGGTAGTGGTTGTTACCCAACAGACAATGTTTCTTTGGCTCAAAACCGTTTAAAAAAATGGTTACAAAATCTCGACGAGTTAAAATTCGAGGATGACAATTATCACCACTGGGAAGCTGGTTTCATCTACTACATTCATCCAACTAACCTGATTGACCTAAAGTTATTTTTCTCATGAAGTCATATGCTGTAGCTTTCGAATGACACTGATCTTCAGTTTTTATTTGAAAAAATGTAATTTCGGCAACATTTGGGTCGAAGTGATTTTACCTTACTTCAAAGCAGAATGAACCAAAAATCTTTTAAAAATTTAATTTCGTGTCATTTGGAGCAATTGTGGGATTGTGGAAGAAGAAGAGAAGAAGTGGAATTATATAGTTCAGATCTACAGGAAAACAAATGTACAAAAATCATTTGAGATTTATTGAGAATATCTCGGAAAGCCGAATACGAACAAACACTTTTTGGTCATATCTCCCCAAGACCTCATTTTACAATGACCTCATATTGGTGTCAAGCTACGTGTCTTGTCAATTTCAGCAAAAAAAAAGTTTAGTGAAATCGGTTCAGGTTTCGTGAAATAAACTATAATTATCAAAAATTTGCATAAAACAACCATACATTTTTATGGTGGTATCTCCCCGAGAGTTACGCAGGTCATGTTAAACAGAACTTTTTTTAAGTTGAAATAAATGACATGAAATGAGATTTTCGGCCACCGACCTAATATGGGGATTAAACGACGCGTCTGGTCAAGAACTTTCAAGGGAAAAAAAGTTTGCCGAAATCGCTTTTCATTCGGTGAAAATATTTCGAACAGTCACAAATTAGCTGGAATTACCCTTAAATATACTTTGAACGAAATGAAAAATCCTTCGTTACTTTGTTGGTGACTTCCGGTTAGAAAAGACTTCTGAACCCTTCTTTAGATTTTTCATGGGCGTGGTGTGATTAGTCTTTTTTTCTGCAATCAAAATGCCATGACAAATTGACGTTGACATTTTGTCTGATTACAGTTTCGGTGGAGAATTTTTTTTTAAATTGCGAATTTATGTTTTGTGGAGAAAAATGGTTAATCTCAGTACACATACATGAAAAGCGTTGTTGGTTGTAGCGACATGCACCCAAGTAAACAAACCACCAAATTCCACAAAGCTAATCTACCAACAAAATGAAAAACGTTGTGTTTACCTCGGGGAGAAAGAGGAAATTCTAACTCGAGCGATTCTAACTTCACTCTTGTTGGAATTTCGTATTTTCTACACAAATCACTATTCTTCAAACTTGGGAAGTACGACTGTTTTCTGTTTCTTTCTGGCATTATTTTTCTCCATTCTAGAATTTTACCAAAAAAAATTGAATAGCTCAATTTCTGCCACCAGTGACGCAAATTGTTTTTTGGTAAAAATTTCTTTATAAGGTAAATGATGCAGAGTTGACTCAACTCAACTCAACTCAACTCAACTTTGAACTCAAATTTTTCGGTGATTTCGGCAAGAAGTAAAGAATTCTACTTTCATTTTAAAGATTTGTCATTTGTTTTCTTAATAAACGTAAATTTAATTAATAATTTGTAGTCTAACTAATTAAAATTAATAAACTAATAAAAATGCAGATATGTCCTAGGGGTATCGTGAGTGGTCCTATGGTTAAAATTGTGAGTTGTCCTATGCTGGTTTTAAAAAGAATATTTGTTTTTAAAACAGATTTCAATGAAAATTATCTTATTATGATTTTTTCCAACAATAAGTAGCAAAATTAACGTAAATTCTATTGAAAAACTACGAAATAACAACAAATTTCGAAAATTGTTGGTTCTACACACCAAGATGTAAAATGACAATAATAATTATTTCATTTCATTGTTGTGTCTTTTTCTGTAGAATTATGGATTTATTGGAGAATAGGGTAACGTCACCGGTTGCGAGCCCTGCGCCGGTTACGAGCCTCCTCTTACCATAAGAAACAATGTTTCAGTTACGAGCCCCTCTCAGTTCTTACCATAAGAAACAATGTATCAGTTACGAGTTATGAGTTACGAGTTGATAGATTTGGTAGGCTCGTAACAGGTCTTAAGGGGGCTCGTAACCGGTGTCGTTACCCTATCTGCTTCTGTGCTTCATTTCTTTTACATAAGACGCCAATAACATTGAAAATATTCTACATTTACGTGAGTTTCAAAATAGGTCCACTCACGATTTTCAATAAGACAACTCTACGTTTGCATTGAAACAGTAATTTTTCTTGTTTTTTATTTAATTTGATTACTTTTTATACATTAAAACGCAAAAATAAACTTGAAACAACAAATTAAACTCATTTCCAGAATGGGTGACCCTGTTTTGGAATAAATATCGTGCAATGCCCAGGTCCTCTGTCCATGTATGCCATAAACCAGACAAAATTAAATTTCGTTTCGCCTCCATTGCGTTTGATGTAAGTGACCAATTTTTCCAGAATTGCAGATTATTTCCAGATTCTGGACAGTATCGACTGATATTTTAGACCATTTTTGACATGGGTGACCAAATTTAGAAACAAATATCGTGCAATGCCGAGGTCCTCTGTCTATGAGGACCATAAACCAGGCAAAATTCATTTTCCCTTCGCTTCCATTGCATTTGATGTACGGTATCACTGTCTTCAAGATTCGCAGAATTCTGCAGAGTCTTCGAAACATGTTTCGGATCGGAGTGTTTCGATTTGTATGACTTGGTACAATTTTATTTGGTTATTTTTGGAACCTTCTACTGTATACTTTGTATTTGGTTGTTGTAGAACTCTGAGAGTATCTCACATTCACATTGTGATCAGCCACGAAACTGGAGACATAGAATTTTCACAGTTAAAAAAATCGATTCTTCATGTTTTAGCCAAAAATCCAAAGGTGTTTCTTCGTACGGTTAATAAGTTACTGTTACACAAAAAATTTAAGAGGATGCTGACCTATTTTTCTATGCAATAGTAAAGTTGTACGACTCAATTGTCTACACTAAAATCTTATCAAGCGATTTTAAATAGAAATTTTTTTTTAAAGATGTAAATAAAAAATGTAGTTTTTAAGTGGGCAAAGTTCATGTCAAAATGAAGCTTTTCGATGTACCGATTTAGAATATTTTTTAGAATTATTAGCAGCGAAATCCTGTGAAATTGTTTGACCTAATAGCAAAACCGTAATAGAATATTAAACTGGAAAAATTATTTCAAATAAATAAAATTTTATAGTAGAAAATAATCATCTTGCCTTTGCATGTCAAAACGGTCAATTCAACATTCATTTTTGGGTAGGTCAACTCTCCATCATTTACCTTAAAATATTTTCTTGATAAAATGTTTGCGATCAGGATCAGTATGCATCATATAAAATGGTATCCACAAGACTTGCGTTACATATCCCTTATTAAGGGTTTTCACTCGGCAACAATTTCCATTCATTCCCTTTGCGTGAAATATATTCAGTCAGTGTCATCATTATGCAAAAATTCTCCAAAATTCTAAAATTTTCGTTGCGATTTTGATGCGCAAAGGTTGCCAGGTTCATTTATTATTTCACGTTGGAGTCGAAATCGAGATTAAATTACGATATAACCGTAAAACAGTGATATCACTGAGTTTACAGAAACGTTTTTCATCAACAGTACAAATACTTCAACTGGTTATCTCTATGCACATTTTCGGTTGTGGTGTGGAAAAAGTTTTTATGACGAGTTCATGGAAATGTTAGGAAATGATTGTACGACAATGTACATTGTACAAAATTCAAATAATAATCTCACATTGCATTACACATCAACTGGTATGGCATACAACGACAATTCGTAATATTTACTTTCATTGTGAATCTGACTCCATTTCAGTAATGTGCAGCTGTTGCTCTTGTTCATGTATGTTTAATTTGAGAACTCCGTGCACTAGTTACACAATTAATATTAATTACTTCAACGGCACGTTGCGATTTCGGGTAAAAATCAAGTAGAGTTTGAAAATAAAAGGATTGATCAATATTCTGCTAAATTGCAAATTGGTTTAACAAATGAAGTAAAAGATTTTTCGTCAATAGCAGATATACTTGAACCAACGTCGTTAATTGTCGATTTTCTAAAGTTTTATTAAGGAAAATTTCCCATGCAGGCATTCCATTTACTCATTTTTTCATTTTTTACTATCTTCAACATCTCAAGTGAGGAACTTTTCCAACTTTTTTTTTTTAACTATTCTCGTCCCATTTACTAGTTTTTTTTTTCAAATCAACTTTAAATAGATTGACACGACAGACAATTCAATTAAAATTTTATCTCCCAATATTGGCATAAATACTTCATCTGAATCTGACACCACTTTGGATTTTCTTGGCTGAGAATCAGTCATTTATTTATAAAAAGTTCTTCACCTTCTTAATTAGAATGTCTTCCACAGGTGCATTCGTCTTTTAACTTTATATTTTCTTGTAAGAAGTGAGAACGAGAAGAAAATACAGTTAGATCAAAGTATGTACTTCAGGGATCAATAGTTTTTGTTTATCTAGTGTAGAAAAAACGTTGTTCCTAACTTATACTAAGAATTTTTTTTAGCAAACTCGATTCCATAACTCGCTTCCGGCTCGTACTGCAAACCTCTCGTTCGCTCTCGTTTCCTTGGCATGCGTTAGGAAAAATACTATTTTTTTTGTTCCACACAACTTTCAAAGCTCTGCTTGGAGAAGGGGTTCATAAATTTGGTAAAGTGGAATGAGTGGAACGAATGCAACAAATAAAACCCATGAAAAAGAAAAAAACTTTATCTTCAGCTAAATTTATTTTTTAACAGTGTACGATGGAATGACAACATATACTCTTCGTTCTGCTTTGCACGAATCGACAAGAAATATTTTCTCGAAAAAAAATTTTTGATGAAAAAGTTTTGGAAATTTTCAACGATGCACAAAAAATGTGACATGCTATTTGACATAATCAACGATAATTTAGATATTCTGGTCAATTTTTTTCCCATAAATAATCTACTTGTTTGAAGCACATCGACTATAAATAAATTGATAAATTACCAGCCAGAATTTTTTTTTATGAAACTTCATACTAAGCATATCCCAATATAAGTTAAACTCAAGAGAAATCTTATTCCTTACTGTCGTTAATGTCACAAACAAATTGATTTATAACCGGTTTTTCCCTCCTGCCTTATAGTTATAACTTATTTTTGATATACCGGAAATTGACAGAATTTAACAGAATGGTTGTTGTATTCGAATATATACGAAAAATGGCATAAGAAGTCTTTTAAATAAACAAAATATGTATACACACGATATTGTGATATTTGTAAGCCAATATGGTTCCCTTTTTAACCTTGATCTCTTCGTCTATACGAATGTATGATGTTTATACCGTTCTTGCCGGTTACATACTATATATCTGAACCGTATACACAAACACACTTCAGACCGAAAATTTCTCCGCATGCATAAATAAATTTAAAGCTCCCTGGTGCTTTAATAAATCCACTTTTAAAAGGATTTTATAGGTTTTTCCAGCTTGGCAGAAACGACTTATGTGTGTACATATTTAAAAGACTCAAAGTAATAAATGATTGTGGCAACTGACCCTTTGCCATTGAAAGTCGCTACACTCGGTAATATATTGTATAACTGTCCTCTATATATACCTCCAAATACGATTCTCTGGATATAAATTTGTCATATCGTTTAAATGTCGCATTTTATACGATTCTGTATTCAACGAAAAGTTTCACTGGAAAATTCGGTGTAATTTTCCTTCTAACCATTGGCTTGATTGAATTACTTTTGCGTATAAACTTCATACGACACACGTAAGGGCATAATGAACATTTGCCATTGATAAGTGTAGAGAGGTGGGTCCTATTACGGCTGGAAATTTAATTCAATATGTGCTTAACAGAAAATCTGTGCGTGCACCGAAAATAATATGGAAACCATTTCTGGGAATGTCACGTTCGCTAAAAAGGCAATTTTCCGTTTATAACAAAACAAAAAAGTCTATTTCACGCACACACAAATACACACACTTATCCCATGTATGATTTTCCATTTTCCCAAGACGCACCTTTCTGCAAATATTGTACATCTCGTACTCTTTTCCGTCTATATTTATCCCAAGGAAAATAACATTTTATTTTTCACAATGAGACTTTTCGGTCGGATGGTGGATAAAAAAAGGGGTACCTCAAGCACACACTAGATGTGTGCTAGGACTTTTTCTTCCCATATACATTTTTATTCATCATATAAAGGATTACCAATTTGAAATTTCACATTCACCTCATATTTCATCATCAAACCTTTTATCGTTACAAATCCACTAAACTTTGAATAGTTGTGTGTGTGTACGAATGTGGAAAAGAAACGTTTCGGGAATGTTGGATAAAGATTGTCGGTTCATCTTTCCGCCGTTTTCTGAAAATATTCCACATGCTCTTTGGGTACCGAACCCTAGTTTTATATCACGTAGGTAACAGCAGATATGGTATACGTATAAAACGTAAAACGGGGGATTTCTTTTTTTTCCCTTGCGCGCCACATGACGGAAACCACTCGTCTTTCTAGTGTCGACTTGTTCGAACTGCCTTTGAAAATCACCTTTAGCATTCAAGTAACGTTTATTTAATACCATCTATTGAATTCAAACGTGCAAACTTTGATGTGTTTTTTTTCGCTTGCAATATTTTCCATTCTCTTTTTTAATGTGTGAAATGTGTGTGGAAAATTGATTTTCTTTCATAAGTTTACAATTTTTAAAGAATCTTTTGTTCGAGCTGATAAATACTTTATGTCTCTCCAAGTCATACATGTACGGTTCAGTCAATATATATATTGTCTATATAAATTCGATGAAATACGAAATGTTTAAGAGCATATTGTTGTCGATGGTGTTATATACATCTGGGATGGATTTATCAGACTTTTTATGTTGTGAATGCGTTTCAAACTTCATGAAGATATGTGATGCTTGGACACAAGACACACGCCGATGCAAAGAGAACGTCCATTCGGGTGATTTCTTTTGTTCGAATGATCAATACGAAATGTTTCGAATGTCACACATTTCTGAGCCAATGTACTCATCTTATGAAGTAACATCTTCTATGACACAAACTTTCTTATTGATTTTTCTCACTCTTTCTACAGTTGATTGTCAAAGAATGTTAAAAAATCCGACCTGCACTTGAACACGAATCTTACTTTTCTTAGGTCAGCTGCACCGTGATTATTATTTTAGAGGGACTCTTTTGAAAAACAGCCTACCGAAATCGGACCCATTTTCCAGTGGAATTTCTTATATGAGCCCAGAAAGGTATTCGACCCTAGAAGCCAAAACCACTTTCAAAAAAAACTCTTCGAAGCTTGTGTGGCTAGTGAGAGATGATCAAAAATCGAAAACATGCACTTTTCTAACAGAAATTTCTCGAGGTACACGAAACGTACATCGTCGTGTGGGGTGTCATTAGAAAAGTAATTTTATGTTGTTTCAGGGAAAATAGTTTTACGGAAGCTTAGACCCTATTTGCAACAAAAGGAAATGCAATTACCTTTTTAATGCCACCCCATACAAACATGTACGTTTCGTGTATCTCAAAAAATTTCTGTTAGAAAAGTGCATGTTGTCGGTTTCAGATTACCTCCCACTAGCAACACAAGCTTCGAAGAGTTTTTTTAAGTAGTTTTATCTAGGGTCGAATACCTTCGTGGACTCATATAAAAAATTCCACTGGAAAGGAATCCCTTTAAATGTCTCTCTCTTCAGAGCGAATATTTGATAAAATTTAGTTGTTTATATCGATAGCCACCTTTATCCCACTGTCCACTTTGACAAATACTTGCGTTTAATATAAAATAATCCCAGACAAATGTACACAAGCCTTTGGATGATTTACGACCACGATTATTATTTTTTGTCTATAAAATTATTTGAGTCGGGTACGGATCAGGCCTTGTCTTAGTAGTCTTCGAGTTATAAAACTTTGGTAACTTACCTCAACGATAAAGCAAATTCACCTGAAAAGCGAAAAAGAATTCGTTAGTTTTATCGTAATGGAAAGTCAATTGGTACAATTTATATTAAATCTTATGCAAACGGTATATTCAAAGAAACTGTTGCTTATTTTCTTTAAAGTATCTGCTTGGGTCAAAAATCGTTTACTTCATTTGTTTAAGAATTTATTTTACAATAAGAGTCAGAGACTAAATTTTCCGTACGACGATACATGTCGATACCGAGGTCGATACTTAACATATAAATAACTAAATGCAGAAAGGAGACGTGTCGCACTAGCGAATTATAAGAAAAATAAAGTTGTGTTTCTTTACTGCTTTCGGCTATAAGTACATCATTTGTTCTTTTCAATCAATATTCCAACCATATTCTACTTTCATCGTGAATCTTCCATTTTTCTTAAAATTCACTAATGCATTTAGCCATTTCTGAAAGTTTCGTTCGAATTTGTAACACCAAAAGGTTTTTTATAGCCATTCCCACTATAAGACCACTCACAACTCCAATGAACAATGAACACATATAACCTTTCCCCTCAGAAATTCCACCTCGTATTCTGTCATTCTCATTCTCAACAGCGCCCAACAAAATTTTAGACACAAATTCATCTCATGGGCATTAATTTTCCGATTGTCACTCTTCCAATTGATATTATCAAAGAATGCCACACACACAGATAGAACGACCGCCAAATTGTACCGAACCTGATTTATTTTTGTGTTATTTTCTCAATTTTGGCAATACAAAACTTGTGATGATCATACTTCCCTATAACATATAAAATACATTGTGTACCAGCTCTCTTGTGCACTTGACAGCAATTGTGGCATATATATGTATTTGGATTGGCATATTAAGTGTGTTGAAGATAAATTGAAAAACTATCCAATAGTTTCGGTTGAGAAGCTATTTTAAACTTGTGAAAAGGTTAAATGAAATGTCACACGTGTTTAAACTGAAACGGAAAATGGAAATTTCTGCCACAGTCTGCTGTACCTGGCAGACTTTGTGCGGAGTCAATGGTGACTCGTACGTGAATGACAATGAGTCTAACGTTTGATGGCATAGAAATATCTTCTATAATACGATTATGTTTGATGCGAAGCACACAGCGAAATTCTCAAACTACCATGACTGTTTAAAATTGGTCGTCGTCGCTCTTAATGCATAATTAAATTCAAAGAAAATGGTAAACAGGGACGGATTAATCTATGGGCTAGATCCATGGCAATCGAACATTCAACCTGTTACAGACGGCTGTCATCTGTTATCGACAACGACATCAATAATAAACGACAAGCTCTAAATGAGGTCATATAATAGCAAAAAACATGTTCGAAACAAATGAAAATCTTCGTTCAAATGAAGTAATAGATCAGATAGTAAAACTGTTAATATGCTTGCCGTCTGTGACAGGTTAAGTGCGCTGAGAAATTAGAATAGTGAGCGCTGTGAGACAGCTAGTTCCGTTCAAAATGCAAAATTTTCTCGTTCGCTCTGTTCGCGATTATTTTATTGGTTTCAATAGCTCAGTGCGCTGAAATTGATAAGCCGGTCCTGACTGTAACCGTTGGTACATATATGGAACACAAAACAGCTTCATTTTTTGTGAATATTAGTTTTTAATCCTTTCCGTATTTTAATTTAATTAACCCACACCGAAAGCCTCCAGAGACGTGTATCTGCAGTGCGTGGTATTATATTTGTACCGGCGACCGGACGTGAGTACAAATTTATGTAGCAATTCTTTTCCGTTTGACTAAAAATGTATAACAAAACCGTTGTTCCTATCATTCATTTTGCAAATTTTACAAAAGAATGTAACCAGAGCCAGTCACAGATACCCAGAGACCGAACATACGATGGAAAATGAACGGCGTGAGTAAAAGCTAAGCATATCAAATATTCAAAACTTGCTAACAATATCGTCGGTTGCATCATAATTTATTATAACCGGGTGGAGCACTGGAAGTTACCTCAAAGGTTTTATAACTGGATCCAGCTTCTATTAACCTAAAGCTTTTGTATCTGACATATCTGTTTAAAACAATGATAAAACTTTTCCGTTGAGTAGGGTTTGAATATGGAGGACTACTTTAAATAATATAAAAGACGAAAATATACAAATTTTGATATGACATCTCTCTCTGTGTGTGGTGGCTGTGCTGTACTCGCCACGGTAACGTCTATATTAGTTGCCTCTGTGAATATTTTTTGGGATTTTTACGGATTCTAACCATAAATATGCTTTATAATACAGGCTGGCAGACTCGTAAATAACGAAATTTATGATTGTTGAAGTTTTTTTTTTATTATTTTTGGGATTCGAGAGTGGTTTTCGGAATAATAATGAAAAAGTTTTGGTTCACAGGTTATTTGATTTAGACAATATTTTGTGCAGGGGAGAAGACACAACTAAACAACGTTGGTATCAGCATGATTGGAGTTTGTAAATATGTGGGAGTTCTTGTTTTATCATTTGTCATTATTTTCGTGGAAAGAAATCATTCAGAAGTTTGTTACATTGTTCGTACATTAGAATATATATACTCAAACGTATGCAAAGGATCGGGGGACTGTTTATTATGCAAATATTGGTGATAGGAGATTGGGAACAACCATTATCATTGTGTCGGTTTACCTGAACTTCACTCACAGGACACGTAATACTTCGGCTTACAAGTAAGTTGTGTACTACGTGAAATAAACCAAAAAAAATATTTCGAAGCATTATAAGAGCTTATAACATTTGGCACACATTTTTCTCCAGAGTCTTTTCAATCTATCTCTAAAAACGTTTTCCCCGATTCCAAGCAAATTGTCCTGATGCAGGACGACTGCTTTTACATCTATAGAATTTAAGGGCTCTCCTAATTATTGGCACTTTACAATGAGTGCTATCAGTGCCGTCTTCAACTCTTTTGGCGCCAAGGTCAAATTTGAAATTTGCGCGACAAGTATTCATTCTACACAGAGAAAAATCCTGGATTAGATTTAAATCTTTTTCGGATTACATATAGGACCAAATTTATTTTTGGGTTGAAATCTAATTTTTCGAAAGATTACTTGCATTTAATCTTTCGAAAATAATCTGTCGATGGATTAGATCGAAATCTTTCAAGAGATTTCAATTTTTTTTATTTTGAAATCAAAAAATTTTTTCAACATTTATTTGAATATTTTTATTCTGAAATTGTGAATTTTATTTGTTTAGTTGAAATTAAATATTTTTAGCCCCGTACGAAGTACTGGGGGCTTATAAGATTAATATGCCGTTTGTAACACGTCGAATTGGAAGCAGACAGTAAGGGCGAAGCATTTGGTTATGTTCATAGATGACGAATCCGCAATAAAAAAAATGTCCGTCCGTCCGTCCGTCCGTCTGTGACCCCTCTAGCTTGAGCAAATCACAACCTTTTTTCAAAATTCTTTTTTTCCCCGATTGGTATCGACAAAAGTAAGGTCAAGTTCGAAAATGGGCATGGTAGGGTCGGCCCTTCCAGAGCTAGGGCCCTATAGTTGTTTTTCAGTCTTTCGATTATATCTACCGATATAATACGCACACAATAGCTGCTTGTGATATATCAAATGAAAGGTATTGACGAGTAGAACAAAGTTGCTGAACATTGTTTTTGGGTAAGATGCAACGTGGGCTTGTTGGGAGGGCTCAAAGGTCGTTCCTCGGCCCTAAGTGTTTTTTGCACATAAATCGAGTAAATCTCATTAAAAATGGACACTTTCAGTAAATTTGACCATGCTGAACTTGACTTGCATTTTGGTAACAGGCGCATTAGAGGGTTGTAGACGTATTAGGGTTCCGGGCGTATTACAACTACGGACGTATTATGGTTACGGACGAAATAGGATTACGGGTCGTACGGGGCTAAGTCGCAGCAAACGCTCCGACTGTTCTGATGCCTTGCTTTTACTTACTTTGATCAGGATTTGAACTCTTTCACCTCGCTACCTCCGTATCTCCAGTCCTGTACTTTACCACTGAGCTATTGGGTTCTTAATCTTGGCAAGATTTATTTTCGAACCGTTGTTGCGGATATTTTAATCTTTCAATGATTAAAAAATAATCTTCTATACGAAACCTTTGTAACAACTGAGGTAACCATCATAGTAAACGAGTTCAAATCCTAATCGAAAGCAACATTTTTTTTTTTTTATTATTCAATAAACGTTTATTATATTTCATAAATCTGCATGAGCAACGAAAAGGAAGTTGATCCTGGCAAAATGTTTTATATTTTACTTCACTTCTCATTGCTACTATCAATTTTAGCCATTTTAATCCGAAACGAAATCTATCGAAAGATTTAATTTTTGTAATCTTTGAAAAAAGATTGAAAATAAATCTTTCGAAATATTTAAAATGTTCGTAATCTCTCCGTAGATTAAACATTTAATCCGACTTTTTTCTCTGTGTAGGCGTTAAATATTCCTACATGAACTCGATGTGACTCAAAAAAACTTTCTTTTTGTACCAGTTTGGTCAGGCGCCTCGGGCAACTGCCTAAAGTGTTCGTATCGTAAAGACGGCACTGAGTGCTACTGTCATCGTAACACTCTTTTGAAGGAGATGTTGTTGATACCCGCGTGTTGTTGTTTGTGAACGACCCCTATCCTTTGGATCTCGACAGAAGTGAAAACCAGATGATCATAAACCCAAGATAGCCAACAAAGGTGTGTATTCCCTTTCAAAATGCAGAGACTGCCTTTTAAAAAAATAATTTGCAAAAGTAGAGTCAGGAGCTGATTCATATTCAGTTTCCAGGTCTGGAAATGCCCATGTTCTTTGGTTCTAAAATTTAGAACATAGAATTACTAGACTTCAATACCTACATCACCCTACCCGACATAATTTACAAATTATGACCAGCCTGTTGCAGAGCCTTCACTGACAAAAAAGTATTTTTGGTATGGGGCGCTACAGCTGTGGCAGCTATTGTAGATTACCTGGAGACAAAACCTGCAACAATTGAGTTTTTCGAAACTTTTTTGTCAGTGTGTTTTGAGAAATTTATTTCTGAAAATTCCCAAAATTTCTGAAGAAGTTTAATTCAAAAAGTTTTCAGAATTTTTTCGTAAAAAAATCCCAGCAATAAGCCCATCCTTTGGTATATAAGTGAAGGATTAGGCTGCCTTCCTTTTTAAAGTCATTTTTATTTAGACATTGTGATCCTCTCTCAACTTTCTCACATTCTTAATACAGGGATGCCTCGTCCACCAGATAAATTATTATTCTAGTTCATCAATTACTATTTTAGTACGGGTCTCAGGTTTTAATTAAAAATTAATGCAAAGTGTTGCCCCACTTGAAATTTAATTGCTTTATTGATAGATCGTGTCGAGAGTCGCGTAAACTATATATTTTGATTGGATCTAGAGCAGCTCATCGTTACATTATTTCAATTAATAGTTAAGTTCCTCGACAAAAACAACAACAAAAAACTCATAAAATCTTATGAAACAACACACGGATTGAGTATGTCAAATATGTCGCATGTCGAACGCAACACAAAAAGTTTTACTTTCGAATACCAAAATATATACAAAAAAAAATGTTTCCATTCCACATTATATGGTAACATAAATAAATTCCAAGTTCTATATCATGTTTACCCACATCAATATTCCATGTTGTCGTACATTATGTGTTCAATCCAAATCCATAATAACTTTCAATTGGCTTTCGATATACCCTTAAGCTTTTTTTTTCGTCTATTTTAAGATACCGCCACATACATTCAATTCCATTCCACATAATATAATCCGCATATATATACGTATATGGTACCCCAAAATAAAAGAAAACAAAACGAAAAATTGGTTATACTATGCCATACTTTAAGTTTTCGAAATACATAATGTGGTGTGTTACATTGAATATATGCGAATTGCTTGAAGCTACGACCAAGGTAAGATGCTGTTTTTCTTTACGGCACGAGAAATTCACTGGATAATATATTCCCCCATAGAGACGCTAACCCGAAATTTAATAAATTATTTCGGAAGTTTGACATATGTGCCGATACAATTTCTCTTCATAATGTCGGTGGGGGCACAAAGCGTATAACAAACACATACTTTGCTTGTTTAAAGGTTTTTAAAGTAAATCCAGAACTCATCATATACTCGGTATATATGAAAATAAAAATTTATATGAACGGAGGAGTGATGACAAATCATAAGGCATACGGAACAGGTGCCTTCAGATCCGCTGATTGAGTGAATACAGGAGAATTGTAAATAGTACTTTATAAATAATCTTCTCTTCTATTGCGTACATTTCTAAATTCACTTGGGCGAATGGATCCAAACAAAAAACGGATATTTTTTAAAGAAATATTGTTTTAAGACAAAGAGAAAAAAAAATGATTTCCTTCGTTTATTCCCCTGTTGTATTATACAATATGCAAATCTACAAAATGTAAATTTTCTTTTTTCTCTTCGAACCGACTCAAAAGACGTACATAATTGAAAGTTTTCTCTTCAATGTAAATGAAGTTGCTCACGCATTTTGGATTAACAAAGATTTATTTTCGAAAAATACGATTTACATTCAAATAACAGATCTGATCGATGTAAATAGTCAAGTCTACTTATATAAACAATAATTAAAGTAATACATGTGTAGAGTGCGGCGTCGGCTTATGTCAAGGTATATTGAATTTCATTATGCGAAGTGTGTTCTATCAAGCAGACCGGTGCTACCTGCGAAAAGTCATGGAATACAGTTTGAGTATAGTTTGACTTAAGCCGACGCCGCATTAAATGTATAGGTTTTCAGATTTTAAGTGTGTCTCTTGTGCTGTGCTGTAAAACCGTATGCTAAAAGGAGTTTACATTCTAAAAGTGTTCGCTGGTGAGTCTAAGTTATTCTCATAATCGATATTTACTATCAATAACATCGTAACTCCATATTGAGACTGAGAAATTATTTCATTTTTCACTTTAAACGTACGTGACGTCACATTTTCTCAGTCCCATTCCTCATGTTTTCAGATCCTATCCCCCCGCTAGCGTGACATCATCAATATAGACATCATCGCTTTATCTGGTAAAAATTTACGAAAACAAAATCTTCAAAAATTTTCTTTTCATTTTTCAACCATATTCGGCACACTCAATGTACCAAATGAACTCCACAAAAATATGCAGTGTAATAGTCAAGCTGCGAGAACGATTCAAATCTTTCTAATTAATAAGTTACAATAAAATGTGACATTTTCCGCTTAATCATCTTCCACCAAGTTTTTCACCATCCAATGTAATGCCACGTACAATTTAATCCAACTGATATGAGGGCATTATATTGTATCATACAAAGTAATTTTTCTCTCAGTTTAGTTTCTCCATCCATGGGTTGGTTCTGTACATCGCCCAGATTATATACTGGAGTTTTCGTTTGTATTTTTGAAAGGGAAAAATTGCAGAAAATATTGTTCCATCTAGATGTATGAATGATATAATACGAATGTAGGTTACGGTCTATATGCATTTTCTTTCACTCAAGTTGTTCCACATCTATATATATATATATACATAAATGTGTGTTTTACTTCTGGATGAGACGCAATGGGAGTCTTATCGCAAAATACTAAATCATATGGTGGTTTTTATGGTGTAACAAATATAAAGTGAAGTTGAAGTTATTTTTCGTTAGATAGAGACGAAGAAAAAAAAATGGAATGGCAAGGCGGACGAACTGGGTAAGTTAATTGATGAGCAATCGTAAAAAGCTGACATATTTGATTTTTTTCCTGTTTTTTTTCTTCTCTCTGGTTCATATTTGACGATATGCTGTACATTTTGCGAGTTTATCTGTTAATATGACTGATTGATCAGGTTTTTTATATAGCGGAAAAGGGTTCCCTCCATCTGATTTTACACTGCAATGATTGAGCTGTAGTTTATTGAGAAGGTCGAATATTTTGGATGTTTTATGTACGTTGTATCTTCTTGCCTTTTGTAAATAAGTCAATCTGAATGATTGATACATGTCGATATTATTGGCAAGGACTTTATGAACATGATGTGTACATAAAATGGACATTATGGAGAACTTGATGGGTTCGGATCGGTTATGGTAGGAAAAGATTGTAGATAAAGACCAATAACTGGACACAGCACTGAGCTTTCACATTTTTATTAGAAGCCAGATTTTGCGACACATGTGAATGAATGAATGGGTGCTATGAACGCTTAATTTATTGTGTTCCCACCTTACCTACCACTAGCAATTTCTTAAAATGTAGCGCCGGTGTTTGATACTTAATAAGCTCCATTTTTGGCTTTAAAGAGTAAGTTATTTAAAAGAGAACAGTAAAACTGTTGACATTTTGCATAGGTTTTGAAGGAGTTTTATATGAAAATGGAGATTTATTGTTTATTTCAGAACTTATTTCAGAGTTATGCTGCGTTTTCATTGTAAGACGATTTGCGGGTTTCAGCCTAAGAACTAGATTTGTCTATTTGTACCCTGTACGAAAGTAGCGATTGATATTTGTGCCTCTAAATATTCGTATTCGGTTCGTACCACATTAGGCTCAGTGGAAAACTGAAGAGAAATTTGGCCTTCTTTAGACCGCAAGCGTTTTTGAATTTGAATTTATTGACCAGCAGAGAAAACTCCTAAGGCAATACAGAATATCAACAGTTACATACACTAAGCAAATACAAAAATAAAAAAAAATAAACATCAGGGTCATGTAGACAAAAAAAAAATTCGAAACAATCAAAAGAAGGCACCGTCATACTTTAAGACTCAACAAGCGTACTGTGATATAGTCAGGGAATCTATTACTTCGTTATTGTTGGATGGTCAATCTATAGCTTCATTAGTCTTAACATAAATTTTGCTATATAAAAGATGGCCAGCCAGAGCTAAGAGAATATTTTGGTCGTCATTGCCAATAATAGATGGTAAACCAACTTTGAGCCGTAAACTTCGGCGTACATCATGTACGGTACATGCAATTCAGTCTGTTTTCATAATGTAGAATTTACAACACAGTTTAAGAAAAGTAATCAGTTACTTGCCAACTTAAATTCTTGACAGAATATTGTACGGTTGTTTCCATCAAAATTCATCAACCTGACGGAAATGCCACAAATTGTCTGGTTGAAATTTTTCTTTGTGAAGAACTTACAGACTTAAGTAAACTATCAACATTCACTCAATGGATATATGTGAGACATGACGTAAACTATAACGTCATGCCCCCAAGGTAAAGCGTAAACAAAGGTGAACGTTCTACGTAGCCTTTCTGCTCTATTACTACTTATTTGAGCATAGCTAAGTACTAATATATTTAAAAATACAGTAAATACGTTCATAGTGTTTGTGTAACAAATGAATTCACATTTTATGTTAAAGAACATAATTTAATCATGCAAAAAGTAAAGAAAGAAAGGAAAATCAACATTACATACATACACCGAAATGCCGACATATAATTACATGGAATCCCCCCTTTAATTATCTTAAATTATCCAACAATCAAACAATGGACTAGTCTGGAAAAAGGTTCATACACAGTACATTTCGAATGCCATACACCGCATTACAAATATAGAAAGTATTAATTCCCAGCTTCTAGAAGTTAAATAACGTTTATTTAGTGTGAGGTTTCGTTTGGTTTTAGTTGGGTTTGGGTTCTATTCTAGAGGTTGTAATGTGTAATTAGGGTGAGATATTAAACGAGAGAATATGGTTAATATGTACAGTACAATGGGTCGTATGTGTTTAGGAACAGGTATTTTTCGCCATAACAATTAGTAGTTTCATGAATAATTCATGTATGAGACAGAGACACGTGAAATATATTAATTTGTTGTAAAACGAAAATTTTAATTTTCCATTCTCACCAAACCAACCACCTTATCAATTTGTTGACTATCACGCACCTTTAACAAACAACCAATTTTGATTTTATTGATATGTCGCAATGTCACCTTTGAACATCAATATGAGAATATTCGCCTGAAAAACACCACCCCCGAAAATGTATTCATATAAAGCTCTCGATATTTTCTGCGTATAGAAAGTACAATGAAATCGATTCCGTAAAAATCGAACACACTTTGATAACACAGCCGTTATTCAATCTCAAGCCCGAGTGTTTGAGTAAATAATAACATGATTTTCAAGTGTAAAATATTCGATCGAAATTCGAAAATATTTTATGTCGGAAAATTATGATCTCAATGGCACCTTATTATGCGCAAGCATAAAGGAAGGAAATAGAAGTAATTCACACCACTTGAACAGCAAAAGCAATATGACACAGCCAAACGTTGTAATATATTACTGTTTATTCGAAATTAATATCACACTCTCTCCGACACTCTTGTAACCCTGAGAAGAAATGAAAATTTCGTCATGAGCTTCATCAATGATTTTCATGATTTTGCTTTTAAGCATTTATGAAGTACTGTGCTTGCTCAAACATTTGCAATATTTGGAATTGGCCTCTCGTCGATGTTGAAGTGACGCAATTGGTTGTTGGGTCTCGATAAGTGACGAGTGGCAACAACGACAAAAATGAGAGATGAGTTCTGGTTAGTCCCGAACAATATCTATTAAACCGTATAGCAACCCATAAAAAGCAATAATACTTTACATTCGATGCTTCCAAAGTAATTTATTACAAGAGGTAGCAGTTTTGTGATAAAATCAAACTCACAAGTGTGGTTTTTTGAGCAACCAGCTTCGGTAACTGTCTTCGACAAGCGTAGAGTTTGTCACAACCACACTTGTCGAAGACCGATTACCGAAACAAGTTGTTCAAAAACACACGAGTGAGATTGCGAGTATCACAAAGTTGTTTCCGAATTAATGAATTACGTAGTGAATCATCCGATGCATCCCCACGAAAGTTAAATTCACGTAAAATAAATCCCGTAAAATGAACTGAAAATTAAATTCTAAATGAAATGGATCATTTTCCCAGTTCACCATCTGCCTTATAATGGTCAACTTTCGCATGGGGCACGCAATAAAAGATTTTACATGAAACACAATACGATAAGACAAGTGCATGTAACGGTCCAAACTCTCTCCTGTAAGGCAAATGACGATGTTTGATAAGACTGCATATTCTCTGTTGGTCTCTGCACTTGCCTTGTACTTTAAACGAAAGTAACAGATTTAATTGTAATTTAATACGCTTATCGTTCATGAATGACTCAAACCAACTTTCGCAAACACGGCAATGTGTGTACTATGTAATTGAATTTCTTCAAAACCACTCGATTTGCAACTGGCAAACACTTCGTTTTTCTTTTACCGATGTAATACACCAGATTTCGAACAAGGGGAAAAACACCTCCCTTTGATCTATCTATTAAATTACGTAGAACTCAATATCGAAATTTTGGAGTGTTGTCAATTTGTATAACAATGGCAGAGAAGCAACCAAGTAAAGGGAATCTACAGTGTCTACGTCTTCAAGTCAATATACCATAACTTAAGCCGCTCACGCACAAATACATTTCGTACTTCGTTTTAGTTTCAATATCATTCTTACTGAGAGCCTAATGTAATCAGATTTTAGTTGTCATTAGTTTCGATTATTTCAAACCTTTGACGATTTTATGCTAATTAGTTGGAAAATAAATACATTCAAAGTACAGTTCGCAGACTATGTTCTGAACAGAAGAAGTATTTTATCGGGTTTAATTATACGCCGGCAGTGCATTAAAAAAACATCGAACAATAAACACAAAAGCAGATCTGAAATTATTAGAACGGAACAAAAGTACAATGTTTAATGATGCCACATTCACGTGCACGTATTGAACTCAATTTAATCGAAAATCAATTTACTGAAATTCAATTAAAAAGTTGTTTGAAAATTTAGAACAATAATGTGATATATACGGAGCTGTACCACTGAAAATGTGACGCAAGTCCTTTCGGTTTCAATCGTACAGCTCCGAATATAAAATCGGAGCCATTAACATAGAGTCAATTATGTGTCATCAGCTATTTTCGAATAAAAAAAAAAATTAAAAAAATGAAAATTTACCAAACAACAAACAAAGTTAGTTGAAATGAACACGTTACACTTGGCACGAGTATATTAATTAACAAAATATTTGCTGTTCGCATGGATGAAATTTATTTTATCTACTGCAAGTTGAAAATATTCATAATTATCAGCAACAAACGTAGTTGACTTGCACACGCCATTATGTTGTGCACAATTAGTTATTTTCCTAACGCATGGTAAAATGCTTTTTTAGCGAATAAGAGGTTTCCCGCTCGAGCCGGAGGTGAGTCGCTAAAAAAGCCCTTTAGCATAAGTTATGAACAAAACGTTTTTCCTAAATGCCGTGGGAAATAAGCGATATTTCAACACTAGTTAGGAAAAATAGGTTGCGTTACAAGTGTTGTAATATGGATTTTTTCAGCAGTAGACCCATGTTTTCCATACGAGCGGAGCGAAATAGACAAAGTCACAAGAAATCAAGATTTTCATTGTAAACAATCATTATTCGAATTTGATCGATCACATTGCTTTGCATTTCCCAAATAACCCATAGAAACTGGTTTGGAAATAATGTACATTTCAATCTAGTTATCGATATGGAAATCCGTCGTATTTCAATATCAATTCTAGGTGGCACAATAGTACATTGAATGACAAGGGGCGAAAGTAAAAAAATTCAACCGTGTGCGAGAGTTGGAGCCCGCGCCGAAGGCAATGAAAAAATATGAAAAATTTAATAATTTAGCCATCACAACAATAACACACACAAAAATGAAGATATAACTAACAAATCATTCAGTAACAAAAAGTATCAACTTTGTATGCTAATTTCAATAAGAACACTGGCGCACAGTGTTTTACAATTTTGATCAAAGTATTCTGCATAATATGAGCGGATTTTGTTGACAACTCGACTCATTTCTCTCATTTTCTGTGACGTCAGTCACTTTCGCTGTTCGTTCAGTTGCGTTCGCTCTTCGTTAAGTACTTTCTCCCCGTGGGATGCATTTTTTTACTTTCGCCCCTCATATGCGGGGCGAAAGTATCATTTTTCAATGTTGGTATCAAAAAAAACTTTTCATGCTTCGGGGCCGAAAATGAGGGCAATTTTTCGAATTTTCTCGGGTTTCCGGCCCTCTGCATGAAAACTCACATGTGCACCTGTTTGGGACGGTTGATTTAAGGCACTTTCGCTTGTAAGCCTCACTTCGTTCGGCCTACAATCCGCGAAATTGCCTAAAATCAATCGTCCAAAACAGGTACACAAATGACTATTGTACACTCACTAAGCGAGCCGCTTGATACATTAGGTTAAGGGTATATAACCAAGATATTTGTTATCATCGGACAACTGAAATACGACATATTTCGCCATGATTTTTTGTTACGAAATGTCAGATTTTCCCGAACGATATATCGTCCGGGAAAAAATTTCATTTCTCTACGATTTATCGTGTGATAACGGTTTTGAATGAATTTTTCCATGACTATTCGATTGAACAAATTTAATATGGTGAAAGTGAAGTGTTTTTATTTTTAAGTAAATTGATGCGTTTTGTCTATTTCAGTTGTCCGATGCACAAAACGTTGTTCGTACCTCGACAGAAAATGGATTTTTTCGGCACACGTCCTAGTTTTCCTTACTCGCTTCGCTCGAAAAGAAGCTGAAAGTGCTGAAAAAATCGTCATTTCCTGGCTTGGTATGAAAAATACTATTGTGCACGCTATTAACACAATCCTACTACGATCAATCATGTGAAGTAGAATTCTGTGAATGACGGGTTGATGTGGTTTATGAAAATTATGAATATTCAGTAGATAAAATCTTGTTGCTAACACGTTAGTAAATGGGATGTTGCTGAACTCGCTTCGCTCGTATCGGCGGACTTACATCTAGTACACAAAACTCATCATTTACTTACTAGTTAGGAAAATAGCTATTAATTTTTATCGTTCTGAACGCATCGATAAACAGTCATATTTTAATTTAAACCACGTTTTTCATGCAAACTGTTATACATTAGCTGGCATACAAGCATCCTTTAAGGTATCAATGCTGTGATGTAGCTCAAACTCCAACAAACAATTTTTTTTTGTAAAAACCCGAAAAAAATCGGAAAATTACAATTTGTTTACAGATGAGCACGTACACTCTGAAATGGGACTGTGAAATGGAATCCTATTCCCTATTATTTGCGTTATAATGCAATATTTGTAGAAACAATAACATTCAGCAATTCCATGAGAATTTATGGAATTCCATGTATAAATGCTGTGCCACAATATATTTGTATATGTAAACTGAACGTGGATATGTTGTGGGTGTGTTTGAACATAATTGAGGATATTGCATGGCAAAAATAATTAAATCAACAGAGAGAAAGTTTTAAAATAAAGGATGGGTCCAGAGACCCTTTCCTAATAACACATACACGTTGTAACATTATATAATGTTATGGTATAAATAGTGTGATACAAAGTTATTAAATTAGATTCGTCTGCACCATTATTAAGTCATTACTCATTATTGATGTCATAATAAATAAAGGAATAAATGTGGCTAGCTAGGTTGCGTACTTTTTGTCTGATAAAAGTATTTAGCCGGTGGATGCAATTAAAAAGAAAATTGTTAATAGTAAATGCGAAATTAGGCGGTTCGCCTTCGGCTCACACGCCACAAACATCGCACACATGTATTACTCATTTACATAGGCTCTGCTGTAATCTACTATATTTCAGTAGTTTTGAAGGACACTTCGTTGAGTAACTGATAAAAGGACGTTCATAAAACAACTGAGAGATTGCGTTCGCAGAAACTTTATCACCTAGGCTAAAATAGAGCATCATGTACAGAAACCAATATTTCTTCATATCGAAAGTAATAACTAAAAATAGTTATGTAAAGTAATGAGCAAATTAATCTCTTGAAATACGGCGCTATTTTCCTGCACAACATTCACTAATCATTCACCCGTTATACACAACAAATGATTAAATAGCAACCACTCAATCACGAATATTCATTTTCTTCAACATAACCACTGACTCAAAAAAGACTTGAGAAATTATTTAAGGTACACGAAACCTAAAGCACACACAGAAGCCTTTTATTTAAGGTACACGAGAACTAAAACACACACAGAAGCCTTCCAAAAGTTTCTTCCATTTATCTTTTGTAAACAGCAAGCATATCTCCAAATTAAGAGGCACCGGCGCTTAGCTAAAACTGTAGCCTACATTTGCGTGTTTCGTATGTCATTTTTGTTAATATCTTTTCATCAGAATCCTTTTTGAAAAATGTACGACCGCAATTCCGACCAAGAATCTGTTAGCTTTAAATAAAAATTAGTTTTGGTTGTAGTCGTTTGATCAGCTTTGAGAGAAGTGAGCAGTTTAATGAAATTTTCATAAACTGCTCATTGTTCTCAGAGCTGGTCAAATTGCTGCAACCAAATCTATTTTCTGTTGAAAGCTAACACATTCGTGGTCGGAATTGCGGTCGTACATTTTTGAAAGAGAATTCTGATGGAAAGATATCATCAAAAGTAAACTAAAATCCAGTAATTAAAAATCGCCCTAATGTATGCTTTTCGGCAAAGTACCGGTGCCTCTTAAGGACAAATCTGCTACTTCTTTTGTTGCAGGATCAGTTAATGTTTCTTTTACTTCTGTAATTTAAGTAAGCCATTTGCTATATACAAAAGAACTCTAGCGAGAGCTCGTGGCTTTATTTTGCCATTGCTATTCATTCTGGGGAAAACTATGTTAGCGAAAAACCAGACAGAATAAATACGACAGTGAAACGGGCTAGACGCCCAAAGTAAGTGTTTCTTCTAACCGTAAACCGCAAAGGCCATAAAGTAAAAGCTAGCTTGTAGCTAACGGTGTTGAAGATTCAACATTTGGCGCCACCGGGTGGACCTTTGGGGTTGGATTATTTCGGAAAAATTGGGAATCGAATGTTACGTCATCGTCAATTGGACGACGAACTTACTGATAAATGGAACAAAAATAAATCGTCAGTAGGACAAGCGAGTGTTCAATGTGTGAAGCAAAATCGAATGGATTTGTCAATGGAGCAAAGTAACACAAGGGACGTCAATGGGACGTCACAAGACGTCAATGGGACGTCACAAGACGTCAATGGGACGTCACAAGACGTCAATGGGACGCACAAGTGCGAGTGAATGAAACGAGCAAGTCAATGGAACGAGCGAGTCAATAGAACGAGCGAATCAATGGGACAACGAATATGGTCAATAAGCCAAGAAATTGGATGAAGTATGTACCAATTACGAGACGTTAAGTTGGTGGGAGAATGATTGTCCATGTATGGACAATTCATGAAAGTAATGGTCAATGTATGGACAACAAATAGTCGATGAATGGACAACAAATGATCGATGGATGGACAACAATTGGTCGAAGTATGGACAAATTGTGAAACATTAAGTTGGTGGGAGAATGATTGTCGAAATATGGACAAATCATGAAGAGTAGTCGATGAATGGACAACAAAATGTAGGACATCGGTGGGAACAAAGGAACGTAATTATTTTAAGAAAATAATTGGTGGGAGGATGTTGGAACGCCGAATCCAAGTGAGCTATTGTAACCAAAAAAGAGATCAAGTTTTCTGAGAAAAACTCTGTTAGTGAAAAATCAGGCAGAATAAATACGACACTGAAGATTCAACAGACACGCACGCTAAGTGATATTTTAGTAGTGTTTTCATTTTCGATGCCTAGAAATTATATAAAATAAAATCAGCACTGCTACTACTCCTAAAACTCTTCTTCCTTTACTTTTTACATTGGAATTTCATTTTGATGCTCTCTCATCTCTCTCTCAATCGCAATCGTTACTCAGAGTCCCATCTTTCAAAAATTATTTGTAACACTTCTGAAACCAAACAAATATCTCCTAAAATACTTTTTAAAACAGGCTCCTTATCAAGCCTCTTAAATTCCTAAAATAGGCGAGAAAATAGGCGGCATCTTAAACCATGGCAGTCTTGTAGATTCAACATTAGTATCACTGCAACTGAATGAAATGCAAAATGTAATTGACGACACATAGGTTCAAATGTAACGAAATGTAATGTGACAATCTTTAGTGATTCAATTTTAGTTTAAGTATATCGTTGCCGTCATAAATAGTTTCATTGCAAAATTAATGTCTTATAAATTAAATTGAACATTGTCGGAGTAATAATAGCAGCTTCAGCAGATTTTTTTGTTTTGGGTGTAAAGCTTCGAATATTGAATACGTAATTCGCCTGGTATAAAGTAAGTAAATTTCGCCTTTGTATTTTATTATTCTTGGAAACAATGTAGAAAATTATGGGCACGTACCCGAGAAGAAGAAAAAATGTTTCCCCAATCTATTCCTAAATCGTTAGAATTTTTTTTCGCTTTTCTTTACGACATGTAAAGTCTTGGAAAGGCAGAAAAAAAAGTCATAAAAATTTAACACCCCAGCTGTACAAGTAAGGTGTCATAAAAACAAATTCCATCAATTTCAAATAATCCACGCATAACAACACCCCATATTCTCTAAGGTTCATGCATATAACATATAACTCAGCTAACTAAAAACAGACACGAAATCCATCATGATATAAATGAAAATTTCGTTTTCCACAATGTTCTGTACTCGGTTTTACAAGATTGATATTCGAATAACTAGAGGTGTTTGAAAACATATATTAAACAACATCACGAACCAGAAGTTATACCCGGAAAGTGTGAACTCCATTACAGTCAGTACCGAATAGAACGGTAACATTACAAATGGAAATTTATATAACAAACATAATGACGGGGCTCTATACATATTTCGATATATACTTGCCAGTGTCTCTACCAGAGGATTGAAAGTGTGACTTTGTTACAAATAATGATTTACCATCGAACAGCAATTTGTCATTCCACCCTTAAGCCACAGCAACAATAATAATGATGATATGGTATCGGCTCACTGTATTATTTGCTATCCGAAACAGTTGCGTGTGTGTGTGTGTTTGTGTATCGCAGAGACACATCTACACACAATGTGGTGCTAAATTAACAAAATGAATGGAAATGCTGTGACTACACTGGCTGAATTAAACTTTTTGTGATGGACATGATAAGATAAAAATCAGCGAAAAAAAATTGAACAAAAAAGAGAAAAAAGTCAAAAATGTTCTCTGATCCATTCATTTAAGAATTATAAAACAGTAGAAGCGGGCTGGCTCCGAAGCTGGCCCAATTTTCTGATGGATTATAATTTCTAATTAATGGCCACAATAAGCCACATTAGGAGACGAATATTGTGGAAAAAAGAGGCTCGGTTACACCACAAACAGAAAATCGTCCATTTGCATGCAGAATTGGGCAAAATTGTAATTTCTAATAAAACACACTTGGGGTGTCTCTGCTGCTATGTACATACCGGATTCTCCAGTAGAATGGAAACTACACACTTGGCAATCTTTCATCGTAGTTTTGTTTATGCCTTCATCGTGTTATCTATATGGAATATATGCACGGAGTTCTCTTTAAATTATTAGATACCAGTGCACACATTGCACAAATGCACATTGTATGCATAACACAACCACACGCCATGGAGCTTTTGGATTCTATAAAATAATATATTTTGTATTGTTAACGCTGTAAATCATATTCGTATGTTTAAGTTTATGTGTTTGCTATAAACAACGATATGGTGTAATTTATTGCACTTTCCTTTAGTGCACTGTGACAATCACCCGCAAGATGAGTTAATGCATAATGTTAAATTCCATTGTTTCAATTTAAAACGAAAATTCTTTGAGAGATCGCACCATCGCTCCACAAAATGTACATGCATTTCGTTGTTGTTTCCCATTACCGTCTTATGTCATTCATTTTAGAATCTTCTTTGCAGAGACATTCTGTTACTGCATATTCAAAGCAATATTATACGTACGATTCCAGTGGGAATGGAAAATAGTATCGAGGACAATCCATACACAGTTAGCTTGAAATATGAAGGCCAAACTACGCTTGCTACTGCTCTGAATAATTACTTTGTTATGTGTATATATTTGCAACAGATAAGCAAAATTGGATTTGACATTTTCGCATTATAATAAAATTGAAATTTGTCGTCTGGGTTAGAGTTTCGATATATTCATTGGAAAATGTTTTCGGTAGAGAAATATGATATTCGACAACAATATTATACCGACACCGACATTTTAATATGCAATGCGCATAGATTGTGTAACAATAATTGTGCATCGAATATGATTCCCAGAACGTAATTTTCATTGATGAATCAGAAGCAGAAACCACTCGGAAACAGGAGAATGAGCTCAAAGCGTATAATTAAAAATAAATGATGATCGTACTGATTGAACTGCAAACGAAAAATTTCGACATATCATTGGGAATAGTTCCCAACATATTTGATCCCTTTGAATCTCGATTCGATTCTCTGAATCAAAAATGATTTCTAGCAACAGATGCTGTGATATTGATATCAACTCTATGACGCCCTCTGCTGTAGATGTTGATTAATAAAATCGGTGTATCCAATGTGTCTGTGCCTGTCGCGTCACAGGCAATTAATTTTCCCATTTTCGCGGAATTATTGTAATACCATTGCCGTTTCTATTTCCATCTTCTCGGAATAATCTTGTTGGTTCAGAAATTGTTGGAATGTCATCTGCATCATTAGCAGAACTTTTTTTGTCATACTTTTCATTTTCAGTTTTATTCACGGAAAGTCCGAACTAAATGATGATAATTAGACAGTGAAAAGGGCGAACGACCATGTGACGCTAATAATCGGTGGCCAAACAAGCATGGAGCCAATGGTATATTTAGGCGTATATACTGTCAGACTGCGAGTATTAACATTCATAAAGGAAACGCACGTACTTTTATTTTGCTTTTGTTTATTCTTCTGTATATGTTCTGAGGACCAGAAGCACATACAATGGAAACAAGCCTTACTATTACTTTACTCAAATGAAAATTGTTTCTGCCACTATTTTGAACTGTTAATGTGATAGGTATCTTACCTGCAGCTACACATAGCGACACGAAAGAGGCCTAGTTCAAATTTTTCTTTTGTTCTACTGTCAAGTTTGAGTTAGGTCTCTTTAGTTTAGTTGGCTGAAGTATGATGCTTTGCATTTAATAATGCTGTTCAAAAATACACCACATCTCATTAGGCCATGGCGACTGTGGCAAAGAGATGACCAACCTCCATGAAGTAGTTCATATCTTCTTACATGTACAAGTCTAGTGAATTATAAATGAAATGAAAGTAAACTTCGACATCATTTCATCACCCATTTTGATGACATATGTGGGTCTAGTGGTGAAGTGACCACCACTTTCCTTACACAGGCAGATATTTTAACAGGGTTGAATTGATTGCACCATCTTTTGTTGCTTGATTAAGCGCAAGACGTCTCAATTATACTGGTTATACGATGTTCCACAGTTACTGCATTACATTATTTACTCCTACGTTTGTTTAATTTAGAATTTTCTAGTAGAAATTTGAGGTACCTAGAAGATACAAACAGACAGACAGACATTCACTGCGTATAAATAAAAACAGCTACCGCTACTTAACCAACACATCACTGATTCCACACCAAATTTATTGAAAGTCAAATGTAAAACGGGAGGTCCCATTCTAATTTGATATTCCACGCTCAACCAACCAGGAAACACAATTTCGACCAATAATATTTTCCTTCCCGTTCAATGTAAAAATCTAAACCGTTTCGAGTGGGTTGTGATTGAATATTTGCATTTTATGTTCCGTATAACAATAAAAAAAAAACTCAATTTCCATCGGAGCGAAGCGGAAATTCAATTGTTTATCGTCAAATTTTATTTTTATTTTCACATCCATACGTCATACGTATTTATCTAATAACAACGTGAAGGAACTTTCAATTTCTTTTTTAAAATGTGTGATAATTCAATGCATTCACAAAACATCGTTTCACTCCGGGAAACAAGCAACCATCTTCACTCTTCACCGTTACATGGCAAAAATTTTACATCATTTCGTATGCATAAACTCGTGTCACTTTACCGCACTCTCGTTCCCATATTCGAGCAAATAATTTCCTTGTTGTTTTTATAACTAAATTTTCCTACCCCCATCCTACACCATCTGTTGTCAATAGAAAATACATTTCCGCTTTAGAACGTTGACAGATATTTTTATTTCGTAAAAAAATGATATTTTTCTTTGTTCTTTAAGAGCTTGTGTCCCACTTCGTCGTTCCATTTTTCACCGAGTGAACCATTTTTCCACATTTTCCGTACAACGTATACAGCTACGTTCTTAAATCTCATTTAATTTCATTGAATGAAATAAAAAAAGTTTTTTTTTGTATTCTTGATTTCATTTTGGTAAGTGTTTAGGTGTCATAGAGACTTGCATTGGTTAACTGTATCAAAAGGGATAAACACAATATTCGTGGCTGGTGTTAGTCTCTTTTTTTCGTGTTTTTTTTTGCTTTCTGTCTTGGGTGATTGAGAATTTCAATAGTTAAATGGGTGACCGGGGGAGACACACGAACAGTGTTTAGGAGATCACAAATTTTACTAAAGGGATTGAATTTATACAGTCGATCCGTCCGAAAATCATATATTATGAATTGGGAAAAGGGTACAGATTAAATACGGACATTTGGAAGAAAAGATAGAAGAAAATAATGGTCCAGAAAAGATAACTTCGTACAAACAGCAATCGCTTGTTGGTAGAGTAACGCACATATATGTACGTACATACGTATGGCATGGGATACATATAAATTTGGACGATATTTACTGGGGATGAAATGTTTTAAGTTTTTTTTTCTTCGTCTCTTGTGTCGTGACTTGATAAGGAATATAGGAAAGAAGAAGGAAAAAAAAGAAGAAACCTCTGATGTGACGGAATTTTCAATGTTTTATTTTTAAAAGGAAAAAAGGGAAAGAAAAGACTTCGTATACTCCTTGGAATTATTATTGGCTTGGGATTTAAGTGATAAGACCATAATATGATCATTGTTATTACTGTGGCTAATGGTTCATATAAAGGGTTCAAACGGTCGATGGAGATATGGAAATGTTTTCATGTGGTTGTTTCTGTGAAACCTTTTTTTTTCTGATGAGTAAGACGTTATGTATTTATAGATGTGTGGCCATGCGAACAGTAATTCATCAACTATATTCCGATGAATCAATGAAATGTGTACGATGATTTTACCATTCACTGGTGGAATATGAGTATTGAACATAATTTTTGAGCATCACTTAGTTACTCAAGACAAACATATAATATGCTTTTGCTGACATATCAACGATGAAACGAATTCCAATATTTCCATGTAATTCTGACGAATCCTGGATTTTTTCTATGTCAAGCTGTGTTAAATAACAAAAAAAAAAATCGTTTACGAAATCCATGAATTATTCGAAGTGATGCGATGCCACATTGGGTGGAAATATGCTGACATTTTTTATGTATAAGGCTTTCAAGCTGTACTGGTAGGAAAAACCGAATTGTTTTTATTGCTGAAAACTTTTTCTGCAGTGAGTTCGGTGGTGTTCCGTAGTGATTATGTAGAAACCAATTCTTAATCAAACTATATGGAAAATCTGGTCGCAGTCTTACAATAGCTGAAGTAGGTTACACGCGAGTGGATTGACGTCAATTTTTATTTTAAAGTCATCTCCTAATGATGAGAAAATTATTTTCCATTAAACTAAGTGTTGGAATTACGGTTTCATTCCACTCCGGAATCTATGTTGGAATTACGGTTTCATTCCACTCCGGAATCTACAATGAAACGACCAGTTTGCCGTCTCAGAATAGACTGATTTTATTTAGAACAAATACGGCGTATTTATATGTTTTACAAACTTATCTAGGCTTACTATATTCTTCTTATTTAGACTGACTACTACGTTCATTCACTTTATAGAGTTATTCAATTGTAACTTCCAACATGTTGGAATTACGGTTTCATTCCACTCCGGAATCTACAATGAAACGACCAGTTTGCCGTCTCAGAATAGACTGATTTTATTTAGAACAAATACGGCGTATTTATATGTTTTACAAACTTATCTAGGCTTACTATATTCTTCTTATTTAGACTGACTACTACGTTCATTCACTTTATAGAGTTATTCAATTGTAACTTCCAACACTCCCACTCAATTGGATAATTCTATAAGTGTACTTCGACTCCCACTTAAATCGTATTACGGACCATTTCCATAGACCTCCTGATTCGATAATTCAACTGAGCCATTCGACCATCGACCTTGTGTACATTCAGCAATTTGGAAGGAAATGGAAATTGAAACATGAAAGAAAATGCGAATTGGACAGATCGAAGAAGTCTTCAACGTCTAGGGGGTGTATTAACTGAATTAAGGGGGTGTGTTAGATTTCGTGTTCAAGTGAATTATCCTAGTTCACTAGTTCTAATTCAGTTAATACATTGACTCAGTATACCGGTCAGTCTGAATTTTGATCGTGTACCATTTCCGATAGCCGTAAAACAATCGTCTTACAATTTTTTTTTATTTATTTTACATCTCCTCAATTTCACAAATTCTTGAATTCCGCAATATCCGCGTTTCCTGGGCCTCATAACCAAGATGGCAACAGTGGTCAAGATGACACACGATGGTCAAGATGACACACGATGGTCAAGATGACACACGATGGTCAAGATGACACACGATGGTCAAGATGACACACAATGGTCAAGATGACACACAATGGTCAAGATGACGCACGATGGTCAAGATGACACACGATGGGTGTGATGACTACGGATTTTAGTCATGGAAATAGCTAAATGCTATTCGTGGCAACTACGGATTAGTTGCAATTGGACATAAAGGAAAGTCGCTGCATCACAATTGATGAATGTTCAAGTAAAGGGCAGACGACAAGGTCGATTGTGAAAGTTGAACGGCAGTATCGAAGGTAAACGACAAGGTCGATTGGCAAGGACGAATGGCAAGTTCGGAAGTACCGAAAGTCAATGGCAAGGACGAATGGCATGGTCGAATAATTTGTACGAGGTCAAATCGAATTTGCACGAATAATTTAATTGAGTGGGTCATGATTGAACGAATGGTCGAATGTACACAAGGTCGATGGTCGAATGGCTCAGTTGAATTATCGAATCAGGAGGTCTATGGAAATGGTCCGTAATACGATTTAAGTGGGAGTCGAAGTACACTTATAGAATTATCCAATTGAGTGGGAGTGTTGGAAGTTACAATTGAATAACTCTATAAAGTGAATGAACGTAGTAGTCAGTCTAAATAAGAAGAATATAGTAAGCCTAGATAAGTTTGTAAAACATATAAATACGCCGTATTTGTTCTAAATAAAATCAGTCTATTCTGAGACGGCAAACTGGTCGTTTCATTGTAGATTCCGGAGTGGAATGAAACCGTAATTCCAACACTAAGAACAGAACCATCAAGATAATTAAAGTTACGTCTCGCGTAAATCCTTCATCGGGTGACACAGATGCAGTGGCATCGAGTCTACTAAGGGGGCAATGGGGGAAAACGACACCCATGACAAAGCAAAAATTCTATAAATTCCTAGGGCTTTCCAACATTTTGTGCTTTTTGCCTCCCAAAAGCGCCTCATGAAGAAATTTAAAGTCGGCGCCTCTGCACAAATGGGTTTAAAAAAATTTAAACAAGAGAATAGAGAGTCTGGCCTACATCATTGTTGTGTTTCACATAGCCGAGAATTGTAAGGGAAAATATTTTTATTTTTTTTATTTTTAGTAGGTCGTCAACATTACATTGTGATTTTCGAATATACTTAGGAGAGAAATTTCATTTATTTCTTCGGTTTTTTTTTCTTCTTTAATACAACGCCACCACTATTTCTGTCTATAAATTCATAGTTTCCTTTTAGCTGCAGGCTGCAGGTATTTTTCCGCTTTTTCCTCCCCATTTCGCTTTCACACTTTTTCATTTCACCAGAAAAACTTTTCACTTTAATTAAAAACCTAAAATCCAAAGAGCGGATTATTGAATTTTCCCGTAGCCATTGCTATCACACATAAAATAGAATAGCTAGTAACGAGGCGTTTATTCTATTAGTAGGTTCCAGTTATTTATTTGCAGTGCAGCGCATTCTCTGCAGTTTCAGACGATAAATTTATCCGGCACCAAAACTATAATACAAACTTAGGAAAACTAGACAAAAGCGACAATCTCGTAAGACATTTAAATGGGGATTGGTTGGTTCCGAAAGTTTTACAACTTCTGGAAATGTTCGTTTCGGTGCCGAGACTTGGAAATAATTTATAAAGGTGTGCGCGCCAGCAGAGTCAAACGTTTCACATGCCCGTGTCTATTAACATGTCTAACATGGATGAATATAATTCTCTTCTTCGTTGTGACTGCATCGAAAATTTCTCTGCACACGTATATCACTTTCCATGGAGTGTAGTACAATATTGTGCATTGGGGCATGCTTGACAATACCATATAGCTACTCGTCACTTTGATGCAAAGTACACATTTTTCTGTGTTGTTCAATAGAACATTCATTTTACGGTACAATTTTGTTGGTAACTTTTCTAGTGTGGCTACGGAAATATTTAACAAATGTGGCCGTAAAATGAATGTGGCGTTGAACATGGAGGAAGATGTTATTTAGTTTCTACGACGAAGATTTACGCTTTGATTTTGTTTTGTAAAATGTTTTCAAGTAGATCTCGCTAGCTGAATTTATTGCACTCAACCGGGAAATTTGTGTTGCCATGTTGCCAATCGGGGACATATTTTATCCACAGTTTTATTATCCGTCAATGATAAACATCTGATGAAGTAGTTGCTCTTGTTTAAAATCTCTTGCTGAACATGTAATTCACCCACCACGTATGTTGTGTATGTACACACATCATCGACTATTTTACTATACCGTTTACATGCATCCATTTCGCATATAAATATTTTGAAGAAAATATCAAGTTTAACCATGTTTATGGTAATGTGCGGTTGTAACTGTTACTCAAAAGTTATACTTAATGGTGTAGTTAGTTCCTTCCTTAGAAAATTATAATTTACACGAAACGCTCCCGAGAAACGTTCCTCATTCAATGCGAGGTGTGGTAAACTGCTTTATATTTATACCCGTTTGTTATCAGCCTACTTACACTTGATTGCTGCGAATGGTATACTTTCGTTGTGTATGCCTGGGAAAATCGCAAATGTTTTAGTGGTAAAATTGTTTCTTTTGGTGGTGGTTTTTAACTTTCTTTTTTTCATTCTCTCTCTCTCGTTGTTTTGTTTTGTTTTATGAATGCGATGCGGATAATTTGGTTGCGGTTTTTTTGGTTTCAGAATTATTATTATTCCTGTATTCCATGAGACTTGATCGTGGAAACATTTTATGTATATTTAATGTGTTTGTAATGAAGGGTTATGAATGATAGAATCAAATGACTGAGCAAAAATGAGGCAGAAGTAACTTCAAATTGTGTTTAAGTTTGGGATGTAAATTTGGAATATTCGCTGATGCCTTAGGGTAGTTTCACTCACCTAGCTACAGCATATCCAATTATAGTACATGTGTTATACGATACTTTACGGTGTACCGTATTTACTGTACTGATTGTTTTGGCAGTGAAAGGGTGAACTCCGCTAATATGTGAAATATCATATAATATCGTTGCGGACTGATGGCGTTACATAATATTATAAAAATTCCCAGTATTGCATTCTTTGTTGGCCGTATTTATCTGGAACTATTTTTTACTATCTTTACTATTCACATATTGGAAAAATGTCCGAACAACTACGTAAGCAGTAAGCACTAACAGCCATTCGTCAACTACAACTGAAAAAACCTCATAAGCCGTAACTTATTCGGTCTTTTATTGAACAATGTTAAAACTTTTGAAGTAAAAGATTTTCATCGCAGATAATTGTTTTTTCAATGTTATTTTGACTATCGGTAATGATCTGTTCTGACAGCCAAAGGGCATACAAGATTTGCTCGTCTACCATCCTCAAGTGTAAGGACAAGCTTCAGAAACTCGCCGAACACAAATCGGTCAAACTGGTCCCAAACCCAAGTAATATTCAAGGCAACGAAATCGCCGACACTCTAGCGAAAGCGGGAGCATCAAAACTAGTCTGCGGACCGGAACCATTCCTAAGAGGGCCACCGTCATTCTATACAAATCTAATCACTAAATGGAAAGGCAAAAAATTCAAACAATACCGGGACTCAACGAACCATACCAGACAATCAAAAAACTGCATTAAGATCAGCGCCAAGAACGCTAATTATCTCCTCTCACTTAGCAGGAAAAACATAAGGAGATTAACATCCATTCTCACTGGCCACTGCTTCCTAAATAAGCACACGCACACTATAGGCCTAGCCCCAAGTAGCTTGTGCAACACCTGCGGAGACATAGAATCAGCTGAACACTTCCTATGTAAGTGCCCTGTTACATCTCAGCTAGAGCTAAAAGCTTTGGAGCCTACATTCTCCCATACATCATAATCTGGAGCCTTCCGCCCAGCAGTATCCTGGATTATCTAAATCGCACAACTAGGGTATGCACAACAGGCCCGTTAGAGGCTTTGGTGCTGAAGCTTAGCTTCACCCACTCTAACTAACTAACTATTTTGACTATTCACTAATAAAAAATAGTTTTTGAGGTGTACCTCGGATATGTATGATATGAGGTTCCTTATTAACCGTATGGCTTTATTTACATTTTCATATTCCTCGGGATAAGGTCTCGTTTTCGTGTGTTTATTGACCTCCGCGTCGCCTCGTATCAACAAAATTCACACAAAAACTCAACTTTTCAACTTGTTATACATTGTTATGTAAATAGCTATTACATGTAAATTTACATAAGCAAATCACGGTGAGGTTTTCCGTCCGCAAATCATGGTCAGGGACCTTACTTCAGTTATGTATAGTATACGTCGGGTATGAATGGTTCACGTGTTGTATGTAAAGTTTACGTTCAATATGTATAACATTTTGGTACGTATATCTCCATCGCATGATAGGTATGATGTCAAAGTGCCATACTTTTTATGCGAAAGCGTACATGGGCTTTGTATTTAATATTGATGGCAATGCCAAGCGCTTTACATATCAATTTTTCATATCAGGAATATTTCCGTTTTTAGGGACTCCTGATTCAGGATTCACTAAAAAATCGAAAATATTAAATGATCTTCTGGTAAAATTTCAAAACATTTTATTCAGTAAATTCAATCAATTTCACTGCTGAAATATTGATTACATTGAGATACTCCGCTTAAAATTCAAAATTAAAAGTATCTAAGCCTAACCAAAGACAGCGTTATGTACTACATATTATGTAGGACCAATTGGCTCGCGATATTCTTATATCAGAGTGCGTTGAAAGTTATTTTTCAATTCATTTGTTCATCTACTGATTCACCTAAAATACGAATTCTGAAGCTCATTGAAGGCGTCAACAGAATTTAATTACCATTACGATGATTGATATTGATGTAAAATATATTGATGGTATGTACCTTTAGAATTATTTCCAAGCATCATAACCCAGGGCTCAAACGTAGAGCATGTAAGTAAACGTACAGCATGTACGTACTTCGTGTGCATATGCACTACATTTACGTACTTGTACAAACACTTAAAAAAAGACTATCAAGCTAGCATGTCGGAATATAGCAACATTGGTAAGAGCACCACTCTGAGATCTCGAACACAAATAAAACAAGAAAAAAAATAATTAAATAACGAAATTAGATGGTGTACATTGGTACGTCTTTTTATTTCGGATACGAAAGCATACGCGTCCAGCACGGTAACTTTTCTATTAGTGTTGAGATTGCAGTCCTTGACTTTTCATCACGATAAAAATATCCAAACAAGGACGTAATCTACTGTTATATCATTCGTTGAAGTACTTATCACTTATGTATAGCATATAACTCACAGACTTGCTAATTATACTGGGTAATATACTTGTCCTATCTACGAAATCTCAAATTCACAATGTATAATACAAAATCGATTGCCTCTTCAGTATTAAATAATACCGACGACATGATGCTTCAACAAATTTTTTGTTTTACAATGTTTTCCAAATAATTCCCTCCAGCTGCATGTCTATTTATTATGATTGTGTGATAACATAATGCCTCTTCATGGCAAGTTATTCCGACGAAAAATTGTTTTCAAATTTGCACATCTTCGCGATGACTACCAGGTCTCATTAAATTTTTTTTTTTTCGTCTGCTCGTTGTGCTCGTTTCTATGTTAAAAACTTATTTATCAAGTGAAGTTAACTTTCATTCTTAAACAATATAAGAAAATGATATTGTACTTACCTTATCCTATAAATGAAAATAATGAGTCTAACAAAATGATTCATATCTCCATCCGAAGCCAAGGAATAACAAAAAAAAAACTTTTTTTGCGCAAAATGTGAAAACTTTTTCCATCCTTTTTCATTTTTTTTCCCTGTACCTATTGTTAAACCTATACCCAAAGCACCTCTCTGTGTATACATATATGTATGTTCGCAAGAATAAATACTTTAATCCAAGTTTTCGTGTTATTCTCATCAGAGCGCAATTTTAGTCGTTATGTTATACTGTGTGAACACATTTACCATGCAAAATCATTGCCGAGTGGGAGAGATGATACAACACTATTCACAACCATCACGATTGTGCGATAACAAAAATCTATACATACATAGGGCTCCCCAACCAACAATTTTCCCATTTCGGTATGAATATATATATCTGGTTTGATGTACAAAAATATAAACGTGGGAGCTTAGCAAAATGTTTTGACGTAAAGCTTTAAATAAAACCACACACACATTATATCATGACCTTAAAAGTTTCATGTTTTCCATGTCGGCACTATCTTGAAAGAGATTAAAATAATGATGCGATAAGATCTCTTGAATGTTTATGTTGATGGAAAATAAATAAACTTTTCGGAACGTAATTTTGATGCATGGAAGATGGTCTATGTGTGGTACATACATCATCATCATGATGACGATCATCGTGTTGCAATTAGTTCTATTTTCAGTGTCTAAAAGAACGATTAACATATCACAGTGTAACGAAAAGAAAAACGAGGAAAAATTCCTTTCAAACTCAGAACACACGTCCTTCTATGTGAAGATATAGATCCATCATTAATTAGACTCAAATTGTGGATTTAACAAAAACGTGAATGAAAGATTTTCAAATTTACGCCGAACGATTTCTATTATCCAAAATACACTACCGGTTTTCTAAAGAATCTCGTCTACCTAACAAATTATCCGGTAAGTTCAGCGTTTTGAAAATACTTTTACGCATAAAATGATGATTTGTTTACCAAGTGGAGAAAATGGAAAATTCCAATAAGAAAGTTTGCAGCCAGATGGTAGATGTGTTGTTGAACTCGCTTCGCTCGTAACGAGCATCTAGTGCGCAAAGCCTCCTACCATTTACTAGCTAGTTTAAAAAAAACTATTTTCTCCACAAAACAAACACATCAATTAACACCATTTTACAAAACCAAAACAAAATGACAGTTGCAAAGAGATAAGACTCGCGCTGAAGCCCTCGGATACTTTTACTCATCTGGATACGATATAACAAATTACTTTACTGGTATAGTAATCTGCTATTACTCACCTGAACTGTCATCAGATAGAGCGTCAATAAAACGTCATCTTCTCACCGTATTTGAGCGGAGAAAAAAAGGTTATTCACGTTGCACGGATGAAAAGTTCTATTTAAACTTTATTCATGTTATTCATAGAAAAATGTATTTCTACTTTCGATTTCGATATGCATTCAGACGATTCTTTTTTTGTTAAATTTTTATGTTCGAAATATGAAAATTTTCAATCTTTTTGTGCTTATTTTCTACCCATATAATGTAGACACAAGTTCCCTATTTCTGCAAAAAGAAAACCCACGATACTGACTTTGTACGAATTTGTATTGAATAAAATTAAAATAATTCTTACAAAGGGGAATTCTATTTCCATAATATCAAAATCCTCAAATTGTAAACTGGAATGTAATCTTCCTATGTCGCGTTGGTTCTTAGTACACTTCTATCCTCATGTATAGATGATGACGAAAAAAAACTATTTTATTCAGCTATTCGAGCACACATTATATACACACAAATGCAGTACTCAGACCCCGACTCGAATTTATTAAATATTTTCTCCACTTGAAAATTTTATATTTTCCCGCATTGGTTCCACAGTTTTACGAGTGCAATGGTGTACACACATAAGAAAAAGAAAAGATCTCAAATAAGATATTTATGGCATTTTTATGCAATGTTCTTTGAAAATGTCATTTTAAGTCATGTTTAAGAAAAGAAAAAAAGAAGAAGGAAACGAAAACACCGAACCGAACCGACTTGTATCATTTATTTCCACAAAATTCTATACTTGGAACAACATAAAATTAACATAATTTCGTCGGATGTTAATATACGGGAGGTGGGGGAGCCTAAAGTGGAATAGAAAATTATTAATAAATTATATTTTCCCAGGATTTATTGTGTGTAATAATAGACATTATTATACTGTGGTGAATGGTAGTGGTGGTGGTGGGGTGATGCTCTATATTTTCCCAAAAACAAAGATGTGCTCGGCTTGCTAAATTGGTTTTATAATTTATTGGTAATTTATTTACTAAGCCTAGCAATGTTTCACAGAGCTCTGACGTAATGCTGATAAAATATGTTCGACTCTGAGACTGATTGTGTTGATTGTTTCGTTCGTCATTGGAAATTGTTTTGGAAAAAGAAGCTAAAATTCGGTAGACATCAGAATTAGACATGGGTAAGGTTCACTGCGCCTTTCTCTTGAAAAACCGTTCTGACTTAAAAGCTGGTAATGGGCGAACCGCGGTCTTAATTCGTTGATTAGAAATTCATGACATAAAACGTCTGGTCAAATACAATGAGATTCAAAATCAAGATTTCATTCCCTTTGTAAACGTACTTCTCTCACTACACGTACAATTTGAATGACTCCTACACAATGACTTATGAAAACGAAGAAAACAACCAGCTGAAGCCACAAAGAATTTTTTTAGAAATCTGACCTGATCTGACTTAACTTGGTCTTCATTTCAACCAAGAACTCTATGCCACTAGTCTGAAATTTCATAATTTTGGTATCACTCAGAGAAATCAAATACTTCTTTCGACGTTTTGCATTAATACGCAGTTCAAAAATACCATTTCTCATCAGGTCATGGCGACAGTGGTACTCAATCCATCGCTCTAAGGACACTATACCGATTTGAACACGAACAAGTCTAGCGAATCATAGTTGAAATGAAATTCCAGCTAGACACCAAAATTGCTGACTCGTGGCCGGTCTATGGCACTCAGCATATTCGACCAATGTACATTCGGATAGTCAGGGAATGTTCAAACCTTTCAGTATCCTATAAGTTTTAAGCAATGTTTGACCTGATTACCTACATCCTGGTTTCAGGTCAACTCAAATCAGCTTTAAGGAAGTTCAAAATTTCTATAAAATGTAGCGACAAAGACACCTCGCTGGTAAGTATAGCCTAAAGTGCACATCTCCAAAAATAATCAAAATGATGAATATTAAGCGCACAGCAATACATTATGGTCTCTTCACTCATAATAAAATAGCTGCCGTTCTATTTAAAGAAAATCTTTTAAAATAAAATCCAAATACCTACGGCAAGATAAACACAAACATCATTACGAAAAAAAATGGTGCAAAAAGCTTTTCCCTTCAAATTCCATTAAATTTAACGACAAGACTTTTCTATATTCTCATACAATTCCATCTGTTTAGTGTTATACATACATAATACAGTTAACCAATATATAAATTCATCTCTACAATACATCATCCTATGGCATAAATGATAATATTACGTTCGTGTACAAATGTACGGTACCTCTATTATACAACACATCTATTCCACATAAGTATCCATCCGAAGGCTTTCCAAGGAAAAAAAAATAAATAAAAATAAAACAAGGAAGAAAAACGGGCTCAACAAAAACAACTCAAGTTTCCGTTAAAATAATAAGAATGTTGGATTGCGACAACAGACACAACCATTATCCGCTGTCATAACAAACATTTTCAAAGTTTCATTTTTTCTTCTTCTTTTTTATTTCATTTTCTTTCTCTGAAGAGTTTCACTGCTACTTGCTGGTTCGGGAATACGATTGAACTTGTACGGATAGTTTGTTTAGCAGCTTTTATTTGCTGTATGAGCTACTAACAGAATTGTTTTCGTTTCTTTTATCGTCTTCTGATAAATGAAAAATTAACAAAAGTGAACTGTAATTGAATTTAGACAAACGTAAAATGATAGTATGTTGCCAGACCAGTGAACATATAAATGAAGTCTCCTTTCACATCAGCTAAGAAAATAATGGAAATCCCATTGCACTCATTTTTCTTTTATTTGATTTTATTAAATGGAATTTTCTATATAAGAAACAAACATGTGTAAAAGTATACACAATGGTGCACACACACTTAAATTCAATAAAAAGTTACATTTCATTTGAAGTCATATTTCACCATTTATTTGTTGATAACCAAGCAAGTGGGTTTATCGTTCGGAGCCAAGTATATTGACCGGAAGCGGAACGGAATATTCGGCGACTAGAAATTATCTATACGTAGCCTACGTCATGGATTGTCTGGGAAATGGTTAGTTTAGAGGAAATTTGCGAGACCATCACACAGTCTACCTATGTCAAATTTCATCATATTTTCTAGTTTTAAACGAGTCCAGTCTCGAAACACCTACAATCCAATTGACGCTATTCATTCCACATGCAGTACCAACGTTACGACATTTACGTATGCATTATAACGTGTAAATCGCATGTGGAATGAATAATGTCGATTGGATTGTAATTTTTGAAAATGTAACTTCTTATGATTCTTCCACTGTACTGGTAAGTAGGACGAAATATGGTGCTGTTCGTTCGGTTGCTAATCGTTGTTTTTCTTTGATATTTGATAGCTCGTTGAAAAGTTCCCGATGCGTTTGAGGAAATAGAATGTTTGATCATTGTAGTTGTGCTGCAGCACTGTATAAAACGCTACAAAGAATGATAAAGTAGAACAAAAATCTCCTCCATCTTAAAGTGTCTCACTTCCAATTCCTTTGGAATGGTCTCGACCAGCTCTAGGAAAAAGGATTGAATTTAAAGAAATTAAAGAAAGCGCTAAAAATGTCAAATATATCGAAAGTATACTCAAATTTCATCTAAAAGTGATCAGATTTTTGTAACTCATCAGGAAATATGGAAATGGCTAAACATTGAAACGAAGATAAATTGAAATGATATGATGAAATGTTGTTTATTATTTTACAAAGTTACTGTGCTAAGGGAAGCGTTACGAAGATATGTGATAATTGGTTCTAGCGTGTGTAACCAATAAATAGTGCATTACTATACAAGTGAAGTAATTTGATATCTCGTATGAGGAAAAGCTTCAGCCCGAGGTACTTTTACTCATCGTGATACGAGATATCAAATTATTTCACGTGTAAAGTATGGCGTTTTACTTTACGAGCGAGGGAAAGGGTCTTCACTAGTGAGGGAAAGGCCACATTACCTCACTAGTAAAGTAAATACCTTTGTGCCACCGAGAATTGAAATACGACGGATTTCAATATCGATAACTAGATTGAAATGTCCAAAATTACAACACCCGTTTTCATGGCTTATTACAACACTCAAACCAGTGTTGAAATGAAATTCGTATGAGTTATTACAGCATTCGTTTTAAAAAAATGCAAAGCAACGTGATCGATCAAATTCGAAGAGTGATTGTTTACAATGAAAATTCTGAATTTTTGTGCATTTGTCTATTTCAATTCTCGGTTGGCACAAAGCATGATGTGTTACACGTATTGTAATGAGATTTTTTCAGCACACGACCCAATTTTCCTTACTCGCTCCGCTCGTAAGGAAAACTTGGGTCTAGTGCTGAAAAAATCAACATTACAATACTTGTAACACAACATACTATTAACATTCATATACACTGTAGACTCTTTAGTCAAATTCAATGATTACAAAATAATATTAGAATAATTGTTTAAATAATGGTCCAGTCCCGCAGCTCTAAATGTACTCCTATAATGAGTGACCGAGAATTATTTGTTACTAACAACGACTTTATAAAAATGTAATGAGCTCTTAGACGTGCTTTTTAATAGCAAAATGTATCCCTTAATACAAACGAAGTAAAGATTTTGTATCCAACAGCTGCTGTAGTTATAATAAAAGAAGTGATAGATTTCGCTCACCTTATTAAAATATGATAAAATTCAAAGAAATATAGAAATATATATCATCATTCAATCAACAACAGCTCATCCTTCAGAAGATTTTAATTTTGTTGAAATATTCGAAAATATTCCCAAAATGGAAACACTCCAAGTTGGTAGAAAACATCAAACTGAACCAAAATATGCTAATAATAAGCTAATTAAGAACGGAAAATAGACTGCGAATTGCTAATCCGTGTAATTTGATTGAAAAATATTGTATTACATTTCAACAATTTAATGAGTTTGAAATTGGAATACCGATACACGCATTTCGGGTGGGAAGGTTAATTTTACCAGTCTAACATAAAAATTGCAAAGGGAAATCAATACTTCGGAGGGTGCATTGTGGCAGCAAGCATCGAATCAGAATTTGACGGGCAGCTAATCATCTGTTATTATTGTTTACTGTTTGCCTGTTTTCACTCGACAATTAATAAAAGACGAAAGTTGTGTTAATTTTCTACTGTTGCTACATTTCGGACCCTGCTTCGGTTCATCATCAGGCTAAAGTTAAAATTTTAATATCTAAATCACTTCGTCAAATCCCTCAGTTTGTTAGCCCCGTACGAAGTACGAAGGGGCTTATAGGATTACGATGCCGTGTGTAATTGATGGAATTCGAAGCAGACGGTAAGGGCAAAGTGTTTGCCTATGTTCATAGATGACGAATCCGCAATAAAAATTTGGGCCGTCTGTCTGTCACGTCGATATCTTGAGTAAATCAAATCCGATTTCAAAAATTTTTTTTTCCCTGAAAGATAGTCGAAATAGTGAGGCTAAGTTCGAAGATGGGCATATTCGGGTCGGCCCTTCGTGAGTTAGGGCCACCTAAGTGATTTAAGGTCTTTTGGTGATATTTATGGCAAAATAAACGATGGAAATGTAAATGACATGGCAAATGATAGATATTGTCAATACCAATCCAGGAAAAAAAAAATTTAAATCGGGTGAGTGGACCGTGAGTTAGGGCCTTAGAAGTGAAAAGCTACTAGGGCCCAATGTGTATTTTACATACAACTCGAGTAAATTTCATATGTTTTTCGTAATTTTTGTTTCATTTGAAAGATAATCGAACACCGAATAGAATGTTGTTGAAAAAAAACAAGGCATCAGAACAGTCGGAGCGTTTGCTGCGACTTAGCCCCGTACAACCCGTAATCCTATTTCGTCCTCAACCAAAATACGTCCGTAGCCCTAATAAGCTCGGAACCCTAATACGTCTACAACCCTCTAATGCTTCTGTTACCAAAATGCAAGTCAAGTAGGGCATTGTCAAATTTACTGAAACTGTTCATTTTTAAAATTGCACATAGCGCAATTACGAAAGCCCGTACGAAGTACCTTTCAAATAAAACCAACAATTTACGACATTATTTTAGAAACCCAAAATTTTTTGCCAACTTTCCGTTGGGTATTCAATTACCTCTCAAATGAAACAAAAACTAGCAAAATCGGTTGAGATTTACTCGATTTATGTGCAAAAAGCACTTAGGGCCGAGTAGCGGCCTTAGTGCAAGGGCCCAAATTTGAAACTTTTTTTGCCATCATTCTATTCGGCATTCAATTATCTCTCAAATGAAACAAAAACTAGCAAAATCGGATGAGATTTACTTGATTCATGTGCAAAAAACACTTAGGGCCGAGTAGCGGCCTTAGTCCAAGAACCCAAATTTGAAACTTTTTTCGCCACGTTCTTTTCGGTATTCAATTACCTTCCATAAAAAACAAAATCTAGCACAATCGGATGAGATTTACTCGATTTATGTGCAAAAAAAACACTTAGGGCCGAGTAGCGGCCTTAGTCCAAGGGCCCAAATTTGAAACTTTTTTTTTGCCATCATTCTATTCGGAATTCAATTATCTCTCAAATGAAACAAAAACTAGCAAAATCGGATGAGATTTACTCGATTTATGTGCAAAAAACACTTAGGGCCGAGTAGCGGCCTTAGTCCAAGGGCCCTAATTTGAAACTTTTTTCGTCACGTTCTTTTCGGTATTCAATTACCTTCCATAAAAAACTAAAACTAGCAAAATCGGATGAGATTTACTCGATTTATGTGCAAAAAACACTTAGGGCCAAGTAACGACCTTTGAGCCCTCCCAACAAGCCCACGTTGCATCTTACCCAAAAACAATGTTTAGCAACTTTGTTCTACTCGTCAATACCTTTCATTTGATATATCACAAGGAGCTATTGCGTGCGTATTTCGGTAGATATCGTCGAAAGACTGAAAAACACCTATAGGGCCCTAGCTGTGGATGGGCCGACCCTACCATGCCCATTTTCGAACTTGACCTTACTTTTGTCGATACCAATCGGGGAAAAAAAGAATTTTGAAAAAAGGTTGTGATTTACTCAAGCTAGAGGGGTCACGGACGGACGGACGGACGGACGGACGGACGGACGGACGGACGGACGGACGGACGGACGGACGGACGGATGGACGGACGGACGGACGGACGGACGGACGGACGGACATTTTTTTTATTGCGGATTCGTCATCTATGAACATAACCAAATGCTTTGACCTTACTGTCTGCTTCCAATTCGACGTGTTACAAACGGCATATTAATCTTATAAGCCCCCAGTACTTCGTACGGGGCTAAAAATGTGGGTCCTTGGACTAAGGCCGCTACTAGGGCCCTATGTGTATTTTACATATAACTCGAGCAAATTTCATTCGTTTTTCGTAATTTTTGTGTCATTTGGAAGGTAATCAACGGCCGAATAGAATGTTGTTGGAAAAAAATTAAATTTGGGTCCTCGGACTAAGGCCGCTACTAGGGCCCTATGTGTATTTTACATATAACTCGAGCAAATTTCATCCGTTTTTCGTATTTTTTGTTTCATTTGGAAGGTAATCAAAGGCCGAATAGAATGTAGTTGAAAAAAAAAAATAAATTTGGATCCTCGGACTGAGGCCGATACTAGGCCCTATGTGTATTTATACTCAATAAATTAAAATTTTAGGGCTATTTGAAATTTTTGTTTTATTTGAAAGGAACGTCGTACGGGGCTTCGTAATTGCGCTGTGCGCAATTTCTAAGATGTACACATTACATAATAATTTTACTTTAACTACTTTAACCGGCGCATAGGCTTACGGTCAAAGTAGGGTGACAGACGCACTAGGGTCACGTACGCAATAGATAGACGGGTTTGTACGGGGCTCAGTCGCAGCAAACGCTCCGACTGTTCTGATGGCTCGTTTATCTTCCCTTTAATGAAAAAGGAATTGTAAAATAACCTAAAAGCCACAGATAGTAGAGTTAGTAATACTACCAATAACTAGGAACTGACATTAATGGCTTATCCTTGTATCGCTTGCTTTCACCCAAAATGAAAAACTACTCAGTTCAGTGAAACTGACATTTAGAAAATAATTGGTTGATAGGTCATGTGTCTTCTTCGTTTTCATTTGTTCTGTCCCTGTTGCCTAAAGTTTGATGTACGAGCGGCTGATGGCTGATATCTGTTATTGACAACGACGCCAAAAATAAGAGATGAGCTCTAACTGAAGTTCTCTTATAATAGCAAAACCTATGTTAAAAACCAATGAAGTAACAGATTAGCTGTTTAACGTCAGGTAGACTTGAAACAAAAGAAGTAGTAGATTTGATGATTGAATCACAATATGTTTAAGAAAAGGCCAACTACACTGGGACTACGACTTGTAATTACAGATAACTAGAGATTGTCGTACATTTATCCAGCTAGCCGATCAAAAATTCTATCTTGTCCATAACTTCTGGTTCATAAAATTCATAAAATCGGATCTGTTCAGGGAAACCTCGCAATAGTTTACCTCATTCTATTTTTTCTTCAATCTCCACGACTTATAAAAAAATACGACTGTACGAACGATATGAGTAATAAAGAATCTGTACGCCACCCAACGACTATACCGAATATCCAATCTGCGGAACATTGATGTCTTTTTCACGACTATCAAGCGGCAAAAAAATTAAAACTAAAATACAATTTCGTCGTTGATATATTGACGGGACGTACATTTTAGTTATTGTTTTTATTACCATAGCACATAAATATTTCTCCGAATTGAACACAAAAAAAAGGAATATCTCCCATATAACATGTACAACGACAGAGCCCGACAGAAAATCCAACTTTGAATTAAATTTCAGTTCAATGACTCAGAAATAACTCAACGAAGCGAACTGTCTATATAAATACTCTATTCTCAATGTTCGCTTTATTGAAGCCAAAACACATTCCCTGACCTGACTATGGCATATATTAGGTAATACTGAAACCATAAAGCATCCAGGGAATATTGCTTATACAACGCTTGACGGTAAATGTTGGGTAGAATATATGGATTGGATTGGTTTGCACAGACCACACACCCATGTATATATATATGCCAACATATCCAACTAGAGTTCTCAATTGTTGCTGGTAATCTTATCAGTTAATACCAGAAACAATCACAGCAGGATGATGTAATATACCTCCAAGGTATTTTATTGCAATCCAAAGATTTTGCAAATACTTTGCTGTTACACAGTGAGTGTGTTGCGACAAAGTCGCCATAATTTTATGGTTTAAGAATTTCGGACGGTTTTCAATTTGTGGAATTGGTATTCGAGTGGTTCCGTATTATGCTTTTAGCGAAAATGTTTCTTTTTGTATTATACTTTATGCTGGTTACTCTCATTGAAAAATGTTCCAATATTTTTCATTCCCATGCTCGAGCTGTCAGCAAAAAAATTTTCTATATTTTTCTGTACGAGAGAGTATAGCTGAAACGAGTTTTGCATACTAAATGAGACATTTTTCTTGTGTGAAAATAAGTTTTCATTTTTTTTTCTTCTTCTTAAAAATGTGCCCGGAAACGAGGTTTGAACTCGAAGCTTATTTAAGACATTAACGCCGTGTTACGACCCTCCAATTCGTTCAACTTTGATGTGCAAATTTCATGTTTCTTCTTCTTCTTATGCATGTAACATGAAGCGCCACTGCAAACATTCTGGGTAATATCGGAATGTGTACATAAGTTTATTCACGACAGCTTCACGACTAAAATTCATCAGAGTTTTGGAAGAAAATGATGTCAAAACCATTGGGGAATTAAATCAAATCTAAAGAACTATGTCATTGGAAATGTATTGCTTTCGAGTCAACATTGGCATGTCAAATAGAAATTTAAAAAAAAATTGTTCACATAAAATTCGCTTCGGTAAGCGAAATGTATAGAACAGATGGAAGTATATTGGTAAGGAGAATGGTTTATGGTTGTTAGCACGATAAAAATTATCATTTTATATTTGGCTTAGTTATACTTTCTCATTCCATTTCGATCCGACGTAAATATAGAGGAAAAGAAATGAGATTTCAATGTTAACACAGGCAACACAGCCCATCATTGCCGGTGGATCAGGTTGCTCGAGTTGGTTTTATTTAAATGTAAAGTCTTTGTTGACTTATATTGAGCCAATTCCATGTCCTGTCCGTATAATTGATCAGTGAAAAACAGCTGGAGCAAGTTCATGCGGAAATTTCACTGCCTCTGACTGTAATAGATTTCGCGCTAATTTTCGTTTGAAGTTTCGTCGGCCACAGGATTGGACACGGAGTGCCAAATATCGTAGTTAATTGCACTCTGAAAAAGTTCAACTCCGCATCAGCTTTCCTTTCATTAATACAAATAGAGTCAAATTTGACATACGAGAAATGCTTTGATGCTATGCCTAGCACTCTAGTGGTCTAGCTTACAACATTAAATACATTAAAATTTAAAAATGTAACGAGACGTAGCTACTGGCTCTAGAACTTGTCAACAGTACGTAAATTAGCTTAGAAAACGCTTAAAATTGAAGGTTTCGCATTGTCAGAACCTGGGAATACATTATAAGCTAAAGAATTGTTGATTTGAGGTAATTCGACTTTCGCCACCAATATTCCATGTACCAAAAACACAACTTTTTGTCAGATAAATATCAAATTTAGGTGTCCCAAATCAAATCAGATGTTGTATTTGACTCCCCGCGGTCCATTTAGCATATTTAAAGTTTAATTTACATTTTTGCACATTTTCATCAAATCTTGTGGCGAGATTAAAGTCTCAAAATCACCATCGGGGAACTTTGACAATCAGTCATGAACTCAAAAAATATTTTTTTAGACTTGATCATTTTTATAAAATAATCTGTGAAGCCTGGAGATTAGATTACCATGTTGACTCAACTTTTTATGTACACCGAGCCCACCGTAAAAAATCGATATATGTGACGTGGACCGAAAACGACGAAATTTTCAAAAATCGATCTGGCGGCAGCACAAAATTAAAGTTTGATTTTTTTTTTCTTCCATAAAATGATCAGATGGACCAGCTGAGTGGATTTCCGGCTGAGCCTTAAAAGAACTAACACATTTTGTAAAAACCGCTACACCCTACCCAATAGTCAAAATGTATCATCAGTACAATCATCAGTTATCGACAGCAATGAAAAAATAAGCGATGACCTCTGACCAATGTGATCTTATATAGTGAAATGTGTGTTAAAAGGAACGAAGTAAAAGATTTTGTATCAAACATGAGACGGTAGTTAGAACAGTAGAAGTAATAGATTCAGATTCAATTACTATATTGCAATAATGTGTTAGAAAGAGCTTTTGTCTGAGCGGGAGGGAGTATCAGAAACAGTATTTCAGGTCGGGTTTAGAAGGCTTTTATAAACTTGCTCATACCAACACCATCTAATAAATTTTGTGCATCCGACAACGGAAATACGACCTATTTTGCCATGATTTTTCATTAAGAAATGTCAGTTTTTCCCGAACTATATATCGTGCGGGAAAAAACTTCATTTCTTTACGATTTATAGTGCGGGAAAAGAATTACATGAATTTTTCGATTGATTAAATTTAATATGGTGAATGTGAAGTGTGTATGTTTTCAAGTAAATTGATGTGTTGTTTTGTCTATTTCAGTTGTCCGATGCACAAAACGTTGTTCGTACCTCAACAGGACTGGTACTGAAAAAATCGTCATTTCCTGTCTTGGTACGAAAAATACTATACTTGCTCTAATATGCGTAGGTCTTTCTTCTATACTAGGTATAAGAAGTGGAACACAGTTTCATTGAAGTTAAATTTTAACAGCCATGAAATATTATTGCATTTTCATGGAACTTTTTTTTTTGGTGCAATTTTCAAATCTATTTTCATTGTAGAATATAGAACGCGCGGATTTTATCGCTAATTCATACATGCAATGTGATACTTTTATGGGATCAATAAAGAATGAACCGAACATAGATTTTTTTAGGCCATAAATAATTTAACAATAGCCCAAAATTCCGAGCGCTAGCTCTATGCAGTTATCAAATTTTCACTACCACATTCAATAAATTTGATTTTTTTTTTTTTGGTTGCAGGAAACAAAAACATTTTTAATACCTCCGCTTATGAGGTGTACGTTCTTTTTTGTTGGCCGAAAAAAAAAATTTAATTGGAAATATTTCTTCGTACAGTCACAATCCATGAATCATTTTTAGTGCTTGTTTCGGAGCTGGTTATTGTCTGTAAAGCATCCTCTGTCATAACGATTTTATTTCAAATAATTATTCCTTTCACAGGCTCGGTGGGGACAGGTCATGCTTGGCAATCGGGCGATACCCGATAGAGGCCTTCCTGCTTTGTGTTCTCTTTACATTTTTGTTCAATTCCTCACTTACGCCTCTCCTTGTTAGAAAGGTATTTTTTAGTAGCTTTCGAATGACATCAAATTTGGCCATATTTGTCACTGCATCTGGACTTATTGCATAATTTTTGGATGTTAGGTCACTGACGCCCATAAACGTCCACAGGGAAGTCGAAGCAGAACAAGATGGGGATCCCCCGAAATTACCTTTCGATTGATATTTTTTGACTTTGGGACAGTGCCGGAGCCCGAGACTGAGTGATATCGGACTTAGTCTTATACTCCAATCTATTCCTTACACGACAAAAAAGAATCACGAAAATCGGTTGATTTTTCGCTGAGATTTAACGCACGCTGTTTTTTCGGATTTTTGAAACACTTTGATACAGTCAGTCGTTGTCTGCCTTGGAACCACAAAAAAAAAATTTCTATTGAAATGATTCACCAGAATAAATTTCAAATAAATGGGATTTGTACTAACGAGTAACTTAATCAGATAACATTTCGAGTACACACAAAGTGGTAATGGATTCCTGAGAGAGCATACCAGAAATATTTTCCATTTATTACTTAAATACCAAATGATAAATTATAATATCATTTAGTACCCCCGAAAACCCATTTCAACCCTAAATATTAATTAAGATGTCTCCTCTCATTTACACATTATTTTCGTCGTAATTTAAACAATAAACCAAAATTAAATCTTATCCCAAACATTTTCACTTAGTCAAAAACACAACAAACACGTTTATACTAATCACTCGCTAAACTCTTTTCAATTTTCTCTATATTCGACCCGTGTGTGCATGTGTGTGAATTATATTCCATTTTATATCCCGTACACATCATTTTCAAACAATGAGATGAACCTTTTCCTCATCGAAGAAGACGAAGAGGAGAGAGAGCAGCAAAAAAAATTCAACGTTAATCATCAGGAACACACAACACCACACCTACGGCACCACATATAATAGACATCTAAATGTTTAGCCAGAACAGAAATCCCTTTGTTCAGATATTTCATTACTTTTACCCTTTAAAACATTCAATCTAATATGTTTCGATAGAGTGACCCTTTTCGTATCAAAATAAACATCCCCCAGTCGTGTATTTATCAGTTCTTCTGTATACTTAGTCTAGGCTTTATATAAAATTGGTTTATGTAACATTTTGTCGATGGAGAAAAAATGTCGTTTTTTTGTGTGTGGAACAGAATAGAAAAAGTGACCTAAAATAATAGATGTTGAACAAATTTTTAGGCAATCAATAAGAATAGCACACCCTGGTCTAAATATAAAGATAACATTACTTGAAGCAAAATCGAATTTTCGATTTCCTCACATTGATTGTGTGTTGGAAAGGAAAATTAACAAAGCTTTCAAAACATTTCCGCCTGTAGCTTTTCGGTTCTTCTCTCTCTCGATAATTTTTTTTTATTTTATTTTTAAATTACTTTAGTTTGTGAGAGGGCTCGTCATGTCATAGGAAATGGCCATTAGTTGAATTTTAACATTCGCTTCGAATGTGTTATAAAACATCAATTGGGGCAACAACAAACAAAAAAATCGATCAACATTTATATATATATATGTTGGAACGGCTGGAACGGTCATGTGTGACGGTAATTTTATAAATTCATTTCGTATTCAATGAGAGGTTCTTCGAAACGAAATTCAAAGCGTTATTCAATTAAATTGCAAACAGTTGCGCGTCAAAGTTAGTGTGTTCCATCAAAAAAAAAGAGAGGGATACTCTGCTATAAATGTACAAACAAATTAATTATTTTCGCAATTTTATAAATATAATATGCAGTGAGTGCATGACAAAATGTGTGAATTTAATGTGGTACGGTGATAATATTGAATTTCAATGATGATGATACGTACAAATAAATTGCAGATTTCATTTTGCACTGTGTGCCATCAGTAACAAATTATAAAATTTAATTAAAATTAATTTGGAATTTGAAAATGAAAAGTCCTTTGGCTCATTTTACATTATGTTTTAAATGAAAACATTACATTCGAAAATATGTTACAGAATTTGTGCAGACAGATAAATCGAGGATGATCGGAGAGATTCGACGCACAGAATAATTGTTTAATTATTTGATGTTTGCTGCTTCGTCAATTCAACACGCCCAGGGTCAGCTACCCTACTTTACGTTATCTATATTCACAATATCAAGAACTATTTTTGGAAAAACTTTTTTCCATATTTCATGGATTTTCCGAAATTTTCCTAATTCTAAAATGGTTTTTGTAAAAATTTGTGAAAAAAAAGAGAAAACTCTAACGGACGGACGAAATGGCTCAGTGGCTTCGTACTAGGTTTCCATCGAAGTGATTCGGGTTCGAATCTCGTGTCAGACAATTCCAAATGGAATTTTTCTTGCGATTATATCGCATTAGTAACGTCCTAAAGTTCACTGTGTAACGATGTACACGAGTCAATCTGAATGACGGCGTAAGTCATCAGAGAGTATTTGCATAGTTTAAGGCGTGGTTCGGACGTTACAAAAGGTCTTCACTTATCATTGGCCGCAAAAAGCCTGTTTGTAAGGTTTTTATGAATATGTTTTATCTGGATGAGAAAGCTTTATCGCTGGAAGCTTCAAAATTCAGCAATGTTTAGTTAAGATACTATGTTTGGTACATGGTTTAGAGTACAGGCAAAGTAAACAATCTGGTTCCAAGTTGGAAAGTATTGTCAATCGAAGTACCTGCTTCTCAATTCTGTATTTTCACAAAATCGTTTTTTTTGTTCGTAAAATTTAATTCTTTCATCGGTTGTATATAAAATTACATGAACTTGCACATATCAGTCTTTTACCGACACCTATCTCACATGTTATCAACAAGGATGGCATAAATAAACATAAATCTTTACTTAACGTCGTCTTATATTGGAAATTACAAACAAAATTTTAAAAAGCGATAGATTTTTTGCCACTTAATCAAATGAAGTAATAGATTCGATTAATAAAGAGCAGTGGCAATAAACTACTGCAGCTACTAGAAAAGTCGACACCCCTAATCTATGTTTTCGTTGCTGCTTATTGCAAAGGCGTTCACAAGTTAGATGAATGTGCATGATAGTGACTGTGTATCTTTCTTCAAATTGATTAATTATTCTGCACATATACACTGCGTAGCAAACACGTCCCTATAAGTGTGTCAATATCCATCACTTTTCCGATACAAGAAGATCGGTTCATCATTTGCATAAACCATTTATAAAATGTTCCATTAAAGCTATTTCACAACGAAATTGGGCTAATTTTTACCGTATCAAGCTAAATTAAAACGGACCTAGCGAAAATAATTGGATGCAAATTATATGACGTAATGGCATGACGCAGAGAATTCATATTTTTCGTTTAATTTTACCGTCCATATATTTTCCGTATTTCAGCTCTTTTCTTTTCTCTGTGCGAGTTTCGTTTCAGCAATTTTTTTTTTATCAAATTTTTTTGAGAACATTTTTATACTAAACTGTTCGAAAGAAAAAAGAAAAAAATTCACGTTTGACATACCTATACAGATACGTTATACACGCCGCACTTGCTTTCTGAATTGTGTTTGCCGCTCCAGTTTTTTTCCTTCTTTATAGATCCCATTTTCCTCGCCATTTTCACTAAGAGCTGAAGCAATATATTCTTGGCAATTTCTTCATAATTCTCTTAAACTCAAAAAGTCAAATGCGAATTTTAAATATATCGCTTTCTTTCTGTGTACAGTAAAAAAGAAAGTCTGATGCTATAACCGTACACATGTATGCACTACGTATACATTGTAGCTCATCTACTCGCAGAGCCATAGTGGAATATTGTAAAGTAGTTGCCTCATTTCTTGAACATGAAATCTCCAGAGGATGAAACGGATGTGAAAAAGACTTTGCACTTAGAGCCAATAATTCAAAAAGATTATAATGAAAATAAAAAAGTATGAGTAAGCGGGGACAGTGTCATTTCAATGAATGCGACTCTAACGACGATTCCATGGATTATGTTTTGTGGTGAAGGAATATTAGATTAAGTTAAAGCCAGTGCGACTGCTACCAGAGAGACTGAATACGTAAGTTGAATTCTGAATTTTATTCTCTCCTCGAATTTGGCTTTACAATCAGGCCTAAAGGATTAAGAAAATAGGAAGGATGGGGACACAGTTTTTTCTCTGTTTAATTAAGGAAGAGACTATTGGTACCGGGTGCCAATAGTCTCTTTATAATACTGTGGCTAATGGCACCGGGTGCCAATAGTCTCTATATTATACAAATGCTAATCGCACCCGGTGCCATTAGCCATAGTATTATAAAGAGACTATTGGCACCCGACGAAGTTAATTAAACTGACGAAGTTATGCAAATTGCATACTAATAATAGTTATTTAGGCGTGTACGCAATCTAGCTAGGGAGCCGAAGCCCAATACTTGGAAACAAACAGACTAAAAAAGTATTTTAACCGTGTTACACCCAAAACTCCCCCATCCCCAAATTACATGATTTGTTTGTTTATTTGATTTTTTCGTTTAAAACCTCAATAACAGCTTTTTACAGCCAATAACAAGTGCATTTTGGACCACGGGCTTAACGTGACTTCCGTACCACGCCTTGAAGTATGCAAATACTATCTGAGTAAAGTTAGGTACTCAATTGATATCACGTCTAGAGGTGATCCGGCCCGAACCCAATTCATTTTTAACGGGCTTCGGGTTTCCAAAATTTGATTCGGGTTGGGTTGGGGCGGGTTTTGGGATTTAAATTAAAAAAACTTGAACACGACCGTTATTAATTTTTGTTAAATTCATAAATTCCTACAGTCATAAGCGGTGCAAACTGCAAACTCATCCAACTTCTCTCGGAAACAACGCGTATTAGTGTATGGCGGATACAAAATAAAAGTCGGTTTTTACGTTTCTTAAATATTTTGGATTTTATCGGGTCTCAGTATCTTCCGGGTTTCGGATTGTCGGGTCTCAAAAATTGAATTCGGGTCGAGCTCGGGTCGGGCCTGGTTTCAGCATATGTCGGGTTCTGGGTTTTTAAAATCAATTCGGACCGGGTCGGGTTTCGAAAAAACCTCGGCCCGCTCACCACTAGTCTCGTCTAAATGTAGGCTAGACATGCACCGAAATTGATCGTGTCTGGGTTGCGTCATACAAGGCATTCAGTGTGTCTTTTTTAACGATTCCTTTAGTATCATCCCTTTTGATGTCGAAATGTCTTTTCGATATTGAAATGGAAGTTCTTTTTCGCACTTTTTTTCGTGTATTGTTTCGTGTATAGTTTGCACTAATGCGTTTACTAGCTATTTGTGCAACCGAGTGATAAATGTTTTTTTCAGGCAACAAAATGATTCTAAATGGAATTTTTCAGTAATTTAAGCTTTTAGAGACAATAAAGACAACACAGGCTTTACTTTTCGCCACCGAGTTGTGAAAAGTGTTTTTTATAAAAACTGATTGATTTTGATGATTTCGACATCAGAGTACGACAACTTATGGCATGAGACTCGAGATGTCTCTTGTACATTCCCCCTTCAAGCATCTTGAATTTATTAGGCTAAAATATGAGAAATTAGTCGTGAGTCATTCTGAATTCCAAGAAACTTTCAGATAAATTAAATTCCAGAACAACAGAGTCCCAGACCATCCAGTACGAGTACAGTCCTGCTTAAATCTTATAAATCTTAAGAAACTTCTAAATTTTAATATAATCTCTCATCTATGTAAAATGTACGAATGCAATTGCATACCCAAAGAGCGGGTATAAATTAACCTTAACGACATTCTGCTAAGAATAAAACTCTTGCAGCATTTCCTGTGAAATTTTTGTTCACCATTTTATGTATTACCTTCTACACATAAAGGGAAAACTTCTGCATCGCTCATTCTCAGTGCTAGATATTATTACTATACACACACACATAGCAACTGTACATCACTTCATGTCATTTACTATATGGCTTGGTTACATTGCTGATTGTCCCTTAAAGTTTCAATGTACTTTATTTTCATGATGGTTACAATCCACCTTCTCAACCTCCAGAGTGTATGTTTGGCTTGCGTAATCACAAGCCTTTTTTGAGCAATTTGGATTTGGTATATGAGAGACATTCCATATACAATATCGTTAAAACTAGAAATTCTTCAGCATTATATTATAGCCATTAGAATGGTCTATTTTCCGTATAATGGTTTTTGTATGAAAATTAGGACACACACAAAAAGTTGTTTGAGGACGAGTGAATGTGCCACCCGCAGGGTATATTATGATCATTTTATGTGCTAACCTGGGTCATGTGATTTTATCCTTTTCCATGTAATAGGTTCATGCATATATAGCCATGGTTCAGTTATGTGTACTTATGTTGATGACAAAAACAAATCGAAAATGAATTATAGCAAAAACACATTTTAGAACTAAGTTCACGTTACGGAAGAGGGGTCGAAATGGTTACGAAAAAGCAAATCTTTCGTAAAGTCATAGAAAGGTTTTACTAGAACAATAGTTTGCTAATTGAAAAGAAAAATCCCGGAAATTAATCGAATGAGCCTTGGTTGAACCATATCAAGCAACAAATGTTTGCTCTTCTATTCCAAAAAAATCGATTGAAGTTTCTTTTGGACAAAAAAAACAGTCGAAAAACCACAAACATTTTTAATTAATAAAGCGGTTCGAACTTCGAACGACCTATGACAAGGTGAATTATTGATTCGTACCATTCGCAATGCGAAGAAAGAAAGAAAAACCGTAGGTGTATGTATTGACAATGTATTGTACATATATGGCGAAAACGTATGAATATCCCGTTTACGAAAACATCTCAAGGAAATTTGTTTTTGGTTGATACTTCCGATATGGCTGAAAGCTAGAGAATTGATTGATTGCTTGGTAATGGTTTATTATTTCCGGTATATTATAGAGTTCTCCTCGCTCTCTTTTTTTATATTTCGTTCAAAATAATATAAATCATACAGATTTCGGGATGGATGTTATCTCAGACAACTACATTGCCTTACTCAATAAATGAGAGAATGATAAAAAAGACAGTTCAATTTGGGTAATGGTTTTTGTTTTATGAAATAGCTGAGTTTCATGTATAAATAGAATGTCTGATAAGGCATCGATGTGGGTCACATTCTTGGTTGAGTTCAATAAAAGCAGGAGGGTTTTCAGCAAGACAAAGCGTCAAGTTATGCTCGTGTAAATGTGACTTAATTTACAGCTATGGTACACTTAATCTAATCAACAATCCATCTGTTTGTTCACGATGAACGAAACTAATTTCGTTTTGTTGAAGTACACTAAAAACTTTTTGCAAACAATCTCATTATATTAAGTGAAAAAGATGACAAATATTTTCTCGGAAATGTAGTCATAAAATGCAAAAACTTTAATTGAAATCTCCGAAAATTTATTGGTGTTTGCAGTGACAAAATGTTTGAAGCAAAAAACAACGAGAAAAATAGAGATTCACTTCGGAAAAAACTATGTTTCGATCTGAGAGACGATGCAATGTTTTTCATTTTTCAATTCAAACATATTTTAGAAGTGGCTAGTCATCTGTTATCGAAAATAGCGAGAAAAGCAATTTGCAAGTATATTAGTCCTTTTTGGAAAAAGAAGGGATGGTAATATTCGAGCGTTATTTAGTTTTGGGTTTAGCGTTATAAATAACTCTATTTACCAATATTTTCATAGAATTGGTACCAATTTGATGAAAATATTGGTAAAGTAAATAATTTAAAAATTTTGTAAAAGTAGAAAGTTATAATTAAGCTAACTTAAAGTAGGAAGAGAATCGACACACCGAAGAAATAGATGGTGAAGAAGAATTAACCAATCTCTAGTAGTCATATCTTCGTCCATGTAAACGTCTAGCGAATCATAAGGTATTTGAAGTCACTCTATCATGAGTCCACATAATTTTCGTTTATCACACCACCTAACCCTTTTCTGCACTTTCTCAATAATACTAAACTATGTTATCTCGCATGCCTAAATTTTTCATGAATGGCACCGTTAAACAACGTTGTCTAACAAAGCTAATAAAAGATCGTCCGAATTTTTCATCAATATAATGTTTACGTAGGAAAATTTCTATAGACTGCCATATACACAGTCACAGTCTAGCCTATTCTTATCGCAAATTATAAAAATGAATAAATCCCGTGTGGTAGCGCCATCAAGATGAAACAAAAAATAAATTGTAAAAGTCATTGCCAGCTGTTTGTTGCATATATTTCTCTAAATTGAATAGATCGAAATAATTGCATAAGTCCAACATAAATATAACCCAAACTTCGCCCGTCTTCGGAGGTTCAATCGTTTCCTCGACAATGTTCATAAGCAGAATAAATACAATTTTACCAACTTATAATTATAAACCAACGTGCAAATAATCGTTTTGCACATTTGCCACTAGCTACACTTCTCTTGCAAATTGACTCAAGTGCTCATGAGACCCCGACTGACAGAGCAACACAAACCAGTATTACATAACGATTTTACAAACATTCGTACATATAATACGATGGCATTATGCAACACAACCGTTTTGTGTGACTTGACGTAAAACTGGTGTTTGTGCAAAGTTTCAATTCCCAAAATTCATACACGACAATTGTACAGGAGAGCAACAATATATGTGAGAAACAATTAAATCATTCATGCCTGAATTATATTAATTAAATTTGTTTTTGGAGAAGTGATGACATTTCCTGATACACACAGAATCAAATATCACAGAGGAGACAGTGGGTGAATTTATATAACATAACTCAGTACACTCACTGGACATTCAACACATAAATGAACCTATTCAATATATACGTATAAATATGGCCACTGTCATTATTGACCATTTTCGACCTAGATAATTGTTAGCCATTTCAATAAATTAGGATTTAATGTCCAGCTGAGATATACTGTTTGTCATGGTATTTGAGGGTAGGCGAAATGATTATTGTTTAGCTTACATTATTTTCATTGTGCAAAAGCTTACAGAGAGCGAGAGAGGAGTTTTAATAAATAAATGTTTCGGTTACGGTTTGGGGGAATCGGAATGAGTGTTCGGTCAGCATTAAGAGGTTTTGAAAAGTTTTTTTTCCGGTCGTAACAAAATAGAGACTTAGTCAGTTTAAATGGCTCAAGGAAATTTATGGTATCGACGTGGTGGACGATTATTTCTTTCTCGTTCGACAACAGAGACTTTTATAATTCAATTTACGCAAATAAATGAATGTTCGGGTAAAGGTTAAGAGGTTGTAAGTTCAAAGTTCAATGTAAATACAAACTCCTAAGATGTGAACTCTCGCGACTTATTATTTTCTTAATTCAATAAAAACAACGGCTGATTTGAGCTGTAACGACTTTTGATCCTGACGCGAAAAAGTTTTTATGGTGGAAAAATGATTAACAAAAATTTGTCGACGGGAGACAAGTTACTCCAAATAGCAATGGAGCGAGGAAAAACGATAACAGGAAATTAACGAGAAGTGCCATGTTACACATTTTTGTGTTTTTTCTTTCCCTCTTCCTTGCCAATACCATCGATTCGTTTTTGTTGTATTTTATAATTAAAATTTATGAGGTGAATGAAAAGAACTTTTTTTCTTCTTCTTCATCTTCTCATATTTTACTTTCGTTTCCATTTTATGTGGTTGCCTTTTTTTTATTTTATAATCATATCCCAGGGGATTCTAAATACGTTTATATAATACACGAGAATTGTGTTATTATATACATATGAAAAGCAAAAGCACACTTTTCAGTCGTATTGTGCCGCTAAATTCGTGTCAGTAAAAAAAAAGAAAAGAAATTTCTACAGATGAAATTTCGTTTGCTTTCTTGTATATAATGTAATCATATAAGACAAGTGTTGAAGGACTATGTGATGCTTTAAGATAAATTTAATGTTAAAAGTTGAGTAGAAAGTTTAGGATATTATCGTATTTTGGTGAAATAATTACAGACGAAGAAGAGCTTTTCGGGAAATTTTTGGGGAGTGAAAAATTTTATCAAGTGAGTCATTAGGCTTTAAATACCAAGTTACTAACTAGATTACCAAATTTCATCAATAAATTTTCAATTATTTCGGGCCGAAATTTCATTTGGTTTTTCTTTAAACAGAGGATTCATTGTCTTCTCATTATCTTTTTGTTTTCAATTAGAGTGTCTGGTTGGCATTAGATGGATATTTTTGAAGTAGCACAGAAACAATTGTGTGTACTGGAAATTTACCTTTAAGTGACAATGGCATGAATGTTACCAGTACGAGTTGGAAACCACCTAAAAGAGCTACATGCAAAAAAAGGATTGCAAATAAGTTTCATTTATTTATTTCAGCATTCGAAGGAGATACAAATTTGAACCCAGAAATAATGAATTTCATACGAAAAAATAGAATTGCAAAGTAGCAGATCATGTGGTTTCTCTCACGCACGACTAACAGTAACTACCGAACCTTTTACTTAAATAATTGAAACATACGTTTTGCTGTATATAAAGTGCCGGAAATGGTACCATGTGCTCTTAATCTAAAACCACATTAGTCATAAGTTCATCGCTTATTCTTGTTGCAATTGTCGGTAACAGATGTCATAGCTTTCCGTAAATAAATTATAAACTAACTTCTTCTATTCAAAGTAGTTTCGTTTAATAATGGCAAATCTATTACTTCTTTGGTTCTACCATTGCTGTTGTTTTTGTCACTGGATGTGAGGTTATCAAAAGAGCGCAGCGAGAAACATTGGAAAAATACCCTTCATCGTACGTCGCCCAAACAATGCATGAAAACGTTCATTTTCGCAACTAAGTTGTAGAAAAGAACATTAACCAGAGCACTTCAATTATTTCTGTTGTTTATGTCGAATACACAAAAAATCAGCGGATTTTTACGGAAAACATTCCAATTATTTCTTGAATTTTCATAGATTTTACATGTTTTACTAAGCTTTCTAATAAAAATTGCAAATCTGGAAAAATTAAGGAAAACTCTCAAAAAAATGTAAAAATCTAGGAAAATTCAAGAAAATATGACAAAATATTTTCCTCTAATTCCCTGAAGGCTTGTACAACAAAATTCACACGAAAACTCTACTTTTCAACTTTTCATTGTTTCTAAAAACTAGGCCTCACCTTTCGGGTGGGTCGGGTCCCTTGACTGACTTAATTTATCACTAAAGGAATTTTATAGATCACAAATATTGTTCCCATTGATACTTTATTCAACACACAACCTGAATTAAATCTTTGTCGTAAAACTAATACCACCGAACCATCGAATTGTGACAGAATTGACTATCAAGACGATCAAGACACAGAGACTGGTTTCAACGTTTTTATTTTTTTTATTCGTGCATGTATATGGATTGTTGTAACTGTCTAATTTTAGGGGGTTCTTTGAAATATCTTCAGTTACGTTAAAAAAGGGGACTCCAGTAGCTTTACAACATTCCTCATATCACCTACCGAAAAGTCACTTAAATCTGCTTAAATTGCATTTGAACCCAATATTTGTTCAATTTTTTGTTACGATTTTTGCTATCCATGCATGTATATCGAGTGTTGTAACTGACTAATTTTAGGGGGTTCGGTGAAATATCTTCAGTTACGTTAAAAGAAGACTCTAGTAGCTTTGCAACATTGCTCATACCACCCACCGAAAAGTCACTTAAATCTGCTTAAATTGCATTTGAACCCAATTTTCGTTCAATTTTTTTTTACAATTTTTGCTATTCATGCATGTATATCGAGTGTTGTAACTGACTAATTTTAGGGGGTTCGGTGAAATATCTTCAGTTACGTTAAAAGTAGACTCTAGTAGCTTTGCAACATTGCTCATACCACTAGTCACTCCCTTTAGGTCGCCGTTTTCAAAATAAAAATGAAAACTGTTCTCTCTTTCCATTTTTAGAGCGTAAACGGTAAGAAAATGAAGTGTAGTGCGTTTCGTGCTTTCATGTCATTGTTTTCCGCTAGTAGAAACTGGAGTGAAATGGAGTAAATGTAAAGAACACCGCTGTTCTTATGTGTAAGGGACGAATAAAATTTCAAAAATCTATTGAAAATAAATACATGTAAGTGCTGGGACCTAATTGATAGCAAATTACGAAAATATTTTCCTGTTGAAAATGGAAAGCGAACTGTAGTAGCAATTGAAAAATGGTGCTTTAAAAATGACTCATTTTCTTACTCAGTTGAAATGAGTTCATAGTGTTTTCTCTACCGCTGTACAGTAAATGACTAAAGTTTGTATTTCTGTCTCGATATCTCAACAAATATTTATTGTCAGTGAACAAATCACAAATGGTGGAGTGCTAAATTTTTTCATTTCCACGTATTTATTCAACTTTTTTTTAGTATAAACGACAAACGAGTTTCTGGCATTTTTCCAGAACCATTCTTAAATAGGTAAAAGATAATAATACTTTTCCGCTTCGTATAAAAGTGGTATCATATATAGCTACCCATAAGCATTCTATTTATTTTACTTCACATGCCAATACAGCACACACAGCTACCCGATATACAGAGCAATTTTAGAGTTGAAGCTCCGCTCCGTTAAATTGAATTTTGTCAAAAGATAAGAAGCAAATGACTACATTAAATCTGATAAAATCATCATCATCATCAGCAACATGCACTCATTTAGTCACACTCATTACAGTTGTCATCACGTTCACATGCATTCATTTTCTGATCGAATCAACTAAAGGTATTAATGGGGTTGTTCGGGGGATGTTTCGTTGAACATTTACCGCAAGCATCACGGTTATGTATGTATACAGTCGTAAGCGCTTACATATATATATATATCGAAATCGAACTAAATGATTTTAAGGGCCGTTCTAAAAGCACGATTACAACGTTTGATAATATATCATTAAATGGACGTGTGGTGTTCGTCTCACTTTCGAAAATTGCATTACGGAAAATGTGACTGTGATCGGTTTAGCTGTTTAACTATATTTAAGGGACCAAATCAAAGAAAAACCACGTACAACGTTTCTTTTTTTATCACTTTCATTAAAAGATTCTCATGTATAATGTAACCGCAAGCATGTTAGATATACATTTTCGTTTCCGTTGTGAAGTTAACTCGGTTATCCCCCATTAGTGTTGCTTCGAAATGTTCTCAATCCGAGAGTGAGTCGAAGAAAGGGAAAGAAATGGAACAATGGGCATCACATAAAGAGATGTAATTTATAGGAGAATAGGTATCCTTTCGTCTGACAGTTTGTCTAAGAGAAATCGTTTACTGGGTCAACAATTTCGTCTTATTTCTGAATAAAAGAACGTTCGCTTGTTAGCTAATAAAATGTCGGCGACACATTTTATACGTTTTTTAAAAGCACGTATCGCACAAAAACACTCATAAAAGTGGTAAACAATAGTTTATGACGTTAAAACCCTTAGGTTAGATTGTTGTTTTGCTTTCTGGAGATGGAGACGCAAAAAAATGCAAAAAAGTATTTTTCCGACTTTTTTACGTTCACCGTTTGTTGTTGATGCTTTGTTCAAAAAAAAAGTTTTTTTTTCTTGTTCCAAAAGCTTCCGTTCCATTGGATTCTTGTTGTATATATTTCGATATTAAATATGCTGCTGGTTCGCTCGATTAGATTCTACGTTGTTGTTGTTTACCGACATTGTTTCAGCGTACTTTTTTTTAGTAACTTCAGACATGGTGGCTTATTGCCATGACAAATTTAATCATTCCTAAAACAGATGCACAGTTGTTCCAAATTTTATGATAAATTTATGTACGTTTTTAACAGAAAATTGTAAAAAAAACCAATAAAAATTCTTGAACAGTGATACCATATCGTACAACATACTCTGTGACGGGAGAGTATTTTTTTGTGTATCTGAAAAACATTAAAGTTACAAAAGAAAATCGTAAAAAATTGCCGTTAACTTCCAGGCATTCTGTACCGAATTGTAAATGTGTATTTAACGTTAATTGAATCCGTTCAATCGTGAAAAAGGGCAAATTAGTGAGATAATTACAATCCACATTCATTCATAATGGAGCCCTTTCAAATTAATGTAAAATCTTACATCCACATGATCAAAGCCACGATGCTTTGTGAAATACATAAATTGTGCAAATTCAATCCCTATGCACCGATTTGAAACATGTGCACTTGAACATATGCTGAAATAATTGAATGCTTTCGATTTGATAATTTAGATATATATCCAGTCTGTGGTGTATATTATAACTATATGGGGGGGGGGGGTTGGATAGGGTTGGGATATTGATGAATGGTTTCTAGTTTGAATTGATACAACAACATGTCAATTAAATAATTTTGATTTGTATTTGAATTGGTTATTTGTTGTAACTATTTGCAATGTCCGTTCGAAAATGGAGAATGTTTACATTAGAATTGGGCGATAAGAACTTCGGTATATATGTAAATACGATGTATCATTCAAATCCATTTGATACACGACACCGAAGTTCACTGCACGAACAGGGCATATTGTTGGAAATTTTGTTAATTGAAATTGCTGAAATTTACCGTGAATTTATTGAACTTTTGGTAAATTTCAGTAGTTGCAGTAAACAAAATTCCTTGCTGAACAGTTGTGCCATCGGTATTTATGTCCTATATTATGTAATATCGTTAATTAAATCTGTGAGATTTTCACACAGTGGCTACCAATTAGCTGTACTCAACCTCTGATCTCCAATTAGCCTATGGTTAAGGCCGAAAACATACTAGCAATTTTGAGTTGATGGGATCGACAATTATGGTGCGTGTTCCATTGTCTAGCTTGTGGTGAATATCGGATTACAAATGGAAAACGCGCCATAATTGTCTATTGCAACACAAAGTTTTTCATGTGTTTTCGGCTTAACCCTATCAGCAATTCGTTGTACAGTGGCTGCAACAAGAACGCATCAACATCAATGGCCGGTCTACCAAGGAGAGATTCATACTAATCTATTCCAAACAGTAGTGTCAAAATCCTGGAGTAAATTTAACGATTATCTCCACAGAATATATCGACCCTATCTGTTATTGTAGCCTGGCACCTGAGACTCTTGTACATATCTTTAGGGATTGTCCACTTTTTATACCAATCTCAGGCTACGCACCTTTGGGTATTATGAGCTCCAAGATGAGGATCATTAGATGGCAGATGCCTTAACGACTTCTTATCGAAAACATTATCGAAAACAGGGAAATTTCACTGATAAAAGTAGTAAGGTCGGGGATAAAGAAACAAAGGATTTTTGATCCTGTTTCTCAGTTGAATAAGCCTCTCAAAACTCCAATCTATTTACACTCATCTCCTATCTTTATATAAGAGAACACAGACTAGACGTCCTCGTTTTTTGTCTTCGTTTTCGATAACAAAACGCCAATCACTTGCAAAAGCCAATCCAAACCGAAATTTTAAATCTTACCAAATCGTCGCTTCAAAGTGTGAAATTAATCGAATCATTTTTGTTTAGATTGCAATAAACTAAAATAATTATTCAGGTGGGTAATGAATGATGAACGAATATAATTTTGCTTTTTGTTTTGCGCATAGTTGCCATAGCAGAAATAATTGCCAGTTATTTGGACACATTTATCGATATAAATTAAATTTGTATCGGCACTTGATGAGTTTGGGGTTTTCCAGCTGTATGATGGCAGCCACAAAACGAAACCGTTTGACCCATTAACATTCTGTGTTCGGCATGGAAAATCCTACGTATTATCCAATTAAATTGAAACTGTATTCAACTGGATGCGAGTGAGGATGTGTGTATGTGGATTTTAAATTAACAGGTCGATGCATCCGTTTATTATCGTAATTCGATTTGGTTTTCAGATGCCTGTTTTTAATTATCGGTTTTTTTCTCATTCCCATGGTATTACATGAACTATGTAATGCATAATCAGCATTTTCATGGCCCCTTGTCTTTGTTTGGAACTTTAAAAAAATTATGGATCGTAACACTCACTATAGCTTTGAGACGCCCCCATGAACTTTTGACAACTACATTATCGCAGATTTTGCAATGTCGATAGGTGAAATTTTTCCGAAGAGTTTTCGATGGTGTCAAAATATATGGCAACATCAATTATTTAATAAGCTTTCACACTTGTACCGAAATGATGACATACTTGTAAGTACTTGCATCTAGGCATGTTTGTTAATTCATTCGATTGATAAAATATCGATTGTTTCCTTTTAATTAATTAATCGATTGGTAAAAATTATTTGGCAGATGATGAGAAAAACTAAGCCAGCTTGTGTCAACTCTAACGATATCATTTATTTTAGAAATTGTACTTCAAACACTGAGTCACACTTTTCTCGAAGAGATTTTGAAAATTTGACGAAATTCGAAAATTTGACAAAAATTTGACGCAATTCGAAAATTTGAAGAAATTTGAAAATTTGACGAAAGTTGGACGAAGTTCGAAAATTTGACGAAAATAGAAAATTTGACGAAGAAAGTAATTCTCTATCTGCCACCACTCAAGAAATATCTCCAAAACCCCAACTGACCCACCCATTTCCACCTTTCGACATTTTTCACATATGTCCTTCTGTTCTTGAAGAAAGCCGAAGAAAGTTACTCTCTATCTGGCACCACTCAAGAAATACCTCTGAAAACATAACTGACCCACCTATTTCCAACTTTTGACATATGCTGTCTGTTCTACTCATAAAACTCTGAGACTTTGCCATAACCAAAGGCTCTATACCAGGCAAAAGTTGACCGATTTTTAAACGTTGGATTCGTTCCTTACATCCGCCGTTTATACAATGACAACAAATGAATGAGGGTGATATGGATTTTTATTGTGCGCGAAATTTTTGAAAACGCAAACGATTTTTGTGGAATTTTTTTATTTTTATTTTTTTTTAAGGTATTTTAGGTTTTAGGTATTTAGAGTGATATATATTTGATCACCCTAAATACCTAAAACCTGAAATACCTTTAAAAAAATAAAAAAATTCCACAAAAATCGTTTGCGTTTTCAAAAATTTCGCGCACAATAAAAATCCATATCACCCTCATTCATTTGTTGTCATTGTATAAACGGCGGATGTAAGGAACGAATCCGACGTTTAAAAATCGGTCAACTTTTGCCTGGTATAGAGCCTTTGCCATAACCCAAAAAAATATTAGTCCTACGCTCGAGTAGCTCAAAATTTGGTCACTCTAATCACTCTAGCTGAACCAAATCTGCACCGATTTTTCTAATTATTTTTTTGTTTGAATCGTGTGACCAATACCTTTCATTTGATGGGTCGCACGCCTCTGCAGACCATCGAGAACCACACTCAGAAACCACTTCGAGGCCAATAAAACAAAATTCTGATTTATCCTGGGATAATGGCGTATCACATTTTCATTTTTATGCCCACCCTGAAGCTCCTGCAAAATTTCATGGAGATTGGCTAACTAAAGTCAAAGATTGGCCAAAAGTCAATTTGGTGTATTTTGTATGAAAAGTGACCAATTTCAAAACGATGTATCTCAGGCAATTTTAAACCTACATAGTCGAGTGATAGCTCGTATTTGAAGCGAGAATATGATAATATAGGTTGTGGTGGTACAACAGTCGACTTTGTGCAACACGACGCTATTTCAAATTTGATCGATTTCATTTTCCATCTTTCTAAGTGAATTTTTAAGAAAATGTGCGATAGGATGGGCGTGTGCATTTGACACAGGAAGCTGAGAGTTTGTTTGCTAGAGAGGGTATTGGATGGGCGCACTATTCTTTGAACATGCATCAGTAGTCGGTGTCGGACACTGACTGTTCTTTCATTCACACATGTCCGGAGATTGGTGCGCCCACCATACACGACCGAATATTACATAACATACCAACATACTCTACGAACAGGTGTAATACGTATGATGTAACGTCGATATTGCATGTAGAAATAAATTGGATTGAAATCGATGAAACTTAAAACTCCGTGTATGCATTCTGGCAAATAAACAAACTGACTGAGTAAAAATTCCAATGGTTACGTGAGGCCATTGAATGTCAACAACAATAATAATAAACAATATCCTTCTCTAATTTCGTATCACCTTAAAACGAAAACAATTTATTCTCACAAATGTCGTTAAGTAACCTATTTCGACACATTGCACGTCAACACAAATTTCTATTCAAATAATCGAATAACCTTTTCCTTTCCCGTTATTATTCCCCACCATAAAAAGAGAGAAGTTTAACTACATACCTGGAATAAATAACATTTTTGAAATTCATACTTTTTATTAAAACGTATAATGTGCGTCCTTCTGACCATAATATAAAATAAATTCAAACGATATTATATTTTGCAACCATAAAATTTTTCCGATTAAATCGACAGGAAAAGAGGTTTTGTATTCGTTTCGTTCGCTTTTTTTTTCTTCTTGCTGTTGCTTATGTTCCGTTACCATCTTAATAATCAAGTTTCATTCATTCGTTTCTTTATAACCGAAAAAAAGAGAAAGAAAAGAAAAAAATAAATAGAGAAAAGTGAAATGCGATATCATGTGGCCATATACCTTGAATGGGGGGTATAAATAAAACATTTTCTTATCATCATAAAAATTTCTTATATGTAATTTGGTTGTCCTTATTCAAAGGCATTGGTCGCAATAAAATGTTTTTATTAATACAATAAATAGTACAAACGTTGTTTATTAACTTCACAAAACGTGTTATTCCTCATACATGTATGTATGAACTCGTTCCATATCAGGAATGTATTGATTTTCCTTTTTCCCAGTAATTATTGGACGTAAGGAAAATAATTGAGTAGAATGAAATCCTTACAGAAACGGCTAGTCATCTGTTTCAGACAACGACATAGTTGGTGAGCGAAGAATATTATGTGACTTTGTCTTACGTAGCAATGTTCATGGTAAAACTGATGAAGTACAAGAATTTGACTTACACCGGACAATTATAGGTCATATATTGGAGCTGCTATGTCATCTGTTATCGACATCGATGACAAAAATAACAGATAAACCCTTGCATAGTGTGATCTTATATATGCAAATTTCATTTAAAACAATTGAAGTAAAAGATTTTCCTTTAAGCCGTTGAAATTATTTCATTGATCGATTGAGAAGTGACATGGAAAAAAAACTTTTTGAAAAAAGAGTGGCATGACCCTCAATCAAAAACGTAGATGAAAATAAGCAATAGACTCGATAATTTTGTGGTTAGTGGAACTGCAATGGAACGAAAATGTGGAATATCTTCCGACAAATTTGCCTCTTTCGCTGAGGTCTTTGGTCAGAAGTGAGGCAATGTCAATATCAAAATTTCAAAAAGCTTGTTGCCCGTTGAGCTCATAGTATTGTGTTCAATCAACAGTTTTACATATATCAACAAATTTTGCCGTTTCTAAAGGGTTCAGTCGCATAAAGTCAAAAGTTAAACCGCAAACCGCCGTACACAAATTCGATCACAATTTATTGCTGGAGGTGGTGTTCACAAAAAATGTGACGGTTGAGACATGTTTGGCAATTTTGATACTTTTTGACGTCATTTGTGTACGGCCCGTCAAAAACTTTAGTCAAAAAACAAATTATTGGATTCCTGTCAATACTATGAACCGCAACATCAATTTGGTGTAAACTTATTTCAATTCGAAGACTTCTATTTAACCCTCTTACTGTCATATTGAACTTTGTTGATGGGAGGACTTAATCATACTTGCCACGTACTTTAGAATGAACTTTTATGTGCAAAGCTTTCATATTCAATGTCCGTAAACTGAACACCTGGCCGCCACAATAAATTATTAGTGGCGGCAAATCGAAAATGGAAATTTTAAATCAATCGACTAGCCAACTGGAAAGCAATGAATGTTACAAAGTATTTAACATTCATCGGCTGTATGATGTTGTTAATGTATATCTGGGGATGCAATAAACAATAACCACAGTCGATACAACAGAAAAAAGATTTTTTTTTTTGTTTTTGTTCAACACTGTCCCCGAAATGTTTTTAATGTAAACATAAATTATTTATTGCACACCATTCTGAATCTATTATAATAGAGAGATAACATAACAACCAGCTAAAAACTGGAAAATGTTTCCTAAACTATTGCATGGTGGCTGGGTCTGTGTTGAGCTTGTTCCAGAATAACAGTTTTGCGGCTTTAAAGTTTACCAACGACAAACATTTTATCCGAAAAACCATAAAGTTTATGGACTGTTTAGTTGTTGTCCAACTTTCCCTAGTCCATGCACACACATATATCGGATAAAATTTGATAGAATATGTTACCACCTAAGCCATCACACAATGAAGTATGCTCTATGTGTGACACAACATAAAAAAAACGCTGTATTGATGCCTTGTATGTAGTTTGGCTGCATGAGTAATACAAAACAAATATATAGGATAGATAATGTTGGCCCGCATATATATAGATGTGTGTGGCTCATCGCTCATAAATAATCGGAAGGAAGTTTGATAAACTCTGAATAGTTGATGAAGTATGAACTGTGAACTATTGTGTCGGGGGAAACTATATAAGTCCGAAATACAATAATGTCGTCGTTAGTGAGTATAAACTGAATTTTTGTTATAAATATGGAATATTTGTGAGCTTGTATCAAGTAGCAGAATGATTTTAAAAGTTTTATTGCTTGTGTAACTTGCACGCATATTCAAACAACCTTGTTAGAAAGATTTTACCTTTGCTGGCATCCACTAGAAACTTAATGTAATGGAAAAATCTCGAACGCCTTTAGATCAAAGTTGAGAATTTGTTGCTGCATTTGCTTTGCAAACGAAATAAAAGTGGAGCCTCGTTTGTCGCGAAATTTCTCTGAAAACTAGAAGCAATTCTCAGAAAAAAGAAACAGCGTTTTCACTACTTTGAAAGGTAAATAGATAAGTAGGTGAATCAACACTTTCTGAGCAAGACAAAGTTTTCATCGAAATATTTACTGCTTCTGATGCAAAATCGAGGGGGAAACTACGCGTGCAAAAACTGGGACAGGTGTTATTTACTATTGGCGCCAATAGAAGGAAATAGTAGGCAAATAGAAAAAAAATAGTGCGCCAATAGTCACCAATAGCAGATAGATGGAGCTAGATTTCCTCGCGTAGTTTCCCCTCGTACAAAATATTATAAGACTCTCCAATTCAGACAAAAACACAGAGCACTTCGTTTTGAAGACAGCGACAGTGTGATTTAAAATAGTTTGATTAACAAATGAAGTAACAGACTCGGTTATTGTAGCAGTGATTTGCTTGCCGTCTCTGAAAGGTAAATTAAATGTGAGTTACGTTGGTGAAATGAAATGATATAGTTTCGCCAACGCAATTTTTATTTAACTTAAGCAGGCTAAAAATTTGAATCCTGGGCGCAGATTATCGAAACATTCGTAACTTGACAGTTTCTATGGTATTTTATTCAGTCAACTGTCAAATTACGAATGCTTAGAGAATTACGCCCTGACTACTTAAACTAACTAGAACAGAAATAATTTGACATCAATTTTACAATGAACTGAGCTATTGATTCTGTAATCGCACTATAACGAAATATGAACGTTGAGCCGATGAACAAACATTTTGTTTTTATTTAAAGAAGTAAAATTTCCTTATTCACGTTACTCCCAACAACAACGGTACATTATCTACAATTTGCATGCTGCGATAGCTTCCCATTTCATTTTAATGTCATTATTGCTAGGTTTGCGTTCGGATACTTGCAAGAATCGAATAATTGTTCCATTTTATCGCATATTTATTTTGTGCTTACAAACGGTTGACTGTGGTGCCGCTGCCACTATTATGTTGCGGAAATGAATATTGTGCAAGAAAAATGAGTATGATGATGTGCATTCGAAGATGGTTTCAGTATAAATTGCTTTTCTTTATACCAATCAATGCAATGCAACTCGTTTGTGTGCATAAAAATCGATAAAACGTCTACTAAACCATCTCTGTGAAAATTCAAAAAGCGAACAAAAATCAAGGAAATAATGGAAAAATGAAATGTGAAATCTAGAGATCACGTAATGTAACGTCGTTGTGCCAAAGCACATAATAATGACTGAGCTCAACTTAAAGTAATGCAATGCTGCAATGCAAATGATGATATGTTCAATCTTATTATTATCAACAACGCTTCGTCAGTTTAATGCCTCCATATTTGTTGTTTTCTTCTATAATTTGAAATTGAATCGCTATAACCACATTGCGAATGGAGCAAATTATAGAAATCACATCAATTATCCAGATATTACACGGAAAATATTAGCAATGATCCTTCAGCAATCTATTGATTCCTCGGTTAAACCTCAGAAAATCACTACAGCCCCTCCACTAAATATTTCAAAAGCTTATACTTATATAGTGTACACATACATCTATCGCCCGGTAATGCTTTGAATAGACGCTTGGATAGAAGCGTATAAAGGATATCATTTAGAATGTTAAAGGATTATCTAAAGGATTATATCATTTATCTCGAGAGCACTACTAGCACATCGAATACAAAGCGAAGTATTTCAACACTGCTGGATGTATATACTATATCTACACGTAACAATATTATATTTATGCCGTTGGATGTGTAGTGAATACCCAGAGTCTTGATGTGTATAAGCATATATATATTTCAAACCCAGAGAATCCGTTTCAGTTCTCGATGCTGTCTTGAGAAGCCGCTAGAATTTTGAGATCAATTGTACATCAGATTGTTTGCGGTTTTTTTGAGAGAGAGATAATTCTATTTAAATTAATTTCTTTTTAACTGAACCATATTATATGGTTTATTCTATTGCTGTCCGCATTACAAGAATTTGGAACATTGATGAATAAGGAGTTTGTTAAATTACACAACGTTTTTCATGTGTGATCATTTGAAAGGGATCTGGATGACATCACTGAGGTGAATTTACCTCAGTGATGCCAGCCAGGTACACTTTAAATGATTTATCACATACATCCATAAAGAACACATTAGAACAGACTGTGGAAATCGACTTAAACCTGTGATAAACTATGTAATGTTGACGGAGATATTTTTCAATTTTTTTCTTCAGCTGGCTGGAATTGACCATATACGAACGGATTTTCTTTCATTCAATTATTTCATTAATGCAATGTCGAGCATAAGTGGTGAGCTAATATAAACCATGTAATTTTCTACTATCATCCTAAGTGGATTAACTTTACCATAGCTACGAATGCAATATAAGCTACTGATTGAATCAAAAAAAACAATTGGTTTGGAAAAATGCAATTAATGCGCGCATTTTTGATTGAAAAAAATAACCCTCAATGGTCTACTACATCAATTGAGTAGCTGAGATCTTTTAATGGGTTACAACAATGGGGTGGTTAAAATAAATGATTTCTTTGAATTTTCTCATTGTTAACGGAAAGTGTAGGTCTCGTCGAACGGTTTTTTTTTACACGATTGAGACTTGTAGAAGTTGAATGATTTTCAATAAAAAATTATATTCTTCGATAACATTGGGTTTTATGTTACTGTAACGACACAGCCATTGTTCTAGAAGTCGCGTGAATGAACACAAAAATGGTATAAACCGATTACTTAAATACATCAGACAGTTTCTACCAATAAGCAACACCCAGAGTAATAAGAAAACATTTCGAAAATTCTCGACATTTATTGTTGTGATTAAATGTTTGAGAATGGTTAAATAAACTCCTGAACTTCCCTTTGATCATCAGTCTCAAAGGGTGCCCATTAATATTTGATAAACACAATAAAACAATTCGTCATGCATATGCGATGTGTATTTTATCTCATTGTAAGCTCCTTACATTTTAAAATGGAAAGGATATACGTACTCCCAGAGATATTGTATAATTCGATGTGTTTGCTATACATGTCATGTATCGCGGTATGTTATATTTAACTCTTATACGTCTTCGTGTCTCGGTGAAATTCAATAATATATCAAACATTTTCCTGTATTGTGCTCGAAAAAAGGTTGTAAATAAATGCGTGTGAAGAAACAGAAACGCAGACAATATAGCGCTGGCTGTCGAAGAATTGGATGATTTAAAAGTGTGACGTTAACGAGAGATTTGACAAAATTAATGCTTTTGAAGCGATTGAAAATTTACATAATATCCCAGAATATTTTTCATGTGAAAGTTCAGTTTGCGGTGTGAGTATTTTCTCTGTTTTATGTGAGCTCAGAACAAGCAGCGAATTTAATTTTAAGAAATTATGCGAAATTAATATTATTTGGAGAATTTTAGAACTTTTGAAAAATATTTCGGCGTTCTACCACTAGATTTCAAAGAGTGTTCGAGGGCAACATCACTAAAGGGCATGTCACCGATATCTCAGAAACTACTGAACCGATTTTAATAAACTTTTTTTTCCCCGAATGGTAGTAAAAACTTATTCAGCCCGACATGAAGTCAATCGGCCCTATGGTTCTCGGAAGATATTGCTGATAAACTGAAATGAATCTAGAGAATACAACGAATAATGCTAATTTCACTAAAAGTTATGTCGGACTCTAAATTCATAACTTTTTACAGCCTTTCAAGAGGAAAAAAGTTTTTCAAAATCGGTTCAGTAGCTTCTGAGATATCAGAGATATGCCTTTTTGTGATGTTGCCCTTGATATCGTGTACAATTAAGTTAACATGTTTGAGGTTCGAAACGTCAAAATTGTAAAACTCACAACAAATGGCAGGCCCCCCTTTTTTTAGCAAATTTTACGAAATTCACCAAATTTTGCTGAAACTTGGCAAAATTTGCTGAATTTTACCGATTGAAATTTTCTGGCAAATTTTAGAAAAAAATCGGATTTTTTAGCATAATATTTAACATCATCCTAAAAAATTGTCCTTGATACACAAAATGAAAACAAGAAAAAAAAAATGAAAACGAAAAGCAATTAACGATAAAAGACCACAAATTCTTCATGATTCGACTTCGATTTCACGAATTCTCTGCTAAAAAATGTATTACAAAAATTTGCATTCCTCTACAAAAGTGTTGAAACATTCCAGATAGACATATAGCTAACAGGTAGATATGATGATCGTACATATTTTTCCAACAAAATTTGTCAATTTACTCTTGCAGAAATTCTTGAAGAATGTTCCATTGACATTAATATTAACGTCTGTTGAAAAGTTTTCGCATAAATTTTTTAAGTGTGAAATTGCGGGTGAAACGATTTTGTTAATAGATTTTTCTCCGTTTACTATTTTTCATGAGTTAAAAGAGTTAAGAGAGCTTATAAACAGAAGCTACCAGTAATCAGAAATGCCAATGTACTGGTGCAAATTATAAAAGAAACAGTTTGGTTATACAACCAGACTTACTTTATCCTTTCAGAAGCGACAGAAGTATAATCAGTAATCTTTTACTTCTCTGCTGTTGTTTGTAAGCATTTTTATTGTTTCATTGAAAATCTATTACTTCATTAGATTTAGCATACATTTTAGTATATAAGAGAATATCAGCCAGAAGTAATTGCTTATTTTGTTCATCGTTTTCAATAACAGATTACTGTAATAAATCCACTAATGGTCGAAGTCTGGAAGCGTGTCCGAGGTACGACTGTGTCTCTGAAAGGTTTAATATTCGAAGAAAAATATGCTCAATCAGCTCTCGGCTAGAAATTCAAACATGAAAATGTAAGCCAAAAAGAATTCAAAATGAGTCTCAGCTACTAGCTGGTCAATTTATTTTTAACCAGAAAACTTTTTATAACTCAATTAATAGGTTGACGTAAAAAAAGATGCATCACGTGGTGTCAAACGTTTCAACCTAATTTCGAATTAACGATAATATGGAAAAAGGCGTGACAAATTGTCAAATACCAAGCAATATACCGAAAAAAGTTTCGTAATTGAATTTCTGTTGATTATTCTCTATCTTCACCTATTAAACGAATTCTTATGGAATTAGATGAAATTCGTGATTTTTGCATTTTTATACATTTGTGTAAGAATTCAATTACGGTGACAGACAACGTTTCACGAAGTATTACAAATTGGCGTAAATGGTCGGTGAAAAATAAAGAATAAACGGATTACGAACTTTTTGTGTAGTGGTAAACATATTGCTTGTTGCTTGTACATTTTGAGTTTTTGATACATAACTTAAGAGGCATCGATACGTAGCTAAAATGGTAGCCTATATTTTCTCGTCTCGTATTTCATTTTCGATGATATCTTTTCATCAGAATCCTGTTCGAAAAATGTACGACCACGAATGCGTTAGCTTTAAATAAAATTAGTTTTGGTAGTAGTCGTTCGACCGGCTCGGAGAAACGTGAGCAGTTTAATGAAATTTTCATAAACTGCTCAGTTTTCTCAGAGCTGGTCAAATTATATCAACCAAAGCTATTTTCCGTTAAAAGCTAACACATTCGTGGTCCGAATCGAGGTCGTACATTTTTGAAAATTAATTCTGGTGGAAAGATATCATCAAAAGTAAACTAAAATCCAGTATTTAAAAAACGCTTAAATGTATGCTTTTCAACATAGCATCGATGTCTCTTAACAATGGGACAAATCATAGAAATGGTATCGCTTGTGTGAATTTTACCGATACGAAACGAAACCGAGTACACAGTCCTATCGAACAACACTACCCTTTACGCAAGAGAGCTTAAATGTCTAAAGTAAAACACTCCAAAGACAACTTACACTAATGATATCTAAATGTAAGTAAAGACATTTCTCCCTTGTTAAAAAGAATAAAACGTTCAATTAGTTGTTAAGTGTATAAATCCCTGAAAACGTAACGATTCGCTTGAATATCAACTTCACTCTTATTATTGAGAAACGTTTGTCATAATGTGTTTGAATGAGAAGAAAAGAATTACCCAACCAGTATGCAAATTATGCAAAATAGATTTTTTTACGACAGAAATTACTGTCCCGGCTTGAGGCATACTCTTCAAATTACCAATAATGATATAAAAGGTTAGCTTACCGGTAGTGAAAATTGTTTCCTGATTTTTCTTGCAAATGCCTCAAGCAGTCCAATTGATACTTTGCCGCTGAAACTTTAATCTTCTAGTTTTTGACAAATTTAGACAAGAAAGTTGTCTGGTCGTAAACTAAATTTGAATTTCACTTCATAAATTTGTTACAATTTTTCTGAACCACTTACACTATTAATTCGGTTGCAACAAAAGCTTCATTCATCTGTTAAAGTGTAATTATATGTTACACAAACTTTAAGCTTGATTCACTCGACTTCTACACACTCACTAAGACACTCATTCACAAGAGACATTGTGCTTGTCGAGCAGTCACAAGAGATTGAGTTTCACATCAATGTTTCATTTTATCATGTTAAAAAATTAGCTAATTATAACTTACACCAGCATTACAACTTCTTAGGCTTCTAATCAATTACACATTCAAATCAGACACGAAATTCTATTTTTGAACTTGTCGACAAATTAATTTCCTTCGCAACAATTTATCTCAATTGTAATCACGGACTACTTTAATCGTTTTTATATTGACCGCTCATCAAATCCTCTCAATGTTTATGTTCGCGATCGCAACAAATCCTTCATACACCGCACGCTTTCAAATCCCGGACAGTACTGACTGAAAGAAAAGTTTATATCGCCGAACGTGAAAAGGTTCAACTCATTGTTTGATGACAGCGGATTTTCTCTTTAAGTTGAATTATAGTAAAAATTGTGCGATATTTTCGATGTTGTGCCAGGTTGCAGTGCGCAAACGTTAGCTTTACCTTTCAGTCGAACCGGAGAGTAGACAAATGTCGCTGCATGTTAATGTATGCTGAGGAAAATAGGGGAAATTGAAAATATTTTGTTTTTGGTTTGTGTAGTTATACCACGTGCTACTGTGCAAATCTGTGTTTATGGAGCATGCTTTCGGATTTGATGTATCGAGCTTTCAATAAAAAATAGATTTGTTTGTTGAAGTTTGGCCAGTTCTGAAAAAGTCAACAGTTTGTCTAAATTTACATAGACTGCTCAGGGACGGTCAAACTGTCACAAACAAATCTGATTTTTTATTGGAAAATGATACCAGGATCTTCATTCTCATACGTTCGTAACTCTAAAAATTCGTAACTTGACAGTTGCTTGCATAAAATCCCATAAAACTCTCAATTCGTAAAGGTACTAATGTTTAGAGAAAAACGCCTTAAGTGGGCTCTTCAACAAGGTATCCATTTCTATCCAACAAGGTCTTCACACGTACTAATGCCATTTAACCCTCTCTTTTCGAAAAATGTACGACCGCAATAACGACCACAAATGTGATAGCTTTGAATAAAAATTATATTTTGATTGTAGTCTCAGAATTTCAATTGAAATTATAAGAGAAATCTGAAATAAAATTTTTGGTGCCACGACTGGGACCCGAACCCAGAATCTCCACCTTACCGAGAGGCGAGAAGTGAGTTTGTTTATTTGAAATCGCTATTTCCTCCAAGGCTGTATACTTTGGGGAGGTCATGCAGATCGCCATTTTATTAGATACGCGGGAACACACCTTTTTCATACAAACCAATTCACCAAAATTGAATTTGTATGGCGTGGTGAATTTTTTGTATGAAACGATGTGTGTAACCCGCGTATCTGCATCTGCGTGACCTCCCCAAAGTATACAGCCTTGATTTCCTCCGCTCCATATAAATTTTGACATTAGACCATACCTATAGAGTATAATTTCATTGGAAATACCAGCAATACCAATGTTTTTCAGCTGATCCGTGATCCACACATATATATACCATCAAAACTGTTGATACTGTTGAAGATGCGACACGAACGCACGTGGTAGTGGTAAAACCGTATAATGACTTATACTACAGTTTTTGACTGTATGTGTGAATCAGCTGAAAAAGCGGTTTTATTAACCGATCTCTAACTGAAGAGGGAAATCCACCTACCAAAATCAGACCCATTTCGTCTGGGATGCATATATACATGGTTTGAAAGTCTTCAAGAAAAGGCCTAGTTTGTTGCGGACTTAGACAGATTGTGGATAAGTTTTTACATTTATTTATTGAATTATTGACGAAGTACAGTTGTTGAACATGTTGACTGTACAGAGTAGAAATCGTAACTAACTACAAAGGATACAATACTATAACTTTTAGATAACAGATGGTATAATGAGTCGTATAATAAGTGTACACGCAGTGATGCCAGTAATGAATTCCAACATAGTTGCTGGTGAGTGATCTCCGAAGGTCGAAAAAGGGTGTTTTTAGACTAATTTTATTGCCGCTAAATATTACATAGCGATGTAGGTGTGAGTAGGCTCGTTGGAAAGCTGAGGTCGAGTACTTCTAGGGTTTGCCTCCATTGATATATGTTCGAGTGAATTTTAGACAGGTCTCGGCTGGTACTGATGACGGTTAATGTGAACCTAACATGCTAGTTGTAACGTACATTATCTAAGCTTTCATTTGACAATGATTTAGCCTACTGAATGAAAGATTTTTTTTCATCTCGGTATGACTATTTATAGTTCACCACAAAATTTCGAACCTTCAATGTCAGTAAATAAAAAAGTGTCAAAGAAAAATAAGCTTTTTCATTGACTATAAGCAAGAATGGAACACACGTATACCCAATTAAATATATAAACAACAATTATGTACACTGGTATACACTCCCATAACATTCTATTCAAATGCATTCAATTGTTGTGGGAATTTTGCGAAACAAATTTTATTTTGCCACCTGCTTCATGTACGATGCCATTACTGTCTCCTTCATCTAAATAATTCTACCATATAAAAGTAATGAATGGATGTTCTTCCTTTATGCATTTTGATGCGAAAATATATTTATCAACTCGAATGCTCGATGTTTGTTACACAAGACGGCAGCGATGGTTGTTTTGTATACACTAACACTACACACAGCATATATACGTGTGTAGATTGTACACACATGAATTTTCTTTAGATTTTCTATTATTGCCTTTATGGTTATAATACGTTTTGTTGTTGCTTTTAAATGGGGTAGAAACCGAACTGCATTTTCATGTTCTCTGGTACTATGTTTCCATGCTGTTTTGATTTTATGGTGTACGCTTTAAATTCTTATTTTGTTAAATATTTAACTAAAAACACATATGAGATGAAAATACTTAGCTTAAAACAACGTAAGAATAGAAATGGTTTTGGAATTATTGCTTCAGCTGGGATTTATGATTATGTATGTGGAAATGGTTGCGGGAAGTGTTTTTTTTTTCGTGATGGTAGGAAAAACAATGTAAAATCTTCTGCTTAAAAGTACACAAAAGTTTCCGTAATGTGAGCAATGTCTACATATTAGGATGGTATATAGTCACAGACCGATAGCATCCGGATGATTCTAATCAGTAACTTATATCAGATGCTCTTTAACAGACCGATGGTTATATCACCTGTGATCGATAGTTGATGACTGAAAAAGCGATAGGTAAATTTTTTATATTATAGCAGACGCTTGTTAAAACAAATGAAGTAAAAGTTTTTTTCAACTCGTTAAAAATATCCCGGTCAAAAAAAGTAACAAAATCGATAATTAGATTTGTGTGACTGGTAGGATCAAAAGTCGGTCTATTCTGTCTGTCAAAGTGAAAAACGTCAAATGTCAAACAAAAATAAATATAAGGCGTAGTCACAACAAGGATTTTGTGACTAATTCACATATTTTATTTTGTTTGACGTTTAAAACGTCACTTTGTTAGATGGACTACACCGACTTTTGATCTATATGCCCTCCAATCATCGAAAGGTTAGTCGAAACTCAATGTAACTACTATTTAGCAGCAGGGTTTCAGCGTCTACCGCAAATCTTTTTAAAGGTTTGATTGACTGAAAAAAGGGCCTTTGAGCATTACTGCGAATTTTTAGGTATGCCACGTATTTATGGCCGTTTTTTTTTAATGTAGATGCAGTTTTCTGAAGTCAGAGCTCTGACATCGTATCTCTGACGTTAACCCTCTTACATTATATGTCTAACGTCAGAAATCTAAAGTCACATATACGAGTTTTTTTCTTCAAATTTTGAATAAAACGACTCGTTGTGTCAACGTAGTTAACGATATTCAACACACGAAAATTTTTACACTACCATCTCTTACACCACGACATTGGTTGATATGTATCTTGAACGGTTGACCAGCAATCTATATCAGCGGAGTCCGTAATTCGTGATTCAGGAAAATATCCCAATCCAATAATATAGATGTTTATTGATCAGTAGACTTTCACATAATGAAAACACAACTTTGGTTGTCGGAGTACTAAGGAAAGATTTATATGTGTCATATCTCAAACATTAAATCGTCTAACAGTGGGATGGAAATGTTGAAGTTATGTTTAATCAAAGCATTCTCATAAATTCTAATGTTATTCTAATCGTAGTAGTTTTTACTGAGAAGTTTTCAGTCGAAATACTAATCTGATTGAGACAGTTAATTAAATTTATTCTTTCGTATTCTGTTTAGTTTTACTAGTTTCCAGACCTACATAGATTCTAGCAGGTTATGGGACAAGGGACGTGTGTAGATTAAATTGTTTTATAAATAAAAGTTGTGAGAATGACACTCAAAAAAGCGACAAGAAAAAAAAAGATATTATTTACAGTTGACATCCCTGGATAAGGAATAAAGATTGGATCAATGATAAGGAATATGAGCGGATAATAAACCAAGAATACCATCAATATTGGCAACGTTTGCAGGAAGAAAGAAGAGAAAAGTAAGGAGAAGAAAGGAAAAGAAAGGACAAGAAAAGAGAAGAAAGTGGAAAAGAATTTGAGCAACAGAGCTTGAGGGGAATGACAGCAAAAGAGTTCGAGCAACAGAATTTGAACAGAAGAAGAAAAGAAGAAGTAAAAGGAAAGTAGCAGAAGAAGAAGACAGAAGAAGAAAAGACGAAGTAAAAGGAAAGAGGAAACAGAAGAAGAAGTCAACACCAGAACAGTGTTCCAGAATCGTTCAATGATATCTAACTAATTGTGACACGTAGCTTATCCATAGTTTGGTTGCAATACGTAGCAGATTCTTGCAAAAACTTCTCTGTAGATTTTTCTCGAGTCGCAGTGTAGATCTACAGAAGCAGTCACTGTTTTATTTCAAATAAGTAAAACTAAATCGATTAATTTATGACACGTAACCTGGACGATAAAATACTTCTTAAACGTAGAGATTATGCAGCGCTGATATTAGCATTTTACAATGTAATTTCGTTTCATTTAAGCTCGTCGTCGTCATCATGTCGCTAGAGTAACTTTCAATTATATCAAAGACAAATTGTCGTCTCTCTACTTAGGTTTTTTTTTCTAATTCCACGTTCAATATTCTATATAAATTAGGGAAATTGAATTTTTCACTTGAATAAATATTTTTTATTTGCAATTCCGGTTCTACATCCACCGCCGTCTTTTTTCCCTTATCTTACACCCTTTTTTCAGCTGATGTTAGTCTGTGTAACGCAAGGGAAAAAATCGGTTACACTGAAACAGATATTGTGTTTGTTCGTTCAATATTTTCCAAGGCGAATACGCAACAAACCATTCTAATTAGGTGCCAAAAGATTTATATTACGAGCCACACCATCTCGTCCCTATCTCTAATTCGTCTATATAGATTCGCCATAAAAATGAGCTATTGTAAAACGAATAAAATACCGTGGAATGTTAAACCCATAATTTAACATTGTCGCTGACGAGAAATATAAAAAGAAAGGAGCAGACAGAAAAAATACACAAAATTTCAATTCAACACCAGAAATTTAAATTTTCTTTTTTTTTATGTACGACAATTGAATTTAACAATTATATGAAAAACCCAAAAGCTAATGCAAACTAGAAGAGTGCCTTTTTTTATCAAGGCTTTTTCCTTTTCTGTTGACACAGATATAAATTTGCATATTTATTGCAAAAGGGGATTTTAAGTGATAAAGAGAAATGGGCCGCGCGACTTTTTTATAGCTTTGAGCACAGTCGTACTGGTATTTGTTGGTATGATAGCCATATATGCGTCTATATAGAACGTAAAGCTCAGTAAGGTACAAGTATACCGCTACAGAACAGAACAGTCGCAGCGTTTGCTGAGGCCCGTACGAACCCGTATATGTATTGCGTACGTGAACCAAGTGTGTCTGTTGTCCTACTTTGACCGTAAGCCTATTGCGCCCGTAAACGTAGTTAAAGTAAAATTATTATGAATTGTGTAGATCTTAGAAATTGCGCATAACGCAAATACGAAGCCCCATACGACGTTCCTTTCAAATGTAACATAAATATCAAATTGACCTAAAATTTTATTTATTGAGTATAAATACACATAGGGCCTAGTAGCGGCCTCAGTCCAATGTCCAAAAATTTCAATTTTTTTCAACAACATTCTATTCGGTGTTCGATTACCTTCCAAATGAAACCAAAATTAGGAAAAACAGATGAAATTTACTCGAGTTACATACAAAATACACTTAGGGCCCTAACTCACAGTCCACTCACCCGATTTTAATGAACTTTTTTTCCTGAATTGGTATCGACAATACCTATCGTTTGCCATTTTGTTTATATTTCCCATCGTTTCTTTTGCCGTAGATATCCCCAAAAGACCTTAAAACACTTAGGCGGCCTAACTCACGAAGCGCCGACCTGAATATGCCCATTTTCGAACTAAGCCTCACTATTTTCGGTGATTTGATTTACTCAAGATATCGACGTGACAGACGGACATACAAAATTTTAATTGCAGATTCGTCATCACTGAACACACGCAAACACTTTTCCCTTTCCGTCTGCTTCCAATTCCCTCAATTACACATAACATCGTAATCCTATAAGCCCCTTTGTACTTCGTACGGGGCGAAAAAAGTTCCATGTTTGCGTATCTATATAATATGTACACACTCGTGTACCACACAATATCATCATACCATTTCTGTGAATATTTTCAACCATGTTCTTTACGGTATTTCTAATTTGTTGAAATTTATATTTTGTTTGTTAAATAATTTTTTTCTTTCCACTGGTGTTTTGTACATTTTTTATTTAATTAGCGTTAATTGGGCTCGTTTTATTTAATTTAAGTGCAGTGATTATATGGGAGGCCTCTGTGTATAAATATCTTTGTGTAGAAACATTTTCTTTCTTGTTTGATAACAACAAAGTCGCTTGATTTAATCCACCGCCGCGCCGCGCGCCCTTCGGTTATATAATATGCATATTGTTACATTGTGTATACGAACACTTGGTGTGAGTGCTTCGAGGATTTAAGTACGTTGCATGCTTTTTTTACGAGGCATTTTATTACTGATGGTAACATCAAACCCTTTAAATACCTTTGATCCTATGAGGGTGGCTATTTGGATGGTAATTTTCGGACTAGTTGAGTCAGTGTTGAATAAATGCAAAATTGCTATTATGTTATAGTTTAGGATATTTGTACAGAAATTGGTTACATTTAAGCCGAGATCTTTATGTTAACGACCTACCCTCGGAAAAATAATCGTGAATTATGGGCGGTAAACATTTTCGTGGACACATTTTGTTGAATTTTGTGGACCTTTAAAAACATATTTTTGATAAATGAAATGCCGATAACAAGATACAATTGACGAGCTAATACAGTTAGATTTGTGGCATAAATAAATGACTTTCTAATTTTTCACTGGGTTCAAAAACGTTGTGTGGGGTAGATTCTGGTGCACTCATACTGGACACTGATTTTGATTCCCCAAGAGTCACTTTCCGAGTACAGTCACTTTCCGGGTACATTTCCCTAACACTTTTTCTTTCTTCAGATGCCAGTGATCACTACCACACGACATGATATCCGTAATTCCATTTTGCGATTCACGTTGATAACGATTGCTACACCTGCAACCACTTTCCACTTCTTGCACTAAAAATACCCTTTATGAGAATGTTTTAAAAAAAAGCTCTGAGCTTTGCTCAAATATTTCCAACCCTTTACAGTTTTCATAGCATAATAGTTGGGCGCTGCGAAAGTAATTCATTACATGAGCGATCAATTTGTGATACGAGCCGAACTCAAAAGTGTAATATTAAGCAACAAGCTTTGGAAACTGTTGTTTTGACAAGTATATAGTACGAGCTTGACTTTTCCAGAGGGCAGGTAAAAAAAATGCTATTATACCCCAAGCATCAGAAAGCTCGCCGACTCTATTGTAAAGTGTGGTTTAACAGACAAGAGCCGGACATATTTTCAGAAATTAAGTTCTTATAATGTAAAATATGATAACTTCCTTAGTCGCCTCGAGCACATTTAAAACGATTGAGAAAGTCATAAAACGAACATAGGTATTTCGATCTGTAGTAAAAATAGCCAAAATCGTTTGTAAAATTTAAGAATCTTTTAGAATTTAATTCCCCTAAAATAGGCTCTAGGTGAGAGGTATATATAAGATGCGCCACAGTGATTCCGTTGATAATGACTCATGATAAAAACGTTGAAGTATGCTTTAAACAAACGTTACCGTGTCTACAAAGAGAACCCATATTAAGATGCATCGATACTTTGTTGAAAAGCATACATTTGGGTGTTTTTTAAGTACTGGATTTTGATGATATCGTTTCACCAGAATCCTTTTAAAAAAATATGCGACCACAATATCGACTACGAATGTGTTAGCTTTCAACCGAAAATAGATTTGGTTATAACAGTTTGACCAGCTCTGAGGAAACTAAGCAGTTTATGAAAATTTCGTTAAACTGGCTACATTTAGCTAAGTACCGACGACAATTTTTGTTCACTTTCTTCACTGATGTAGTTTCGTGTAAAATTTACGTAAACCGTTATCTAAACGGAGACAAAACATCCTACTGTAAAGACATCTTTACGTAAGTTTGTTTGGATTGATAAAGCGACAGACGGAGAATTTAATCACTTCATTTAGATTTTAATTCGATTGAACGTCGGTCGGTTGCACGTGAGAATTACCTTCTGATATGCAATTGATTATTTATTTAGCTTTTCGTCAAAAGATTAATTTTGGTGTAGAAATTGCCTGTTATGAGAATTCCCGATTTATTAAATTTCTTTGTATAGATATCAGCCCCTGATTATACATTCTGAAATGTCTTTGAATTTGGTCCGAACATGGAACCGGATAAGAAAATGTTTTAAATTGTGAACATAGAGGATTGTGAATAATAACATTTTTACGGAGCGTTTACCGCGGAAAAGACTTACCTAGTACAAAAGCCTTGTAGGGCTGCAGCTACACCTTTACAAAGTGATCAGTGAGTAAGCAACTACAAGCTACAAATTGCATACACGCTGTTCGTTCCTTTCATAAAGAAACGAATTACCTAAAGTATCATTACCATGTGACTTAACTAACAAACCTGCTGACGCAATCAAATCAAATGGCACAATATCTCAAATGACACAATATCTTCGTCGCATTTTCATTTTATTTTTAACTCAAATACAAAATCAGTTTTATCTTCGTCGCATTTTCATTTTATTTTTAACTCAAATACAAAATCAACTTTTAACATTCCAAAAAGCGTAAAGAAAAAGTTTTAAGGATTAGCTACGTTGCGTAATGCCTGTTGTGTTTCGATGGTATAACGGTAAGCGTTATCGAGATATGCACGGACATCCACTGGAGCACCAGGCGTATAGGTCTGCAGAATTGAAACAATGTTCGTCAGCGACTGATGGCCATCATAATATGCGATCTCCTCGAAAACTGGATAGGAGTATGGTGGCAAAGCCATGGTAGCTAACGAATTTAATGTACTGAGAGTTGTTACAGCATCGGAAACCTGTTGTCGATATTGTCGCTCTTCTAAATAATATGCTCCAGATTCCAGGTTTGTATATGCAATAGCGCTTGAGTCCCGAATACGTTCCAAATCAGCATCAGTAGCGGCATCGACTTTAGTATATACCAACACCAACAAAAATGCAGCAAAAAATTTCATTTTCTTTTTTCAACGTTTTTTTTTAGTGTGAAATTATCTAACACTCTCAATGAACTAATACTTTCCTCCGAATAAAGTCGTAGATTTATACCAAATTTTTAATCTTGGATGTTATCATATTGGCAAATTTTATTTAAAGAAAACGTAGAGGTTACCCGTGCGAGTAGTCTACTCAAGTACTAGTTATTTATAAATGTATGAAGTTAATCAAGATAAGTATTTAATTAATAATTTGTTTAATGGTGATTCAGCTTCGTATGCTGATCGTGTTCTGTGCCTTTGACAGTAGGAAGCGAAAAAAAATCTCGTTTTAGTGTCAAGCCATATGTCGAAATACAATACATACATTTGTAGCGCGCGAATATTCACGTGTCAATATAATTACGGCTTACCCTGTTACATACGGCTAGCATATGACCAGTATTATTATCGGGTCTATTACTTTCATCGATGAAAGTATTTTCAATCGGTTGATATCAAATTTTGTACTTCATTTTTTTAAACATGCATTTTACTATTATAGTAGACCATTATTGACCAGAGTTTGTCGTTATTTTCGTCATTATCGATAACAGATGAATAGCCAGAAGTGCCGAACTCCCTTCTCTCGCAACTCACAGCTAGTGCGCAAAACAACCCCATTTAATAACTAGTTAGCGAAATAGCTATACAAAGTGATTATCATTGATTGACACGATCAGGACAAATATAAAAACGAGATACATTTTGTGAAACAAACGAATTGATGCGACGCGTTTTTATTCGCATCGCTTCCAACATAATTACCGCTTAAGATAAGTTACCATACTTTAAAACGTGTTGCATGCGAACAGAGCGTGGATTTTGTTATCTAGTGTTTTGTGTACTTTGCGTGCGAAAATGACGAAGTACATACGTAAGCATCAATAAGAAGACAATTCAATTAACAAGGTAACCTTGATCAGCTTTTATCAATTTGCTTTAAGAGTGAAATCGCGAATTCTTTAAACAATCGGCTAGCCATGCCATCCGAATTTTTGAAGAGTATGGTAGTAATGAAATCCTAAGTACCGTAAATATGTTGCAATGTATTTACGATACGTTTAAACCACATTTAGAAGAAGAAATATTTTAACAGAAAACAAGCCACTCATATGGTAGAGTGAGAAATATTTTTTCTCCTAAATGTGGTTTAAACGTATCGTAATTGTGTATAACAATCGAAAAAAGAATATTTGTCATTTACATTTTCCATTTATACAAAAAGAAAATGAACATTTCACGTAAAAAGTGACTTTTGGAACTTTGGTAACCCACTTTCACGTGAATTTAGTTTTCTTGGTACAGCAAACTGTTGCATCCCGAGTTCCGAGGAGCATATATCACACCCATCCAACCAACCACAAACTCGGCTGCTTCAGAAAAGTAACCCAAAACTGCATTTTATGTAAGAAGTAAATTCGGGAAAATTATCATCGGAAAGCTGAGGTGTTAAATGTCACTTTTTGGCCTACACATTACTGACATCGATTTTTAACCGTGAAGCCATGATGGAGTCTTTTTGGCCAAATGGAGAAAAATGTAGAAGACATAATGGCGTCACTGTTAAAATTGATTTTAAGAATGTGTGGGCCGAAAATTCGTCGTAAGGTTCTTTAAGGTAAACAAAAATGAAAGTGATCGACAACCGGTCGAAAGTTCTTTGGAGTACTAGCTGACATTTTAGAAATTGCCCTGACACTTATTGCCAATAGACACTCCAGCCCAAGTTTTTATATATTGAGGAAGTAAGGAGTCTAGGCCTTCCAATGGCACTCTCGACAGCCAGGTTTGTTGTCACTGGTCAAAGAAACATTTTTCTTAATACAGTCACTGTAACTAATACTATATTTGATGTCTTGTATGGTCGACCTAATCTAGCACTACAACCCCCAAAAATTTTAAAGAAATTGGCACCTTATTGCCCGAGAATAATGTGAAAAAATTTCCACCTAAGAACCAACGATTTTTCAAACAGCTCTACCACAAAAACGACAATTCCGAGAGAGGCGAGATATAACTCGTTGAACTCGTAATGAAGCAAGGATTTCATGGGTACATACTCTTTAAAAATCCGGATACGTTGAATATATCCTCCATACAAATTGTTCCAAGAATTCGCGATTTCACTCTTAAATTCTAGGCCATTGCTATTTGACCTTGCGTGCAAATAGCATCTTATAGAACAGCTGGTACAGCTGGTGAGTTTAATGAGCATCTTGTTAAGTCTGGTCACACACATGGTGTTGATGATCACAGATCAGCCGTTGCTTCTGCTCCGAACCGCGATGTGCATTTTAGCTTTTCTAACGTGTCCAGTCTCGATGTTGCAAGGGCTGCTAACTCAATTAAGTCGAATTCGGTTGGACTTGACGGAGTCCCTTTGATGTTTGTTAAAATGATCTTGCCATTTGTCTTGCCTCCGCTGACGCACATCGTAAACTACGTTTTCACGTCATCTGCTGTACCTCGTGTATGGAAGCTATCAAAGGTGCTACCGGTTCATAAGAAGAGCAGATCTCGGGGATTAAATGACTTTAGGCCGATTTGTGTTCTCCCTTGCCTATCAAAAGTGTTTGAGATTCTAGCGAAGGAGCAGGTGGTTGCGTACCTCAACTCAAATGATTTACTTGACAAATATCAGTCTGGCTTCAGGGAGAAACATAGTGCGAGTAGTGCGTTACTTCATGTCTCCGACGAGATCAGAAAATCATTTGAGAGGAAGCGTCTTACGATTATGGTGCTGCTCGATTTCTCCAAAGCTTTTGACTCTCTTGATCACTCTAGGCTCCTTTCTAAGTTGTCTGCTGGGTTCGGCTTTGAGACTTCAGCTGTAAGTCTCATTAGAAGCTACCTCGCTGATCGACACCAGTGTGTCAGCATTGGTGGCTTCGTGTCAGAGCCGTTGCACAACAGGTCTGGTATACCGCAGGGCTCGGTCCTGGGCCCACTTCTTTTTTCGCTATATATCAATGATCTTGAGGGCGGTTGCACACCAAGTGTTTGCTGATGACGTTCAATTGTTCTATTCGTTTGAGAGGAGTCGTCTGAATGAGTCTGTTTTCAGGCTGAACCAAGATCTGCATGCAGTGAGTCGCTGGGCAGGTGTGAATCGCCTTTCGTTGAACGCGAAGAAGTCTCAGGCAATTGTTTTTTCTGAGTTGAGTGATGCGGTACTGAAGACCCAATTGTTTCCGCGTATCCTTCTTGATGGTATCGTAATACCGTATATGAATGAAGTTTTGAATCTCGGCCTCCTCATGGATAAGAAACTTTCTTTCAAGAGTCAGGTGAAAGTGGTATGCGCTAACGTGTTCTCGAGGCTTCGTAGCCTTTGGCCTAATGGTCACCTTTTCTCAACGAAAATGCGCCTGATGTTGGTCTAGACCCTCATCGTGCCGGCTTTCACGTATGGCGAGTGTGTTTACTCTACCAACCTAAGCGCTGCTGACGTTAAGTCACTCGAAAGAGCTTTCTCTGCGTGTGTTCGCTTCGTGTATGGGTTAAGACGCTATGACAGTACTCGAGATTATGTAAATAAGATTTTTGGTTGCTCTCTGATGACCTACATCAGACACCGGCGCTGCTCTGCGTTACATAGCATTGTCAAATCAGAAAATCCGCCGTATTTATTTGATAAGCTGACTCGCGGAAGCTCGTCGCGTAGTAATGTTTTTTTGGTACCAAGGCACATCACTGGTACAATATAATCGCTCGTTTTTCGTCAGAACAGTTTCTGATTACAATTCGTTGCCTGTCAGTGTGAGGAGAATTAACTCGGCTGCGGGATTTGGAAAAGCTTGTCTCGACTATCTTAGCATGCATTTGTAGACTTGCGGACTGACGGGTTACTGCTCGACTCGTGGTACAGAGTTCAATGTATTTCGATATTTTTTTTTTTTTAGTAATTTCTTTTGTTCGTAAATGCACGTAAGTTTTGATTGTGTCCTTTGAGCCCCTGTGTTTGATCAATCGAGAATTGTATTTGCCCTTATTTTGATGATTACCATTACCCTTTTTGCCATTTTTGTTTTGTCTTTCCCGAATCGCTATAGTAACGCCTAATTTTAATTTTAATTTTGACTATGCCATGTATCGTGTTTTTTTGCTAATTATCTTCCTGTGTATTGTCGTTAATGTGATGTCACCCATATCAAATGTAAATATTGTTATCTTAAGCTTAATCGTGAGGACATTTGTATAAGGATTCATTTCCTTCTTGTTCCTTGATTAATAAAATGAATTGAATTGAATTGAGAATCTTATCAATTAAATTTAACCGGACAAAAAACTAGCATTACATTGAATGTGTTATGTTCAAATTTTCATAATTGAATGAGTAAAATATTATCGTTTCCCTGTACCAATAATGCCATTCACATACATATTTCCCTATTATTTATCACATCCAAAGAAAGAGCGAAAAAAAAATTATTGGAGTAAACTTTGTAGAAACCTGTGACATAATCCATGTTCAGAATATTTGAATGCACCTTACCGTTTTATTCAACATATAAAAGATTTCTGATTGTGTATTCAAGCGTTCCATTTCTGGGCGAAAAAAAAAATCTTTTAGGAAAATAAATTCAACCGAACTTCAATAAATCTTTTATATTTCATACATCGAAATATAATTTCTTAAAAGTGTTTGAACATATATCATCTTCTGTAAAATGTTCCGTTGCACCAGACCTGACCTCACAAATTATGGCAATATGTAGTAATGGGGTTCAAGATAATATAGCGACCGTGTACATTGTACATAACATATACCGGTCTATAGATAAATACACATCAACGTAACGTGCTCGATCGAGGGGGAAACAACAGCGGAAAATCATCTCCCACCATTCGCGTGTCGTTTGCTCATATTGCCCATTCATTCGCTTATATTTTCCCTTCATTCACGCATATTTATCCTCCGTGCGAATATATTTTCATTCATTCGCTCATAATTAACCTTCGTTCGTTCCAGCCATACCCTCTCTAGTAACCTAACTGCATTCATAGATTGTGGAAATTGGCACTGCCTTCGAGTCGGTCTTTTCAGATACGAAATTTAAAAATCTTTTCTTAGGAAATTAAATTTTTGATCACATTGTCCATGAGAATATTGTTCGGTGAAGTGACCAGAAGTGACCGACTGGCCGACAGCGTCAATAATTGAGAGTCAAATACACAATCTATTAAGTTGATAAGATGCAACGCAGCCTTGCATTTTACAGGGAAAATTAGAAATCAGTCAACAGTGTATGATTCTACAAACAAAGGAATAAGGTGGTATTATGACAGCGTCAAAACGAAGTTTGTTTGCTAGAGAGGGTATTGGTTCCAGTCGTTCGATCATATTTCCCTTACTCGCTCCAATGGCGAATGCAGCGTGTCCCACCATTCGCTCTTGTTGTTTCCCCCTCGTGCACGACGGTTAAAAATGTTGTGTATATTTATTGATATCCTTTTATTGAATATTTATTTTTCGGGAAAGGGGAAATATGTTTTCCCATGAAAAATGTGCGAGAAAACGATGGGAAACGAAACTGTTTTTGATGTAGAATTTCAATAGAAGATCGATTTCAAAATGAAGAAACCATTTCTTTTTTGTTGTTTGCGTTGTAATTATCTGTTTGGCAACTATCACAATCGTATCGGCAGATCGTTATTACCAAGCCCAGGACTTAAGACAGTTTTGTGGAAGTTGTGTTGTAGCTTAGCCTTTACTAATACCGCTATAAACGAAAAGTCTCTTTTTACGCCAATTTTTTCGCGGAGAATAAATTTTCCCTCAAAAAACTAATTTCTTTGAAGTATTATCACTCAAGATAATATCTCGTGCATAAATAAAGCCCTTTTCAGAACTACAAAAAATTATCGAAATGTAAATGAGCAGAGAAACCGATTTTTTCGACGTAAAAAGTAACCCTGAACAAAAAAAACTGTTCTGCTATATCAGAGCGGCATGTGATTTTTCTTGCGAAAAGAGTGAATAAGTGAGCGATTTTTCCGAAAATAGTTGGTAAATTCACTATTATTTTGAATTTAAAAATTAACTGAAAAGTGACTAAAAACGAGTGACTGTAGTGTTAAAACAGTAATATCACTCACACCTATCAGTCACCCTACGGTCTCGAGTCAAAATCAGGTCAACTTTAAAAATTAGGACTAACATAAGTCCATAGAGTGAGATTGGCTCGACAAGTTTGTGTTTACTACGTAGGTGAAAACACGGTGTTTCAGTGGGTTTTGATTTTTTTTATGTTGCAGAAAGTATAGTGCCAAGAAATTGAATTTGAGCGAGGTGGAGTCCTTTTTCACCAAGCAATCTGAGTGACCTTCGTATGAAAATCTTGAATTTGACAACTGTAAGTGTGACAAAGTGTAAAAAACAAAAGTTCAAAACCCACTGAAAGCCAATAAAGTCTAAGGATAAGGATACGCTTAGTAAAAATTGAAATAACGAAAGCCTGTTCATCCGAAAAAATCCAGTCTTCTTGTGTATATCGCTACTAAAACTACACTAGTGAATTGTATGAACCAATGTTTTGAACTTTGAGTAGATTTTGCGCCGCAGGCGAAATTTTTGATCCTAAAGTTACTGATTGATACTGATTTTACTGAAAATTTTCCTTAAGGAGAGGTTAAAGTCCCTGACAGTTCAGATGGTTTTGTTACGCCATCTCTCAAACAAAACTAAAATCATAAAATATGACTCACCGCGCCATCTAGATTTCGGTCATTGTGCATTGTCCTTTGTTTATCTTGGCATATCCGTTTTTATTTTTATCAGATTTATAGAATATTTGTCAGATGATCTCGCATTATCAAACCCAAAACTGTAAAATATTTTTCATTTGTACACAAAATCATATTTCGCTCTGTTCCACACACAACCAAACACATGAACAACACAAGCGACCAACAAATAATTTCACCACAAAATATCTAAAACTAGGTAATCACACCGCAATCCTCAGTACGGCCCTTATTTGTATACTATCGTTCAATCAAAATCGTAATTTCGATAATCGACAAAAACAAAACTAAATACCCGAGATGCGCGTCACTAATAATTTTTAATTTTTTATTTACTGACTCTTTCATCACCGGAATGCTTCGATCTGGTTTCGAATTACTTTGAAAATTTGCAGGATTCAGAAAAACCGTTCAAAGTTATTGAATTACTTATTCCTACCAAAAGCTCGATAGTTTTTCCTAAATTGTTCCGCCGATCATGATCACATCATAATAGTCGGAGTTGTATTTGCTGCGGATTGTTCAAATAATAGTCGATCCTTTGACTACGATTTATTTTAATTTGTTGTCTCAATTGTGTATCGAAAATGTTCATTCATGTTGGTATTCTCATTCACAAAACAGACACACAAAATTGACCGACCCAGCAGCTCAGTGCTAAAGGTGCCAAATTAGGGAACTTGGAAGTATGGTTGTACAGGTTCAAATCCTGCGGAGCTGTGTGAAGAATATTCTTCACAATTTGTGAGATGAGCTGCTGGGTAGGTTTTTTTTTAGAATAAAAAAAATCTCTTCAATAGAATTTACCAGAAATAATATTAGTCTCCTTGTGTTTAGAATTCAAAAATATTCACTTGCATTTCGCCTAAATGTTATCATTTTATGCAAGGAATGTGTTGGACTAGTTCTCTTATTTTTTAGTTAGAGGGTTCAACTGCTAGCTACGTACATGTTTTATTATGTTTTATGTTTCTGACTAAATGAAAACTAAAAAAAAAAAAATGTTTGCCACGAGAAATCGAACTCGAAAACTCGAAAGCAAAAATATTTTGTAGTCCAGCGCCTTATCCACTACACCACAGTAGACATACTGTGATACAACACACATATGAAGTTGAATTGAACTGTTGCAGCACAACTAATAATTATTGAAAACAAGAATAGACCGGCTAAAGCCTAATGAAGTGTATCAATTTGGTAGTTGAATACTTTACTATGAATCTGATGAAAATGTGTTTACTGTTCAACAGCTGGATATCGATTGATGAAACTATTCTTCCTGCTTGCCTTTTATTATCTCACGTATTTGGTAGCTGGTAGCTCCACAAAAAATTGATAAAATAAAAAAAAAACCTCACTAGGCTTTAGGCGGTCTATTCTTGTTTTCAATAATTATTATGAGTTGTGCTGCAACAGTTCAATTCAACTTCATATGTGTGTTGTAGCATAGTATGTCCCCTGTGGTGTAGTGGATAAGGCGCTGGACTGCAAAATATTTTTGCTTTCGAGTTTTCGAGTTCGATTTCTCATGGCAAACATTTTTTTTTAGTTTTCATTTAGTCAGAAACATAAAACATAATTAAACATGCAGTTGAACCCTCTAACTAAAAAATAGGAGAACTAGTCCATTTAGGCGAAATGTAGTTAATATTTTTGAATTCTAAATACAAGTAGACGAATATCATATCTGGTAAATTCTATTGAGGAGATTTTTTTTTATTATAAAAAAAACCGGCAAAAATTGACCTGGCGCACTCATATTCATATGTGAGATCACATGACAAATATTCTTCTCATAACTACACAAGTTGCCGACGCGTGGGATTGAACCCGCGGCATCCTAATTGCGACACTTTGACTTTTAGAGTAAGCTACCAGGTCAACCGACGTTAGTTTATTTTTCACTGAAGTCTTCTTTACTTTTTTCATCTCTTGGGCATAAAATACAGAATTTTTCTCGTAATTTAGGCCCTCAGTATGAAAAGTTTCACTTTGATCGGGCTACAACTCGCGAAATTGCCTAAAATATACCGTTGACAACAGATATGTAAATAAATATTCAATCAGCCATTCTTTAGGAATGTGTCTATATAGTGACGAATGTAATATTTTCTAATATGCATTTTTACGTTTCGAAACGTATTTATACTGCGACCGAACGTGTAAATACGTACCGGAACGTGTAAATACGTACCGGAACGTGTAAATCCGTACTGGAACGTGTAAATCCGTACTGGAACGTGTATGTCCGTACCGGAACGTGTAAATTCGTACCGAAACGTGTAAATCCGTATTTTTACGTTTCGAAACGTATTTATACTGCGACGAATTTGTACGTTCTGTAGAAATTCGTTGCCATATAAATCCGTACCGGAACGTGTAAATACGTACCGGAACGTGTAAATACGTACCGGAACGTGTAAATCCGTACCGGAACGTGTAGATCCGTACTGGAACGAGTAAATACGTACCGGAACGTGTAAATCCGTACTTGAACGTGTAAATACGTACTGGAACGTGCAAATACATACCGAAACGTGTAAATCCGTATTTTTACGTTTCGAAACGTATTTATACTGCGACGAATTTGTACGTTCTGTAGAAATTCGTTGCCATATAAATCCATACCGGAACGTGTAGATTCGTACTGGAACGTGTAAATCCATACCGGAAGGTGTAGATCCGTACTGGAACGAGTAGATACGTACCGGAACGTGTAAATCCGTACCGGAACGTGTAAATACGTACTGGAACGTGTATTTATACTGCGACGAATTTGTACGTTCTGTAGAAATTCGTTGCCATATAAATCCATACCGGAACGTGTAGATTCGTACTGGAGCGTGTAGATCCGTACCGGAACGTGTAGATCCGTACTGGAACGTGTAGATCCGTACCGGAACGTGTAAATACGTACCGGAACGTGTAAATACGTACCGGAACGTGTAAATACGTACCGGAACGTGTAAATACATACCGGAACGTGTAAATACGTACCGGAACGTGTAAATACATACCGGAACGTGTAAATACGTACCGGAACGTGTAAATACGTACCGGAACGTTTAAATCCGTACTGGAACGTGAAATACGTACCGGAACGTGTAGATCCGTAGCGAAACGTATAAATTCGTACCGAAACGTGTAAATACGTACCGGAACGTGTAAATCCGTACTGGAACGTGAAATACGTACCGGAACATGTAGATACGTACCGGAACGTGTAAATCCGTACCGGAACGTGTAAATACGTACCGGAACGTGTAAATACGTACCGGAACGTGTAAATCCGTACCGGAACGTGTAGATCCGTACTGGAACGAGTAAATACGTACCGGAACGTGTAAATCCGTACTTGAACGTGTAAATACGTACTGGAACGTGCAAATACATACCGAAACGTGTAAATCCGTATTTTTACGTTTCGAAACGTATTTATACTGCGACGAATTTGTACGTTCTGTAGAAATTCGTTGCCATATAAATCCATACCGGAACGTGTAGATTCGTACTGGAGCGTGTAGATCCGTACCGGAACGTGTAGATCCGTACTGGAACGTGTAGATCCGTACCGGAACGTGTAAATACGTACCGGAACGTGTAAATACGTACCGGAACGTGTAAATACGTACCGGAACGTGTAAATACGTACCGGAACGTGTAAATACGTACCGGAACGTGTAAATACGTACCGGAACGTGTAAATCCGTACCGAAACGTGTAAATCCGTATTTTTACGTTTCGAAACGTATTTATACTGCGACGAATTTGTACGTTCTGTAGAAATTCGTTGCCATATAAATCCATACCGGAACGTGTAGATTCGTACTGTAACGTGTAAATCCGTACCGGAACGTGTAGATCCGTACCGAAACGTGTAAATTCGTACCGAAACGTGTAAATCCGTACCGAAACGTGTAAATCCGTACCTTAGATGTGTAATTATGCACCGAGATTCATACAACGTTTTATGCAACAGAGGCATCTAAGGTTCGTAATTTTCAAACATTATGATGCTGAGTTGCATAAATAACTAATTCGAAATGGATGACATAAACGCATTGAATCGAATTGACTGTATATAAAAAATCAAATATGTGCGTTTGTTTGCAATTCCTATTGTTTCAGTTATTACTACTTGTGCTCAAACAGTTCAAATGAACTTGATTTGTGCGTCATTGTATGTTCTTTGTGATGTAGTGGATAAAGCGATAGAATTGATTTTTTTTAGTTATGTGCCTCGATTTCTTGTGTCAAAGTTTTTATTATTATTTCAGACTGTCTTTTTTCTTTTATTTGTGCATTATAAGGATGCATCACTGTAAATAATTGAAATTGTCTTTACATCGAGCATTTATGTTGTCATTTGGCGAGTAAGAATTGCTTACTTCAGTTAAAAATCAACCATCGTCGGTTGACCTGGTAGCTCACTCTAAAAGTCAAACTGCCACGATTAGGATGCCACGGGTTCAATCCCACGCATCGGCAACTTGTGCAGTTATGAGAAGAATATTCTTCACATAACTCCACATATGAATATGAGTGCGCCAGGTCAATTTTTGCCGTTTTTTTATAATAAAAAAAAATCTCCTCAATAGAATTTACCAGATATGATATTCGTCTACTTGTATTTAGAATTCAAAAATATTAACTACATTTCGCCTAAATGGACTAGTTCTCCTATTTTTTAGTTAGAGGTTTCTGACTAAATGAAAACTAAAAAAAAATGTTTGCCACGAGAAATCGAACTCGAAAACTCGAAAGCAAAAATATTTTGCAGTCCAGCGCCTTATCCACTACACCACAGGGGACATACTATGCTACAACACACATATGAAGTTGAATTGAACTGTTGCAGCACAACTCATAATAATTATTGAAAACAAGAATAGACCGCCTAAAGCCTAGTGAGGTTTTTTTTTTATTTTATCAATTTTTTGTGGAGCTACCAGCTACCAAATACGTGAGATAATAAAAGGCAAGCAGGAAGAATAGTTTCATCAATCGATATCCAGCTGTTGAACAGAAAACACATTTTCATCAGATTCATAGTAAAGTATTCAACTACCAAATTGATACACTTCATTAGGCTTTAGCCGGTCTATTCTTGTTTTCAATAATTATTAGTTGTGCTGCAACAGTTCAATTCAACTTCATATGTGTGTTGTATCACAGTATGTCTACTGTGGTGTAGTGGATAAGGCGCTGGACTACAAAATATTTTTGCTTTCGAGTTTTCGAGTTCGATTTCTCGTGGCAAACATTTTTTTTTTTTAGTTTTCATTTAGTCAGAAACATAAAACATAATAAAACATGTACGTAGCTAGCAGTTGAACCCTCTAACTAAAAAATAAGAGAACTAGTCCAACACATTCCTTGCATAAAATGATAACATTTAGGCGAAATGCAAGTGAATATTTTTGAATTCTAAACACAAGGAGACTAATATTATTTCTGGTAAATTCTATTGAAGAGATTTTTTTTATTCTAAAAAAAACCTACCCAGCAGCTCATCTCACAAATTGTGAAGAATATTCTTCACACAGCTCCGCAGGATTTGAACCTGTACACCCATACTTACAAGTTCCCTAATTTAGCACCTTTAGCACTGAGCTGCTGGGTCGGTCAATTTTGTGTGTCTGTTTTGTGAATGAGAATACCAACATGAATGAACATTTTCGATACACAATTGAGACAACAAATTAAAATAAATCGTAGTCAAAGGATCGACTATTATTTGAACAATCCGCAGCAAATACAACTCCGACTATTATGATGTGATCATGATCGGCGGAACAATTTAGGAAAAACTATCGAGCTTTTGGTAGGAATAAGTAATTCAATAACTTTGAACGGTTTTTCTGAATCCTGCAAATTTTCAAAGTAATTCGAAACCAGATCGAAGCATTCCGGTGATGAAAGAGTCAGTAAATAAAAAATTAAAAATTATTAGTGACGCGCATCTCGGGTATTTAGTTTTGTTTTTGTCGATTATCGAAATTACGATTTTGATTGAACGATAGTATACAAATAAGGGCCGTACTGAGGATTGCGGTGTGATTACCTAGTTTTAGATATTTTGTGGTGAAATTATTTGTTGGTCGCTTGTGTTGTTCATGTGTTTGGTTGTGTGTGGAACAGAGCGAAATATGATTTTGTGTACAAATGAAAAATATTTTACAGTTTTGGGTTTGATAATGCGAGATCATCTGACAAATATTCTATAAATCTGATAAAAATAAAAACGGATATGCCAAGATAAACAAAGGACAATGCACAATGACCGAAATCTAGATGGCGCGGTGAGTCATATTTTATGATTTTAGTTTTGTTTGAGAGATGGCGTAACAAAACCATCTGAACTGTCAGGGACTTTAACCTCCCCTTAAATTATCCGCTTTCGTCTGAAATAGTTAGAAATAGTGAGAAAAGTGAGGAAATGCGAAAAAAGTAACTCACTATCACTCCTCTCAAAAATAGTCTGAAAAGTGAGAATAGTGAGGAGACATGCCGCCCTGCTATATGCCTAAAAAGTGTGTTTTCTTTAATGTGAAATAATAAATTATAATAATAATTTGAATATAAATGTATTGTAATTTTATTGAAAATAAATATTAGTTTAAATAATCCTCCTACAATAGAACAATTTTTTCTCCAGAATAACGAGTTCCATCGATTATAAAATAAATTTCGATCATGTCTCATTCCAAACTGATGATTTTGTGAAGTCTAAACTCCGCATCTCGTCAGAATCAGACCCAAAAAAAACAATTCATCCAAGCTTGAACCACCCACCATCTGAGACGAAGCGCGAATCATTTTTCTTTGTTTTTTTTTATCTTGTTCGTGTTGCATCCTCGAGTGAAAATTTAGGCATTTTTGGTTTTCAGAAAAGATTATTATTGATTAACACGTAATAAAACCATCAGAAACAGTGATGCAATATTTAGTGGGATTAAAAAAATACACGCTGCATCTCGTCCGCCGCCGATGTCAACAGTAACCTGAACTATTGGTCCATAAACTTGCTGTGGCATTTAGGCACCATGACCAGCGGTACATTGTTTGATGTTGCCTGAACCGGCTGTAGGTTATTTGGTAATGCCTGGATCTGTACCCACTGTGTGGTTCACTGGAGGCGCTTCCAATGTTCATTTAACAAAGAGTTTGTTTTCCATTAAATGATGCAAATTCGTAATTTATGAGTCTTAGCATTAGATAATTTAACGAGGGTGAAACTACTCACTTTGATCATCAAGTCCGCACATTTTTCACACAAAATATAAAAACTCAGCACTTTTGGAAATCACTTTTTTTATAAATTTAGAACTTACGTAGATGCGCCTTTAATCTGAATCTTAATTGGTCCCTGGTTTCCGAAGCATATATACCGAGCCTGCTTGATTCACTAACCATCACTAACACTAACATACACGACGGTATACAACGTTGTGTTATATTTATTGATATCCTTTTATTGAATATATATTTTTCGGGAAACGAGAAATATGTTTTCCCATCAAAATGTGCGAGAAAACGACGAGAAACGAAACTGTTTTTGATGTAGAATTTCAGTAGAAGATCGCGACTTCAAAATGAAGTTTCCGTTTCTTCGTTGTTGTTGTTGTTTATCTGAAATTATCAGCACCTTTAGAAATCTCTTATTCTGATACAAAAAACTTACTTAGATGCGCCGCGCCTTTAATCGACATCTTAGTTGCTCTATTGTTCTCGATGAATCGATGCCTAGCCTGTTTAAATCATTAGGCTTTAACATCGCGTCTGGATTCATTTTCGTCGAGTGTTAGACACTGAATGAATGTTTAGGTTTTCGTCGAAAGCATTAGCTGTTGGATTAGCAAGGGTGTCCAAAATAAAAACGATAAAAATAGTTTCGGGTCGATCAGGTTAGTTGGGTGAGTCAAGTTGATAAATACGGCTTCCCAATGGAGTTAACATTTTACATTTTCTCACATAGTTTTTGACAAGTGCAAGATTTGATTAACGCTTTTTATCCACGTAACATAAACATCAATTTGTTTCGCTATTTTTCAAAACAAAAACAATGGTTCGAGTACAAAATTGTTACTTCTTGCCCTGTCAAAACAAGAGAGGAAAATTGGTTATTTTTTTACCAAGTGGAGAAAATAGGAAATTCCACAAATTTCACCATTTTTCAAAACGTAGTGACTATTCGCCCGTACGGGCGAATAGCATTCTTATAATACTAAGACTATTCGCCCGTACGGGCGAGTAATATTCTTATAATACTGACACTATTCGCCCGTACGGACGAATAGTACTCTTATAATACTACGACTATTCGCCCGTACGGACGAATAGTACTCTTATAATACTACGACTATTCGCCCGTACGAATTCTGTTTAAATTGCACCAGTGTGAGTTTCTGGGCCTTAGAATAATAATTCGACGTATTTCGTCATTGCACCTACGATCGAAAAGTGATTGCTAAGAAAAGCTGAAATTGTTGTAATGTTTTTGTAATGTTTTTGAAAACGTAGTTCGTGACACGTCTTAAGCTTGTCCTAACGAGGCGAAGACGAAAAATACTATTTGCATACCAGAGTCTTCCCATGTCACTTTCCATGAATCTTTGGTGTCGAAGATGTGTTCGTGTACTTGCGTTGCTGTGGCGATAGACGGTTTCCGGAATTACAGCCGAAAGGTATGTTGGGAATCGACACAACTTTTTAGTATTCTCTGGAAAAGCGTGTTGCCTTCTTACTTCTGGTGGTGCTTTATCACAGAGAGCGTAGAGCCATGGCAGAGGTTTGGATCCGACCGTACCAGTTACGATTCAATGACTTCGTTGAGTTGTGTGTCTACTTTTTGTGTGTGTGCGCTGTTTATCCACGAGGAGCAGCAGTATTCATCGTATTCATAGTTTGTTGGCACGATGCGGATACACCCCAAGTGGTGCCGGTTAATTTGTTCAGCAAGTTTTTTCTTGTGCTGATTTTCTTCTTGTTTCAAAGTTAGCGAACGGTCGAGCGTGACTCCCAAATAGGCTGGATTGAATTAGACACGAGACGTTGAACCAGATTCTTAGCTCTAAGGAGTCTGCGCGGTTGTTCAGGTGAAAGGCCGATGCGACGGTTTTCGATGCGTTTGGAATTGATCTCCACTTCCGGCAGTATTAAACGTAATTTACCATGTCTTCGTTCAATGTTTTGTTCAATTCTTGGAATTTTTTTGTGGTGAAACGCATATGCTTTGTCATCGGCGTACAAAAACTTGCGAAATTTGCGTGTGCAGTTTCGATGTAATTGGTGAGTGAAAGGACCTGGTCATCGGATCTATGTCCGGTACGGAAACCACCTTGGTCATCTAGCAGGATTGTTTCAATTTCCATTCGGTTGTACAGGACACGTTCCATTAATTTTAGCGTTTCTGGTTTTTCTTCGTTCTTGTTCCGTTTTAGAAGTGCCATTACTTTTGTTATTTTGAACGCTCGTGGTGGGATGTTCGTCTTGATTATGTTCGTGAAGAAGCCTGCAAGCTATGTTCTGCATCTGGGTCCAGAATGCTTCAGAAATTCTGGGTGGATCGAATCGGATCCACTAGCTCGTCCGTTTTTCATGATATTTAGAGCCTCGTCGTGGAGAAACATCTGGAGATTTCGCTACTCTTTGGTGTCTTTTTTCTTCCTAATCACGATTTTTTTGGTTATCCGGCTCAGGAAATTTCTGTCGTGCGGAGCTTTTAACGTTTGTACCAATTTTCGTGCGATTCTATTCGGTTTCATTTTCTTTTTTTTTTACTAATCAAAGCTCATGCTTTTCTGCTCGATCTGCATGTCCATGCTTTCAACTGTTTGAGTCAACTTTTTCTTCCTCGTTTCATCCAATTATTTTAGAAGCTTCTTAGCTGCTCCGGGACCTTAATTTTCCTTAACCTCATTGTGCAGCAGTACAGACGGTTGCTCTCTTCGCACCAGTACCAGCACGGAATGTATTCCTTCCTATTAAAATTTCTCTTAAGCTATGTGTGCCTGTTCATTCATTTGAATTCCTTCCTATATCTTCTGGGCACGTACTTTTTGGCTGTGGTGACGATCATGTTTGTAAACGGTGGCGATACATAATACATATATCATTTCGACTTAATTAATTCAACTTTATTTAAGTATAATGTTTTTCAAAGAAATAGCGTCATCACTGTGGCAGGTGGCTGTACGTGCGATTAGCATCCTTATAATACTGACACTATTTGCCCGTACGGTCGATTAGCATTCTTATAATACTGAGACTATTCGTCCGTACGGTCGATTAGTATGCCTATAATACTAAAACTATTCGCACGTACGGACGAATAGTCTACTTATACTACTGACGCTATTCGCCCGTACGGGCGACTAGCATCTACCTTTTCAAAACCAAAAGACAGTGACAGTTGCAACAAAAATAGTTATTTGTTCAACGATGGAAGAAAAGTTGGAAATTGCATTTCGATGGTATTGCTACGCTCTGACCACAAGTCACCCGAGAAAATACAATTTCCAATGTTTTTCACAAGAATGTCTTCCAATGTTTCAGTGGAGGGGAGAAAATGACCATTTTCTCGCCTGCGTTGTGAAAAAAGACTTGTTAACCCATGGGAAAAAATTGAATTGAGAATATAAAGATTTGCATGCCTTGATCATACATTTTTGAATTTCTCTCGCGAGTTGTAGCCCGAACGAAGTGACCGTCCACAACAGATACGTAAATAACTATTTCTCACCTGAAATGTCATCAGAGAGAGTGTCAACAACTGCATCAGAGTATAGAAAGTAGCGTTATTCACGCCGCACGGATGAAATACATAACCAAGATAAAAAGATGTTAATGAACACACGAAAATGAGGCGTTTTTTTAATGCCGAACTATCATCAGACAAAGTGTCAACAACACGTCATTTTTTCATCGCATTTTGAGTGGGCGAAAATAAGGTTAATCATACCACACATTAAAAAAAACTTTATAATAAATGATGGAATTTGTTTATGTACTGTCCGTTTGACAAGAGGATCGCCACAGTTCAGCAGGGGGTTTTGAACATTTGTTTTTTACACGTTGGCACACGTGCTCTTGTCAGATTCAAGATTCTTTTTACGAAGGTTACGCTGATTATACTTTGTGAAAAAGGCCAATACCTTGCAAATATGTCACATCTTGGACAGAATTTGACACTGCAATATCTGCAACATGAAAAAACTAAATGTTCGAAACCCCCTGAAACCCCGTGCTTCCACCTACGTAATATACACAAACTAGGTGAGCCAATCTTAATTTATAGTGAAAAAAGTATGATTTGTTACTGCAATACGTAGCCAACGTAACACAAGTAAATATTATGCCTGATGTACCTGACAGATGACGAAATTTGTAACGCAACTAACTTTTAGCTTCCATTTCATATAGATAATTTTCATGACCTTGTAAACGTCAGACACGATCCCAACTGTCAGACATGTCGAAAAATATCGAATGAATTGAACGAACGATTTTCATATAAAAATCAGGAAATTGAACGCAGTTAACGTCAATTGATTGAGGTTGAGGACTACTTGACGAAAAATTAAGTAGGGTTATGTTGGCAAGTACCATATAATGAAAATGATCTATTTTAAGACCCTGCATAAACACACAAGTCAGCATCACCGTTTTTGTTTTCGTATATGTCATATGCTTTTGTTCAAACAACTCGACAAACCAACGACTCTTTTGAAGCTGGATTTTCAATAAAGGAGTGGGTTCATAACTGTATCATTTATTTATGTGAATATTACGGTGACAAATACGTAAGACTTTGATATACATTGAAACACAAATTCAGCGAGATTTAAAAAAAATCAATCGACGATTCTTGACATATCGGTTTTTAAGTTTTTCTGGTTGGTCTTTGTTGGAGATTGTGTTTGTTTGTTTTTTTTTTCATGTTCACAGATTGTAGGTGAAGGATCAAAATTGTTGTCAATGGTGGAATGGTAACTGCTCTTGGGATGTCAGGCCCTGCTGCACTCTCTTGCGATTCTGTCACACTAGCTACTGTCTCCTCTTGATTTTGGTGATGGTGATCGGGTTTTTCGAATAATTTAAACTATTTTCGGCATAACCAACCTGCTCGCATAGTACCAACCTCCTAGATTTTGATATATATATATCACACCTCTCCTCCTAGCATGAACACAAGAAATATTCGGAGGCTTATGCAATAAAATAGCCCCTGATTTTTTTTAAGACACTAATCATGTGCAAACAGTAAATACACTAATGTTGGGAGCAGTGCTATGTTTATATCTAACGCATCAGTAAAATAAATTCTTACAGAATGAAAGGTGACACAAGCCTTTGTGTTTTTATTTACAAAATTATTAACATATACCGCTAGCAGTGACGCATTCTATGTCTCTGAACTCACATTTTTTACATGCTATACTTCAGTGATAAACAGATAATTCAGTGTTGTTGATCTGATTCTGATGTACAATCAGGTAAATGTGTCCTATTTTCTCATATGTACTCGATTCAAAGATATTTTAATTTAAATTTAATATTTTGATTGTGGCTCATACACTTGATGGTTGTATGTTCTGTTTAACCGAAACAAAATATTTTCGGAATTTCACTCAAAGAGATTCATAAGCCATCCCGTTTATTATATACAGAGCATGCACAAAATAGTTCAGCCAGTATTAATGCATCACCCGCTCCCCTGTTTCGAACACATAAACTAAACTATGAATAATCAATTATTCAAATTTCAACTGCATTGCACTCTAATAATTTCGGTGAATATGCGTTTTCGAAATGCATCCCTGAACTTTCCTGATACATTAAATTTGAATTAGCACTTCTATAATTACCAAAATTAATCTGTTAAAATGTATGTAAATGTCTGTCTACACTTTCAGGCATAAGATTAATGTTATTCTTCATTACGAAGACAATAATGTTACCGATAACAAAACGATGCATAGACCGAACTGGAAAGAATTTTTCAGCATGCATGATGTCAATCATATCGCCAATTAATTATCGAATTACTTCCTTTGATTTGTGCGTTGACTGGATGAGTCTTTCCTTCATTTTATTAGTTAATTTAATGCAGAAACTTTTGTGAATTTATTGTCTTCTTTCACAGTCGTTTCTAACAGACTTCTGATTTTAAAGCCAACAAATCCAAATCGGTAGTGCTAATGCAGAAACTTTCAGTTTTAGAAAAGGGTTAAAAATATCCTTTGCCTTTGCCCGTTTGATCACTTCCTGTGGTATTATTTATCTCCAAATCTATTCCTTCGATTGTATTGTTTTCTTTCACAGTCGTTTTTACCTCTTTGCAGAAAATGCTTTCTCACTGATACGCATACAACCAGAATATCATCTGAATTCTCTCAATCTGCAATAAGAAAATGTTTTAAGAAAAAATCAGATTGATATTGCGAACGCAAACATAGTATTTGTTCAACGATATCGGAGCGTGCTATATCATCATTAGGAATACGGTTTGGGAAATGCACAAGACGATCTAAAATTCTGTCCATGAAAGAAAGGAAGAAAGAAGAAATATAAAAATACGACAACTGACTGACTGGTACTATTATCCTTATGTCGAGATAACGTCAATTTGGAATAGGATATGGATTTGAGTTGAAAACTAATGTAACAATCCATTTCAGATGAGATTTAAGTTGTGAACGTGAGTGGTTTGTTTTCTTTCGCGAATGTTTGAAAATATTTTAGTTTATCAGAGCCGTAGCCAGGTGAGGCGCAGGGGGGCCGAAGCCCCCCTGGAAAAACTTGCGCCCCCTAGGATTTTTGAAACATTAATATTTTACTTTAAATCTTTGCTAACTCTACTTTCCGTCTTTCCTTGCTTCTGATTTTTTTTTCGCTGCGCGGCAGATCTTCTACTTAATTTTTTCTGTAATTGAGTTTTCTTCAACAAACTTTGGCAAGCAATTGGGTACAAACATCAAGCATGAAATGAAGATATACTCTGACTTTTCTTTAAATTAATAACTCAAACATATTTGTATAAGATGCATATTTCGTACCATTTTACGTGAAATGTTACACCAATACATGTAGGCGTTGATATTTTTAATAGTTGTTAATTTAGCAAATAGATTTTCATTTACCGCGAACAACGCACAGTGCACAGTTTTGTCTTTGAAATTCGGAATTCGGGACAAATAATCATTACTTTATAGTAAAAGTATGGTGCAGACGTGTATTTTTAGAGACTGCATTAGCACATCGTATCTACTATATTGGAATAAAACAACTCTTTTCGAGTAACACTTCCGGTCTCTGAAACTTTCTATCGACATCGTCAAGGTAATCTTTCCCATTTTTTTTTAAATTCAAAAGTGTTGTGTGGTAAACAAATTCAAATTCTTATTTGCACACCAATTCTCACACTATCAAACATTTCGTACTTCATGTTGGAAACACATTATTGACGTAATTTTGTTCGTAATTTCCAGTCTATATATAGTTCGTTTAAGACCAGTACGCGCAAACAGCGAAAAAATCGGGCTCAGTTAGCCTAAAACTAAAACGTTATAGTCCTGAACGGCAAGCTATATTTGACGGTGAAGCTTAACTTGAAATCGAAAGATAGGAAAAATGATGTGACAAATAACCTTATTATGAACGGAAAACCATTTTTACTACAATCATAGATATTATCCGAAAAAAAATTCGCCTCGCTTCGCTCGAAATTGTCTACTTCTATCACATAGAAAATCTAGTTTAGAAATTTTGGTGTGACGCTTGCTTCAGTAATTTACTATCTGTGTAAGTGTGATATGTTGTAATAATGCGCATTTTTGTATTATCAAAGTTCCAATTAAGAGGGCAGACTAGGTGTGAAGTAGGCTGTAATTGAAAAATTGGTTTTAAAATTAATGTAGACCATTTAATGAAAATTTGTTCCAGCAATTAGATGAGCAATATGTTTATCTATCTCTAAAAAACGAAAAACGATTTACAATAAGCAACAGTTGGAAGAAAACCGATTTCCAAAATATGAACGTCGCTTAAAGTTAGGCTATGCAATATTTTTTTGGAAATCGGTTTTCTTCCAACTGTTGCTTATTGTAAATCGTTTTTCATTTTTTAGAGATAGATAAACATATTGCTCATCTAATTGCTGGAACAGATTTTCATTAAATGGTCTACATTAATTTTAAAACCAATTTTTCAATATATAGCCTACTTCACACCTAGTCTGCCCTCTTAAACATTTTCTTGGGGCGTGCGCCCCCTCTAAGTTTTGGGTCTGGCTACGGCCCTGGTTTATATCGCATCTGCAGTAAAAGCGCTTACGCAATTATTATCATTCTGATAATGATAAGTAAAAAGTGAAATATGAAAATTCACACTACTCATGCAGGAAAATTGCAAGGTTCTGAAAGAACAGGTTAAGACACTCACGAAGGCGGGTGAAATCAAATTTGTTAAACGCACTCATTACATATTGTGTTTAGTCAACTTAAAAACAATTTTTTGTTGTTATGTGGAAATCGTCATATAAAGTTTCTCAACCCCAGTTGACGCCATAGAAAATTTTTGATTCCACTGCCTTCGTGATCAACTCGAATGTGTCTTAACATGTTCTTTCAGAATCTTGGAAAATTGCACCACAAATTATGCAACGAACTGTAAACGTGTAGTATGTTCTTTGTATAACTTGTCTATTGCATTGAGTTGTCTAAATATTTATCTAAAACCTGACCAGACATAAAAGCTAAACTCTGCTATTCAATCACCTCGTACAAAATTAACAACTGAACGGGTTAGCTATGTATAAAAAAAATACTTTAATTGCATTTATTCAAATGCAATTTCAATTTCAACTGAGCGAGTTTATTTTTACTTTGCAACTACATATGGAATGTTTCACTGCCCTCTGTGAAAAAGTAAAATTTTGTATTTTCTTCATAATTTTACATTTCAGATTTTTAAATGCAACAGCATGAAAACATTCAAAATATAATCTTCGCAGTGGAACTGTCTTCACATTTTTTGTACTACAGTCTGCTACAAACAAAAACATATCTAAACATGGTGGTTAGAAATCAACTGTTGCAAATTATGCACAGAAGTTCCTTTTATTGAGGATTTTTTCTTGTAATATTTCAATGGAATTATTTCATTAACCAATATGGGCTTAATGTGAATGACTCCCTGTATTTGAGCATAATAAATGAGAAACTTTCTGTGCACAACAAAAGTTGTTGCTTTGTCCACTACAAATCCAAGCTTGACTTTTGAATAGGAGAAAATTTTATTGCGACTGTCCATCAGAGTCTATAATAGTGAAAACGTTTATGAGAATTTTCCCGATTTCTGTGAATCTAAAAAATCGTAAAACTTCATCAAAATTCACAAAAACGTTTTTCATGCCATGAGTTTTGAGATTTTTGTCGGGTTTTCGACCACTTACATGAATTTTTTTTTAGTACTTTATCTCCTTTGAATCACTTCGTTCGGGCTGCAACTCGCGGAAATTGCCTAAAATCAATCGTCCAAAACAGATACACAAATAACTATTGAATATTACAGGTTCTACTTTCCATAGTAAATTGTAAAATCTTGCCTCACTATAATTTGGTTTATTTTAGCTTCAAAGTCACAAATTTGATGAAATTTCAGATAAAAATGTAACGCTGAGAACAGATGAAATTACCCATATACACAGTCAGATTTAAGATATCTCAACTTTTTCGAAATCCATTACTAAAATTTCACTTCTGCTCTGATTAAGTACAACACTTTTAGTAAGTTGGTTAACTTTTCTGCGAACGGAAAGAAAATTTAAAATTCAACAAACAATTTTCTCCACACACACACAACTATATGTTTTCATTCAAATATAGTGCCAGGTTTCTAGCTCTGCTATAGCTTAACGAAATCGTAAAAATTTTTAAGAAATGTAAAGAGAATAAGACGAAAAAAAATTGCACACATACATTTTCTCCACATTACATGTTGAAAGTTGAGATATATATTTGCGCTGAAGAATAAAAAATACGTACAGTGGAACAGCAGCACTCAAGTACGTATGCATAGCCATACTTCCAATTCAAAAAGAAAAGTTATCTCCTTTAGTTCTTATTCAACTTAGTCTTGAATACACACACCAACCATTTTCTTTAAAATAAATAAAAGAAAACGTGCAAGAAAAAAACGAAACACAATAAACACAGTGTATAAAGTTCATGGACTTTAAGTAGTCAACAAAAGAAACTATTTCAATTACAATTACTCAGTGCTCAGAGTGAGACGATGTGCATGTTATGTATAAAACGAATTAGATGGATTTTGTGTGGAAAAAAAACTTTATTTTCTTATCTTTTACCTGTCTACTTACATTAGTTCAGACTATTATATTTTTCAATACGCCGCTATATACATAATAGCTTGTCGAAGACAGAAGAAAAGGAAATCAATTTAATTTTCTTATACTCTGACAGTTTATTATAACGGGTCTGCGAAAAGAATTTCGCAAGTCATTACGATTAAGGAAATGAAGTCTTCAACGAAAGAAAAAAAAAATTGATTAAAAAAGAGCTTTCGTTGTTTCACTACTCTTAAGAGTATTAAATATTTTTATGATAAAGAGACGTCTCCACTGGTCTAAAAAATCCGGAACAACATTTTCTACCAAAGAGACGTCTCCACCACCGGTCTAAAAAATCAGGAACAATGTTTTCTGTCACAGAGACCTTTCAACCGGTCTAAAAGTTCTGGAACAATATTTTCTGCAAAAGAGACGTTTCAACCGGTCTCCAAAATAAAAAAAAAAAAAAAAATCTGCCAAAGAGACGTCTCCACCGGTCTAAAAAAATCAGGAACAACATTTTCTACCGTAGAGACGTTTCAACCGGTCTCCAAAATCAAAAATAAAAATTCTGCAAAAGAGACGCCTTCACCGGTCTAAAAAATCCGGAACAATATTTTCTGCCACAGAGACGTTTCAACCGGTCTAAAAAGTCTGGAATAATATTTTTTGCAAAAGAGACGTTTCAACCGGTCTCCAAAATCAAAAAAAAATATTTTCTGCCAAAGAGACGTCTCCACCGGTCTAAAAAAAAACAGGAACAATATTTTCTGCAAAAGAGACGTCTTCACCGGTCTAAAAAATCCGGAACAATATTTTCTGCCACATAGACGTTTCAACCGGTCTAAAAAATCCGGAACAATATTTTCTGCAAAAAAAACGTTTCCACCGGTCTCCAAAAAAAAAAATCTGCCAAAGAGACGTCTCCACCGGTCTAAAAAATGAGGAACAACATTTTCTACCATAGAGACGTTTCAACCGGTCTCCAAAATCAAAAAAAAATATTTTTTGCCAAAGAGACGTCTCCACCGGTCTAAAAAATCCGGAACAACATTTTCTACCATAGAGACGTACTAGGGTCACGTACGCAATAGATGTACGGGGCTCAGTTGCAGCAAACGCTCCGACTGTTCTGACGGCTCGTTTTAGTATTGTTACAAGAAGGTCAACTTATTGAGTCATATCTAAACATGACCGACACACTGTTTGTTTTATCCAAAAATAACCGTACCAAATTTTAAGCCCGTTTAATCCATTCAGTAGCATCAATTCACCTATGTTATTATTGAAAATCTTTTTGACAAAATTCTATTTATGCCCGACTAACTGTCATGTGTGGCCAAGCCACACATTCACATACTTCCACTCCACATCCACTACAATTTCCTTTACATAATATAAAGCAGATTCCTTTGCACAAAGAAAATTTCAAAAATCCTCTGACATATTTACGGAGTAAGAAAAAGCACCCAAAAGAATTCCTTTTTATTGTGCTGCCATTTAAACTGAATCAAAATGCAGCTTCACTAAACCCACAGCTAGAAAGGGAAGAAAAAATATTATAAAATATGTATCCTGCCACGGTTATATTCATTTTTTTCTCCGCAAATTTATAGGAAATGAAACGAAATAAAAAATGAAATATTTGTTAGATGTAGGCTTGAATAGAAAATACCATTGGTTGGCTCTATAACGACGTAAGATATATGTATTGATGGGAGTTCTCTGTGTGAATTCGTGGCTGTTCTACATTATTATTCTGAGGTAAAAAAAAAACATAAAATTCAAATAACATCTCGACAGAACAAGCAACAAAATATTTTTAGGATTTTTCTTTTCATAAAATTGGGAAGCATCAAAATTCAATTCCATGAATCATAACTGAATTGTAATAAAATAATCAGGCCACCAACCTAAGATGAAATTCTTTATTTAAAAAAGGAAATTGCAGGAAAAAAAACTTGAATCTTTCAATTTAACTGCTTTACAGCTTTACTTGTTGATATTTCAGTCCACTTTACTTGTTTTACGTTCTTTTAATGGGGTCATCTTACTTCCTGACAGTTGAATGTGTCTAAAAAAATAGGACGTCAACATTTGTTCAAATGAACTTTTTTACGGACGACAATTCGCCCGCCACAACAAAAATAAAATCGATCAGTTCTGGCTAGTGAGTAATATGTATGTCACGACAGATTAAGGAAATAGTAGATTATGTACTGGTTTGGAGATTTTTATTTTGACGACGAAAGTACCGAGTTTGAGACGAAGGCGAAGGCCATTGTAGCATATTTTACTCGCGAAGAACAAGTTTTCGGTAGGAGCAGCGAGTAAAGATTTTCATTCGCTCTCAAATCTGTAAAGTTATCATTACGTGTGTATGCGTTCCCCCATGGAAAGTTGTCATAACATGACATTGGTTCCATTATGAAGTTTGTGTCACTCTAGTGTCAAAAAAAATTCTATCCGGCAAATTCGTTTCAAGCCCATAAAATCTCTTTTGACAAACAAGTTTAACATTTTGTGATACTCGTGAACTTACCTGAGCGTTGAGTAACTTACTTAACTTGTGTTGTATATATCGCCTTCGGCTCATTTCCAAAGTTCAAAAACGTATCTCCGAGTTCAGATTACATATCACAAAATTGATCCTCACGTAATGAATTACTTCTCTTATGCATCCAATGTAATCTATTACCAATCAGTTGGAAATGCTTAGATGAACACGACCCGATTATTATGATGACTAAATTATATACTTGCTGCCCGAAAATGGGGGATAGAACACAGTTTTTCCCAACTAGTATTGAAATATTTCCAACGTAGCTTAGGAAAAACGTTCTTCCTAACTTATGCTACAAGGATTTTTTTTAGCGAATTTGATTCTAGAACTCGTCTCCGTCATCCGTTATCCAGCATCCGCTAAAAAAGTCTCAGCATGCGTAAGAAAATATTTATTATGACAGCGAGTGTCCGAAGTACTTTATTAGGCTCTAGATGTGTAATTATGACACGAGGCCGCAGGCTGTGCGTCATAATACACATCGTGAGACTAATAAAGTACTTCGCACCGAGATTCATACAAGGTTTTATGCAACTGAGATCTAAAGTTCGCAATATTCGAACATTATGATATCGAGTTACAAAAATAACTATTATGCAATCGAGTAGGAAGTACGCTATACGCTATACGATACACACACGTTACTACGATACACACACGTTACACACACGTTATAACTCTTCTGCTCTAATTTGTTGTAAATTTTGACATAGTCAGCTCGTCAATTTTGTTGACTCTAAAACGTTCGACCGACAAGTTTATTTTTATTGGTTGGACATTCTACCAAACATGTACTAAATTTATCATAAATCAATCTACTTGCCGTAATTTGGTCATCGTGAACGAGAATCAATTTTTGCTGACGCAATTCTTCGCTGTTTATTGTTCTTTGTCTGGTGTCCTTTGTTCAAACACATGGCTGGTGAAGCGGAAAATAACATCATTTTGGATCTAAAATCATTTAACGATGTTGCTACATATATCACAAAGGAAAATGAGAAGCTGTCCAGGGGAATTGTAGATAGCCTCAAAGCGGATATAAGCTGTGTTCGGGCCGAATTTAAGAGTGACATCGACGCGTTAACCAATAACCTAGAAATCAATCAGGATAAATTCGGTTCAGAGCAAGCAGCCCAAGCTGATCGCATTGCTCGCCTGGAAGACACAATCGCTAGGATGCAAAGAATTTCGGAACTGGTTATCTCTGGAATCCCGTTTGTTACTGGAGAGTCGTGTATTGAGATCGTCAATAGCATTTCCAAGGTCATCAGCTACCACACTACATCGGATACGTTTTCTGCTTTTCGCCTGAGAAAAACAGGGCTTAAGCACAGTAGCAAGGCTCCGCGGAATGCTGGTAATAGTGGCGGCGACAATGCTCATCCACTTATTGTGGTTAAATTCGCTTCGACGACCGACAAATCGACTTTCATAAGCAAATACTTAACCTACAAAACGCTTTGTTTGAAGGACATTGGATTTCAGTCCGATCGACGGATCTTCATTAAGGAAAATCTGACTCCATCTAATTATAGAGTCTTTCGGGCATGTTCGGATGCTAAACAGAATGAGTCAATAGCTAAATTGCACACAAGGGATGGAATTTGTTACATTGCCCGTTCATCAGGCGATTCTATGGTTGCTATTCATTCCATACGACAACTGAATGACTTTTTGGGTACATCCTCAAGTGGAAATTCATCAAATACCCGGAACCTTAGACCGAAACGAAAGCGTGACGACGATGACAATTGCCAGCAATCATCCGACCACCGTGTGAAAAAAGGGAGGAACCCTCGGAACCACGAGCGTACGTAGATCCAGTGTTCGACACGCGTTTTGACGTTTTCTACTTCGTTCATCATATCATTAGATTACTGGCAGGTAGATTGATTGCATTTTGTTTCATTTTTTCTTTGTAACTGCTTTGATAAGTTTAAATTTGTGTCTTTTTTTCTTCTAATTTTTCGTTAGTCGTGCATTTTTTAAACCGAAGAATAATTACAATTTTTTACCGTTACTACTGGATTGGACCGTTGGTTGAATACTTAGCGACACCGTGTTCGATCTGCTGTGTGAGTATAGCTTCATTTCATTTCATTTCATTTCATTACGTAATCATTTTCGGATTGTGAATGCTTAACTGACTGCTGGAGACTATTGGCTGTCTGTCGAATTTGTTTATTTATTTATTTTTTTTTTTTTGTCATGTCTTCACGTCAGCAGCCTATGCGTTTGAACGGCGGTAGGGCTGATTCTATTTGTATGCCAAATGTTGTTCTCAAGTCGGCTCTACCCAGTGGTAGTGCTACGCTAAATATTGCTCATCTGAATGCGGACGGGCTTCGCCCTGATATTGACGAGTTTCGGACTATAGTCAAAGGTGCTAACCTACATTGTGTGGCGATTTCTGAGACTCACTTCAAGAGTTATATGTCCAATAAATCGGTTGACATTGACGGCTTCAAGTTGTTCCGAAATGACAGACAGTTACGCAGGAAGGGCGGTGTTGCTTTGTATGTGAAAAAATCACTGCGTGTGCGAGTTGTTTCCGAGTCTGTGAGCGTAATTGGAACCCTTGAGTATCTGTTTGTTGAGCTGTGTCTCGCTTCGCATAAGGTTCTGCTTGGTGTTATGTATAAGCCGCCTAGGGTGGATGATATCGGTAAGTTAGACGAACTGCTCCAGCGGTTCAGTCTCTGCTATTCAGAGATAGTGATCACGGGCGATTTTAATGAGGACCTGATGGAACGCTCAGCTAAGACTCGTCGGTATGTTTCAGTTGTTGAAGGAGCTTCATTGAGGTTTGTGTCGGAGGAGCCTACTCATTTTTCGCCGACAACGTCAACTGCCATCGATCATTTCATGACTACTTCAATAAGAAATGTGTCTCGGTTTTCACAGATCAGTCTGCCTGGCATATCTAAGCATGATCTCATTTTTATGTCACTTGTTTGCGAAATGGATTTTGTGGTCAAGCCACCACGCATGGTCAGGCGTCTACATGATGTTGATCCCATTAGTCTCTTGGCTGATGCTCAGGCAGTTGACTGGTCTAGGCTCACTTATTTTTCGAACGTTGATTTAATGGTGGAAGCCTTTAGTGAGGATGTGCTTCGTTTGCTTGAGCTGCATGCTCCCCTTGTTCCGTGCTTGACAGTGTCGTCAGCAAATCCGTGGTTTAATGCGGAAGTGAGTAAGGCGATGGTTGATCGGGATTTGGCGTATTCTGAGTGGAAGCGAACTAGGACGGATGAGAAGTTCTGTGTGTTTAAGGTTCTTCGGAATCGTGCGTCGCAGATGGCTTTAACGGCAAAGAAGAAGTATTTCGCTAAGAAGTACGTCAGGGTTTCTCCGACTAGGAGCCTCTGGGGCAGCTTGAAACGGCTGGGTTTTGTCTCAAATTCTGACGACTCCGCGCCACCGTTTACTGCGGACGAGTTTAATGTTCACTTTGTTGGCAGGACTGACTATTCGGAATTTCCCAGAGTTATCAACACGTCGTGTAGTCCGCCCTTTATCCGCTCTACCACTTCGAATTCCCCGTTTTCGTTTCGTGGTGTTTCTAGCCTAGACGTAGTTAACTCTATCTGTAGTGTTAAGTCGAACTCAGTTGGTCTCGACCTGATTCCGATTTCTTTTATTAAGATGCTCTTGCCGGTTGTCTTACCGACAGTGACGCACATGTTTAATTCGATTATTTCCAGGTCCTTGTTTCCTGCTCATTGGAAGACGGCTAAGGTCATTCCGCTGCACAAGAACTCGCGAACTCATTCGCTCGATGACTACAGGCCGATAAGTATGTTGCCTGCTCTCTCTAAGGCACTTGAGAGGTTACTGAAAAGGCAGATGATTCGTTTCATGGAAGGTCGTGGCCTTCTGTTCAAGTTTCAGTCTGGTTTTCGTTACGGCCACAGTACGACCTCAGCTCTCCTCCAAGTCACGAATGACATTAGAGTAAATATGAGTAAGAATGTTGCCACTGTTCTCCTCCTTTTAGACTTTTCCAAGGCGTTCGACTCTGTTTCGCATGATCTGCTTCTAGTCAAGTTGCAGACGGAGTTTGGTTTTTCGCAAAATGCAACTCGGATGATGAGTAGCTATCTCTCGGGTAAAACGCAATCAGTGTGTGTGAATGGGTTCCAATCAGAGTTACTCAGTGTTCGTTGTGGTGTTCCACAAGGATCGGTGTTGGGTCCTGTCCTTTTCTCAGCCTTTATTAATGATCTCCCTGGTCGATTGCGTCATTGTAAGAGTCACTTGTTTGCAGATGATTTTCAACTTTACAAGTCGGTCAGTGAGAGTAACATTTTTCTTGATATGGGACTGTTGAACTTGGATCTGGCTGGTGTGTCGGCGTGGGCCAAAGAGAACCGGTTGAAGCTCAATGCAATCAAGACTAAGGCCATTGTGTTCTCGTCTGGTAGTTGGGCTAAGGATATACCGGAGGTTGTCTTTGAAGGGGTTACAGTAACCTACGTTGATAGCGTAAAGAACTTGGGTCTGACGATCGAGAACAGAATGGGTTGGGATACTCATGCTCGTTTAGTGTCAGCGAAGGTTTTCGCTGGACTCCGTAATATGTGGCCTGTCGCTCGTTCCTTGCCGTTGAAGACGCGTGAGCTCCTTGTTAAGTCCTTGTTGTTGCCACATCTCACGTATTGCTGCCCAGTGCTGGGTCAGCTTTCTGCTAGCTCGAAGAAGGTTTTCGAGAAGTCGTTCAATGCTTGTGTTCGGTTTGTTTACAGCATTGGTCGCTATGAGTCAGTTTCGGGCCACGCTGCTCGGCTGCTAGGGAATGACTTGTTTGTGTATTTCGATTATTTGTCATCGACATTTTTGCATAGGGTCATAATTTCGAAGCAACCTGGTTATGTGTACGATAACCTCAGTTTTGGAGCGTCGAGTAGGACTCGCAACCTGATTTTGCCGCGAAATGATAGAGATGTTGTGAACGGGTCTCTCTTCGTTCGGGGTGTCGCCAAGTATAACGCTCTGCCGGCTGTAGTGAAGAGTAAACTTTCGGTAACTGGCTTTAAACGTGTTTGTAAGGCTCATCTAGGGCTCATAAGCCACTAGTGTCTTGCAGTCAATATGTCATTTCTTTATTTCATTTTTCATCCTGTTCATCTTTTCATTTCATGTTTCAGCTACTCACACTACCAGATCGATCGATGCGTTGTTAGATGTACGGCCATGAAGCTTTTTCTTTTTTTTTTTGTCAGTGTCTATAGACACTATACTGTTCACTAATAATTATTCTTCGGTTCTTTTCGATGCATTAATTGTTTAAAGGAAGAATGATTTGTTTGTGAATATTTTTTTTTTTCTTATTATTTACTTGGATTTTTGTTTTTCATTCGGACGATTTCTTCTCTTAAACGCAATCATCTACAAATTTTCGCTATTTTTTGTATCGCGTTGTTTTTGTTTCGCGTATAATATGTAATTTTATAAGGTAGATCACCTTACACATATTTTGTCATTAATAAATCAATCAATCAATCAGCTATTAGGCTCTAGATGTGTGCCTGCGGCTGCGGCCTCGTGTCATACCGAGATTCATACCACGCTTTATGCCACAGAGGCGTATAAAGTTTGCAAATTTTGTATGTTAGGATGCTGAGTGGGCTAAATAACTTTTTCCTAACTAGTGTTAAAATATCGCGACTTCGTCGCTTATTTCGCACGTCGTTAAGGAATAACGTTGTTCCTAACTTATGCTAAAAGGCTTTTTTAGCGATTTTGATTCCAGCACTTGCCTCCGCCTCGAGCTGGAAACCTCTCATTCGCTAAAAAGCATTTTAGTATGCGTTAGGAAAATAACTATTAACTTTTCAGGCTGGGTATTCCTCGAGTTATTTAAGATTTAAGTTTGATGGCAGCACTGAGAAAACTGTAATCTATGAATGATGCCTGACTTTCAGTTTCATTTAATTGCATTTATTTCAGTTTGAAAATAGTACATTTCGTACCTAGGACTCGCCTTCGGCTCTGTCTGGAAACTTCTCACACGCTAAAAGACTTTTAGTCCGTGGTACGAATAGTATTTTTCATATTGGACGGAGAAAAAGTACGACGAAGTCGCACTTTTCGGGTCCTAGGTATGAAAAAGCTATTACAAAAACATCCGCGTAGCTCTAGTATGATGAAATCAATTTAAAAGAGCTACAGAAGTTAAGGGTGTAAAGGGTTTACCTTTAATAATGAATTGCTGGAGAGTGTGTTTGTCTATAAATCAAGACATATGGTTAGAAACTCGGTAAGTTGTCTTAACAATGGCAATCTATCGTGACACCAAAGGTACGTACGACGAGACGCGATAATTTTATCATCCAGAGATGTCAAATGTCATGTCGTTTCAACTAAATTCGAGATTCAAAAATTATAACTTCGGTGTGGCGCATTTAAATGCCAATTAGACTGAAATATAAAGCTAATTAGACGAAGCGACAAAGCATAATAATAATGAAAATCTAAACCAAAAACTGAAAAACCAATATTATATACACATCGGCAGCATGATGTTTGGATTTACATATTTACCATATTAATTAGCAGACATTATGCAAACATAATTAACATATAGAGGTTTTCACCGGGTCCGTTCAATTCTATTTTTACCTTTAAACCAAATTTTATTAAATCGGACAATCCAACTGAACGAAAGCTATGCATTTTCTAAATCGTTCACGCTGAAAACCAGCGTCGCAAAATATGAAATGAAATTTTCATCAAATTAACGATATATACGTCGATGCATTATTGCGCTAGCTTTCCACACTGCACAGCGGTACAGGTACACAAGCCAACAAACGCACAAATCCATTTAATTCATATATTTTAATCACAAAGTGTAAATTTAACATTTTAATCGGAAAGGAAAATTCCAATGATTTATTCCCTTGACTGTAAGTCAGGGTCTTATGCCGGAAAATACCCTAAAATGTTTGCATGAAAGGTTGTATGATTATGTTATGAAAACCGGAATTGTCTGTCCCAATATTTTGCTTGAGTAATTATCAACCAATTACCAATTTTATTTTTTTAATCGACGCAGAATTGAATTCCTGAGGTTAAGTTCGAAGATGGGCTATGTGGAAATAAGGATCTGGAAGTTAATCCAGAAAAACAGTATTTTCCACTGTTGGAAATTCAGTCAATCGAAAAAGATTACTTTGATGGAATTTGATTTTGTCGGTTAGTTATATCCAGCTATCACGCATGATGGTCATATTTCACGCATGACAGTCAGCCATCACGGTGATAGTTCGCTATAGTCAGCAGCAGATTTCACGCCGTGACACTAGGTCCCACCTTTTGGGAGGGTCGGGTCCCTTGACTGATAATATTCCCAAAATAATGTGGGTTTTTGCTGGTTGGTAATGTTGGTAAACTTCTTAGTCAATCAGATTAGACTTTTATAGATATCTTAATCTTAAGCTGTCACTGTTTAGATGACTGAACAGCAACATCATGGGCGCTCGTTAACATAGCGCCCGTGATGCAAGTCCTATTACTAGAAAAAATTTGAAAATTTTTTTTTTGTCGTACACTGCGGAACCATATATACAGCAAATATTGAAGTTCTACAATTCAAATCCAAATTACTCCAAACTTTAGCTTTTAGCTTTAAAAGAAACTAGGCAGCCGTACGAGTTCAACGAGCTATCACACGTTCTTGTAGCTTAAAATTTGGCCACGCAATAAATCTTCCAAGAAGCCCCATTTCCATACATTTTGGTCAATTACAGTACTTTAAACGAAATAAAAAATCCTACAGTATAAACAGTATAATTACAGTATAAAAGCTTACACATGCGCATTAGAGCTGTTTACTCGCGGTATACCTGCGGGTAATCTGTTCAAATGCACGCTTCTAAGCTTTTATACTGTAATGTTTTCGAAATGATTGCTTCGAAAACTACAATTATTTAAAAATGAATTAAATGAGTAGAATCGATCAAATTATAATGCTCCGGCTTTATTTTTTAAACTTTTTAAATTACATTTTTAACATTTTTTACATTTTTCAAATTTTTTAATTTTTTTTAATTTTTAAAGTTTTTAAAATTTGTAAAAATTTTTAAATTTTTTCATGAAAAGCATTTTAAAGGAAAATTAGATTGAGATTTTTATAGATTCATTTTTTTAGGTTCATGAGTACTTCTGTAATTAATAATGTGAGAAACAGTTATTGCTTTAGTCACTAGAAAGATTACTTCATATTGCTCAACAAATTATTACAGATTCGGAAAGAGTGCCTTTTGAAACGTCGAGAAAACACATTTTTCAACCTTCTTAAACGTCGAGAAAACACTTTTTGAGAAAAAGTGTGTTTGCAAAATTTCGCGGTTTTCGCGTTTTCGGATGGAAGATATAGAGGATATAAATTGCGACCAAATAACATAACAGAAAATCAAACCAAACTTCCAAAACAACTGATATCAGTCAAAAACACTCAAAGAGTAAAAGTGACGCAAGTCCCTGGGCATACTTCCAAAACAACTGATATCGCTGTAGGTGACGCATTCTGCGCTTGTACGCAAAAATTGTCAAAGCAAGAATTAGGCCAAAAAAATTCTAGAAGAAAAATTTTACCCAAAAAATTTTGCGTCACTATTATCAATTATCAAATACCAATTATCGAATATCATTTATAATGTTCATTTAATACATTGCATTTCTATTTTCTGAAAGAGCAGACTGGAGAGAAGCGCTCTCTAGATTATTCTCTACAACGAATTTCGATAGCTATACAACGGCGTAACTCAGTCAGTGTCCGAGATACATTTAACGATGGACATGACCTTAATGTTTTCAATTAAAATGCTTATGTGATATTAATGCGATGTAAAAGATGCAATATTAAAAAAAAAATTATCAGTGGTGTATTATCAATTATCAACAGAGTAAAATCCTGTTTTTCTGGAATAATTTCCAGAACCTTATCCCGAGATGACCCATTTTCGAACTTAGCCTCAGGAATCCCATTCCTCGTCGAAAAAAGTCATCAAAATCGGTTATGAATAACTCAAGTTATCGTGATGACAAAGAATAACCTGTTTTAAACAATTACGTTATTGATAACATTTCATACATTTTATACAAACATTTTAGGGTATTTTCTGGAGGAATTTCTGGGTAATTTCTGAACATTCCAATAAACCAATTTCGTTATTCAAATGTATGGAATGACACTAAAAAAACAATCAAACAGAAAACTTTAAAACTCCCACGAGTGTGAAGTTTGCGGCCAGAGCGAAGCGAGGGCCGTAATTCGCACGAGTCGTGCTATTTTATTCATGATTAAAGGTTTTGTGAATGTAGTAAGTACCGGGGAGCTTCCTTTTTGTACTTAAGTTTAAGGGAAGAACGTCTACCGTACTATTTTATATTGTACCAAAGTGAAAGAGTCCTCTAATCGTTCCGCATCTTTTACTTCTGATTAGCGTTAACAATAAGACTATGAAACTGAATAATATACAACTTATCCGAGTGGGAAGTTTACGGGCAGAGTTGAGTGAGAGCCGTAATTCACACTAGTCCTTGTCTATTTATGATTTATTTTTGATTAAAAATCTGACCGCAAATTTACAAGTAAATAGAGTACAGAAAAAGTACTTTACCAAAGAATTTGTACTACAGCGAAGGTTTTAATATCAGTTATTTGTGATGTTTCATTGTTTGATTAAAATTGATTAAAAAATATATTGAAAAAATTGTCAGTAAAGGGACCTGACCCGCCCAAAAGGTGGGGCCTAGTTATGTTAAAGCAAACAATTATATTGCTACGGAAAATATATTGAAACAATTGGTGGCAATTTAATTATTATAGATATTGAATAGACAATGTCGGAGTTATTAAATTAATTAATCTGTTTAATGAACTCACAGTGCGTAGAGTGTGTCTAGACCAAAATATATATTTGCGATACACGTATGGAAATGGTTTTTAGTTTCACCCATTCGATGTGATTGCCAATTTGAGCCACAAACTAATTTGGAACATCGTTATTTTGATACAAGTGTCGACCAAGATTTTTTGTACGGAATATCGAATGAAGCACAACTTGGTTTTTTATGAGAATCCACAGCTTCGGTCCTGCAAATGTGGATGATTTATTAGCCCCGTACGAAGTACTGGGGGCTTATAGGTTTAATATGCCGTTTGTAACATGTCGAATTAGAAGAAGACGGTTAAACCATTATACGTCCGTAGCCCTAATAAGCCCGTAACCCTTATTCGTCCCTTATCAAAATGTTTCCGTAATCTTATTGCGTACTTGACATTATTGCCTATTTTTGCAAATTAACTGTAAGTGTTCATCTTTAAAATTGCGCTTAGCGCAATTACAAAAGCCCGTACGAAGTACTTCTCAAGTATAAAACAAAAGTTTACGATGTAATTTTAGGAATCCGAATTTACAACTTTTTTTTACCAATTTTCTTTCGGTATTGAATTATCTGTCAAACGAAACAAAAAGTAGCAAAGTTTGATGAAATATAAATATAAAAACCACATAGGGCCACAAAGCGGCCATAGTCCAAGGGCCCAAATGAGAAACTTTTTTTTGCCATCATTCTATTCGGCATTCAATTATCACTCAAATGAAACAAAAACTAGCAAAATCGGATGAGATTTACTCGATTTATGTGCAAAAAACACTTAGGGCCGAGTAGCAGCCTTAGTCCAAGGAACCAAATTTGAAGCTTTTTTTGCCACGTTCTTTTCGGTATTCAATTATCTCTCAAACGAAACAAAAACTAGCAAAATCGGATGTTTAACGTTAAATTGAACTCAGAACATTCACATTGGCGTGTAAAAAGTTGTGGACCAAAAATGTGTTTTCTGTTTAAAATCGGAAATTTTAGCATTTTGGAGATTTCGACAAAATCACTTTAACACACTACAGTCTCGGAATTATAAGAAGTAACAACCACAATCCAATCGACGCTATTCATTCCACCCACATGCACTACCAACGTTACGATATAAAATAGCATGAGGAACAGGCGCACCGAGTTCTGTACGGCGAGTAGGGCGAATGCCCCATACAAGCGAATTCGTATAGGGCAATGCCCCATACGCACATCACAAAATATGCATTCTTATTTATACGATTTTTAAAGTAACTCAGTAAATCAAAATCATGATAAAATTGAGAAATACACTGCACATAGTGTAACTTACACTGTGTAAGTATGTAAAGTAGAAAATACAGAGCTATGCTCTTTAATCTACATTATTTATATTGTGAAACTGGTTTTTAAATTCATTCGCACATTTTATCAAATATCTGTGTTATCAGAACACGTCCAGTCAAAGACTAAAGTAAGGAACAAATGTGTAGGCAATTGGCGACAGTGCTCCTAAAAGTAGCGACACTGCCATCGACATTTGCCACCACAGAAATTTCACTGTATTATATGGCGAAACGGTTTTTATAACCGAAGTGACTATTCGCACGCGCGTGCGAATAGTCTTTCCTTCGGCCGTAGGCTATTCGCACGCCACGTGCGAATAGTCACTCTTATGTTTGTTGACTATTGGGACGCGCGTGCGAATAGCCATTGTTACAGGTGTGGACTATTGGGACGTGCGTGCGAATAGCCAAACCTACAGGTGTAGACTATTTGGACGCGATACAAATTCGTGAAACATGATTTCACGGCGCGTAAAAGATTGGATCTTGGCTTTCAGCAAAACGGTGTGTGAATAGGTATTTACACTAGTTTTATGAGAGTTTAAATGACCATTGCCATAGCTGATCCCCATAACTTACGGTGTAACGGCCTACAGCATCGGCCAATCAGAAATATGATACTTATGCATAAGATTCGATAGCTAATAGGACCTAGAGTTTTACGAATCCTCAGGCTACATGTAATGGGATAATCTAAACTTCGCGTTTGTCATGATGTCTAAATAAGTTACGAATTCAAGCTGACACAGCACTAACAAAGCCACTCTTTGAGCCAATATATTTTTTAAAATTTCGACCCTCCTGACGTCGTAAAATACCGGTTTCTTTAATTTTTTTATTTCAAAAAACAACGCTACTATTGCCTCCCCAAAGCAATGCGTGGGTCGAATTTTTACTTCGATTTTATTTTAATATTCATCTCAATAAAAATCGCGAAGGAGAGAGGATTGATTTTAACATGTTAGCCAGCATATTACAGATTGTGTCTTGTTCACAAGTGAAAGTTACCTGTGCTATTTTTGACCGACGTTTCAAATTGTCCAATGAAGACAAACTGCTGACTTTGTATGGAGAAATGAGGTTTTTCTCACATTATTCGTTTTGAACAACAAATTTCACGGACCGTGCTACAAATTATGATAGGACATTAAATTTTCGAAATATTGTGAAATTTTCCGTGAAGTAAAGAGAAATATTGACGACTCCACTCTACCTTTTTTTAGTGCGCCTGGAAATTGAATATAAATTGTGTGGCAACAAGTGAATCCACTCAGAAAGATGTCTCAAGAAATGAAATATTTTAATTTAAGACCGATCAAATATGCTTTGCTTTTTATACATTTCTGCTTAAATACAGGGATTTCTTGTCAATAAATTCATTCAATCTTATGGACTCAAACTACAAACAATTATCTTGATTTAATAAATAGTTTCCCATAAATTGGTGACCCCGACATCTGAACAACCGTTCACAGTCATCAGTCAGTACAAACAAATAGTTTATTCTACTGCTCCCAAGAAAAATTCTTTGACCTAACAGAGCTCTATAAACTCTTGGCAAAATACAATTTTTCTTTTAAAATCAATTTTCATTTAAATTACAACCGTGCAATATGGACAATCAACAACAAGTTGATGGCCAGGCTATTCCACCGGTTCTACCTATTGTCCAACCAAATGTTGTAGTTGCTGGAGCGATACCTAATCCAGCTATTAATCGCATCCAAGTTCGTGTACCACCCTTTTGGAAACAAAATCCTCAGTTATGGTTCCGTCAACTGGAGGCTCAATTCGCTAATTCAAATATAGTGGCCGATCTCACTAAATTCAATACTATCATAGGTACTATTGAAAGTGACATCCTCTCATCAGTTAGCGATATTGTTCTTAACCCTCCTGCAGCCAATCTGTACGACACACTCAAACAAAGACTTATTCTGCAATTCACTGACATTGACAATAAAAAGCTCAAAAATCTTTTACATGAATTAACTCTTGGAGACTTGAAACCTTCTGACCTTTTACGCAAAATGCGAGAACTATCTTGCGGTAAAGTCGGTGAAGAGCTTTTAAAAACTTTGTGGTTACAAAGACTCCCTACAACAATCCAAACTGTACTTGCAACAAGCAATGACAATTTGGATCAGTTAACAGTTATGGCTGATACAATGCATGACATAACCGAATCCTCTTCAATTCAGGGTATCCGTTCATCTCAAAGCAACAACTTCGACGACTTAGTTAACGTTGTCCATCATCTCGAAGGCAAAATTGAATCTCTCGAAAAGGGTTTTCATGCGTCTAGGTCGAGCAATGGACATTCATCACGAAATCGTTCTCCAACGCCTTTTAAAGGTTCTTCTCCGTCGAATAAAAGCTTCTGTTATTATCACAAGCATTTCGGTAGCAAAGCAATCAAGTGTAAAACACCTTGCAATTACCAACATTCGAATTCGGAAAACTCCAACGCCAGTCAAACTTCGCGACAATTGACAATGGCCCAAAAATAAGTCGCTTGTACATTAAAGAAAAATCATCCGGTAAAGACTTTCTTATTGATACGGGTGCTGACATTTCTGTCATCCCACCTACATCCAAAGAAAAAAGTCAAGCTCCATGCCAGTTTACCTTATTTGCAGCCAATGGCTCACAAATAAAAACTTTTGGATGCAAAACAATTACTCTGAACCTAGGTCTTCGACGTCCAATACGTTGGATATTTATCATTGCAGACGTGCAATCCCCGATCATCGGTTCAGACTTGTTAAAAAAACATGATCTACTAATTGATATGAAAAATAACAAAATTACAGACAATTTATCAAAAATATCAGTTAAAGGTTTAATTCTTTCAACTAATAAATGCTACAGCGAGCGTTAAAACGCTTTCTAGTATTTCTATGTACAATCAGTTATTGCAAGATATTCCGGACATTCTTGACCTTTCATCTTTCAAACGAAACATAAAAAAACACAATGTTCAACATCGCATCGTAACGAATTGTCCACCACTTTTTTCAAAAGCTGATAGACTCAATTCGGAAAAATTAAAAATTGCCAAAACAGAATTCGATCAAATGTTAAAACTAGGAATTTGCAGACCTTCAAATAGTCCATGGGCGTCTCCTCTACATATCGCGCCAAAACCTTCTGGTGGTTGGCGACCTTGCGGTGACTATCGCAATCTGAACGGTCAAACTTTGCCTGACAGATATCCCATTTCTCATATTCAAGACTTCAACTCTTCACTTGAAGATACTTCAATATTCAGTGTGGTTGACCTCGTTAGAGCATATAATCAAATTCCAATGGCAGAAGAAGATATACAAAAAACTGCATTGTTAACACCATTTGGCTTATTCGAATTCCCTTCAATGACTTTCGGCTTATGCAATGCGGCCCAGACGTTTCAACGCTTTCTCAATACAATTATCCAAGGATTAGATTTCTGCTTCGCTTATTTGGACGATATCCTCATTGCATCCAAAAATGAAACAGAACATCTACTACATCTACGTACCCTATTTAAACGGCTTGATGAATATGGAATTGTAATCAACCTGGACAAATGCGTTTTTGGTCAAAAAGAAGTGAAATTTCTCGGCTATCTGATTAATGAATTTGGAACTAAACCATTAGATTCCAAAGTTGTTTCAATCAAAGAATTCAAACAACCAGAGACAGTCGATCAATTAAAACGATTCTTAGGAATGCTTAATTATTATCGACGGTTTTTACCTCATTCAGCCGAAACTCAAATTCCTCTGTTAAACTGTACCAAAGGCAACAAAAAAAGGACAAAACTCCAATAATTTGGACTTCTGAAAGGGTTGATGCGTTTAATGCATGCAAAAATGAACTAGCTAACGCTACTTTACTTGTCCATCCATCTGACAAAGCACCAATCTCTCTCATGGTTGATGCATCTGATTTTGCTATAGGAGGAGTGGTAAATCAATTTAAAGACGACTGTTGGCAGCCATTAGCTTTTTTCTCAAAAAGACTAACTCCAACACAGTGTAAGTATTCCACGTATGACCGCGAATTGTATTCCATTTACGCTTCAATTAAACATTTTCGAAATCTTTTAGAAGCTCGTGAATTTAAAATTTTCACCGATCATAATCCACTCGTTTTTGCATTTATGCAGAAAAATGATAAAGCTTCTCCTCGACAATTACGACAATTGGATTTCATTGGACAATTTTCCACTAATATCAGACATATATCAGGAAAAGATAATGTTGTTGCCGATACCTTATCTCGCATCAACACTATTTCACTGTCCAGTTCTCTAAATTACGAGTTAATTGCTCAGCAGCAAGAAAGTGATGATGAACTAAAAGCATTATTAACTCAGAAATCAGACCTTAAGCTTCACAAAATCGAACATAACAAAATCTTCATAACTTGTGACCTTTCAACTGGAAATCCCAGACCTTACATACCATCAACTTCTCGAAAAACGGTTTTCGACCAAGTTCACAATTTAGCTCATCCTGGTATTAAGGCAACCACTACCCTTATAAAACGAAATTTCGTTTGGCCGAACATGAATAAAGACGTTCAACTATGGTGTCGTAGTTGTCTCCCATGTCAAAAGACAAAAATTCACAGACATAACAAAACAGCTTTCGATTCCATTAGCATTCCAAATGAACGTTTTGCACATGTTCACATAGACATTATCGGACCACTTCCATCATCGGAAGGTTTCACTCACTGTCCAACGATAATAGATCGTTTCACTCGTTGGCCAGAAGCTATCCCAATATCCAACACAAAAGCTGAAACTGTTGCACGAGCTTTTCACATGAATTGGATCTGTCGTTTTGGCGTTCCTTTGAAGTTGACAACCGATCAGGGTGTCCAATTTGAATCGGATTTATTCAAGGAACTTAATAAAATCCTTGGAACACGGAAGATTCATACAACTTCTTACCACCCGCAAGCGAATGGGATCGTTGAACGCTGGCACAGGACACTGAAAAATTCAATTAAAAGTCACGCAACGAACCATTGGATTGACGTTTTACCTACAATCCTTCTAGGTTTACGTTCAATCATTCTCGAAAATCTCAATGCTTCTCCAGCGGAATTAGTATATGGTGTTAATTTACGCTTGCCTTTTCATTTCTTTACTGAACCCAAACCCAACGTAAATGCTAACCCATACACTTTTGTAGAACGATTGAAAGAAACAATGAACAAAATTAAACCAGTTCCAGCTTCCAATCATGACAAACAAGCAATTTTCGTCTCTAAAGACATGGACACTTGCACACACGTATTTGTTCGTCATGATGCAATAAAAAAATCACTTCAACCGAACTATGATGGTCCGTTTGAAGTCATTTCAAAACACAAAAAATTTTTTTGCGTGAAAATTAAAGGTAAACAAAAATACATATCGCTTGACCGCCTCAAACCAATGTTTGGAATACAGGCTTCGTTCACTCATACTGAACCAACAAGCAAAAAAGTTCACTTTTCTTCCTAAATTTTCATTAGCGGCTAGTCCCAAAACTAACTTTTGTTTTCATTTTCAAAATTTACCGTTTCACCTAAAATAACTCTTAAAATTTCCCGATTCGCCAAAATTTAAATCGCAAAATTCATAATTCAATCAAGAGCCCTTAGTTTCCCCAAAATTTCCTATAAATAAGGCAAACCCTTTACGGGTAAAATCATAAGTTTCACTACCTTCAATCAGTAACAGTCTTACTCATTCAAGTGAAAATAAAAAAAGGAGCTCCATCTAAATTTAATGGCACCTCCGAAGCAACGCAGCACTACCCCAATTGGTGTACCGACTTGGGTCAATGATATCATCAACGAAATGTTGCTACTGCGCAACCAAATCGCGACTCAGTCACACAGAATCAATCAAATTCATTCTTTGGTCATTCAGCCGCAGCCACAGCCGCACAGTGTCCCACCAAACAAATTGGTTCACACTGCATCATCCATCAATTCTTTTGAGAGACATCCGTCACCTGCTGTTCGCTTAAATCGAACACATTCTTCAAGTTCATCACGTTCATCGATGCAGACCACCCGGAATATTCATCAACCAGCTGCCGCTACCAATCCAAGACCAACTATTTGTTGGTACCATCGTCAATTCGGACAAGCGTCAACTAATTGTATCCAGCCATGCGAATTTGTGGCACCAACCATACCGGTCGTTCCAGTGCAACCCAAAAAACGTGTAATTCATCCATCAGCAGTAATAGCTGCAAAGGCAAATTCCATGCCTCCAGCTGCTGCCGTACCAGCTCCAGAAGCAATCCCATTTCAATCAGCAGAGAACATCGTCGCTCCACCATCACCCATGGAGACTTCAATCGACTCTGGATGCTCTTCAAAATGTTTGGTCGTTGCAGACTGGACCCTATCCGATCCATCGTCCGATTCAGACTCATCATCATCATCATCCGGATCGTCGTCCAGCTCGCAGTGGCGTAAAAATGATAAAAATTAAAAATTAAACTTTCATTGATTCAATAAAAGATTTCATTCAATCATTCAAAGTTCTGTCTTTCTTTTATCATGGTTTTAAAAAAATCTCTGCAAAACGCTGCTACGCTTTTCTGGAAGGGCAGTAGTGTGGCAACAAGTGAATCCACTCAGAAAGATGTCTCAAGAAATGAAATATTTTAATTTAAGACCGATCAAATATGCTTTGCTTTTTATACATTTCTGCTTAAATACAGGGACTTCTTGTCAATAAATTCATTCAATCTTATGGACTCAAACTACAAACAATTATCTTGATTTAATAAATAGTTTCCCATAGTTGTATTGAAAGCAACTGTCATACATCAGTCTAAATTGAGACTATTTTGAAAGAATGCTGAAAAAGTAAACATATCAAATGAAGATTAAAAATGGACAAGAACAGTTATTCCCTTTAAACAATGACACTAAAAAATTGTATTAATCATTCAGCTGATCAAAATTCTCATTTACACACTCAAAAATACAGTGTGAATACATAATAATAATTTCATTTATTTGTCATAGATCCATTTAATACTGAAGAATCATGCTACAAGTTGTAGAGCCGATCCTACAGGTGGAGACTATTCGGACGCGAGGCAAATTCGTGGAATATGATTTCGCGCGGCGCGGCCTTTTATAACTGAGGAGCATATTTACAGCTAATCAAGGAAAGTGAGTCAATTTAAAAAAATTTTCTTCAAAAAAATTGTCAATAATTTATTTATTTTCGACAACACATCCCACAGGTTTTTAAATTGACTCACTTTCCTTGATAATTTTATCAAATTTGTCGTGTTCGTAATTTATACCGTAACTCATTTTTAAATTACGAACCAAAAGATTTTCAAATATTTACAGAATTTGACTTCCCCTTATGGCTCCAATAACTGTGCAATTAATTCTTCGACTGAACTCAACAAATTTAACGAATAAATTACCAACAAAATTTGCGTCACAAATGGCAATTGTTGAGGAAACCACACCATTTTCTAGAAAATTTTAGAATAACTTTAAAGACGAAAACCGAATTATTGGCTAAATTTGTTGAGTTCAGACGCAGAATACGACACCATTAGCGATCATGAGTTTGAAAGTTTGAATTACCACGCCAAAATTCTAACTTCAAGTTTGCAGACATAATATACCGATCTATCTAGATATTTCCCGGTCAGTTCTTCCCGCTGCGCTAAAAGAAACTTCTTCACCAGAAAGTTTCAGCCCGATGAAATATAAATACTTCTGGTCAGAAGATTCCCTGTTGGCTGCACAAACCAGGGAATTCAAAAGTTTCGTCTGCGCTGCATTTTTCCTTTAAATGTTTTTAAATAATTATTTGCTCGAATCAGAGATTCATTTATACTTTAAGAGTTCTGCAGTTTCCTATTTTTGCATCATCCATCAAAAGTCATAATTTATAAAAAAAATCGCTCGCTCCGCTCGCAATTCCTTTTCCTTTTGAAGTAGGTGAAAACCATTTTTTAATAGTTTTTTAAGCGGGTGAGGGTTTGTTATCACAAATTAGTTCATATTAAAATTTTCTCCATGCCCCATACGACCAAAATCAAACTCGGCGCGCCTGATGAGGAATCAATAACGTCAATAACTCCTTCTTTGGGATTATTGGAATTATTTTGACGTCGCGTCGATTCCTTTTCCCCCGGATACTATCCAATCAACAATGTCCAGTCAAATTTTCTTACGATAGTTAGTTCGTAAACATTACACATAAATAAGTCGGGAAATAGCAACCTTTTTCTAATTTATTTTGATAAATAGAAAATAATCATTCTAAATGAAAGTTCCTAACTGTTCTAAAAAACTTACAGTCTACTGACAGCCTTTTCTTGAATTATTAAAAATATTTAAAGGAAAGTCGTACAAAGTTAGTAAAATGTTTTTTTTTAATTCTCCAGCTCAATCTACCAGCTGAGGGACAGATTTAAAAACCTTTCTTGAAACGGCTAATCATATGTTACCGACAGTAACGGAATAGGCAATCATCTGAAGGTAATATGGACCTTAATAGGAAAATAAATTTGTTAAAACAAATGAAGTACTAGATTTCGCAAAATATATTAAACTACTTTAAACTGAAGAAGTAACAGATTTAAGAACTATACCACGGTACACCTGCCGATTCTGAAAGGTTAAAGACGGGATGTATATAAATATCGATCAAATAAAAAAAAATTCTTTTCTGTGTGGTTGTCCTCTCAAGCACCGGGAAATGTTAGTCAACAAAAATGTATGTTTGTGCACAACTCATTTTCAAATCGTCTTAAAAGCACATAAAACACTTCATCTTCATGATGCTTTTCATTAAATGAAAATCTTGTTCGATTTGCTGTTTCATTAACATTATCATTAACCAGTCACTACAATTCAATGTTCTATATTCTTATGTTATTCTGTTACTTTCCGATAACAAACACATCTGCTAAAAGATTTATATACTTTCTATGAACCATTTAAATCTTGCCAAAAATAATGGATAAAGCTAACTGTATACGAACTTACGTTCAAACTCAAAACTTCATAATTTCCTTCTTGATATGCAATTAATTTAATGAATAAGTTTTATTTGAATTTAGTCTACATTGCAAGTCAAACAAATTTTCATTTTAAATGCATTTTCTTGTGAAAGTAGTCTTGATAGCAGACGAGAGTATCAATATATATGAACGTATACATAATACAGTCAACCACCATGTACACCATACCATAATACAAGAATTTAAAAGACCATTTGTAGAACATTCACACACAACATGATAAAGTATATATTTTTCTTGCGCTTTCACGAAAGTATACTCCTTTTATGTGAATGGATTGGAGGCAAATAAATATTTAAAGAAATTTTACTTAAAGAGGAAATAGCGCCAGGAAATAACATTTTTGAAAGTGCAATAAATTTCAGCCGATCAGAAAATGTGTTATCTTTCTAAATGTTCGGTTTTAATAAAGAGCCATCTTAAAGTCGGTCGTGGTTTACTGTTCACCGACGACGTCGGTGTGCATTGCTGGGCTTCATTGATATTTCTTCGCCAAACTTTCTATACAGAATGAAACGGTTTCATTGAAACCAGAGGAAAATCGTTTTAATCCTCCTCGACGGCTATAAGGGTCTTTTACATTTCGAGAGTATGGACTATTAAGTAACTGGATATATATTTTACTACGTCTTCCACTCTACATTTCCATCAACATCGCACTACTAATTCCTCATATTTATTCATACATTTTCACCTTTTGATGACGCAATAATAAAGTGAACGTGCCGAAATGCAAATACAATTTTTGTTCCCACAAATGTGATATGAGCATTAATGATTATTGCAAACATTTTAGTGAGAAGGCTGATATTTTTCACACTTTTACGTTGAAAGAGTATATGACCGTGTTTTAAGTGTTTCAGCAGGTGTATCGAGGGGAAAAAAACTAGCGGAAATGGTAGGACATGCTTGATTTTCATTGGATCGAATAGAAAGTAGCTTTTAGCCTGTCACAGACGGCAAGCATATTAACTGTTAATTCAAGAGTTTTGGTATATCTGATCTATTACTTCATTCGATCGAAGATTTTCATAGATTGATTTCAGAAATCTTTTACTTTATTTGTTTTGAACATGCTTTTTGCTGTATAAGACCTCATTAGTCATACTTTGTCGTTTATTATTGCTGTCGTTGTTGATAACATATGACAGCCATCTGTAACAGGTTAATCAAATGGGATTTGATAAATTTTTCCTCATTTGATTTCGGGTCTACCGACTAGAATAGTCATAAGTGTAATCATTACTTAACAGTTTATCGAAACAACGGAAATTTCAGCTGACTGTTTGCCCCTCGTTATGGGATGTAAATGAATTTCTACACCGTATCTATGTTATGGTAATGGATGAAACGGAGAAACGACATTTTCGTTTTGTTATAGTCCCAGGTCCCAGCAAAAATGATTTTAATACGAAATTCGTTCACCTTTAAATTGAATTCATTAAAATCATGCCGAACTAGTTTCCAGGAACTATCACTCACGGATATCATATGGAAATTACATGGAAGAAGACGGTTCGGGTGATAAATATTGCATGCAAACTCTTTGTTGTAGATTTTGTTTTTTCTCTCATTTTTCTGAAACGATGGAAAAATTGAATATTCCGTTTGCTGCCAATAATACTTCAGTCAACGTTTTACATTTTATTTCGATATTTCTTTTTTTCCAAACTTAATTCTCAAACACTTTTAAGATCAAAAAAAAAGTTTATGAAAATGCAATTTAATTTAAAGTTTCGCATATATAAAGTTTGGCGCACTTGCAATTGAAAAGATTTTTCTTGTTAGCGCCGTTCGTATGTATAATTTGGAAAAATCGATCTTTTGAAAATAGCAAACGTAGCAAACCCATCTAAAAATGGAAGCAGAAAGTGCATCGCAATATATAATCATGAAGCTGTTTACACACAAGGATCTGAAAAACCAGGTTAAGACATAAGAAGAGTAACATAAGAATTGACTGAATGCATAGATTTTGTGAGGAAATAGTTATTTTTGCAACAAATGGTAATATGGGGTGATATGGTTATCAAACAAGCGAAGCGAGTTGAAATTCTTAAGGCGATGCTAGTGATGATATTTACTTGGCTATATATTAGTGACCCAAATCACCCAAATCAGAAACATAAAAGATCACTTTTCATCGAGGGGTAATCACTGATTTACTAGCTCAGTAAATCACGGTAAATCACGGTAAATCACGGTAAATCACAGTAAATCAAGTAAATCAAAAATGAAGTTTCTACTAAATTTGAATCTATTTACTTCAATTTGTATTAGTTCATGAAATTTATCCTATATGTTTACGGCCACGATACTTCGAAATGTAATCCAGTGACAATTAAAAAATTTTCAAAAAATTTTCAAAATTTTTTGTGATTTACCGTGATTTACTTGATTTACTGATTTACTAGTGATTACCCCCTTGCTTTTCATAGCGCCGTTGCAGAAACATTTTTGTTTTGTTAAGTTGAAGTTGTTCTTTAATATTTCATAGACTTAGATGGTGCCACAGAGATAATCCGATTTTAACGTGTTCTTTCAGAGCCTTGGTTACGTTTTTCTCAAAATTCTGTAAATTATAAGGCTAGTACACAGATCGTGAAAAATGCATGAAAAATGGACCCATGCAAAATATGACATAAAATGACCTGATGTTTACTAAATAGCCTCAATACAAACAACACACACACTACGGCAGAGTCGAAATTTTGCTTTATTTTTGCAAGTGGTTCCAGGTGGTTCCGGGTGGTTCCCGTGGTCCAATCGAAAAGTGATGCATGGAAGGTGCCCTTTATTTTTGATAATGAACAAGTCGTCTATACATCATTTTATCCAAAAACTTCAAATTTAGCCGATATAATTTTGGGTCATTTTGACTCTGCCGCTATTATCCGTAGAGTGTGTGTTGTTCGTATTGAGGCTATTTAATGTTTACACTGTGCTTGCAAAATATTTGACATTTGGCTCATACATTTTATGTCATATTTTGCAATCATTTTGCAACAGTCGATTTTGCATGCATTTTTCACGAACTGTGTACCCATCTATTACATACAAAATTTGAGTTAAATGATAAAGAGAAAAAATCAACTAAACTTCCACATTGTATCGAAATTTCAAATTGAATTATTCATTTGCGTTATTCCGCCCGCAGGTATATTTTGTTGCTCCGAAAATAGTTTGATAAGAACTATAGAATCAGTGGAAACGTACAACAGACATTGTCTTTAGATTGTTCGATATTTTATTTAACTGAAAGTAGTATGGTGTCTTGTAGTAAAATTTATTGATGCAATCAATCATAGCAATGCACTGAATCAGTAGCAAATATATGAACTCATTGAAGCTTATTCATTGTTAATAATTGGATGCGTGGTTATTTTTCGAAATATTTTTTATTTTTTCCGACCTTTCGTAAAACAAACAGTTTTCGTCTTCAGGGAATAAAATGTGAATGATATTCTTTGAAGCTTGCGTTTTATAAATGAGGAAAGATATGAAAATCAAATCAAGTCATCTCTCTGGCTCAAAAACGAATTTAAGTTTATCGCTAAGTGTCCGTTCCGGAATTTCCTGAATTTTGTTTAGAGGCCTCGCGAACAATCTTTAATGGTCAATAACAAGTCCAGTTTGAAACACCGGAAAGTGACTTTCGAACCACGTCTCAAAGTATGCAAATACTATCTGCGGAAAGTTATATGCTTAATTGATATCTCGCCTAAATGAGGGACAATACAGATCTCTGAATCTATAATCTATAGTATTTAAGAGCAATGTACCATTTGTAAAATTGTAGCCTACATTTAGGTGGAAAAATATTGGTTTTTTGATGATTTCTCTGAACCTTTTTTTAACCGTAAAGCCATTAAAGCACGCAAAAATGTGTTGCAAATATTAGAAATCATTAAAAAATCCAATATTTTTCCGCCTAAATGTAGGCTACAAATTTGCAAAGGGTCCATTGCTCTTAATAGATACAATACACATTAGAAGTGGTCACCCTATGTATCATTGGAATGGTAATTTACATTTTTGGATAAATGGAAAATTTTCACCTTTATTATGTCGAACAGCACCAGCTCAATCACCACACAATGCAAATTACTTATCGTTTGAAAATAAAAGTTGTTTGCATCTCATAATTGAAGAGTTTTAATCGGAACTCGTTTCGTAAAAATATTCCTAAGCATACAACACCGTCACTCAAGATAGTACTTGAGGTTAATTAATAAAAATATTCCAAATTATGATCTTCGTTATTATTCCAATCAAAATTGGGAGCATATAAATAAGGCAAAGATTTGGTTTTATGCCCAAACATTGCTGATCATCAGACTTGTGAAGTGAAGTGAAAATGTGGACGAAAAATTTTGTGTTAAACTGTTTTGTATTGTTGTCGTTCGTTGCTTGGATTCAATGTTCCGCCACAGACGACCTCGCTTGTTTTGAATTTATAACACGACCGACCACCCAAGGAGTTCTACCTTCAAGCCAAGGTGTATTACCGGGCAAAACCGATACGATTGAGCTAGCTCGTCACCATGTTCTTCCATTCCAATTTTTGAGGAAATTTTTCAATTTCATTGCAACCGTAAATGTTGATGAACCCTTGAGAACCTATATTGACCAGGAAGTCCGACATTTAGTGGATTCGTACGTGGATAGTCCGAATTTAATTTCAACCGAACTTGCAAAAAGGATTCGTGCGACAACAGATCATGACACCGTAATCAATGCGATGCAAGTATTTTACTCCTGGTTGCCAGGCAATATATTCTACGGACCGAAACCGGAATTGAGATCAGATGATCCGGGATCAGCGTTTGAGGTTGATTGCTACGAAGTAATCGGCGATCAAAATTATAAATTGTTGGGCAACCTTTACATCCAAATGGCTAATTTCGTCGACAATGCGAGTCATCGGAACATTGGCATTTTCCGGTCGATTGTAACCGATCTATTGTCCCTATTTACTCGACGAACACCATTCGCATACAATAAAAACCAATGGGAAGAAGATCCGAATAAACCAGGCAAATACCGAATGCGTCGAGCAGAACGTGAAAATGAACTGAGAATTCCGAAGCAGCCAACCGTAGCAGCAGGTGGAGCTTGTATCGTCCCAAAGCTGATTGATATTGTCACGAAACCAATTGTTGACAAATTTATGAACTAATGTGTTAAACAACGCAGACTAAAGTTTTTCTTAATTAAATAAAATTTGCATCATCGATGAAAGTTGTTTCTTGATTAAAGTAAGCGGTTGACCTTACTACTTCTCACTTTGCTTAACCTCTCCTGAGTCCTGAATCTACGAAAATCAGTCTATATAAATTTGTCAGTACAACCACACAAAAGTATATAAGCAGTATATAAGTAAGCTCATGCAGAAGTGGGTGATTTGACAAGAGACCTGTTTGAAAACACAAAATTGAATTTGTTCCATACTTGCTCTCACTTCAAATTCATTGTGTTCATTCTATAAAGTCAAGTCAACTAATCCTATCTAGGTTCCGAAGACTTTCGGCAATATACCTTTGGACATTAGAGTTGACGATTAAAGAACTCGTATTCATCACCAAGGGGATCGTTCATAAGAGACGTCCGAAAGTAAGAATGTACCCACTTTTTCAAAGTCATGACAGGGGAGGGACAATATTGATTTTGTTGCAAGAAGAAAAAGAAATCTTTAGGAACCAATGAGGATAATTGAAAGTATTTATTTCCATCGGGGCCGAATTCAAAGGCTTGTCCTGATTAATTATCGTTAGACATAAAAAATAGCACGTAAATGTGTGCCTAAAATTTGAATTTAAAGTGAACCATTCGATGAAAAAAGTGAACCGAAATAGTTATTTATACAACAGAAACCGAGAGGCACTAGATGTGAAGATTGTCAGAAGCGGCCGCAGGCCCACATTTCAACATACCCCAATACACAGATCTCTCTATCTGAGAAGTTATGCTTAATTAGTCTAGTTAATTGTGTCTCGTTTGAGAGACATGCACAATTAGGTAATAGTGCATCGCCTAAGATATATGCACATTTAGTCTAGTTATCAACTAGACTAAATGTGCATACATCTTAGGCGATGCACTGTGTGCATTAGGGTCGGTCGACTTTTGAAAAATTTCAAATCGTGCTTCTGGACCCAGCTGATCCCACTCAGCTTAACCCACAGAAGATTTTAAGACCAAAAAAACATTTTTTTTAAATGTTCTATGCTTTGCCCAAGACAATTTTTTAGAAACTTTTTGAGTATCAGAAAATGTTGGTACTTTGTTGTTACTCCTAATCAAAAGATTGAGTAATTTTTTTCTTTTTTGCTTTAAATATTCAACGTAAGGTTAAAGGAATACAACAAAACAAAAAAATACAAAAATTCGATCAAAACCAAGTTTTCCGAAGTAAACGAAGTTCATGGAAGTCGGTTTTTTTCAGATTTTTTCAACTTTGTTACTATTAAATCGGGAGTAAATTTAGACGGATTTTTGATAAATTGGCTCATTATCAAGGGAAATAAATAGTGATTCTAGAACACAAAAGTTTTTCACTGTCGGTTACTTAATGTCGGTGGGACTAGTCCAAGTCTAATACACCAACATTGTTAATGAAAAAAATATTTGTCTAAAACAATAAGTAAAAGATGACTACCACATCAAAACACCATGCACTGTCTACATAATTGTGTTGAAATTTTTCAAAAATCGACCGACCCTAGTGTGCATGTCTCTCAGACGATACACAATTAACTAGACTAATTAAGCATGACTTCTCAGATAGCTGGGTGATAATGCCTGGGCGTTAATTCCCCGGGTGATAATTCCATAATTGATCTGGGTTGTAATTCCTGGGCGTTAATTCCCCGGGTGATAATTCCAATTTAATTTCAGTTTTTTCAGTCTGGTGGATAATTCCCCGGGTGATAATATCCGTCACCTTCATATCATAGCTCACCAATACACTCTCCCGTATACAGAAAAAAGTATTACGTACTTTCCAATTTGAATTTCGATTCGACCGCACTTACGGCGTCAATTGGCACTCGGTGTCAATAGCACCTACCTACTTATTTCTACTCTTGTGAAACGCACACGAAGCCTTGATATTGAATGATTATAATTTCCGCAATTTTTAATCGATTTATCAAATTTACCATCTGATCAAATAGCATTTAATTGATTAAAAATATGCCGTCTTGTGATTCCATAACTAATATTCCATAACAAATAAAGTTTGTTTTTAAGCATTTACACGATAACATCGTCACTGTTCGTTATTTGAGCGTTATTTCATTGTAAAATGTTAATTACTTGTGTAAATATCAATTTGTTCTATTGACGTACAAGATGTTAACGGGCGGGATGAACAAAATTTTTTCGAAATGTTCGTAAACATTGAAATCGTAAGTAAAAATTTGTTCGTGATGTACAGACTGTGCGGGTCGGGGATCGCGTTGACCCCTGTAACTGGCTTAAAAATATCACTCAGTCGGCCTGAAAACTTCAATATTTCAAAAATATATTATTTCAATCGAAAGGTACTTCAGAAACACAATGAATGTATACGTATACACAAGGTATGGTTTAATATCAAAATGTGTATGGAGCGGAAGAAATAGCGATTTCATATAAGCAACATCTCCCTTTTAAAGAAAATCATTGAGAGGTGAGTTTGTTTACATGAAATCGCTTTTTCCTCCGACTTGTATGGTTAGACCCAATCTGGTTTATACATTCATTGCAAAAACAGGCTGAAAAAGAAGAAGAAATGTACTTCGAAAAAAAAAACGTTCAGCTCTACCGTGACGTTGTCTTATCAATAACATCTAGTTATATTACTTAAAAAATTGAAGAGAAAATCCACAGTTCTTTCGCGTCTTCACTTATTACAATACACATTACGAAATCGCTCTAATGATATTTTTCTGTAATATCATTTCCGCTCACATGGCGAGGTAGTTAAATTCAGAAATTTATTTATAACACTCGATTTGTTTTGAGTTATGGTTGGATTAAGTGGCTTAAGAGGGGCACACACTGACAGATCCATCTATCGGGGGTCGGTAAAAGAACATCAATTTTCGTATGAATAAAATCTATTACTTTTCACATGTGAATTTTAATTATTTAGCATTTTGGTACAGTTCCATTACAGGCAATGAAAATAGTTAAATTAAGATCATTCTGATCATCATTGCACTGGGAGCAAACGCTAGAAAAAATCACTTTTTTATCAGATATTTTCCCCTTTTAACTGAATTTTACTTTACAATAGAATAAAGAAAACATTTTTGCACCAGAATCACAAATTAATCTCTTGAAATAACTCTTATTATTAAAAATAATTAATAAAAACACAAATCGAAAAATATCAGCATCATTTTGGTATGAATTCATAGGCGATTTTCGAGTTCGAAACGTGTTCGATATTGTCTGCGTCGCACATTTCGATTTGTGTTTTTATTAATTTTATTTAAGTATTGATTCAGCTGCAATTTTTTTTCTTAATTTGATTGTAAATTAAAATTCAGTGATAAAATGCACAATATCTGATAAAAATCTGATAAAAGTCTTTTTTATCGAATTCGATAAAAAAGACTTTTAGCATGCGTTAGGAAAATAACTATTGTACGACTTTCTTCTCAATATTTTTAAACATTCAAAAAGATTGTCGAGAGACTCTCAGGAGGCTGTAAGGTTTTAGACCCGTACGAAGTACTGGGGTCTTATAGGTTTACGCATATGTTTGTAACACGTCGAATTGGACTCCCTGAGTAAGTGGAAACCTATTGTGGTTGTACATAGCTGCTAAATCAGCGAAAAAAAAAGTCCGTCTGTCTGTCCGTTCTCTAACTTGAGTAAAAACACATCCGATTTCTAAAATTCTTTTTTTCCCCGTTTGGTAATGTCAAATGACAGGCTAAGTTCGAAGATGAGTGATTTTGGATCGACCCCTCCCGAGCTGGGACCCAACAAGTGCTTTACGGTTTTTCGAAGATATCTCCGGACATTTAAACTCTACATTTATAAGTGATACGTCAAATAATAGTATGTTGTGTTACACGTATTGTAATGAGATTTTTTCAGCACACGACCCAATTTTCTTGGGTCTAGTGCTGAAAAAATCAACATTACAATACTTGTAACACAACATACTATTACTCATCTGTTGTGGACGGTATATTTTAGGCAATTTGGCGAGTTGTACCTAGAACAAAGTGAGGGCGCCAAGCGAAAATGCCTAAAATAAACCGTCCACATTAGATGCGTATACAACTTTTTATGCTTTTATGCCCAAGACATGAAAATTTTTTGTAATTAAAATGTTTTCCCGCAAATTCTAAATTTAACTATTTTCCAAGGTAAATATAGTGAGGAGGTAATGTCATCCAGACGCGCGGTGTAACACATAAGCTCGATGCCAGTGACATCTTTTTTTTAATGGTTGACTATGATTTACTTGTGTTTTCACAAAATATTTTTGCTATCTCACAACAGATGGCTCGAGTTTCTATTCCTTTTTTTGTTTTTAACGAAGGGAAGGGATGGCGTTTGTATCGAGCTTTCGTGCTACCGCACGTCTGATTCGGTTATATATGACATTACCTCACTATATTTACCTTGCTATTTTCATTGCCTGTTAGTACCAAAACACAAGCCAAAATACTATATATAATAATAAATAAAATTCACTGGTGAAAACTGGTAGACTTTTTCATACGAAAATTGATGTTTTTACCGACGCCCGATAGATGGATCTTTTAAACTGTGCGCCATTCTTAAACAGAAACAGATCATTTTCGAAATTAAAATTTCAACATTTGTACAGCTTTCGTGCTAGTTCCTCGTAACATTCCTAATTTCACAAAATTGTTTGCTAGATCATTTCGGCCGATTGCTGGATGCCGTTATTCCAGTACGAAGAGTGATATGCAAGAATTCTACAAGGGCAAGAATATTTTCATCACAGGAAGCAGCGGTTTTATGGGAAAAGTAAGATTGTTGTTATTTGTAAATCTCAGTGAGACAGACTCACTGGAACCAGTTTTGATTTTACACAAAAAAAAGGTTCTACTGGAAAAGATATTGGCATCATTTCCTGACGTTGGCCATGTCTACGTCTTGATTAGGGGAAAGAAAAATCAAACTTTTAGCGATCGTCTTCAAAAGTTGTGCAGTGAACCAATCTTTACGAAATATAAACGTGTCGACGCCAAAAACCTTTCCAAAATCGTTGGCATCGAAGGTCATTTTGGGGATCATGGACTGAACATATCTGAAAAAGATCGAAAAACACTCACCGAGCAAGTTAATATCATTTTCCATGTTGCAGCTACTGTCCGCTTTGAGGAGCGCCTAGATATTCCAATGAAATCTATTTTCATCGGAACCAAATCCATGTTGTCGCTAGCCAATGACCTAAAGCAGTTGTCCAGTTTTGTCTATGTTTCAACGGCCTATTCGAATTCCAACCTATTGATGCCAGATGAAAAGGTTTACGATATGAAAACAGATGGCGATACTATATTGTCACTATACGAACATAATACCAAAGAGGATGTGGACAAAATCGTTCGCGAAAAATATTTCGATGGTCGTCCGAACACATATTGCTTCACTAAAGCGATCACTGAACAATACATTCAGAAATACTATCGTCATTTGCCAGTTACAATAGCACGACCATCGGCCGTCGCTGGGGCTCTTTATGAACCTGAACCCGGATATTGTGACAGTCCTGGAGCTATCAGCTTTGGCATCATTTATCAAGGTATGTAAATCGTTCGCAACCCAACTTTACTACGTTGCAACTCGTTGGCTGTTTTCACAAACTCCAAAAGGTGTCAGGTGTCAAAATTTGGCTATGCCAATTTTCAGACGCACATATCAATGAAGGCAGACTGGTGTGAAAAACGTAATAATATATCTAACCAACACAAGTGCATTGATCTAACACTCATTTTCAACTTCATACCACCAGGCTGTTGCTCCAGACTATCTTTTTGCGATAAGTCAAAGCAGCAAGCTGGGGTCAAGTTAAAATCTTTGTAAAATGGTGAACACAAAGTTTGATTTTGTAGAGCAATCTTATTGTATGTAAACTTGCCGAAGACTGTAACAAGACTGACCACAAGAGCACAAGACTCTTGTGCAAGTATATGTGTCGCTACGTTGTTATACAAACACGTGATGGTGATAAATCTCGTTCAACAATCTTAATTCGGAATTAATACAGTAAAGTTTGAAAGCATTTGATATTAACGTCCTAGGTACTACTTCCCGAGGGGTGATGCACTTCCATTTAATCCATTAAATCCATTTAATCCAAAAAAAAAAAAATTAGTTTTACCGAAATAATTAATTACCTGAAGAATTTGTAAAGTAATTGCGAAAAATAGATTTGCACGATCCCCAGCTCGTTTAAGTACTCGTGAGGTATAGGAAAAAATTTTTTGTTAAAAATGGTACAGTGAACGGCATCTCAAATGTCTCACTGTCAAATTTTTCTGAGAATTTTATTGTGTCATTGCAAATTCACAATGACATTCTCTGAAAAAAATGACAGTGAGACATTTGAGATGCCGTTCACTGTGTTAAATTTATTTAATCCATTTAATCCACTTTACACCAAAAACTCCTAAAAGTGAATTTTTTCGCTCTTTAACATTGTAGTATGAGTTGTAGTACGTGGTTCGATCAAAATCAACAATTTTTAAGACTTTTACAGTATTTGGTAAAAAGAACTTTTTTCCTATTTAATCCATTTAATCCAATTTTTATTCCATTTAATCCATTAAATCCATTTAATACCATTTAATCCATTTAATCTAGAAGTGAGTCACCCCTCGCTACTTCCACATTGATCCTGCTAGATCACAAGTATCCGTCATTTCACACACTACGTAAAGGATCACTCAAGTTCATAAAGTGCACTTCTTGGTTGCACTTCTGTTTTTGTCTTGACCGTAACTTACCACATTAGCCTAAGGCTCATCTTCACACTTACCCGTTGGATTGGATTGGATTGGATTAGATGGGAAGGGGGTTAGCCCAGCACCTAAGCCTCTAGTGGGCCTGTTGTGCTATTGCACAAGTCACTTGATCATATGAATTGCGATTTTTCATCATATCTCTTCGGACTCAGATAGCTCACAAATCGACCGTGTAAACGTCCCATACGTTGTGAATTCTCTGAGCCACGAGTAGTATGCGAAGACCACAACCATCACTAATGACTCATGCATTTTCCCAATGAGCGACTAGTCGATCATAGATGGCGCTTATCCTACAGTCTGTTGTATATTGTGAATATTGACATTATGTCAATATGGCGTGATTGTTGCGAAGAAATCGAATATTGTATTTCTTTGAAATTTGCGACTTTGTTACGGTCGTACAGCCATTAGATAACTAATAGCGAGTGCTTAATCACCAAGTGATTAGAATAAAACCAGGCAAGCATTTTTGCACCGGGAGTCGAACCCGGGACCTCTTGGGTATGAGTCCTATGCTCTACCGATTGAGCTACCTGGACCTTACACACTTACCACACTTACCCGTTTCGCACATTTTAATCAATGCATTAAAATATATAACAGGACTCGGTGTATGTCGGTATTTCCCGTTCAAGGAGGCAGCCCTAGTAGATATTGTTCCTGTAGATATTGCGATCAACAGCTTGTTGATAGTTGCACGTGAAGTTGGATTGCAAGCCGTTCCCGTTACAAATGTCTACAATGTTTCGTCTACATGGCATTGGCCACTTACAATGAAACAGGTCATCGATTGTAAGCTGAAAGCATTTATGAGATCACCACCCGCTACAGCATTACGACCGTTCTCGCGTAGAACGACGGAAGTTTCTCAATTCGAAGGGAAGCTGATCAATTACTTTTCGGAAATGCTCGTTGCTATCATAACGGATACGATAGCGAAGATTCGTGGAAAAAACAGTCGAGTGGTGAGACTAACTCGATTTACTCAGTCGATAAGGGATGAACAAGCCGATTTCTTTAAAAAATCGTGGGCTTTCCCCAGGAAAAATATGGATGATGCAGTTGCTCGGTTATCGGAAAGAGATCGAGAATTGTTTCCAGCGATTCCGATTGTCAAGTGCAATGACGAATACTTTTACCGCTATTGGATGTCATTGCGTGAAATGGTGATTGGAGAGAAGCCAGATAACATCGATGAAGCACATAGGCAGCAAAAAAGGTATAACGTAGCGATGCACGCCATTCGTGGCATTGATTGAAACTATTTACTATATACGTGACCTTTTCAGACTTGCAATTCGATTGGTAGCTCTTCCCTTTGTTACGGTCACAACATTTGTAATGATGATAACTGGAGTATATTATTTTTGAGATAATTTGTAATTTGCAGTGTTTTTACGTAAGGTTTTCGTTTGTCAATAAATTTAAAAAAAAACCGAAACCTCATTGAAAATAATTAATTTTTTGATTTTTCTTTATTATAACATACTTTGGTTACTTTAGTTTCAACTTTATACTAGATTATAAAGTGGTCAGCTATTTTTTAGCTTTTCATACTTTTAAAATATAGTTTTTGTTAATAAAATTGTTGTTTTGCTTGGTCAGTAATTCAACATTGAGAAAGTGTTGTATTGCTTTGACTTGACCAAAATTGTTGAAAAAATTTCTTTTATTCAACGAAGGGCGAACGAAACGTTTTACCGTTTACAATCATAGTGCGGACGAACAACAGGACAAAACAATGCTGATTTCGGCGTATCATCAGTGCACCTATGTCTTAGTGTTTTGCACGAAGACAATGGTGCAAAACATTGAGGTGAAACGATCGGTTTTAATGTTTTGCCCCATTGTCTTCGTGCAAAACATTAAAAGAAATCGATATATTTAATCGATATCATTAAAAGATGATACCAGAAAGTAATTTGTCTCGCGATGACTATGTGCATATCAGCACGACACAAACTGAAGTGAGCAATCGCTTCAATTGTACGAGCATTATATACACTTTTTCGTCATTTGTTAGGACTCTCTGTTTTTTTGTGCTATATCTCTTGCGTCGAAAATTTGATAGTTGTCAGCTTTGAATTTTTCAAATCGCGTACCACAATTTCGAATTTTTTTTTTTTAAATCTTTATAATTAATTAAATATGGTACAAACGTGCTTCACAACGGGATGTACCTAGCCCAAGAACGGCATGTGCAATTTTACTCGTGTTGAAATTGGGCATAGCGCAATTACGAAAGCCCGTACGAAGTACCTCTCAAATAAAACCAAAAATTTACGACATTGACAAATGAAATAAAAACTAGCAAAATCGGATGAGATTTACTCGATTTATGTGCAAAAAACACTTAGGGCCGAGTAGCAGCCTTATCCCAATGAACTAATTCTAAAACTTTGTCCACAACACGCTATTCGGTGTGCAAGTACCTGACAGATAAAACAAAAATAATAGAAATCGGATAAATTTTACTTCATTTTTACCGATTTATATCGTTTTTATTAAAATCCAATATGGCCGCCGGCAGCCATTTTGTTAGGAGGCCGGATATAGCAAGGCTGTATACTTTGGGGAGGTCACGCAGACCGCCATTTTATTAGATACGTGGGAACACACCACTTCTGATGACTTTACATATACAAAAAATTCACCACATCATCAAGACGACGAGAATCATCAGAGTAGGTGAATTTTTGTATGAAATCGGCCATTTTATCATCAACTGTGGTGTGTAACCCGCGTATCTGTATCTGCGTGACCTCCCCAAGTATACAGCCTTGGGAAATAGTACGACCGCATTGCATTCGTTAATACCTTTCAAACAAAATAAAATTCAAGAAATTCGGTCAAAGTTTAATGGAGATATTGGCAAAAAAACACCACCTTCTTCACTGTATGGCCGAGTAGCCGAATACGAGCTCACTCTAAGGGACCTAGCGCACGCTATGGTGAATCGAATTTCATAAACTTGTTTGGTACAGTCAATACCTATCTAATAAAGCAAAAATAATCGAAATCTGTTCAAATTTAGCTGACCTATGTGGGAAAACTGCTTGGCACCCGTTGCCTGGTTCACACTAAGGGCTCTAACTCACGAGTCGGTCATCCGAATTTTAAAAACTTTTTTCCGATTGGTATTGTGAATACCTTTTGTTTGACGTATCACTTACAACTGTAGCATTAAAATGTCTGGAGATATCATTGAAAAACCCTAAATCGCTTGTGGGATATGGGGCCCCAGCTCGGGAGGGGTTGACTCAAAATCTCCCATCTTCGAACTTATCCTTTCTTTTGACACTACCAAACGGGGAACAAAAGAATTATCAAAAAAAGTTGTTTACAGCCTTGAGAAAGGCGGAATATTTTTTTTGGAAATTCCTAAGAAATCAACATCCAATTTCAGCATTTTTTGGAACAATTTAGTGATTTTGCTTTGCTTCAAATATAGACATTTCCTGGTTACTTCAAGTGGTTCAAAAAACTTTTTAGTCAGAATTTCCAGTTTATTTGTTTTCTTAACAAATAATTCAAAAATTACCCCGCTTTGCAAAGTTTGCTGTGTTTAGTTAGCTCACAAAATTGTGGTATGCGATGGTACTGCCAGTGGTCGAACTTTTGATCTATAAGAACTATGGAGTTAAAAGATCGCTTTCTTTTACTTTATTAAAACCTTCACAAGACGACAATCCCATCATATCAAATCTATTAGTTCCTTCTTTCGATGCAAGCATTTTCAAGACATTTCTTTTGATAATTATATATATAATTATATTAAACTTTGTTGTAGTTTGTATTAAATTCCATTTTGTCCATAAAGGACGTCCGCGATTTTTTAAGAATTTTAGACACCCCCTTCCCCCTGTCCGCGATTTTACACTACAAACTTGTATGTCGGTCACACTTTCCCAGACCCCTCTCCCCCAAGCGCGAACGTCCTTTATGGACGACCCCAAAGAATATACAGAACACGCGAATTCAAAGCAGATGTTAGTTCTACCTGCAAAATTTCAAAAAAAAATTGATTCTGTTTCATTGTATTGAGTCACAAACCGGTTTATTTCTAAATAATTTAATTCGATTTAATCAGATTTATAACCTGTGTAATTTAGTGTCAATGAAAAATTAAAGATTTATCATCAGAAAAATTAACTCATCATCAACGCTTCAACGCCGTAAGAATGTAAGTACGTCCGATGAGAACTTCTAAACATATAAGAATCTTCCAAATTTTTTAGTTCTTGCACTAAATTTACCTTTCTTTTTTATGTCTCTAACAACCAATTCCTTTCAGAAAATTAGTGTCTACACTAAAAGTACGATTCTCAAAAACATCCTATTTGCAATTGTTAAAAAAGCGCTCGATTTCCATGTCATCTCACTTTAGGCAAGCAATTTTGAGTTTCTGAGATGGACAATTATGCTATGATTTCCATTGTTCAACAAGCTTCATATCGGACTACAATAGAAAACTCAGCAAAATTGTCGATGTCAGCAATGCAAAATTGCTCATGTGTTTTCAGTTTTAGTCAAAAATATTCAAAAACTCATCAGAAAACTTATATTACAGCATCTGTGATAACAACCTTGATCGGCAACCGCAACTTTAACACGTGCCACAGAATATTATGTTCAAATTTATAGTTGCGTTGTAAATAATAAAATTCTATTTGATCAGGCTGCGAAAATGAATGCGAAGAACTCTTCGCTCATGTCAATTAAGAGTGATATCGCCAAATCTTGAACCAATTTTGGTGAAAATGAATACCATGGTTCGGCGATCCGGGCAAGCTATAGCTCGTTTGAATCGTCTTTCAATTCTGAGAAATAGGGATCTTTTACTTTTTCTGTTAGTTTCACATTTTCGGAGTGAACACGTGAAAGTAATAGCATGTCAATGGGTCGTGAAAACAGTTTTTCGGTGATAGCTCGAAATAGAAATCTTTCTAAAATGTGAAATGTTGTAGGAATATAGGCCTCTGACAGACCTTCAAAACGAGTATAATCATCGGTAAGGACAGCCACCCGTTCTGGACTTATGACTCAAAAAATGGTGAATGTTTGGACAGTGCTGCTGGTTTGCAACAGAATTTTTCCGCGGAACTGACTATAGGGTGTTGTGTTGTAGCTGGACTTACCCTCTTTCGTTCCACGTATAGTACACCCCAGAAAAATTGTGTTGCAAGCCACAAAGTTATTCGAAGTAAAATGTCGCTCCAGTAGACCCATATTTTTCATTGTTTTCAACTTGTTTTTGGTCGTCAAACAGGAGGGAGCGATGAAAATGTAATAAGCGGAATCAAAATTACATGTTCAGCACAAAATTATTCTGAACCGTGCGATCATTGGCCTTGAAAATGTTGCTTTCCTCCTACTTCGTAGTAGGTGGAAAACATCATTTATTTGACTTCGTAAAAATATCAGGAACTCAATTGCTTTCACCGAATATGGGCTTATTGTAAAGCAGAGATGCGCATCGTGGATGAAATCTGACAATTCGTATGTCCTTCGAACAAACCTATAAGATTCACATTTCGCACAATTTTTTTTTATTATTATAAAAGATTTGTTCATCAATTGGCTTATAAAATACCATTTCAAAAACTATGCTGACAAAGATAAAAAAAGCAATACAATGAATCCAAAGCACGAGAAACGCGTATACGGGTGATGATTAAGTCTCATCAGCATTCCATTCATCCGCCAAGGACTTATTCCTGTTACGAAAAACTGCACGAGAGTCACTGCTTTCGACTACTTGAATAATTTTTTCGAATTCTCTGCAGATAGAGGAAACAAATACGATATGATTCAAACATGTCGGACAAAATCGAAGCGATTCTACGATTCAGCAGGTCGTATAAAAAGAATATACGGCTCTGCTTCCGCCTATGGGAGAGACGATCAAGTCCCAAGATCTTCCTTCATAAGGTGGTAGCTAGAAATCGGTAGTCCGTTAGATCGATCGCCTGAGTACGAACAAAACGAATTTTTCTGGATCGATTCTATTTAATTGCTAAGCGTCTTAGATGAAGGGCTCCAAACTACGGCGGCGTACTCGAGGTGGGATCTGACGTGTGCTCTGAAGATGCTCGTTAGACATCTTACATATCTAAAATCGGCACAGATTCTTTTGAGAAAACCCAACATCGAATAAGCCTTGGCAACTTTGTTGTCAATATGAGCCTTGAAATTTAGCTGATGGTCCATGAGAACGCCGAGATCAGTTACTTCGCTGATTCTCGAAACATTTTGGCCACCGATTGAATAGTCGAAGATGACGGTAACTCTGATGCGATAATAGGACATGACCTTGCATTTGTCCACATTGATAGACATGTGATTTCTTGTGCACCAATCAGAAAACGCGTAGATATCCATCTTTAGATCGATAGCATCTCCCGGCTTGTTGATAACATAGTGAACTTAAGGTCGTCCGCGTAGAGCTTTTCACTATAACATGTAGGCGTCGAAAATTTGATAGTTGTCAGCTTTGAATTTTTCAAATCGCGTACCACTATTTCGAAATTTTTTTTGAAATCTTTATAATTAATTAAATATGGTACAAACGTGCTTCACAACGGGATGTACCTAGCCCAAGAACGGCATGTGCAAATTTACTGAAAGTGTTCGTGTTGAAATTGGGCATAGCGCAATCACGAAAGCCCGTACGAAGTACCTCTCAAATTAAACCAACAATTTACGACATTATTTAAGGAACCCAATTTTTTTTGCCAATTTTCGGTATTCAATTACATTTCAAATGAAATAAAAACTAGCAAAATCGGATGAGATTTACTCGATTTATGTGCAAAAAACACTTAGGGCCGAGTAGCAGCCTTATCCCAATGACCTAATTCTAAAACTTTGTCCACAACACGCTATTCGGTGTGCAAGTACCTGACAGATAAAACAAAAATAATAGAAATCGGATAAATTTTACTTCATTTTTACCGATTTATATCGTTTTTATTAAAATCCAATATGGCCGCCGGCAGCCATTTTGTTAGGAGGCCGGAAATAGTACGACCGCATTGCATTCGTTAATACCTTTTAAACAAAAAAAAATCAAGAAATTCGGTCAAAGTTTAATGGTTTATTGGCAAAAAAACACCACCTTCTTCACTGTATGGCCGAGTAGCCGAATATGAGTTCACTCTAAGGGACCTAGCGCACGCTATGGTGAATCGAATTTCATAAACTTGTTTGGTACAGTCAATACCTATCTAATAAAGCAAAAATAATCAAAATCTGTTCAAATTTAGCTGACCTATGTGGGAAAACTGCTTGGCGCCCGTTGCCTGGTTCACACTAAGGGCTCTAACTCACGAGTCGGTCATCCGAATTTTAAACACTTTTTTTTCCGATTGGTATTGTGAATACCATTCGTTTGACGTATCACTTACAATTGTAGCATTAAAATGTCTGGAGATATCATTGAAAAACCCTAATTCGCTTATGGGGCCCCAGCTCGGGAGTGGTTGATCCAAAATCTCCCATCTTCAAACTTATCCTTTCTTTTGACACTACCAAACGGGGAACAAAAGAATTTTCAAAAAAAGTTGTTTACAGCCTTGAGAAAGGCGGAATATTTTTTTTTGAAATTTCTAAGAAATCAACATCCAATTTCAGAATTTTTGGAACAATTTAGTGATTTTGCTTTGCTTCAAATATAGACATTTCCCGGTTACTTCAAGTGGTTCAAAAAACTTTTTAGTCAGATTTTCCAGTTTATTTGTTCTCTTAAGGTAGGTGCTATTGGCAGGCGCCTGCCAATAGTGAAAATATTATTAAAGAGGCTATTGGCAGGCGCCTGCACATAGTCCAGCACCTCTGCGCCTGCTAATAGTGTATTTTAATATGCTGGACTTAAATTTAAGACAAAATAATTAATAATATTTCTCAGTAATAGAAAGTTTGTGAAATTCTCAGCAAAAAAAAAGTTTTATACTAGATTAACGAAGATGACAGTAAAACTTGAATGCTACAGACGCTGTGATCAATTCAGAGATGGCATAACTTGTCCTTTCGAAACCCTGTATTTATCTGGCAGTACTTTTTTCCGTGTCGCTTTTTCCCGTTATTTGTCGTTTCGGTCAGTTTTCAGCTAAGTGTTATTGAGAAATTTTTAAAGTATTCGGGAAACAAAATGAATGGTCTCGCTGTTGGCACAGAATTTGACGACTGGCAGAGCTTGCTGGTGACAAAGAAGCTTTATGAAGAAGCTAGCAAGACCATACTTACAGTGAGTACATCACACAAATTGAAAACGACCGATGCTGTGTCGAAAGTCTGTATTTACGACCGGGTGGAATTCGGTTGTAAAGCTGGTGCTGAACGAAAAACCCGAAGCACAAGATCGCGAGAATCGTCTACGTACAAGATGGGTTGTACTGTGAAGGTATAATAAGCCTAATAATTGTTTCTCATTAACAACAATAAAGTAAATCAAAATGTAGGTCAGAGTGACATTCAACGGAACAAAACTCGTTGTTAAAGAGTCAAATTTGGTCCATACCAATCATTTGCTCAATCAACAAGTATACGATCACTATCCTGAGAATGTTCGTCTCAACGAAGATGAGATAGCATTAGCTGAGAAGATGGTGAAAGTTGATGGGAATAAGAAGAAAGTGAAAATGTTTCTCCAAAACGAAAGAGGCGCTAACGGCAAGCCGGTTCTACTGAAGAGCATACACGATATTCAGACCAAAAGCAATTCGCTTTTACACGCAGGACCAGGGTCTGTACTCGAAAAGCTGTACGACGGCCTCACATCAATTCCAAACGCAAGAGTTCGTTTTATTTCGGATTCAAATGGTGAATTTGTTGGTAAGTGGAAGCTACACTTTATGTGCGTGTGAAATGTGAAAACAATTTTGTAAATCTTTAGGAATTTTCTACCAAGATGAAAGAATGGCCAAAGTATTCGAAAAGTTTCCAGAAGTCGTTCTCTATGACGCCACTCATAAGCTAAACAATCATCAGTTGCCACTGTTTTTACAGTTATGTATCGATGGGAACGGTGAAACTGAAATTGCGAGTCTCTACATCTGTCGGAGTGAATCGCGGGAAGGTATTGGAGCCATGATAGACGTATTCAAAGAGTTTAATGCAAACGCTCACCTCACCAAAATCTTTATTGGCGACAAGGACTTCGCTGACCGGTCCATTTATACCGAAAAATATCCCGACGCTGTCTTGCAGATATGCTTGTACCATGTGCTGTTGGTGTTCCACAGAGAAATCACGACAAACAAAAGAGACATAACACCGGATCAGAGATTACACGTATTGGAGATTTTGCAGCAGATCGTTTACTCCCAAACAAGTGAACAATACGATGCACTTTATAAGCAATTATGCGAGTTGACTTTGAAAGAAGTCAGTAGATACTACAATGAGAACTGGCATCCGATAAGGGATGAGTGGACGTTACATGGACGCAACTAAATAACCTCCATACAAACAACACATACCCTCCGAGCAGAGTGAGACGAATTTGACGCACATCTCGACCATTATTCCCCGTAGAGTGTGTGGTGTTTGTATGGAGGTTATTTAGACGCAACAAATGCGCAAATTTTCTTACGAGCACCAACAACCGCACAGAACGAGTAAATCGAACATTAAAACAAATCGGCAGCAGATACTCTAATCTGTTAGTTTTCTTCGAGAACATCAGTACATCAGTTGCCGTAATGTCATCAGAAAAAGATATTAAGGCTGTTCGATCGACAATGCGGTTGAACAGAAAACGTTTAGATGATCCTGCATTACAACGGTGGGTGTACAATGCATATACCTGAAATGGAGTTCTAGAATAATTTTTGTCTTGATTTAGGTACCATGAGTTCCTGACACCGTTCGTGTTTAAGAAAGTGGAAGAACAATTCGAGCTTTCACACACTGTACGAATAGACTTACAACAAATAACCGAAACCACGTTCGAGACACAGAATGGCTTTGTTGTGAATAAGGAATCGTGTTCCTGTACTTTCTTCTCGGCGATGCGGGTACCATGCAGGCATATTTTCAGATTGCTGCAAATGCAAGGTTGCGACTTATTTGAGCCGACATTGTGTCTGGAACGGTGGACAAAGGCGTACTAAAACGCATCACATCCTTCCTTAAATGATGTCGAACAACGAACGCTACCACAACCAGTTTCATTGCAACGGATTCGCGTACCAGACGAAATTTCGAAATATAAAAAATCTGCCAATTTAACCAAAGACATCAAGAACATCGCTGCCAAGGTCGAAAGGATCCGGGCAAACCATTATTGACACGAAGAAGAAGCCCATTGTTGATTTGAAGAGAAAATCAACTGTAAACGTGGACAACGTTCCAGCAAAAAAGAAATTTATTGATTTGAGCGTGTCGGAGCAATCGATCAAAATTGTTCAGTGGTTGACCAACAAACCCGCATCGGAAATCGAACGAAGAAAGGTCACATATAGTGACCTCATTCAAGACAGCAATGTTTTCAATCGGTTACGAAACGATGGCGAAACGATGAATGGTCTGAAGAATTTCGTCGATAAGAAATGTTTCCAATATTTGACCGACGAAATGAAGCGTTTGAAAAATTTAATTTGGGGCTGCTCAAAATGCAAAATAAATTTGACTGGCGATCAAATTATGTGTGCGGGATGCCTTGACTGGTATCATTACAATTGCAGTAAGGGTTCGAATAGTGGTGGGGATGCATCATTCGATTAATGTGTGAAGACTGCAATCGCACATAAAATAAAATTCTTTTTTCTTTTCTTTATTGATCGGAAGTCTCTCACGTACATAACACAGAAACGATTGAATTGTAATTTTTTTTTAAGCAAATATACGTGAAGTTAAAAATTTACTGTCGGTGTTGTTTATTACACTTAAAATGTACAAAAACGGAGGAAGAAATAGGGGAACCAATGTTTTTTCGAAGTAACGCCTGCCAATAGCGTAAATATTACAACAAGAACTATTGGCAGGCGCCTGCCAATAGTCACTTCGTTCTCTTAATAAATAATTCAAAAATTACCCCGCTTTGCGAAGTTTGCTGTGTTTAGTTAGCTCACAAAATTGTGGTATGCGATTGCACTGCCAGTGGTCGAACTTTTGATCTATAAGAACTATAGAGTTAAAAGATCGCTTTCTTTTACTTTATTAAAACCTTCACAAGACGACAATCCCATCATATCAAATCTATCAGTTCCTTCTTTCGATGCAATCATTTTCAAGACATTTCTTTTGATAATTATAATAAACTTTGTTGTAGTTTGTATCAAATTCGAAGAAGACTCAAATTTTTATTTTTAATTGTCCATAAAGGACGTCCGCGATTTTTTAAGAATTTTAGACACCCCCTTCCCCCTGTCCGCGATTTTACACTACAAACTTGTATGTCGGTCACACTTTCCCAGACCCCTCTCTCCTAAGCGCGAACGTCCTTTATGGACGACCCCAAAGAATATACAAAACACGCGAATTCAAAGCAGTTGTTAGTTCTACCTGCAAAATTTCAAAAAAAAATTGATTCTGTTTGATTGTATTGAGTCACAAACCTGTTTATTTCTAAATAATTTAATTCTATTTAATCAGATTTATAACCTGTGTAATTTAGTGTCAATTAAAAATTAAAGATTTATCATCAGAAAAATTAACTCATCATCAACGCTTCAACGCCGTAAGAATGTAAGTACGTCCGATGAGAACTTCTAAACATATAAGAATCTTCCAAATTTTTTAGTTCTTGCACTAAATTTACCTTTCTTTTTTATGTCTCTAACAACCAATTCCTTTCAGAAAATTAGTGTCTACACTAAAAGTACGATTCTCAAAAACATCCTATTTGCAATTGTTAAAAAAGCGCTCGATTTCCATGTCATCTCACTTTAGGCAAGCAATTTTGAGTTTCTGAGATGGACAATTATGCTATGATTTCCATTGTTCAACAAGCTTCATATCGGACTACAATAGAAAACTCAGCAAAATTGTCGATGTCAGCAATGCAAAATTGCTCATGTGTTTTCAGTTTTAGTCAAAAATATTCAAAAACTCATCAGAAAACTTATATTACAGCATCTGTGATAACAACCTTGATCGGCAACCGCAACTTTAACACGTGCCACAGAATATTATGTTCAAATTTATAGTTGCGTTGTAAATAATAAAATTCTATTTGATCAGGCTGCGAAAATGAATGCGAAGAACTCTTCGCTCATGTCAATTAAGAGTGATATCGCCAAATCTTGAACCAATTTTGGTGAAAATGAATACCATGGTTCGGCGATCCGGGCAAGCTATAGCTCGTTTGAATCGTCTTTCAATTCTGAGAAATAGGGATCTTTTACTTTTTCTGTTAGTTTCACATTTTCGGAGTGAACACGTGAAAGTAATAGCATGTCAATGGGTCGTGAAAACAGTTTTTCGGTGATAGCTCGAAATAGAAATCTTTCTAAAATGTGAAATGTTGTAGGAATATAGGCCTCTGACAGACCTTCAAAACGAGTATAATCATCGGTAAGGACAGCCACCCCACCCGTTCTGGACTTATGACTCAAAAAATGGTGAATGTTTGGACAGTGCTGCTGGCTTGCAACAGAACTTTTCCGCGGAACTGACTATAGGGTGTTGTAGCTGGACTTACCCACTTTCGTTCCACGTATAATACACCCCAGAAAAATTGTGTCGCAAGCCACAAAGTTGGTCGAAGTAAAATGTCGCTCCAGTAGACCCATATTTTTCATTGTTTTCAACTTGTTTTGGTCGTCAAACAGGAGGGAGCGATGAAAATGTAATAAGCGGAATCAAAATTACATGTTCAGCACAAAATTGTTCTGAACCGTGCGATCATTGGCCTTGAAAATGTTGCTTTCCTCCTACTTCGTAGTAGGTGGAAAACATCATTTATTTGACTTCATAAAAATATCAGGAACTCAATTGCTTTCACCGAATATGGGCTTATTGTAAAGCAGAGATGCGCATCGTTCATGTACAGTCAATAAATGGTCACCCAAGATGTAATTTGTACTTCACAAGAGGTCACAACCGTTCCCAGCTATTGAAAATGTATGAAAAATCGAGTTTTTTCACAAAATTGTTTTAAGAATACATAGCTTAAGACCTTAACTAAAAGCAGCTAAAATCTCCACAGAAAAATAATTTCGGATCGCTGAGCCGTTGTTTTGAAATTGGTTCAAGTTTTGGCGATATCACTCTTAATAATGTAGAAATAAGCATAAAGATTTGGGACGGAACACCAACGAAATTTGCTATAAAAAACGCGCACTTGCTTCGAAATAATCATTCAGTAACCAGTGTTGAAAGAAAAATGAGCATTAAGTACTTCATTGCTGTAGGACTCTTAATCGGGGTAACTAATTATAAAATAATAGTTTTGGTCCATACCACGAAGACTAAAAGAACTTATTTCATCTTACAGTTTTTAACATTCAAAAGTATCGACATATTATACAATTCTTATTTCTCCAACTTCTCTCATTTCTCCATAACGAGTATATGGAGAAATGATAGAAGTAAGCAAAATAAGAAATGTATAATATGTCGATACTTTTGAATGTTAAAAACTGTAACAGATCATCTTCAAGTTCTTTTGAAATACCAGCCACGAACAAAACATTTAACGAAAAGAGAGTCAGGCTCTATCGTAACTTGAAGATGATTTTGGAAATTGATTTTTGAAGAACAATCATTTTGACGAAAAAGTTTTATTTTCCAAAGTTTTAATGAGAAAGAAGCCAGGTGTGATTGTACACAGAGGTGTCGGGGAATCTCGCACACGCGAATCATAGTATGCGTCCTTTTACGACATGTACCAAAAAGTCATGATTGTGAGAGATTTACCCCTCTACCTTCATACAGAGTATATCTATTCCACTTACAACACCGACTCAGTCTGAACTTACACCAAAATTGCCATAAACCTTTGTGAACCACCGTTTCATTCAGTGGAAACTTAATTTTTTTTTAATAATTTCAACAGGTCGTAACTACTTCTAAAGTCACATGCGAAACCACATGTGAGCCCTCAACAACCACATGTGGACTCTTAATCACCACACCCAAACCTACATGCACAACGACGACACCGAAACCCACAACCAAACCTCCACCTTGTTGGAAAGCAGGTGTTGACGAACACGTTGGAAAATGCAAAGCGGCACTAAAATTCTTCGTTGGGCCGACGTACAAAACAGCAAAATCTATTCTCGACGCATTTTTATGCTTGATACCCAAATTGGAATCTTCGACGAAAACCCGGTCACTCATTATATCGTCTAAGGCCGTGGAAATACTGGAAACTATTAGTATCATGACCGAAGTTGGTAATTCACCAAGTGGTGTTTTGAATGGGTTTAAGAGTGTGCTTCATATCGTATTGGACAACTATAGAACTATTGTCTCAAGTTTAGATACTGACATTGGTATCAGTACATCAGCCGTAACTGATGCCATAACAGATCTAGAAGCTTCACTTTATCAAATCATTGCTGATTACGAAAATGCATCTCTTCTTCAAATTGGTGGCGATGAGAACATCGATTACAAACAGGTTCTGTGCAGCGTTCAAAAATTAACGAACGCCGTTGCTTACACAGCTGAAGCAGCGCTTAAAAATTGCGAAAATGATGCTAATGTCGGTGATTCCATCTACATTTTGATGTTGATTTTCGAACATCTTGTAATCATTGCTCACGCAACCAATGTTTCCATCGCGGCCGAATTGAATGTACGTTGCGGAGATATCTCAAATTCTGGAAGACAGGGTTTGAAGGTGATCGATAATCTATTGAACGGCATCACCAAAACCTTGAATGCAGTGGTGAACACTGTATTCGAAGCTATAGTTTCGGTAGTCGAGGCCATTGTTGATCTTGCTCAAACACTCAATGCTGTATTGAAGTCCGTCTTCGGTTTAGTGGAAAATGTGACGAAAAATCTCACAAAAACGGTTACTAGTTCCTTGACAGGTGTTACAAGCATTTTAAAAATAGGAAAATAGTTTTTGTTTTTTTTTTTCAAAACTGGCGTTTGCTGATAAAATATCTATTTTAAAATAAAAACATCTTTGAGCTAAATTGATTTATTTTGTGCATTCCATTGTTTAAATTAAATAAAAGCGCATCCGATCACGGTCTATTTTTAATTTATCAAATGGCATTTTCGACGCAATTATTTTTGCGTGTCAAAGCTGTAAGCGTCCCCCCCACCGATATCAGTTCTTTTATAAGTGGATAAAGAGACTTGCGTCACACTCCTGCTGTAAGTGGTTTTTGGGCGATATCAGTTCTTTCGTAAGTATTTCGTCATCTTTTCGATTGAATTTCTATTAAAACATAGGGCTTGCAGACTTGTACGATTGTATACGTCTAATAAACTACGAGCGACATTAACGAAAACCCTGAAAAATTAGTACTAAGGCTTAAGAGTGACATCGCGAAATCTTCGAACAATTTGTATGGAGGACAAATTCAACGTACCTGGATTTTTGACTAGTATGGTACCCATCGAATCCTTGCTTCATAACGAGTTCAACGAGATATATCTCGCCTCTCTCGGAATTGTCGTTTTCGTGGTAGAGCTGTTTGAAAAATCGGTGGTTTTCAGGAGGAAATTTTTTCACACTGATTATCTCGGGTAATAAGGGGTCGCCTTCGTTCAAATTTTAGGCGATTGTAGTGCTAGACTAGACCGATCACATAAGCTACCAAATGCGTCGGGCTGTTGGCTGTACTGGCTTCAGTGACTGTATTAAGAAAAATTTTCTCTGACTAATAACGGGTGCGCGCATCAGCAAACCTAAAGGTTTAGGGTTCCATTGGAAGGCTTAGGCTCGGTACTTCCTAAAAATATAAAAACTTGTGCTGGAGGGACTATTGGCTGTAATAGATAGGGCAATTTCTAAGATGTCACCTAGTATTCCTAAAAACATTCGACCAGTTGTCGACCACTTCCATTTTTTCAGCTTAGAATTGCCTTATTTGTTTGTCTAAAACGAAAACCCTCATTTAAAAAGCAAAACAAAATTTTACTCCAATCCGTCGAATCCCAAAAATGGTTCATGGTGAGCTTCAAAAAATTTTTAGTTGAAAGTGAATGTACCCAAAATGTTATTGCTGTTTATAGCAGACGCCTAGGCCCTGATCATTCTCTAATAAAAATTAAAATCGCTTGCCCGGGGGATTTCGAGATAAACATTTTTTCATACAACTTGGGAAATCATATGCTTGCCGTCTGCAACAGGTTAAAGCATAGCATCAGCAACCAAAAGTAGAACAGATTTTCCAAGAGGGACCTGCGTAGGTAACCATACTATGTTGTCATTATAAAAAAATAGAGTTGCCGGTGTACTATATTTTGGACACGCATGCTCCAGTTGTTGAAAGTATTTTGGTTACGATAATTAAATGATGTTTCATATCTGATTGTTTATTTCGTTAAAGAATAACATTTGACAATTATTTGTGCGAATTTCTAAAAATCTGTTTGAAACGACCTAGTTGTCTACATTTTAAATTGAAAATTAAAATTTTAAATTTGTGCCACTTTAGAGGCTCTCATTAAATTTATACTTATGGCGGTTCAAAAACTATTGTTTATTTTGTGGCAGATCATATTAGATAGGATAAATATCCGTCAAAAAAGTCTGTTCTAGTGCTTGGTTCAGTGCTATAGTTAAAGATTTGGTCAAAGATTGACTTTAATCATCAGTCGCCGAAACGCATCACGAAGATAAGCGATGGGCTCCAGTTATTATCCTTTTATTTACCGAAACGTTGCCATTTAAGTAAAAGATCAAATAACGTTAAACAATGGAAGCAATAGATTTAATTATTATTATACCGCTGCATATAATTAGAACTGGTATTAGAACTGTAAAACGATGTCTCGGTCCGTGGTCTCTTCGGAAATCAAACAGGCCTTCGTGCCATCTGAGAGTGCTAATATTACAGTCCTCTGGCATGCAATAAAGTGTGAAGTTATATGGTTAAACCACGAATATATTACTAAAAACATCTTGTGAATCTTGACATGACAAATGTTTGTAGAGGAATTTTCATTTAGTAAACGGGAGTTTGAAAACTCTTCAGACAAATTAAAGTCTCCTTCCAAAGAAATAAGATTTTTCTGATGTGTGAAAATCTTCAGTGATGTTTAAAGGATCTTTCCACATTACTACAACAAGAAGATTCTTCAGATGTTTTAAAATCTTTCATAAGATTTTCTAGAGTGCGTACCCCCTCGTTAAACCATCCGATGCATCCAGCAAGCTAACACCTAACATATTATTGGATAGGTTCTTCGGAGACGGGATCACTACTAGATCTGCGTGGAAACACACCATCCCAATCTAACAAAATATATGAAATACCTTGACACGCTACCCGTTTCTATAAAAGGCTTTGTGGTTTTTCTTCCATTTTTCGGTTTTATTTTCCTATGATTCACGAGACATTCAGATAGGATTTTGAGTGAAATCTTCAGAAAGAAACTCATTTCTTTTCGGAAATTTATTACAAGCCAATGTACCGTTACAGTTTTCGTTGGTTTTCGTACAAAATAATAAGATGTTCAATAGTGGTTGAAAGAACCTTATTGCAGAATGAATGTATAGTATTCATTGATATACCTTCTGTGCTTCGATACCACAAAAGGACTTAAATGAAGAACACCGAACGTATAAGATGTAAGAATATCTCGAATTCAATTACATATCAGGAGAAAAATTGATAAAACCAAATATTTCTATTTTAGATTTCCATCATTGTTTACGATCTATTTTCCTATTTTGTCTATTTTCATTTTGCACATGCCTTATAATACATGTATGGCGTAGTACTGGGTATTACGTATTACGTATCCGTTCGTACCTACAGATATGTAATAAAATATAACATGGCATGTATGCTTCTAATCATATTCGAGACATAATATCAAAAGAAAACGAAATTTGCTACACGATTTCGATACATGACGATTCGCATTGAGAAACAATACATCATCGTACATTATGTCAGTACGTATTATTACATCCATTTCTATGTAACACCATCGAATGGGAACATTGAAAAACCAATCGAATCCAATATAAAAATAAATTGTTGAGAAAGGAATGAAATTTTTATGTTTTATTTCTCGTGTTAGAAATATATATTTTTTCTCTTCCGAACGTTACATGCATGGGGCTTTCTTTCAACGCAGATCTGCGGCTAATAAAACAAAAAGAAAAAAACACACACAACACAAACTCAAACGAAATATATTTATTGGAAACCATTTTCTGTATACTTTGTAGATATAGATCCAACTAAATCTGGATGTGTTCGGATATGATACATGACTATGTTCCGAAATGATCGTATATGTGGTATATATCACATCTATATATATCGATGATGCTATGTTAGTGCACGATAAAAAGTAATGGCACAACAATAACATCGTCCTTGCACATTCAAGATAATCAGGGTGGTATAAAAAGAGTATTTCCTCGTTATGTGTATCCAATATAATGGAGCTTAGGATTTATTATTGACATTTTTTTTGCAGGAATCCGTTGCCATTGCATATAAATACGTTAAATTCAGTTAGAGAGATTCCTTTTTAGCAGAGTTTTGTGATGAGAAAAGTTTTCCCGAAATTAAGTGTAGCGCGACGGATTTTTAGACCCGTACGAAGTACTGGGGTCTTATAGGTTTACGCATACGTTTGTAACACGTCGAATTGGACTCCCTGAGTAAGGGGAAACCTATTGTGGTTGTCTAGAGATGCCAAATCCGCGAAAAAAAAAATGTCCGTCTGTCCGTCTGTCTGTCTGCACGATAACTTGAGTAAAACGCATCCGATTTTGAAAATTCTTTTTTTTTCGTTTGGTAATGTCAAAAGACAGGCTAAGTTCGAAGATGAGTGATTTTGGATCGACCATTCCCGAGCTGTGGCCCAATAAGTGCTTTACGGTTTTTCGAAGATATCTCCGGACATTTAAACGTTAAACTTGTAAGTGATACGTCAAATAAAAGGTATTTACAATACCGATCGACAAAAAAAAAGTTTATGGAAATCGGATGACCGACTCGTGAGTTAGACCCCTTGGTGTGGAACAGGCACAGGGCGGCAAGCAGTTTTTGCTTGTAGGTCGGCCACATTTGAACATATTTCGTCTGTTTTAGCTTTATTAGATAGGTATTGACCGTACCAATCAGGGAATTTTTTTTTTTTGAAATTATGTTCTCCGGAGCGTGAGCTAGGTCTCTTGGAGTGAGCTCTTATCTGGCTACTCGGAAGTACAGTGAACGTGGTGTATTTTGACAATATCTCGAGTAAATTTTGACCGAATTTCATGATTTTTTTTTTGTTTGAAAGGTATTAACAAATGTAAAGCGTCGATACTATTTTCGGTTTCCTAACAAAATGGCTGCCGGCGGCCATATTGGATTTTATTAAAAGTGATATACAGTGGGAAAAATGATGCTTAGAGAGTTTCTGTTAACATGGAAATAATGTGTTAAGTGTGAGGGGTTTCAGGGATTCCATATATGGACATCTATATATACAGCTATATTGAGCTATATACAGGCATATAGAGCTATATAATAGCATATTCCTCTGTGAAATGTTTATTTACAGTGAAATATAGGTAAATATAGCGGTATATAGCTGTTTAAATAGGAATTTATGAAATTTGACTTCGTACGGGGCTGTCTATATTGCCTCCGGCAATTTAATTGTATATGATAACAAGGCAAAGAGTGGATAATGTAAGTGATTTAAAAGGAAGAATAGTTTTTCAGCAGAGAAGAAAATGAGGTAAGAGAAATGAAGAGTTTCACATTAAAGGCTTTTGATACGAATAGGTGTTTCGTACGGGTCGGCGTTAGCTATGTTTTTTATATTTTTTTGCTAAAATTTTTGATGAATTTCACTTGTTTCAAGTCACAAAGTTTGTGTTATCAAAACTAAAACAACATCGCGACTAACTGTTTCGATTTCAGTGCTAATTACAAATACCTAAAAGAATATTTCATGGATTTCATGTGATACATTTTTGCTGATAAGTAATGAAAATCTCCTGGTATGTAATGAATTTGCATATGAATATTCCTTCACTTGTTAAGTAATGAAAAAGTTCCCACATGTAACGACAGCTTTCCGCGGGTGGGAAATGTACGTGTAACAACAATATTCCGGGGGATAGGCAATAAAAGTTCTTTATTTTTTCTGACGTTCACCCAACTCCTTTAATTTTATGCGATACAATTATTATCTGGGATATTACACTCCACTTGACTTACTGTCTGCAAATTCGGGATAAAAAGGACAAGAAGAAGTGAAGTCAAAACGCTTATTACGGTACTTAAGATTCCAGTTGGGACTGTTTTCTGGCGACAATGTACGTACATCCCTTCTCGTTGGTTGCTGCAAATAGAGCTGAGTATGCAAAGGTTGTCACCGCTTCCAAAAGAGCTAAAATATTTAGCGGCGGCTGTTCCGGTACCTAGCAGGCACCCTGTATTGAAAGTCAGTGGTTCGACGTGAAAGGTCACCTGACTCGGATCCGATTCATCGGGGTTGTAAGCTCTTCTGCAGCAACCAACTGACTCGATTATTACAACGCGATCGATGCCCGTACCTGACCAGGTGTTTTTTTCGCATGGTATAACATTGGAAGATGTGGTGAACCTTTCATAAAATGTACCGTTGAGCAGCTAGATATAAAGGAAAACAATTTCAAATTTGAGCCCACAACTGAACAGACAAATTAACCATAATCTAGCAACTTTCGACGAACATTTGTCGTTAAAAATTTTAATCCGAAAATATCGATACCATCGAAAATTGCTCTGAACCGAAGCCTTCCGCACACTCAAAAAAAAGTTCTCTGTTAATATTCCGCTTGCCTGACAGATATGATGTTCAAATAGTAGAGCACATGACATGGCATAAAAGGCGTGGTCTAATTTGTGCTCACTTGTGTTCAAACGCATCGGTAGAATAAACGAAGACGTATACGGTATGCAAACGGAGAACTTTTTTTCGAGTGCGAAGGCACTATAATTCTAGACGTAGTCGTTGAGTGACATAGCGACGTGTTAGCACGTATAATGCACAGTTCATTCCAAACTATTTTTCGCCGTTGAATACGTCGCTATATTAATCAAGGGGTAAAATGAATAACAGTGACATCGCGAAACTGTCATGAGCTCTGTCTAAGAATTACCAAGCTTTACTTTTGATTCTTGGGCGCATCTATTTGACAATACTAACTTACAGCGTATACAGTACTGCTATGCGTCACCGCATTAAAGGCTGGACAGCCCTGACCGTAAATCGTGCCAATAATTGAGAAAACCAACAATACACGCAACATCTTGTAGAGATTACCAAATACTCTGAAAAAAAAAAATGGAACGCTCGTGAGGAATGAGGATGTAGGATATTTGAGTTAGTCGTCCACTTGAAAATGTATTTGGTAAATTTAGCGTAGACCTTCGCTTATATCACAAAGTCATTCCGTTGATCAACTCAAATTGAGTTCAATTAAACGCAGCATAGAAACTACATAGACTGATGATTCAGAAGAGAAAATGGGATATGATAGAAATCTGGAAAAGCTTTGACGTATTGTTGGCTACAAGTGAGTCATCTAGGTAGCTGCAATTAATACCATCTAGACAAATACTCCTGGTAGGAAGCAGAGGCGCCCGACTTGTAGTTTTCCCATCAGGGGCAAGATGAGGAAGATTATAATAAGGTGTCATAAGATAGGATGAGAAGCAAAATTTGCGAAGAACACAACTGCGTATAGGTAAAGTTAGTAGAATAATTCGGTGCGCAAGGCTTATCTTGTCACTGAAACTGAGGGACGGGACACCAGATTTTTTTTTTAATCTAGTCTAGAGATCTAGAGATGAGTGGACATACCTAATTTTGTTGTCCGCTACCCAGAGTCCTGCCCGAACTTAAATACTTCTATGCCCAATACCAAAAAAAGGAACTCTAGTTTTAAAATTACTTTTTTTTCTTCATTTATTCACTTACTAATTATAGATTATAATAGTCAGGAATTAAAGTTTTATGAAAAAATATTTTCATTTATCACAAAATATTTTAAGTTTACACAAAAAAACTGAAATTCGAAAATAGCGAATGAGTTTCCGGTTGCGCAAATGCACTCAAAATACCCATGCGACGCCCAAACTTTTCTTAAAATACCCTAATGTCCAAACATTTTAAAAATGCCCGACCCATTGGGCAAAAGGGTATGTGCCGACCTTAGAGTAATTATACCTAGAGAGGTATTTCGTACGATAAAATGTGGTCCCGACATCAGTTTGTGTAAGATTCACATTTCGTACAATTCTACGTAGAGCTTTTCACTAACACATGTAGGCGTTGAAAATTATAGTAGGCACATTCAATTTTTTTGCGCTAATTTGCCCACCAATTTAGTAGGGAAAAACTCACACTATCAAATATTACGTATTTCATGTCGGGACCACAAATTTTACGTAATTCTGTTTGTAATTTCCTCTCTAGGTATAATTACTCTACGGTGCCGACCACTTCTTTGGCTTTTAAGCGACCCACTCATCTCTACGGCGAACAGATTGTCTGTATCAGATAATTTCAATTGCCACACAAAGAGGAAAGGCGGCAAGTGTTGTCGGTTGATTCGAGGATAGCAGATCGTTCATAAAGTATGTCACGTTTTTTCAAAGCTGTCAGCAGATTTAAATCACTAAGAACTCGACAAATAGGCACTTTTATGAGTCAGTAGTATGTCCAACACATATTTAGGGGGATATTTGGGGGGAACATAATTTTGTTTCATAAAAGTGCCTACTCGTCGAGTTATTAGAGATTTAAATCTGCTGACAGCACTGAAAAAACGTGACATACTTTATGAACGATCCCTAAGAAGTCAGATAAATGTTATTAAAGAAAAGTGGATTACTTACGGAGAAGGGCCAACTGATCGTACTGATCATATCGATAGCGATACCTGTTTTTATAACTTCGAAATTGGAATTTTTTACATTTTTCTCATGATTTACATAGCAAATACATATCACGAATTCCATGTTTCAAAAAAAAAAAAAATCAATGGCGCCACAGAAAAGCAGTCGAAATGGGTGTTGAATCAAAACGTTAGAAAAATTTACCTATCATGGTCTTATCATGAAAATGTTGTAGGAGCTTTCACTTAAGTGATACGATTTGTGGGAATATTCACGGTAGCATTTCGTTTAAGTTCAAAGTTCAATTTCCATCAGAAGATGGCCAGGCCAATCCTTATAGGAAATTTTCAGTCACTTGTTCAACTAGAGGTGAGCGGGTAGCCCGAAATTGATAAAAAAAAACCGGCCCAACCCAAACCCGTTCCGATACATTTTGTTCGGGCTCTTAGGTTATCGGGTTTCAAAATTTTCATTCGGGTAGGGTCGGATTTTCAGTGGGCCGGGTTCGGGTCGGGTTTTAAGTATATTTTTGATAAACTTTTTTACGAAATTCTAATGACTTTTGTTATTGCTATCTCCTACCTCTGTATAAAATCCAGGGTTTCGTTGCATTTTAGGTTTCATAATTAATAGCTGAATTTAATAAATATTTTAAATAAAACTGGTTTGTATCGAGGCGGTATTCAGTAAGTATTCAGGAAACCTACTCAGAATCACTGGAAAGTCATTATCAATCATTGTCAATCACAGTAAATCGTTGTTAATAACAGTAGACAACTCGTCAATCACTTGTCATTCTTTGTCATTCTTCGTCATTCACAGAAAATCCAAACGCAAGTAAATAACTTGTAGACTACTTGTAAACCACTATAAGTGATCGTAAATGATTGCAAATAATATTAAATCATATTCAATCACAGTCAATCACTGTAAATAATAGTATATATTGGGTATTTTGTGTCTGATGAGACTCTAGCTTTAGACTGTGACTGACAATGATTTAATGTAATTTCCGTTGACTTAGAGCAGTCTGCTGTGGTATTCTCAAAGAATTTTTTTTTGTCATTCTCTGTCATTCATTGTCATTCACAGAAGTGAGTACCCCCTCGGTTCTTATTTGCGTAATAAACTCAGTACGCTGTAATAATAGAGATGAGGGGGTCTGCCCGTAAACCGAGAAAAAACCTAACTGGACCGGAAACGACCTTTTTTGTCGGGCCTTTAGGTTATTGGGTTTCAAAATTTTCATTCGGGTCGGGCTCGGACCGGATTGGGCTACAATTTGAACGGGTTCTAGTTTGCCGGGCTTTTAAACTTTATTTCGGGCCGGATCGGGCTTTGAAAACACCTTGAACCGCTCACCTATAAATACAACCAAAAGTTACTGCTGTCTCGTATAACGGACTCGTATAACGTTTTATAGTCCGCACACAAAGTGAATATAATGTGCGATGGACAAGTCGCAGTGGACATAATTAGGCCATGACGCACCCAATTACCTCAGAATGAACTCGACGCCTCTGCATATTCCGCTAGTTTTCCACGTGCGCAAATATTTTTGCCTTTTTCGAATATCGCACTTGCACGAAATATTATTAAAAACACTTGTTTAATCAAACGAGGCCACAATGTGGCACGCCCGTACTCGTTGCTTTCATTTTCTCAATAATAGTATTTTATGCAACTCGGCCTGCGGCCTCGTGTGACAATCTACGCATGTAGTGCCAAGCATCTATATCACCGATGAGTTGCATACAACATTTTTCAAACAAAACAGTCAACGAAAGTTTTACTTTTCGTAACCGAGTTGAGGAACGTCGTAAGCTTGTCCTACTAGGCTTCGTTGGAGACACGAAATTTTTAGACCCGTACGAAGTACTGGGGTCTTGGTCTTATAGGTTTACGCATACGTTTGTAACACGTCGAATTGGACTCCCTGAGTAAGGGGAAACCTATTGTGGTTGTCCAGAGATGCCAAATCAGTGAAAAAAAGTCCGTCTGTCTGTCGGTATTTACAATACCGATCGACAAAAAAAAAGTTTATGGAAATCGGATGACCGACTCGTGAGTTAGATCCCTTGGTGTGAAACAGGCACAGGGCGGCAAGCAGTTTTTGCTTGTAGGTCGGCCACATTTGAACATATTTCGTCTGTTTTAGCTTTATTAGATAGGTATCAGGGATAGGTACCAATCAGGGAAAAAAAGTTTATGAAATTATGTTCTCCTGGCTACTCGGCCGTACAGTGAACGTGGAGTATTTTGTCAATATCTCGAGTAAATTTTGACCGAATTTCATGAATTTTTTTTTGTTTGAAAGGTATTAACGAATGTAAATCGTCAGAACTATTTCCGGTCTCCTAACAAAATGGCTGCCGGCGGCCATATTGGATTTTAGTAAAAACGATATAAAGTGGGAAAATTTGTACTTAGATAGTTTCTGTTAACATGGAAATAATTTGCTATGTGTGTGGGGTTTCAGGGATTTCATATATGGACATCTATATATACCTATATACAGCTATATTGAGCTATATACAGGCATATAGAGCTATATAATAGCATATTCCTCTGTGAAATGTTTATTTATAGTGAAATATAGGTAAATATAGCGGTATGTAGCTGTTTAAATAGGAATTTATGAAATTTGTCTTCTTACGGGGCTGTCAAAATTAGGGAATGCAATTTGATCAAAAAATCCCGAGATTAGTACCGAAATTTAAAATCCAGTTTTCACTGACAAAAAAGTTTCGAAAAACTCACCTGTTGGAGGTAACTTTGTCTACAGGTAATCTACATTATCTGCCGCATCTGTATTTTTTGCATGGGGCAGCTATTGTATATTACCTGGAGACAAAGTTACCTGCAACAGGTGAGTTCGAATCTTTTTTGTCAGTGTTTTTTTTATAAAATTTTGAAATCGATCAACTTGTATGATTCAAACTACTATGGCAATATAAGATAAACATTGAAACATAGGATTAATTAACGTTTTTCTCTTATGTCGTATTATTTGCAAACACAGAAAAATACGTTTTTAAAACTACGATGGCTAGCAACGCACTTCACGCATGCATGATCATAGTGGTAGGCTGCAGAAAGTACTCTATTTTACATGGAAATATTTTTATAGTGTTCTACGTTTGTATAATACACTGTCTAGTTTCAGTACTCTATTTAGAGTATCATCCATGCTTGAAGTGTTTAAAATCTTTCTGGTGAGTGTCTGCTGCTCATCAAACCAACTAGCGTTGAATCTGAACGTGCATTTCCGGCTTGCCGTTACTTGCGTAGTAAAATATATTGCGGATTTAGGCGATATTTCACAAAACTGACACTAATTGACGCTGTCGGAAAGTCGGTCTTCTGTCACTTCACACGATTTATATTTTCAAAGGCAGCGTGCTTGAAAATTTACATTACCTAACAAATCAATTAATTTTTAAATCACAAAGCACAAAAATTTGCGATTGTGACGACAACAAGTCCCACAACTTATACGTTCAAGATTGAACGATGATACGTTAAGTGCATTGTGAGCATTTTTCCAAAGAGAAAATTGAATTTACAATGTGACATCTACGCTGTTGCAAACATAAGTTAACGTTACCCGGCCTTCACACAGCGACGTAAGTATCGAATTTCTTTTGTCGTAGTGTCAAATTTGATATTTAGAACAAAATAAATTCGATACGTGTTTCACTGTGAGTAAGCACACTTAACTGTACCATTAAAAAACTTAAAAAAATGAGAATAAAATGAAAATAATTTCTTTTACTGATAATTAATCCATATCTTTTCAGTATCGGAAATCCCGGTACTGGTACCGGTACTGAGTTTCTCAATCCCGAATCCCGGGATTCAAAAATCGGTACGGGATTGCATTCCCTAGTAGGGAATGCAATCCCGGTACCAATCCCGGTACCAGTACCGGAAAATCTCAATCCCGAATCCCGGTATTGATCAAAAAATCCCGAGATTAGTACCGAAATTTAAAATTCAGTTTTTTTTAAATTAAATGTTGATATCGATCAACTTGTATGATTCAAACTACTATGGCAATATAAGATAAACATTGAAATAAAGGATTTTTTGACGTTTTTCTCTCATGTGCGTGAATTGTAGGGTATTTTTGTCGTATTATTTGCAAACACAGAAAAATACATTTTTAAAACTACGATGCGTGATCATAGTGGTCGGCTGTAGAAAGTACTCTATTTTACATGGAAATATTTTTACAGTTTGTTTACGTTTGCATAATACACTGTCCAGTTTCAGTACTCTATTTAGAGTACCACCCATGCTTGAAGTGCGTTGTGGCTAGCCAAAATTGGTCAATAAGTGTTTAAAATCTTTCTGACAGTAGTTGAATTTGCTTGAGAATGGAGGCAACCTCAGCCTTCTTTTATCAAAAGCATATGAGTGTCTGCTGCTCATCAAACCAACGAGCGTTGAATCTGAACGTGCATTTTCGGCTTGCTGTTACTTGCGTAGTAAAATATATTGTGGATTTAGGCGATATTTCACAAAACTGTCATTAATTAACGCTGTCGGCAAGTCGGTCTTCTGTCACTTCACACGGTTTATATTTTCAAAGGCAGCGTGTTTGAAAATTTAAATTACCTAACTAATCAATTGATTTTTAAATCACAAAGCACAAAAATTTGCAATTGTGACAACAACAAGTCCCACAACCTGTACGTTCAAGATTGAACGATGACACGTTGAGTGCATTGCGCTTCTTTAGAGCATTTTCCAAAAAAAAAATTGAAATTTTCAATGTGACATCTACGCTGTTGCAAGCATAAATTTAAGTTAGTTACCCGTCCTTCACACAGCGACATATGTATCGAATTTCTTTTGTCCTAGCGTCAAATTTGATATTTAGAACAAAAGAAATTCGATACGTATGTCACTGTGTGTAAGCACACTTAACTGTACCATTAAAAAAACTAAAAAAAAATTAGAATAAAATGAAAATAATTTTTTTTACTGATAATTAATCCATATTTTTTCAGTACCGGAAATCCCGGTACTGGTACCGGTACTGAGTTTCTCAATCCCGAATCCCGGGATTCAAAAATCGGTACGGGATTGCATTCCCTAGTTTCGGCTGCTTTTTTATGTAACCACCTCTACAGTTGTGATTTTTAATTTCACAAGAATTGTCTCTTGGTCGGATTGTTATAACGCGTTGCAGTTCGAGAAATGGAGAAGGTCCTCCTGGCCACTACCGCCATTCTATCAGCAGTAGATAAGATGGGATTACTGAATTCGGCACCAGCAGACGTTACGAAAATCAGGGACGAAGTCACAAAATCGGTTTTCGACATTACCAACGGACTGCGAGATTGCATTTCATATTTGGACACTGTCATTGACAAAACGAAAGAACCGGAAAAGCGTAGAGAAATTGCAGCCATGAAGGAGAGACTGATTCAATTTCGAAATGATTTACAATCGAACCATATTGTGATTTCCAAGGCGTATGCAGAAGGTGGTGATAACAGAGACAAGGCTCACTATTCCATGCTAGAGCTGACGTTTTTGGTGAAGAAAATTATGGAAATTCGCTTTTAGAATTCAAACTATTCTTAAAACATAAACATACACCATGGCACGACGCGGTTTTGAGTTATGGACGTGAAAAGCCACCTTTTGGTTGAACAAAAGTTCAATAGACAGCTGTGCTTACGATAGTTATGTAGAAATATTTATGACCTTGAAGAGCTAATAAAAACAATTAATGGTGTGTGTTGTAGGTCGTTTGTTTTGATTTTTTATTTATGCCTACAGTCATCGGTACATAGACAAGTGTACGTCGCAAGCTCCTCACAATATTTAGGGCTACGTCAACGCACCATGCAGATGCGTACCTAGATTACAGATAACACACTCGCACAGTGACATTGACTTACACTGATAAAAACAAAAATTGAAATCTTCATACATTATCTGTCACTTTCAGATACTTGTCATGTCACTTTTTTTTGTGTATGGTGGTATACTGGTACTTTTAAGCTTTTTGAGTTCTTACACACTTTTTTCCTGTTCATTCCAAGATCATTGCTTTCCGAAAAAGTTTGTATAATACAACAGAGAGCACTGAATCTGAAAGAAATCAAAATTATTCCTGCATTTTTTCGTCATCCAATTTAAATACTGCTATGGAATACGAATATCGTTTGTGTAATGAATGATCTCTGAGCATAAATGTCTCATTTTCAGGCATTGAAAAGAGCAATCGCCCGAGCACGTTTAAAGCGACATCTAAAAGTGTGCCTGTACTAGATTCAGCAGAAGAATACCTGTTCAGGCATACCCCACGTCATAATTTATGTCATGATTTGTTGATTTTATTAGCAAATAACGTTGCAATTATTGGCCAAAAGGCAGGGCCTAATTTCAAGAAATTTCAAGTTTCACGAATTTCAAAAATTTAAATTATTAAAAGCTCTTGGAATTCTTGAAATTTCTTCAAACTCCTAAGTTTTAGAATTTAGAGAATTTTTCAAGAATATTTGCGAATTTCGATAAATTTCAAGAATTTCGAGAAATTTCCAGAATTTCAAAGCTTTTAATTCTCCAAAATAGGCTCTGCCAAAAGGTCATAGGCGGGAAAGTTGTCAGAGCTACTTAGCCCGTGTGGAACGTCTGACATGGTGGTGCCATTTTAAAGCTGCATTGTTAAGATATCAACTCTAGTCAATAGTAATGGTTTCATCTCAAGCGTATCCGAGAAAGTATGTAATAGTTATTTATCTATCTAGAACGATAATCTCGAGCTTATCTCCCTAGGGAGTTTTTACTTATCTCGATATATCTGTTCTCGACAGATAAAATATGGTATGCACCTATTGCCAGACTGTTATTTTGACGTGTAGGCATTACTGCCCATGCCTTCGGCTCTGGCAATAATGTCCTACACGTCAAAATAACAATCTTGGCAACAGGTACATAATATATATTACTTCCGAGGTTACAAGTTGTGTATTTGATAAGTGGGGTGTTACAGCCCGACCCGAAGGGGAGGGCTGTATTCCCCACTTGTCAAATAACAACTTGGAACCTCGTAAGTACAATGCTTTACGTGATTAGGCAATGTAAATGAAAATGAAACATGCCGTAACATATAAACATATTTACTTTACTAGTGAGGTAATGTGGCCATTCCCTCACTAGTGAAGACCCTTTCCCTCGCTCGTAAAGTAAAACGCCATACTTTACACGTGAAATAACTTGATATCTCGTATCACGATGAGTAAAAGTATCCTAGGGCTTTAGCCATCTGGATACGAGACATCAAATTACTTCACTGGTATAGTAATGTACTATTATCACATACGGGTGGTGTTCGGATGTCAAAATTACTTCACTAGAAGTTTAATTCAAACATTACACTTCTGGTCAATGTTGTTTTCTCGTTTTCGCTTATGTGATAAAATAGAGTACATACTTGTCACTATCAGTCTCGGCAAGCCTCGACTTCTTCGTGACAAGTGTGTAATATATATTACTTTACTAGTGAAGGAATGCGGCTTTGCCCTCACGGGTGCACAGCCTTTACTTCGTTCGTAAAGTATAATAGGGAAGCTTTTATGAAAATTCTGACATTTTTTTCATTTTTATTCTTGCTGCAAGTGTGTATTTTACACACTTTTGTGTATACACAGAAAGTGTGTAATATACACACCTTTAAAAAGTTATAACACACATTGTGTAAAATACACACTTAAAACAGCCCGTGCTTCACTGTATTCGTTCCTGCGAATCTAGGACAGAAAGAAAGAAATCTTGGGAGTTTGAACGATCTTCTAACACACAAGTTATACTTTCAACAGCAAAAACAACATTCCGGACAATTTTTTCAGTTTTCGATTTTCATTTTTCGATTTTCATTTTTCGATTTTCATTTTTCGATTTTCATTTTTCGATTTTCAATTTTGGATATTAAATTTTTGTCTTTTGGTTGTGTGATAATTTCTAAGTGAGCTTTGGATTTTGAATTGATTTGTTTTACTTCTCCGCTCGTTGAACTTGTATGAATGCCCAGATTACGAAAATATTAGTGTGGGGGTTGTTGGGGACAAGGGGGGAAGTCAAATATTTCGTGTATTAGTCCTTGAGAAAAAAATTCAAGTGTGTACGGACTTGCGTCACTAACGTAGGGGCGATTAGCGAGGGGCAGATAATCGTGTATTTTGAGTGCAAAAGGATTTTCGAAATGAAAATCCTCAAAGGATTTTCGTTGGATTTCTTCGAATTTCAAGGATTTTTTTTGATAATTTTAAAGGACTTAGAAGCATTTTTACTCGATTTTTAAGGATTTCCTTCGATTTCAGTTAGTTTGTTTTATTTTTAGGAATTCTCTTAAAATTTTGAGTTTTTTTTTCTTGATTTTCAACGAATTTGAGGAATTTCTGAACAAAGGATTTGCATTTGAGTGCCTCTCGGTTTGGAGTGACTGCTCCATATGCGTACGAAGTAGGTGTACTCTTGTACGGATCGTCACTGCTTTACCAACTGGTTTTTCCTGATTACCTCTATTAACAGTATATCTAACAATCAACAGTATCAAAGGTACTATCTATTTAACAAGAATTAAAAGGTGATTATCGGACTCGTTAACCTAAAACTGACCTTTAACACATTTATTAAAAATACCGAACAAAACCATCAGAAACCACACAAAAAATCATTTTTATATCCTTACACACACACGGCAGTATAATATGATATCCACTTCTACATAACGTTTTCATGTTGTGTATAGTCGTGCTCCGTGGAACCATATAAGGTCGTTATGTGAAGTTTCCCATATGATATGATGTACTTATTTATAGTATAATATATATATATAGTATATATAATAGGATGTTTATTTAGGATTTTGATGGGATATTTTCAGTGATAAATTCGCGAAAAAGAATTATCGATGGAAATGAAATTTTGTTGGGCAATTTGTAGTTTTGATTAAAAGGATTATGGATTTGAAACAAAAAAAATCGTGAACTACTACTCGAATAGATTTGAAAAGTTCTTTTACGATCAAATTGGTAGGGAGAGTAATGGCTGTTCATATGGACAAAATTGACTGAATAATTTATCTATCCCATTTTATGGATTCTTAATTTCTTTGTGAATCAGATAAATTATTGTCGACTTATTAATTAATGGTTCGTAAATATTGTCGACGATATAGCAAACATCAAACTTGAAATGTTGTCACATAAATGTGATTTATTAACGAATCGACGACATCACAATGAATGTTTAACCGATTTTTCTTCTATAATGTATAAATCTTCAGATTTTCGAAAATATCGACTGGCTCCTTGTGACAAAACCATCCAATAAAGCTAGTGACATGAATGTAAAAATAATCGAATTTCGATTTGAAAGTGTGCATGTGATTTCAAACATTGTGAAAATGAAAGTACCCCTTCGGAATCATAAATTACAGATTGTTGAAGATATCGATTGATAAGAATCGCTTCCAAGTTACTTTTATATCTATTAAGAAAAAGAGCGGACTTCCCAGCGCTCTTAAAGAGTGAGTGTAGCTATTTAGGTGATTTATTGAAAATAGGGGTTTCCATAAAGCAAATTGAAAATACATTATGTGCTCTCGTAGCCTCACGGTGTATGTATGCTATAAACTATACATAATGATGGAAATAATACCATTCGGAAAATATAACATTGCCAGACATGGCTTAACTTAAATATCTATCGGTATGATAAAACTGTAAACATCACTAAAATGGAACCCCACTAGTTTTGCATAAACATATTGGAAATATTTGAAAATCATCAAAATGTTTTCGTTGATGGTTACAAATTTTCGTCATAAATTTAAAACTAATCCGTAAAAGTTTTTCGAAATTAAACCAATGGCCCCTAACCCAGAACCAAAGTTCAACAAGTTTGTTTTGCATGGCAGTACACAAACACAGAGAGAGAGAGAGAGTGAGAGAGATAGAGAGAGAATTTTGAGTAATTTCCATACAATCGTTAAAATATGCAACGAAAAATAATAAAAGTTGTGTTTATTGCACACACTAGGCTAACAAACATTTTGTGGATTTGGTTTACGATTATTTCTCTTTGTTTCAGTTTCGATTCGTTGTGTGTCGGTTTAAACTTTGGCTTAGTTTATTTTTGCAACATACAATTTATATATTCTTTATTGCAGGCAGAAAATTACGTTAGCTAAACGTTTCTTCTTTTTTAACTCCATTCAAACAACATTATGTCTCTTTGACTTTGAAGTACTTGATTTGTCATTTACACACGCGCGCACATTGTACTAAATCTATAAATTTGAGCTCGTGGACAATCAACGCACTTCAAGCATGATGTACCACTGTGGTACTTTAAATAGGGTACTGAAACTTGACAGTGTGTCACAAAAATTGTACAGTACATTTTATGTGAAAAATGGTTGTGGTATTGAGAAGAATAAAAAGGACGGAATGAGGTAAAAGTTTCTAAGCTAGTTTTGTCGGCTGCATTTAACCGTTTTATTATTGAAGACGATGACAATAATGAACGTTGATCTATTGCAAAAAGCACAGTGCATGTTAACGCGTTTTAGTCTCTACAAATATTGCTTTCGTCTTTAGTCGCCGAATTACACTAACTTCTGGAAATTTCGAGCAAATTACATAATAAGCTATTATATTTCGCGAAAATTCCTTTTAACCATTTACAAACAGAAGGCACATCATATCACCACGACCACATTTATCTATTACTTGATTGGATTTTGATTTCAGCATTTTAAAAATCTTTTACTTCATTTGTTTTAACATACATTTTTCTATACACCATATTAGATAGAATAATTGCCACATTTTCGGCATCTTTGTCGATAGCATGATGATATAGCCGTTCGAGTTTTTACGTCAAACGTTAACCAAAATAACCGACAAAGTATGTGTACTGGAATCGATAGTTCTTTCAGAACATTGTCTTGTTTCTCGTTCAGAGTACTTTTTCAGGTAATAAAGTGTGGTTTGCATCAAACCATAAAATGATTTTAGAAATCTACCAAAGAAGAACTTTGAAAATTGATCATAATTTCGTTACGAGTCTCCTCTGCAGTGACTGATCACCAGTCGCTAAATATCGAGCGTTCTTCTCAATGTAAGATATTTTTGTTGTTTCTCTTCTATTTGTAGTAAAATTATGACGACATTTGGTAAGCCAAACAACTTTCTTGAGGCTGTCAAAATATAACCTTATTCCTTTGTTTATAACTCTGCTTATGACTGTTGACTAATTTTTAATTTATATGTAAAATACAGTGGCCACGTTGCATTTTTACCACCTTAATAAATGTAGTTAGGTTGCTTGAGAGGGTATGGGCTAAACCTTTTAGAAATCCAATGGGATTGACAAGAGGAGTAAGTAGGGTTAGTAGACTCAGACTCACTCCAAAATCTCTAGAGAACACTATCCACTGAACATAGTTTTATTCACTATTTTCCAAGGTTGCACTAGCGTCGCTAGTCATTAGCTGGCTGGCAACACTGCAAACGTCAACAAGTGTTTTGTTTCTGTGTCTGAAAATAATTATACTTTTTGTAGTCAGAACTGACCAGAAAAACGTTTCTGTTGACCAAATCTTGGTTATGAAGTGCCATGGTCGCCGTTAAAGTTGGAGTTCTCGCATAATCATCCAATAAACCAACGTTTTCGTGCGGCTAATGATACGGTGCTTGTCATAACCTCACAATGTGTACGCGTACCGTCGAAAAAATAGTGACAGCTGGAACCAACAGAAATTCACGACGAATATTTAGAGAACATACTTCGGTGAATTTTTGGACGCTGTGAGCGGAATTTCTTTGCGAGGAGACATTAGGAAGGCTTGGCGAGATTGGTACTCTTCTCAGTGGTGTGTCACTGCCAGGACTCTTAGTTGCTTTGCCTCACTCGCCAGCTTTAGCTCTCCGGCTGGTTCATGGTCTAAAAGTTTACTCACTGATGTGGCTGGGTCCTATTTTGCTTCTATATGAGTAAAATGATCCGGACTATTCATAGAGCTTAGACTTTCGGGCTATAGAGTGGACGAGGTCGACGGATGGATTGGTGGTGTTATGTCGCTGAGAGATGCTAGTTTTTCCCGGCTTTTATTTTGATTCCTCGCAAAGACAACGTACACTCGATGAGGGTACATCTCTCTGTATTAATATTCGAGGTATGGTCGCCGTGTCGGGTCGTTGTGCTATTCAGTGGTGTGCCATCGTCTGGACACGCTGTCATTTCGCTTTTTGCACCGAAGGTCCTCGTCTCAAAGGTAGCTCGTCCGTCAGTCTAATTTAGATGTAAGGGCTTTTGGGCTAAATAGTGGTAAAGTTTGACGGTTGACCTTTTGGTGGCGCGCTGCTGAGTGACGCTTCTGTCTGGCTCGGCTTTCATATTGGCCCACTGCAGAGAAAGTTTACGTTCGAACGGGCTAGTCTTATAAAATATGAGACTGGACCAGGTCAATATCGAGCGGAATGTAAATCACAGGCTTTATCAATCCCAATGACAAGGACTGTGATTCGGGCGACAATGTTGCCTTACTCGCTGTCATTAGTGTAAGGTCTAAGGGGTGAGACACAGCTGTCCTCCCAGTGGCTTTCTAGAATTTACAGTCTAATGAAACGAGGTTGACGCCAGTCACTCTTTGCTTTCTGCCCTAAGGATTAGCTATCATTTTGATACCTAATCATAGGGATCAGTTTGCTCGCCTGGAGTGATTCGTGTAGAGCGTAAGGCAATAGGTTGAGAAGGAGATGAGGTCCTGAAAAGGGCTTCAAGATTTTCATGATGACAGGGTAGCACAAAGGATCCCATGATCTGTGTGCATTGATCAGAAATGATCACCCTAACTGATTAAATCTAAATCTACTAGCGACGCTTATTTTCAAAAAATTTCGCTAATAGCGTTAGCGCTCGCTAGAATATCATTAGCGAAATTTTTTTCGCTGACCGCTAATCACTTCGCTAATGAAAAATAGAACATTCTAGGTATTGAACAATTTAATATTGAATTATTAGAATTGTTATTTGCCTAACTAGAAGTGAAGCGTTGAAAAATCGAGTTATGAAATGTACTTCACATTCAAAGTCCGTTGAAAGTTTATGAAATTTCATGTATTAGACCAACTCCAACTCGCAATCGTGTAAAATACTTTTCATGCTTTGGATTAACAAAATTCACATGAAATCTTGACTTTCTAATTGTTCATCACTAGTATGCAATAGCTACTTGCTACTATACTCAATCTTTTGCAACTCCCGTAAAAGGGTAAACTTCAACATAAATCTTCAACATAATCATAAATTCTAATAAATTTTCCTCAAAAAACGATTGAACAAAATGCAATCAAAGTTCATCAAAAACAATATTTAAAAAATTATTGAGATTTCATCATGTTCATCATGATCAAAAATGTTAAAAAAATTTAAATTAAGAAATCGTCTTATTCATGAGATTTTTTAGCGAAACATTAGCGATCGCTATTAGCGGCCGCTAATAGCGCGCTAACTTTTTTTCTGTTAGCGAATAAGTTTAGCGACGCTAACATTTTTCGAAATTAGCGTTAGCGTTAGCGTCGCTAATAAAAATCGTTAGCGATCGCAACCTTGCTATTTTCAATGATTGCAATTTTAATAAAAATTTTCTTTCTTTTTTTAGTTGCACTCTTAGACTTAGACCCTTAAAGTGAACCGTTTAACCAGTCGTGTAAATATTTACAAAATATATTAGAAGGAATTATATTGCGAATAAATTGATTCATTAGAGAACTTTAGCAAATCACACAATAACGACAAAACCAATAATTTCCAACAATAACGAAAACGATATTGACACGGAAAAATTTTATCATTGTGAATGAGGCGGGATGGGTAAATATGTTCACAAATCATGGTGTGTTATGTGGTGGCAGAATTCAAAATACTTATGAAGTACTTTAACAGAAATTAAATTGAAGTAGAAAAATATAATTCACGCCGTAAGTGCGGTCGAAATTCAAAATGGAAAGTGGTGTTTCTAACGTAGCGTCATTTTCATACAAGGAAGCGTTGAAATGTGTTTTTCGGTTCACTTTTTCAGGTGAAATAATAGCAGTTTAGCAGTGAAAAAGTGCTATTATTTCGTCTGGGATGAATATACACATGGTTTGAAAGGTCTTTGCCAGTAGACCTCAAAACAGGCATCACACAGTCTCGAGCTACACTTGGTTCCTGGCTGAAGATATCCGAAGATGGAAAAAGGGTGTTTTTAACCTAATTTTTTGGCGATCGTTCCGGGTGAGAGTGGGCTCATTATAAAGCTGAGTTCAACTACTTACGGGGAATGTCTAGTTTCATTAGATTCATTGATAGATGTTGTAAAAAATGTACAACAAAAATTTTCAAAATCTGTGTGAACTTTTGACAGGTCTGGGCTGGTACTGATGACGCTTAATGTGAACCTAATATGCTAGTTGTAAGCTTTCCATTGATACCTCATTTGCAGTGCTGGTGAATTTTACGAGTAGCGGGTGTAATTACATAAAAATCTGTTATGTGGACAATCTTATTTAACTTCTTATTTATGGCTCAAAATTTCCAGTTGTAAGACAATTATTATTGAGAGTCAAAAATTGCGCAACCAATCAGAGGGTGCGATTTTATATTTGTCTCATGCTGTTGTTTCATAAACCACTTGGGACAAATATAAAATCGCATCCTCTGATTGGTTGCGCAATTTTTGACTCTCAATAATAATTGTCTTACAACTAGAAATTTTGAGACAACTTACAAATTTAGAATTTTTGTCTACAACGTGTCTATTTGAATGGTAAAGGGAGTTACCCGAAAAAAAATGTGTTTCGAGTGAGCATGTACTCCACGTGCTGTTTGTGAGGTTATGCTCACCACAGCACAACTTGTTCTGTAAATTGTGTCGTCAAAAGGCAAGCTAATTTTTCCATCTCATTTCCACTAGCTTCAGAATGTTCTAGTCTACAGATTTCAATAAATCTATGTATGTTCAGAGACACACGTTGTAGACAAAAATTCTAAATTAAATAAACAATCAACGATATGACGATTCTGTCAACACATTTATAGACAATATAGTGGATATACTCAAATATACTGGATTGCTGGAGCTATACTGGATTACTGGATCTACTGGAGCATAAATTCGAGTCTTGATTCATTTGGGCGTTTGTCTATTTCAGTTGTCCTGTGCATAAATAGTTGTTTCTACCTCAACAGAAAAGTGATTTTCTCAGCACACGTCCTAAAACTGAAGACTAGTGCTTGTCCTCTCGTTTGTCTTTCTTTTTTTTCAAAAATTCCCATTGATTAAACCGATATACTAAATCAGCGATTTTATTTCACATGGATTCATTTTATATTTATAAGTTCTCCTTAGTTGGAGGTGCTTATTCATAAAAATTCGAAATTCACTTATTGTCAACGCAAACGCTGGTCTATCGAGAGATTCATATAAATTTATCATTTTCACATGAAACGCTTATATCCTCTGTGTGACTTTCATTTGAAAATGTCAAATCAATCGGATTCAAAAATTTTAAACACAAAATGAAAGAAGTTTGAATTCTGCCACCACATAACACACCATGATTTATGAACATATTTACCCATCCCGCCTCATTCACAATGATAAAATTTTTCCGTGTCAATATCGTTTTCGTTATTGTTGGAAATTATTGGTTTTGTCGTTATTGTGTGATTTGCTAAAGTTCTCTATTATTAAAACCAATCCGAACGGCATTACCAAACCGATAAAACTGTGCTACCACTACTGCATCCTCGTCACTTTTCAAGACATCAAAGCTTTTACTTTTCGTATTAAAAATGCCGTTCCATAAATCCGTATCGCCACTTTAAATATTTATTCAGCCCATAACCATAACCAAAGGAGTGAATCGCCCATTGTTCATACAAATAGGAAAGCCATTGAAATTGTATTATATTGAAACGATATACCGCTCCCATTCCAGTTAACACACTTCTTTCTTCTTCTTTATCTCATTTTTTTTAGCAAACAAATCATTATATCCTTTTTTCCATTTTTTTTGTATTATTTTGAGCATGGGAGCAAACAAAATTTGCTTCTTCAAAGTTATAACTAATATTATGTCTTGTTTGTATCTCGTTATATGGAAAACCTTTTCCATTTAAAATATTTTGTATTGTAATATATATCTCAGATGTGTGCATGTATGTGTGTATAGTTATATTTCTTATTCAAACAAGAATGACAAGACAATTTGTTCGTTCGGTTAAAAACTGGCACATTCAACGTCACCACGTATAATATATCTGAATAGGAATATATGTATATGCTATACATTGTGTAAAGTATAATCTACATATATATGCACACAGTTTACAGTATACACAATATAAACATTGTAGAACGTTACGAGCAAGCAATCCAATAACTTAAGTAAGGTATAATTTACTATGTCAATTATGAGTGTACATACTCAAGTTTTGATAAAATATCAATTTAATTAGCATATTCTAAACATTTACTTTGTATTTCAGTTTTTATTTTTATTGGTTTTATCTACCAAAGCTGACGAAATGAGCTTTTCTGTTTCGTGAACAGTGGTAGAGATTGTAAAAATAAATGAATTACTGGATTTATACACTTTGACCTCTTCCATTGAGCAAACGGTAAGGGTATTTGCGGTGGTTATGCAATCATTAATTCTGTTACTTCTGTTGTAACGCTAACTTTTTCTACAAAATCTAGTACTTCACTCTTTTTAACATACATTTTGCATTATTTTTATATTTGCAATCGTTGTAAATGACAATCTTTTAATGCATGATTACTGTAGCAGGACTATGACACACCGAAACCCATTTTAGTATCATGAAAATTTAGTAAGAGTTGTCGTCAGATTTTACACATGAATAACAAATTCCATTGCATCAATGGTTGCCAAACTGGCACATTATACTCTACATTCGTTGTAATCTTTGCAATTATTAGGTTAAGAGTCAATTTGCCAAAACTTCGAACAACTTAAAAACAAGCCATCGGCGATTTTTGGAGGGTATATAGTAATTGAATCAGGGGACCTTCCTGAGTCATTTGCAACTAAAAAAAATCTTCGAAGTAATTATGTTTTCACGCCAGAAATCATGAAACAAGGCATCAGAACAGTCGGAGCGTTTGCTGCGACTTAGCCCCGTACGACCCGTAATCCTATTTCGTCCGTAACCATAATACGTCCGTAGCCGTAATACGCCCGGAACCCTAATACGCCTACAACCCTCTAATGCGTCTGTTACCAAAATGCAAGTCAAGTTGGGCATGGTCAAATTTACTGAAACCTCTCAAATAAAACCAACAATTTACGACATTATTTTAGAAACCCAAAATTTTTTGCCAACTTTCCATTGGGTATTCAATTACCTCTCAAATAAAACAAAAATTAGCGAAATCGGATGATATTTACTCGATTTATGTGCAAAAAACACTTAGGGCCGAGTAGCGGCCTTAGTCCAAGAGACCAAATTTGAAACTTTTTTCGCCACGTTCTTTTCGGTATTCAATTATCTCTCAAACGAAACAAAAACTAGCAAAATCGGTTTAGATTTACTCGATTTATGTGCAAAAGACACTTAGGGCCGAGTATTGACCTTAGTCCAAGGGCCCAAATTTGAAACTTTTTTTGCCATAATTCTATTCGGCATTCAATTATCTATCAAATGAAACAAAAACTAGCAAAATCGGATGAGACTTATTCGATTTATGTGCAAAAAATACTTAGGGCCGAGTACCGACCTAAGTCCAAGGGCCCAAATTTGAAACTTTTTTCGACACGTTCTTTTCGGTAGTCAATTACCTTCCATAGAAAACTAAATCTAGCAAAATCGGTTTAGATTTACTCGATTTATGTGCAAAAAACACTTAGGGCCGAGTAACGACCTTTTGAGCCCTCCCAACAAGCCCGCGTTGCATCTTACCCAAAAACGATGTTCAGCAACTTTGTTCTACTCGTCAATACCTTTCATTTGATATATCACAAGCAGCTATTGCGAAAAACACCTATAGGGCCCTAGCTCTGGAAGGGCCGACCCTACCATGCCCATTTTCGAACTTGACCTTACTTTTGACGATATCAATCGGGGAAAAAAAGAATTTTGAAAAAAGGTTGTGATTTACTCAAGCTAGAGGGGTCACGGACAGACGGACCCGCTGGAAGTAGTTGCTAGATTCGTAACAGAAAAATGTTTTTTGCAACAACTTTAAAAGGCTGAGAGCCGCCTGAAGTAATTGTAAAAGTAGTGGCAAAATGTGTAAAAAATAAATAAATATTTTTTGCAAAAACTTTTTTAACTGCTTCAAAAGCCTTAGAAAATACAGTGTAAATGATGTCATAAGATTTCTTTAAGTCAAGTTTCTGTTATAGAAATTTTTTTTTAAATCTATCTCTTCACTTGTTCAGTAAGATAATTGTATCCACGCAGAATGAAAGGGTCTGCCCTTTATAAACAATGAGTTGAATTTTGACGAAACCGTTGAACGTTTCGTTAAGTAACACTACAGCGCCTAATCGTTGTCGTTAAATTCAAGCTCATCAACAAAAATTCACAAATTAAAAACCGAAAATTGATTTTGTCTTAAATTTTTTTGCAAATTCTATAACTTACGCATAAGGGGCCATTCACAAATTACGCACGCACCAAATTCGAAATTTCAGACCCCCCCTCCCCCCTTGCACGCGAAAATGTGTGGAGAAAATTTCAAAAATGTATGAAGCGTACGCTTTTGTCAAACCCCCCTCCCCCTAAAGAGCGTGCGTAATTTGTGAATGGCCCCTAACTATATCAACTGCAACAGCAGGTGGTCATCATCATCGTGTCTGTTTGATTTGTGTTTATCGATCTGTATATAAAGTTATGCGAGATGGTGTGATGGCAACGAGTGCCAATCTATGAATGGAGTGCTTATTGTACTAACAATGGCATAGAGTTCAGCTGAAGGGAAACCAGCTGTTGCTAGTTTATGAAATCTATTCTAGGACTGTAGACGTAATTTCACAATTTTATGGCTAGTATACGTAAAACTTGCACAATAGCTAAGCGCCTACAATTGTATTCCCTTGACGGTAAAGCACTTTATTGGAACCAGGTTAGCTACCAGCTAGACACTGCCTTACTTCCAGAAATTGTGGTTTTTGGGCAGAGATATAAACACTTTAATTCGGGCGTGTTGCCCTTTCAACGTTCGTATTTATTCTGACGAAAACTCTTTTTCTTACACAAATCAGTGCCAATTCGATTTTCTCTTTAATTTCCACGACGACTCTGATTTGTAACTATTACCGAGTAGAAACCACTATTCGAGTTCCAACATCCTCCCACTATTTTTACGAAAGTAAAAATACCAAAAATGTCGAACGGTTCTCAATTCGTCCTAGCTGCTCTTTCTCGACGACCAATTTCCTAGTGTCTCTATCGACGACCAATTGTCCAGTGTCTCTATCGACGACCAATTTCTTGTTAACCATGTTTCAACATTGGCCAATTCTGCACGCACCATTCGACGACCACTTCGTTAAACTCGACGACGCCTTTATGTACAGTTAACATTGTGTCAATGACCTCCAATTTCTCAACCATCAACCGAAAATTCTTCGACATTCCTTCATTAGAACAACCAAACTGCTGCTTCGCAGTGTCAACTAAATTGCTGATTACAGTCAATATTGTTTCGCAGTCAGTATTGTGCCTTTCACCAATACCGAATATATCTTTTTCATACAAATACAATTTTGGACGGCCAATTCAAGCACTCATCCTCTTGCATACTTTTCCCATGATTTCTATCGTTGACCAATGACGAATCCTGCACGCAACATGCGATGACCAATTCTTTAAACACGCTGGCGTTCCCCTTGTGCCAATGACCAATTCGCTAACTCGATGGCGCATTCATACACAGCTCAAATGACTTGATTTCGGACGGCCAATTCTAGCACGCATCCATAATGACCAATGACAAATTCTGTACGCACCATGCGATGACCAATGGGACATTGAACTTTTGACATTTTTTGTATTTAGATTAAGTATGTTATTGTAAACAAAAAATTGTTCTACACTATTGCCGAAATTTCAAGTTTTTTACTTTTAATTTATATTTCAATTACGACTACGACCCAAATTCAACCCAAAAGCATACCTTTTTCGTGAGAGAATTAAGAAAAAATGACATGAGAAGAAAAGAGAGGCATATAGAGACGTATAGTCTTTTTTATGTTTGACTGATCTTTGAAAATCAGAAAACAATTAATCAAAAATATAAATGTTTATAATTTTACGATAGTGTAGAATAATTTTTTGCTTAGAATAATGTTGTCTATCGAAATTATTGAAACTTCAGTCCCCCATTCGCTAAACTCGCTGACGCCTTTTTGTACAGTTCCAATTGTGCCAATGACCAACTCGGCAATTCGGCTATTCAATTGAAATATCGCCCAAAATAGTCCAACCGGGGGCGCCATATATTGGAACCGGGTGAACGACCAGCTTCCAGAAATTGTGAATTTTTGGGCGGAGAAATAAACACTTTAATTCGGGCGTGTTGCCCTTTACTCTGACGAAAACTCTTTTTCTTACACAAATCAGTGCCAATTCGATTTTCTCTTTAATTTCCACGACGACTCTGATTTGTAACTATTACCGAGTAGAAACCACCGTTCGCGTTCCAACACACATACTGTGGTATGATACCACTGGTATCATCTCCTACCCTATGCCTTCGATTTTATAAAATAGTTTCTTTTTGCAGAATTAGAGTCCACGAATGTATATTAAATCATTAAATAGCATCATTTCGATTGTAACCGTTGAAAATGTGACTTGTTTATTTTCTCGCACTGTAGCTGGAAAAATTCATTCACCAGATAAAAGTGCGTAATATAAAAAATACCGGCGAGTAAATGTTTGTTTTGACTGATGGGGCTTATATCCACAGCATATTCCGTAAGCTCGAGTAGCAAAACTTTCCACGAATAAAAAACAAATATTTTCGCAATTCCGGTCCATAATCATCACCTCTCCATGCATCCATTTAATGTCGTTTTGAAGGTATTTATTTCACAGTGAGTTTTTGATTTTTTTTCGCACTTGGGCTTTTTCACCTTTTTTTCGCACGCTACAGAGCTTAGTACCTTTAAGAAAAACTAAATGTTATAAATAAAAACTTTGCACAAACCAGGATTTGAACACCCAACACCAAAATTCTTCCAAACACCAAGCAACGACCATAGCCATTCGGCTACATACTTGATTTTATTTAGCACGTCTCTATACATCACATTGCAATGTGCATATAGTGCAGGTTGCTTGATCGTTCAAATGAATTCATGTTTGCATGTGAATGTTTGGTAGAAATTTTGGTAATATCTTGCATTGGAAAGGTGATTATGGCCCGAAATTGCGAAAAATGTTGTATCTACCACGGTAGGTATGCCGGTATTTTTTCGCACACGATGTCTTGTCGACCTCGGCTTCGCCTCGGTCATTGACATCTAGTGCGAAAAAATACCTTCATACCTACCTTGGTAGATAAATAACTATTTCAAGCAACTTACATATACGTCTAAGTTGTATTGATTAAGAAAATGCTGTCGTCGTTGTTTTGTTTTGAACTTAGTTCTGTCGTATTAAAAGGAAAAGATTTTAATTGGAATATTTTCAGCTGTATTATGATAACGAGTGCTTCATTCATTTCACAGACATATTTTTATGGATCGACGAATTGCACATCAATGAAACATTTTCGTTTGTTCGTGGTATTTTGATTTTATTTTTACTTTTATATGTTCCCTGATGAAATTCAACGAAGAATGTTTTCGACGTGACTATTCGGAGTCGGAGTGTAACAGCGGACGTATTATTACAGGTGCTACTCGCAAACATGTAGTTTTTTCAATACATAATTCGAATTGTGGAAGATAGTTCTGTTGCAACAACATTTCAATCCAAAGATGCCACTTGAAATTAGCTCTGCCATAAAACTGATCTTCTATCTACTGTTGGAGTTGGAACTGATACAATTGTCATAGAGTTGTCATACACTCACAAAACTTTTCAACTTGAAACTTACTTTGATGGGCTCTAGATCCCAATAATCTAGAATATCTAGAACCAAAATGTAGAATATATTATAACAATCGGCACTCACAAACATTGACTTTCGCTTCTGCGTTGAAAGCGAATAACTACTATAATAACACTAAGCCAAAGCACCTAGTACAGTAAAATGGAATGGTGCCCGTAAAGGCTATAGAGTGCCAAATAGAGTAGCTTTCTCTCAATCGTCCCTAATGTTGGGCGTCGAATAACATTCTTGCAAAATATATATTGACTCTTCATCCCCCGGGGGGCGAACAGCACCTTCCACTTATATTTTCTGGATCATATTAGTTTTTAAAACTTTGGCTATATCCTGGAACAGTTGCATGGTTTATTTCGAAAGTATTCCGTATTTGAGTTAAATTTTAATCGTCATTTGAATCCCCCCTGATGTTTTCCAATTTTCATTATGTCAGAAGTTTTGCCAGGATGAACTAAGAACTATATATTGCCCTATATTGGATGTGTGTGTTTTGTATACGTATACATTAATATGACCTTCTACCGTCAGAAATGAGAAACGAAAATTCGGAAAATGTTCAATTGGTTCATTGGAATTTTTTTAATAAAACATTTCCATCAAGAATAAAGAACGGAAAAACAGACTTGTTTATTTCTTATATTGCCTCTTTTGCCAACAGACATCATTTTTCGTTCTAACACTCTGTGTAGAAGAGCTTAGAGCACCTATCAAAATATAGTTTATCGAGAGTTTATGCTGATTTTATGGACTTTATTGTATACATATGCATATATATCTACGAGATATATAGACATGGTATACGTAAGTTATGTGTACACATATACCCATCACCTCAGGATCATACATTACATAATATAATTCCATAGTATGATAGCACATAACTAGAAAGAAGTTATTGAATATTATAAAGGATGGAATAGCATTGGCATATCTTCCTCCCAGAACGTACGAAATGTATAATATTCTCATCGTCATTGGATATGTGTATGTATTTTAGACGTGACGAAAGTTTATAAATTTTAGCTTTGATACAATAACAGAATGTGTGTGTGCTATGTGTAATATGGGGTAGGTTTTCCCGAAAAACTTTTATCCATTTTCTCTATACCCAAATTTAGGTTAGTTTTATTGGGTATGTTGCGAATATCTCATATTTTCTTGCTGTGTGTGTTATGTGAAGATAGATTTTAATATGAAATATGTTACAGTTGATACGTGGACGGTTTATTGAAATGAAATAATGTTTTATCGTAGCCGAGATCGTATCGAAAGAAAGAAAATTAAATTTTATTGAAATTTACTAAGTTCCACCGCGTGCATAGAACCTTTTCGTGCATACGTTTTTCGGTTAAATTGAAACGGAATCAACGGTTCAAGTAGTTTGCATTCTGTGTTTCCATTAGCACAACGGTGAGTTTTCATCATGGGCTTCCAGTTTTTATTCGTGAAATAGGATGTTGATACAGAGACGATGGATTTAGAAATCATACTTACGAATTTCTTAGTTTATGATATTTGGGCGAAAAATTTGAACGTGAACAAGTCGTTTTCAAATTCTGCGCCAAAATATCATAAACAGGAAACACTTAATTGCCTGGGAACATCGATGACTTTGAAAACTCTAAAGAGTCTCAACTATGTTTAGAGCTAAATAAAACCCTCTGTAAGAAGCTAAATTGAAGTCAATCCTAATATTAAGGATACTCAAAATTTCAATATTTCAAGCCAAAAATGTCACTAATTTCCAAAAAATCCATTTTTTATTTCCAAATATTCCAAAATTTGGGCTAGGGCCTAAATTCGCGAAAATATTTTCTCAATTTTGCATGAATTCTTGCGAAAAAAATTTCAACAAAATTTGAGAAAATCGCGAAAATTTCAGAAAATTCGCGACAATATTTTCGCTAATATAGGCCCTGAGATTTGTACACACTCCGTTCTTATCTCCGTTTTTGTTTTTTTTAGCTCTGTTCCTGATTATTTTATCTCCTCTCCTCATTTTCTTATCAGCCGTTTACACGATCCCCGAATCAATTAGGTGGATTCAGTTGTAGTACAACTGTTGTACTACCTTTCGTATTTTATAGAATCAGCCAACGAAAACTGTTTCATATATTTTGAGACGCGATGCCTAACTTCAGTTTTCCAGGTTATTGCTACTGCATACAGTATGGCGTTTGCAATGAGTTTGCGTTATTTTCAATTGCTCAATTAAACTATTTTTGTGGTTGATTTGATATTATCCACAGCGAGGAGCAAGGTATTCACACAAATTGTTTATTTTCATTATCGATAAAATGAATAACGAAAAAACAATTGGTTGTTTTGTATCAGTCGTGTTGTAATTTATGCGGCGTGTGTAACAGCTTGTTCCTTGTTGCATAAATAACTTGGTATCGTTTTAATAGCATCGATAATATTTTTTTCAATTCGTCCGCACGAGGTGAATACATTATTAGAGGTGTGGTGGAATTTTTTTTTTAAATTGAATTAACAGAAATAAATGTTTACGCAGAATGACAAACATTATTATTCGCAATAAAAACCATGTGCGTCATTTTTAGTTGTTGTTAACGTACACAAAATGACGTATGCAATCGATGTATTGGGCTGATAAATTGAAGGTGGAGTGGTTTTAATTAAATTTTATGTCCACTCATTCCTTTAATTGCATTTCCCTTAGAAATAACTGGACAAAGTAAAAATTTTGTCCATTTAATTTTACCCCACATGGAGCAATAGTTCTCGCAAAATGATCGACCAAAATGAAAATCGACCCACTGAGTTGAATATGCTTCTCTGCTTCTGCCTTTTTTGTTTGTTTGTTTTGGTAGAACTCATCCCGATGATGTCGAAGTCATTGACTCGATGTTTATTTGCTGTATTTTATGTGAAATATTTGTGAAATTTTACCATTTTGTGGTCTTGACACCATGCACTTCAAACAAATTTCACACACGACAAACACACAGAAACAATTTTGTGATTAACAGTACGCGACAGAAAGTTTTTTTTAAATAAAATTTAACTCCTTCAGGAATTACTTGAGCTTATTCCCAAATGAATTAAATATGAATCTTTCAGTCCCTGACTTTTGACACTTGTTCACTATCTTATTTCAATCCGATCGAATAGTATTTTTTGTTACAAGTCATGAAATAGTTATTTGTGCCACCGAGAATTGAAATACGACTCTTTTCAGCACTCATTTTAGTGTTGTAAAGTGACTTATTTCAGCACCCATTTGATGTGATATTACAACACTCAAAGCAGTGTTGATATGGAATTTGTATGAGTTGTTACAGCATTCGTTTGAGAAAATGCAAAGCAATGTGATCGATCAAATTTGAAGAGTGATTGTTTACAATGAAAATTATGATTATTTGTGCTCTTGTCTATTTCAATTCTCGGTTGGCACAAAGCATGATGTGTTACACGTATTGTAATGAGATTTTTTCAGCACACGACCCAATTTTCCCTACTCGCTCCGCTCGTAAGGAAAACTTGGGTCTAGTGCTGAAAAAATCAACATTACAATACTTGTAACACAACATACTATTGTGCCACCGAGAATTGAAATACGACGGATTTCAATATCGATAACTAGATTGAAATGTCCAAAATTACAACACCCGTTTTCATGGCTTATTACAACACTCAAACCAGTGTTGAAATGAAATTCGTATGAGTTATTACAGCATTCGTTTTAAAAAAATGCAAAGCAACGTGATCGATCAAATTCGAAGAGTGATTGTTTACAATGAAAATTCTGAATTTTTGTGCATTTGTCTATTTCAATTCTCGGTTGGCACAAAGCATGATGTGTTACACGTATTGTAATGAGATTTTTTCAGCACACGACCCAATTTTCCTTACTCGCTCCGCTCGTAAGGAAAACTTGGGTCTAGTGCTGAAAAAATCAACATTACAATACTTGTAACACAACATACTATTACATAACAAGGGATAAAAAGTTGAAAAGTATTGTTTTCCTGTGAATTTTGTTGATCCGAGGCGAAGCCAATAAACACACGAAAATGAGACTTTTCACTTTTATACCGAGCTATGTAATGGATTTTGTGCCACCGAGAATTGAAATACGACTCTTTTCAGCACTCATTTTAGTGTTGTAAAGTGACTTATTTCAGCAAACGTTTGATGGGATATTTCAACACTCAAAGCAGTGTTGTAATCTAATTTGTATGAGTTATTACAGCATTCGTTTTAGAAAATGCAAAGCAATGTGATCGATCAAATTTGAAGAGTGATTGTTTGCCATGAAAATTATGATTTTTTGGGCATTTGTCTATTTCAATTCTCGGTTGGCACAAAGCATGATGTGGTACACGTATTGTTATGAGATTTTTTCAGCACACGACCCAATTTTCCTTACTGGCTCCGCTCGTAAGGAAAACTTGGGTCTAGTGCTGAAAAAATCAACATTACAATACTTGTAACACAACATACTATTACATGCTTGAAACCTAAACCGATCGTAGGTGCAGTGACGAAAAACGTGGAATTATGATCCCAAGCAATACCCTCTCTAGCAACCAAACTAGGAAGATTAAGGTGGTAAAACTGTACAGTGTATTCTGTCATAGAAAATTTTACACTTTTAAAAATAAATTAAATGAAGTATGAGCAGCCATGTCATTTTTTGTGTTGAAAATATTATGTCTCCTGTTACCATTTCGAAAATGAATTATTTGTGATTGTGGCGTGTTTTTTTGTGTGTTGCTCTGTTAGTTTGGTGTGCAAAAATGAAATAAAGTTTAAAATTTGTCTTTTTCGTGTGACGTCGAAATTGCTTTAAAAAAGAGCGCGGCACGGCAACTCTATTACAAAAAAAGTCAGTGCCACATTTGTCAAAATAAGGTGGTATTTTGACTGCGTCAAAACGCAGTTTGGTTGCTAGAGAGGGTATTGTCCCAAGGCACAAAAATGTTATTTGTAGTGAAATAATAGTACATTTCGTTTTCGTACCTAGGACTAAAAGTCTTTTTTAGCGTGTCAGTGACACGGTGTGAGAGGTTTCCAGAACGAAGTCACACTTTTTTGGTCTTAGGTATGAACAAAATATTCTTCCAGCACATCCTACTTTTACTTCAGAAAATAGTTTGTCTGTAGTTTTCTTACCATTTAAAGTATTTAACCATTTGAATTCAGTGGATTAGTTGTCTGCTAAAATGATTTTTTTTTTCAATTTCAATCTTTAGTTTCTCTATACTACCTTTGTGATGCCTACATTGATTTAATGATTTATTGAAACTGGTAGTATCTTCACAACCGACTAAAAATCTTCTGTGCTTGGTCTGGTAAAATAAAGCGTTGGTAGGCCCAATAAAACAGTTTAACACCATATTGAACTGTGTTTCAATTAATTTTTCTCACATAACCGAATCTTGTTCATAAATCATGTTCGAACTAAATTTACACAAAATTGTGATTTCAAGAACGTCAAATTACAGACGGAAAATTCTTAGCAACAGTCTCATCGTTCATTCCCCAATATTATTGTTTAGAAGATTTTTAATGCTTAAAAGAATTACATTTTTTAAATTTTTAGAGAAGATTAAAAAACTTTTTGAAAGTAATCCTAAATAGTCTAGTATTTAAGGACCAAAAAACGTTTTAGTGATTTAAAAACGGTCGAACGTTTTAGTGATTTAAGTTTTTCAAAATTTTCTCTTTTCCGCCACATTTTCCCAATTTTCCCCAATATCACCTAAAATTAACCGAAAAATTAGAGTTTAAAGTTAAATAACTCGCGCAATACATTTCACAGAGAAAAATGTTGTTAGAATGAGATGTTCCCTGTTCAATTCTACGCATCCTCCAATTTTTTTTAAAAAAAATTTCGTCATCGGGTCAAATATTAAACAAAATAGTATTGGCTGCTGTAGGGCAGATAGAGAGTTGGTTCCAAAGGTTAAGTTATAGATTTTTGTGAGTAGAATATTTTCGCAGTTCAATAAAATGGCGGACAGACATTTTATTGAACTGCGAAAATATTCTACTCACAAAACTCTATAACTTAACCTTTGGAACCAACTCTCTATCTGCTATATTTCCGTAGATTGGCCCAAAATACCCAATCCTAACCTTATATTTTGGCGATATTTCCAAGATGGCGGCTGTCAGCCATTTTGTTGAGCTACTAAAATATTCTAATCACAAAACTCTATAACTTAACCGTTGGAACCACCTCTCTATCTGCCCTACAGCAGCCAATACTATTTTGTTTAATATTTGACAGGTGGGGGTTAAAATTGTGCCAAATGCCACCCGATGACGAAAAAAATAAAAAATAAAAATTGGAGGATGCGTAGAATTGAACAGGGAACATCTCATTCTAACAACATTTTTCTCTGTGAAATGTATTGCGCGAGTTATTTAACTTTAAACTCTAATTTTTCGGTTAATTTTAGGTGATATTGGGGAAAATTGGGAAAATGTGGCGGAAAAGAGAAAATTTTGGAAAAACTTGAATCACTAAAATAAAGTTTGAACTTTCACCTATAATTTGAGTGATCAACGAGAATTTTATCATCAGACGTTCGTCGTCCATAGATAGTAGAAAAAGACTCTGCAAATGACCTTTAATAGTGCCCCAAGGCGCACGGCGGGCGGAAATTTTCGTCTCCACCTCCAGAATGTCTTATTTTGGACCCCTAAACAACTTTCAAAGGTGTAAACGTTTTGGTCCTTAAATACCAGACTAAAACCTAAACGTGGACCTAAAAATTGTAATACCATATTTGTACCTGTGATGGAGATAGTTATCGAATCTATAACATCCTTTCATCTTTCACTTTGTTTGTTTAATTGAATCTAAATATCGTCATACTAGACGTTACACCGAAAACGCATGAGCAATTTTGCGTTGGTGTGATCGACAATTAGGCGCACTTTCCACTGTTTAGCTTGTGGATTAGAATGGAAAACGCAACATAATTGTCGATCCTATAAGGGCAGATTTTGCCAATAACGGTCTGTTGCGTTACAATTTTTAAGACTGAAAACACTAGTTTCAAGAAAAAATCGTAGTTTCAGGCATTAGACTGGTCCTTCCTCTATTGCCTGAAAGTGTTAAAAATTTGATCTGAGGTAACTGGTCATACAAAACTATTGCAATTGGCGGAGGTCTGCATTTTCAAACCCTTATTCTACGGCGATCTTCGCTATCAAAATTTTTTCTCCGCCAATAACGGATTTGTTCCATGGTTTTTTACGCTCTATCGTCTCCACCAAGTTTTATTCGTTTACCATAGAAACTCAGGCGTCCGCTGATAGACGATTTTACAGATTCTGAAAATTTACCATCAGCGAACCGCCGAGTTATGTGGGAGGACACCAAAACTTTCGGGGATGGAAAGAGCCGGAAAAACTGTGGTACAAATCCGTTATTGGCGGAGAAAAAATTTTGATAGCGGAGAATTGCCGAGGCTCTAAAGTTCAAATTCAACAAAATATGCCCTTTTAACTCAAAATTGCTGGTGTGTTTTCAGCCTAAGATTATGATCAGCGGCTAATACAAATTCGATTTTATTAACCTGTTACAGACCACAAGTATATGACCAGTATTATCTATTACTTCCACAGATAAAAGTATTTTTAATTTGTTGATTTCAAATCTTGTACTTCAATTTTTTTAACATGAATTTTATTATACAAAGGAGTTTGCACACTAATGTCGAACAACAAAGGAATCACTCCGTTTAGGAATCGGTTCATTCGTTTACATGACAATTAAACAAAGGGGCCAGTGAATCAAAATTATTATTATTTTTTTGATAAAATTGTGAATTAAATTGTGATAAAATTGAATCGTGTTCAATTTTTCATCGTAAACGGAATGAAAACGGAGAACTTTTCGTAAATCCTATGTATCTTACAATCAAAGATATTTACACTAAGACCACATATTCGAAGGACCAAAATTGTAGGTTCTCTTCAAAATCTAAATTTATTTTTTATTAGGTTGGAACGATAGTGTAACTGTCTGAAAAAGCTCCTCGTTTATGATGAAGCGACGAGTGTTCGTTTACGATGTATTTCTTAAATGTTGATTCTTAGTATGTGTACCTTCCGAATCATTATCGCTTTAATAGAGCATTCAACGCCGTATCAGTGATTATTGATTATCAAACACAACGTAAGTATGGGGTGAGTACAGATGAGTACAGGTCTTATAAATCGCATTAAATTATAACTCAACACAGAGAAACTTAATGAAGCAAAACATGTTGTATTAGTCTGATGAGAATACTTAGATCAGAAACGGTAACATAAAATAATGCTGCATGACGTCTGTGAAATACTTAACATGAGTTAGTGCAACCTATACATGTCTCTAACTCTAACTAACTATTCTAACCTATTCATCTGCTACATATTTAATATAAATCCAATTATACCATCCAAGTGAAGCGTGCTGTATTAATTCGATTTAAATTAGCAATCGCTCGCCAACGAGATTTATTACTGATGTCATAATTTTAGTATTATTCATCAGCACTCAATTTACAACCGAACAGAACGAACAAAAAAAGTTAATTCTATTTGCTTTGAATTAATTAGAACAGTCAAATTAATTGAACGGAAATGTTTAACCTTAAGCACATTAGTTACCCCCAAATGGATGAACCGTGCACAACGTGAATTACTAGCTGTGTTATAATTTTGTTGTTATCGTGTCATTATGCTCTGCACATAATACCAACATTTCGGAATTATCGTCCGCTGGCGGTAAGGTAGAAACGAATAAATAGATTGTAAATTTTCAATTAGACACAGATGACCTCGACGAGACGAAATGCAGCGGGGGAAAACCTGGTACATAATGCTGGTTTTCCAGATGGAAAAACGGAAAACATATTGCAGGGAACTTGAGGCTTGATTTCCACTTTCAAAAAACCCACTCCCCGTCTTGCCTCCGGTTAGATTAACTACGCCTTTTTTTGGATTGTTTAAAGTGTAAACGGAGTGCTTTTTTCATGGAAATCAAGGTTAACTTAATGTCACATTTATTTGTCACTATTTGGAAGCTAATGTGATAGATTTTTATGTAATTCTTGTTACATATCGTCATTAAATTACTATGACAGCGCTCTATTTTTGTGTGAACCAACTTCATAGTAAACCTCGGTTGGACTGCACAGGCAGGCGCTACATTTTTTTAGTACATCATTCTTTGTGCCCTATTTTCAGGTGATAAACCTTCACTTTGGTAAAATAACAATGAAGTGTCATAGCTGTGAAGTTGGTTCACTGAAAATGGAGCGCTGTCATCAGTAATTTTTTGACGAAATGTACTAGCTTTGGTTTCCAAACAGCATTTCTTTTTCTATCACATCTCATGGATAATTCATTCGAGTAAAGTTAATAAAGAAAATAAACCGCAAAAAATGGCGTGCTGAAGAAAATTATGGCGTAACATCCTTATATTAAACCTTCATCTGACCCGTCTTAATAGGGTATGTGACGACGTACTAGTTTACCCTGAAAACTACAAAAGCCCCATACTTGTTTTCATAGCTGAATTACTGAATAAGGTTGTATCGTGATGTTTTACCCTGAAAACTAGAAAGGCGCCATATTCAGTTGAAGAAAATTTGCTCACAAGTGGTGAAAACCTCAACGAAATCCATGTTGAGATCCATGCCCTATTTACCGATGGCCGAAGAAAAGTTGTGTTTATTTACAATGGGTTTCAATAAATCGGTAATACCAACTAAGCCTATGTGGAACCAACGCAACAATGTTCGTATTCATCAAAGTTGATGCAATAATTCTAAAATTGAACTCTGTGTACAAAAGTGACATGATTTGGATAAAATTTTGGTAGCCTAATTTACTGCTTGTTAGCACCAGCAAAGCCTTTATTTGCATCTATTAAATTTGCTGGGTGCTATTCATCACAAATCCAACCTAATAAATTAACATTAAATTATAGCATCTAACTCTATATAACGCTTTGTCGCAATTAATTTCGATTGCCAAATCTGTATTCATCTAAGTTATTTGTTTTACACATGTATACGGTGTGTAGCGCTAGCGCAGCGATAACTTTGTGTGCTGTTTTGCTTAGAAGCGGTAACTATTTGTTTCTATCAGGTAAACATAAAATGCATTTCAAAGAGACGAATTTATGTCAAAGTCATTTGAATTAGCAATCTAATCATTGCTACATGTCACCACATTTTAGTCGGAAATGCACGTTGCCTCTATCTGTTAGGATAATATTTTCGAATGAGAAATCTGGAGGTGGTTTATATAAAGAGATAAGGTGTTAAGTCTGAGCCAACCATTGATTGTCGATTTGATCGGTTTTATCTTAGTGATATCGCCAAATCTTGAACCAATTTTGGTGAAAATGAATACCATGGTTCGGCGATCCGGGCAAGCTATGGCTCGTTTGAATCGTCTTTCAATTCTAAGAAATAGGTATTTTTTTACTTTTTCTGTTAGTTTCCCATTTTCGGAGTGAATATGTGAAAAGTTACGGCATGTCAAAGGGTCGTGAAAACAGTTTTTCTGTGATAGCTCGAGATAGAAATGTTTCTGAAAGTTGAAATGTTGTAGGAATAAAGGACTGTGGCAGACCTTCATAAAGAGTATCATCATCGGTGAGGGCCGCAACCCGTTCTAGACTTATGACTCGAAATATGGTAAATGTTTGGACATTCCTGCTGGCTTGCAACAGCGCTCATCCGTAGGAGTGACTATAGGGTTTTGTAGCTGGACTTACCCTCATTCATTGCACGTATAACACACCCCAGATTAATTGTGTTGCAAGTCAGAAAGTTAGTCTCAGTAAAATCTCTGCCCAGTAGACCCATATTTTTCAGTGTTTTCAACTTGTTTTTGGTCGTCAAACGGATGACCTTGAAAATTGAGCTTTCCTCCTACTTCGTCGACGGTGGAAAACCTCATTTTTTTGATTTCATAAAAAGAACACAAACTCAATTGATTGCAAAGAATGCTTATTGTAAAGCAGAGATGCACACCGTTTATTTACAGTCAATAAATGGTCATTCAAGATATACTTCGAACTTTACAAGAGGTCACAACCGTTCCCAACTATCGAAAATCAAGTTGTGTAAATTGATTTTCACGTCGGATGATGACACTTTTCCATTACAATTTACCATTATCAAATACTTGCTGACCTAACACCGTCAATCTTTACACAAAACATTAGCCTCTGTAAACGAAAAAATAAAGTGTCGTGTCAACAGAATGACATACAAAACTACAGATAAACAAAACGAAAGTTTTTCCATATGCATCACGAAGCTGTTAAGCAATGATAAAAGTTTCTGCACTTGCTGTAAACCTTCGTTCTGTTCACTTAAGAAGCTTAAAATAAATCAACCGTAGAATAAATGTATTGAAGAATTGAGGACCGTATTACCCAGGCAGAGGGTAACAGAGTTTTGTTAAGCAATTTACGATAAATGCAATGTCATCTAAAGTAAGTTTACAAAGTGGAAACTTCGTTTAAGTATTGGAAACAGTCAAGTGGATATTTGACCGATTTTTATTGCAACAAGACGTGAAAGTTTTGTATTAGATCTATATGTGGTTTGGTTAAACACAATGGTGGGGTGTCTATTAAAGTTATTGAATCCATTTCCACTTCAAAGTGCAAAAGCCGTTTATTGTATGAATCAAGGTATTTTAGGTTACACACATGTATCAAAATTGTAGAAGTGCCAAAACAACTCATCGTGTGCTTACAACATCATTTCGATACCAGTATCGAACAATTGTTCTTTGTTGACGAAATGACAACAGTCAGTTTCAATGTCTTTTTTGCCCTTGTACGATAATAGTTATTTTCCTAACGTGTGCTAAAATGCGGGCCGGAGGGAGTGCTGGAATCGAATTCGCTAAAAAAAAGTCTTTTAGTATAAGTAAGTAACAACGTTTTTCCTAAACGACGTGGGAAATAAGCGATGAAGTCTTGATGAGGTTTTGATTATCTAGACATCAGTGTACGGATAAGCTAGCGCGTATAACCAGCTATATTGTATTTAGTTTTCAAAATCGTCAAAACGACCAGATTTAATACGTCAACCACATTTCTTTACCGCACTAGTGCGATAAAATCGGTGAAAATTCGTTATCGCACTTGTATGAAAAAGACATCCATTTAGATATGCAAATGAGAAAGTATGTCTTTTCCATGCCAACGTTCTCCCATATATATCCAACCCTTCAATAAACGTTTTCATCAAGAAGAGCCAAAAAATCGAGAAATAAAATTCAATTTGAAAGTAAAATAATGGCCAATCATCAAACATTTTCTGTAAGAATGACATATAAAACAATCCACTTCAATTGCACTTAACATTTCAAGCGACTTCTTTGCACATTAACCACCACTGTCGACAAAATGACGATGACAAATTTTATCCTTTTAAATCCAAACTCAATAGAAATCGATTGCCATTTTTGAACTGAAAATATTGATTGCGAAAATTCCCTTATAAATTCCATGTATAATTTATCAGCATTGTCATGCTGTGATGAATACGCGATTGCGAACTTAAGATTTTTGTATGTGAACGAACGTATTGAACGGTGGAGATTGTGAAATTATGATGAAGAAATTGAAGATATGCACTGCAAAGACCAGAAAAGAAAACTCCACCTCTCAAAGCAAATATGCACTGAATGTGCTCGTGATAGTTAAAATCCATGAAATAAGTACGACAAACAGTTCCTAAACAACTTGAATGCCACACTCGTTATTTTGTTAATTTAAAAAATGTCAGTCACATTGCACTTATGCAAATAAGATTTAAATTAGAGAGTGGAAGGATATTTTTTTTTAGCGAGAAGAGATGGCAAAATGGAAAGTTTTTACTTAAATTTGCTATGGTACGGATTGAGCGAAACGGGGACAATTGCTATTGCACACAGACATATAAATTCTGCGAAATGAAATTTAGTTGCTGAAAATTGTATTTTTAAATTGGTTGCAATTGAATTTTATTTGTTCATATGTGCAAGTTTTACGTATAGTTTCGGATTAAACAAGTAATTCGGAATTGCTTTAACGTCATTTAAAAGAGCAAATCAGCGTAGAATTGAGATGTATTGTGCTCGCAGCTTATATGGTATAGTTGTGCAGTAGATACATGGAAATTGTATAACAAAAAAAAAATGGCAACGTTCTCTTTCAACTTTAATAAGGTGCATGTCTCGTTCGGTTGATTAAAAATCAATTTTCTATTGAGGTTTCCCAAATGAACTAATAAATCTTATCATTTCGGAAATGGCAAGCGTTTATCATTTTCATAATTTAATTTTGTCTGTTACTGCTAATCAATTTTAAGAGCAATGGACCCTTTGCAAATTTGTAGTCTACATTTAGGCGGGAAAATATTCGTTTTTTGATGATTCTCGAACCAAATTTTTTTTTGAAAACGTAAAACCGATAAAGCAGGCAAAAATGTGTTACTTTTAAAGGAAAAGTTGGTTAACACATTGAAATTAATTGCGGCTTGCCAACTTTCGGCACCCTGGACTTTACTTAAATCGTCGAGGAATGCCTCCAAATACATTTCTAAAATTCCAAAACTGAATTCTAGATTTTTAGAAATTTATTTGGAGGCATTCCACGACTATTTAAGTAAAGTCCAGGGTGCCGAAAGTTGACAAGCCGCAATTATTTTGAATGTGTTAATGGGTGATAACTTATCGCACTTGGAGAAACCTTTACAGATTGTGTAAATGTATGTAATCTGCCCATGTTTCTCCAGGTGGGTTAATTTATGACTCACATACCAATTTTTCCTTTAAAAGTAACACATTTTTTGCGTGCTTTAATCGTTTTACTTTTACAAAAAAAAAGATTTTGATTCAAAAAAAATTTATCAAAAAACAAATATTTTTCCGCCGAAATGTAGGCTACAAATTTGCAACTGGTCTATCGCTGTTAAGAGGCATCGTCACTTTGCTGAAAAGCCTACATTAGGGCGTTTTTTAAATACTGGATTTTAGTTTACTTTTGATATCTTTCCACCATCGCGCGCGAATTTGTTTGAATGGGCAACGGTCGTACTTTTCGTTTATAGGCCTTTTTTTCCATTCCAAGATCTGTGTTTCAAGATCACCTAGGTGATCGTTCCACCCTGATAAATCTAAATTTATCTTTCCACCAGAATCCTTTTTCAAAAATGTTCGACCGCAATTCCGAACACGAATGTGTTAGCTTTCAATAGAAAATAGATTTGGTTGTAGCAGTTTGACCAGCCCTGAGAACAATGAGCAGTTTATGAAAATTCGTGGTCGGAATTGCGGTCGTACATTTTTCAAAAAGGATTCTGATGAAAAGATATCATCAAAAATGAAATACGAGGCACACAAATGTAGGCTACAGTTTTAGCTAAGTACCGGTGCCTCTTAACGTAAAATTTGATGAATAGTCTGTTTAAATAGATCTCTTCGTTTGGTGAAACTGATGACGGAAACGTGAGGAATGGTGGGGAAAAGTGTGCAAACTAATTGAAACCAACTTCACAATTTCACATAGTAATGAATAAGTGAGTGCGTCCAATTCTTTGAAATGAATGTAAATGAACTAAATACGGGGAATTCCCTTAGAAGCAAAGTTGGTTGTCATTAGTTTGCACACAAAACCGAACCGTCGATCGTCACGCCAGCGGTCATTTTAGTGATCTACAGCGAATTAAAAGCATGAGTGTAGTGGTAAACTGACCAGTTAAAACTTGCTGGAGGTGTAGCTGTCAAACGTGTTGTTGTAAACATTCCATTGTCGATAGATCTCTTCGTTTGGTAAAACTGATGACGGAAACGTGAGGAATGGTGTGGAAAAGTGTGCAAACTAATTGAAACCAACTTCACAATTTTACATAGTAATGAATAAGTGAGTGCGTCCAATTCTTTGAAATGAATGTAAATGAACTAAATACGGGGAATTCCCTTAGAAGCAAAGTTGGTTGTCATTAGTTTGCACACAAAAGCGAACCGTCGATCGTCACGCCAGCGGTCATTTTAGTGATCTATTTCAATTTTGTTTTATTTTATTTGACAGCTACACCTCAAGCGGAAACTGGCCAAAAGTGATCTCAGCTCACAAAGTTAGTTGTTGATAACATATCATTAATTTCCTTCTACTTACATAACGATAGCAGCCTCGATAGCAGCTGTCGCATGAGTGTAGTAAATAAATTTGATTACGACATTAGCGCGTTAATGAGCCTTGGCAGCGACTAGCATTAACATACAGTTCTATTGTCATCTAGCGCTCGGAACAAGTCGACGTTAGCTACCGGTAAAGATTGTATGCACAACGCTACTTCCTTACTCTGAATGAGCGTCCCCCACCTGAAAAGAAACTCCATTCGTTATAATATGGCGCTAACTAACCCTGTTACCACATCTGCAACTTATCCACTTCTACCACACCAACAAAGGGTCGATTTTGTTTATTTTTGTTTCGGTAATTTAAAGTCCCATTTAAGCAAGAACAGTAAAACACAAAATGTGTCACATTTCGGATACGTGAGAATATTTTATCGGAAAAGCTTGAAAGTCAAATAATTTTCGTTAAGTGAATCTTCTGTGTCTACCTACATGTGAAAAATGGATAGTTTTTTTTCGTCTTCCTGTGAAAACACTTTCGAACAATTTAATACTCGTAAAATAACGAGTTGGCTGAATTTTTCTATGGAAAGATTTACGATATCTACATGGGGTGTGAAAGCGGACCAGATTTTTGCGTTCAACTTTCAATGGAATGAATTGAAAAAACTTTCACCACCAGCTCAAGCTTATATACGGGTTTAATTAGGTACTAAGCCAGTTTGTTAGGAGTTTTTGATGCTTTCATAAACAATTTTGTATGAATCTCTGTGATGAATTGTGTCTGTATACAATTTAGGCAAAGTACATTGCACAACTGCAATGAACAATTAAACATCGAGCGAAATGAAAATCCAGTTTGCGATGTTTTTCAGTCGAATATGTTCGCCGATGGTGAACTTTATGGAGTAATTCTGCCACACTACTAAAAATTTCACCCTAATAGTAGCGCTACAGTGAATTAAATTTAAAATTAGAAGTGCTGTTGATCTTTTGGATTTAATAGAATCTTTGCAGAAGACAAACCTTGGCTGTAAAAACCAATTTTCTATGCTACATGAATGGTGCTGTATACACTATGGTACTGTATGTATACTAGCTTATGCATAGCATATAGATTCAAATTTCACACCGAGCACCAAATCGGTAAAATGTAAAATATGACGGTGCATGTAAGTGAAGAATGGTGATGTTGAACAAGATGTCCAATGAATGCGGAAATGAAATTATTATTTAAAATTTAATATCGTCTCTGTCAAAGGTATGCATGTGAACGTATACAATGCATACCCCTAGAATGCATACAAAAATTCGATAAACATTGCCAACACTTCGTGTAATTCAATTCATCACTTGCACAGAACGAAATCTTCTTGTGCACTTCTTGTTCCACTTCTTCGTTTCAATGAAAATAATTTTTCAAAAGAGCAAGGGAAAAGGGCGCACTCTGTGCTACAACATGTTTAAATAAACATTTACTTACTTCCCAAGTTTATGTATATGGTACAATTGAATCGCAAACCATCTATCTAGATGTTAGGTATATTTGCATTATTACTTACCCATTTCCAAGGAAAATGGTCCAGATTGAGGCCATTTCTGTTCTACGAAACGTGTTGGTAATTTATTTCATTTCGACGACTGAAATTCTTCCTTGGTTTTCCACCCAGCAATTGTTTCATGTGAGATTTTATGGTTCGTAGCTGGTGTTCCGAATGTTATGGTGATAATAAAAGAAAAGAAGAAGAAGAAAAAATAGACAAAACAAGAATACACTTTAAGAGATGGATGAGTGTGCAGTCACAAAATAGAAAATAAAATAGGACAAAGAACGAAAAGAAATATTGTATTTATTATTTGGTTGACGAGATGTAGAAGATGAGATAGAGAAAATTATATGGATGAAAAACATGTGTTGTCCGTGCGACAGACCAAGGATAATGAGACAATTTTCTGTCTTTTATATATCTTTGACAGGTTTTTTTTGAAAATAGCTTTTTTTTACTACATGTTTGATGCATTAAATGGGTTCTACACGGGAAGGACGATACTAATACGAAAGTTTTCTATCTTTTAGTTTAGTTTCAACAAAAGAATAATGATGCAGCAAAAATACGACTTCAAATGAAGATGGTGGGAAAATGTACGCTTCGTCGGTGGTATATGTATGCGACCCGTACGCTTTTAGTGCGATACGAAGAGGTAGAACGAGTTTTTTTAGTAAATATTATTACAATTTATTAAACGTAAAGCTTGTGCAGAATCAGCAACAGCTGAACATTTCCAGCTGGTCGACAAAGACAATACCTTTCTATCGAAAACATACGTTAAGGTCATCTAAGTACACGTACATACAACGTACGACTGCAGTAATCTCGTTGCTTAGAATGTGTTTTGATTGTATATTATACAAGTCAATGACATAAAAGTGTACTCTATTAAATCATTGATACAAGTAGTGTGTTTGTTGATCATCTGGTGAAGTTCAACTGATGCTAATTCTGCACAAGCTTAACGTTTAATAATTGTATTTCTGCAAATTATCATTCTCTTCGAAAATTGTCAACTTTCGCTCTCACCTTTGAAAGCAAAATATTTATTTAAAACTAGAGATGATTGGGCTACCCAAACTTGATTGAAAATCCATAGGTAGATTATACATAAGGGAGACGGTTTTAACAAATTTGGGTCAATGTTGAGGGTCAAAAAAAAATATCGTGACTTGATTTATGTACGGCTCCTCATCTGGGCTTCGGGTTCCACAAATTTCTGAATATTTCTGTAAAGCCATAAAAATCAATCACCTTCATATAGTGCAGGAAATTAAACAAGTCACATTTTCATCGAATACAATCCACACGTGTATATCGCACGTTGTACGTCAATGGCGTGGTAATAGTGATACATGTGGATTGTATAAGGAAAGGAGCACTTCTTTTTTATCCTCGACTGTAAAGCGAACGTTGCTTTTACTGTTCAGTGTATAAGCAAATCGTTTACATATTTTTATGCAAGTACCACTAACGGATTCTTCATTCATAGGCTTTACCAAATATTTTTCGTTATAAGACCGCATAGACACTCTTTGGCTCAGTGACATTACCGGCAAACGTACCACCCAGAATTAAATGTAATAGCCCCGCTACTTCGCCAGAGTCGGAAGAAATTCAATCAAACAATCAGCAATTGGATTATGTTGACAATTTGTAGTAGATATTTAGGTCAAACAACAACACATTTTCACGCAAACTTTGAGTATTTTCTTGAGTATGAAATCGTCAAATTCTAAGTTCAATCTGTTTACTTCCACATAATTAGTTTATTCAATCAATTTACAAAAATACAAATTGCAGTTTAAGTCGAAAGGGGAAAGTCTACTTTAATTTCTATTTAACCTCTTTCAAAAAAGCAAGAAGATCTCGTTCAATTATAATACCACTGTTTCGGTACGGATCTTCCGGTTCTAGTCTTAAAGGAAATTCGGCAGAGTTCAGTCTTTAAAGTATCGGGTAAATGTTTGATACCAAATCTCGTCCTTCTTTTTAACGTACGTTTTGCAACAATCAAAGAGCCCTAGCTAGAGATCATCATTAATTGTTCAGCCCAACCCAATGAAATTATGAGTTGCCCGAAATTTCCCTGTCGTCGACAAAATTAGGTTCGTATGATAACACGCTTTTCAATTTTCAACGTATTTTATGATTTCGCTTTATCGAAAGGAAATCAAACGTTTCGATGTTTTGCCCATTTACATTTTTATGTCAGTAAATAGCATTTAGAATACCAAAAATTTATTCGAAATCTAATTATTTTTGTGTAATTCGACCTAAAAACAGATTAAACACAAAATAAAATTCGCTTTAGATTTGGACTACGCAGTTAATTACTACTATTAGACCGGAACTGTTTTGTTTACTCAAATTGTATGTAGTAGAGTGGATGTGCCCATCTTCGGACGATTACCTTTTTTTCGGCTTCAATTAAGTACCATAAAGGCTCAAGCAATAACCTCTCTAGCAAACAAACTACGTTTTGATGCTGTCAAAATACCATTTTATTTGAAAATCTTTTGATTCGTAATTTATAAAAGAGTTACAGTATAAATTACGGAACTGTGCGCAGAACACGACAAATTTGATAAAATTATCAAGGAAAGTGATTTATTGTCAAATTTTAAAAGGATATGTTTTTAAATTGACTCACTTTACTTGATAACCACTTTACTCCTTTGTTTGTAAAATCATACACTGTTGACTGATTTCTAATTTTTGCATGTAATATCCAAAGGCTAGGTTGCATGTTTACCACTTTAATAAATGTAGTTAGGTTGTTAGAGAGGGTATTGGTACAAGCTATTATTTTGCAATGAAAGTCAACGCAAGGTATGGTCGAATGTCAAACTTTGAATGGAGCGGAGGACATACCGATTTCTTAATAAACAAACTCACCTCTCATGAGAGGTGAGTTTGTCTATGTCGCCATGTCCTCCTGTTTGTATGAACACACTATACCTGGTTTGTACATTCATTGTTATTTTGGATAGTTTGTATTTTCAAGCAGACACAAATTTAATTAAGATCCGTTTAATGTACACTAATTAAATAATTTTAAATAAAAATCCAACAGTCGGACACTTTCTTCCGATGCCCGAACACCTCTTTTTCAATGTTCGGACACTAATTGAATTACACAATTTCACAGATTTTTCTCAATAAAATAAGAAAAGTCAATTGTTAATCATTCACACTGAAAATGAAGTGAAAACACTAAATTGAATATAGTAGGTGTTGCATTCACCAATACATTGACATCGATCGAACGGTCGCATCATATCGCTCAGGTTTTATGTAATGAAATTAGTCTTTCGATCGATCACACGAAATACACATCAGTGTAAGCACATGATAAATAATTTCGTGTGATCGATCGAAAGACTAATTTCATTACATAAAACCTGAGCGATATGATGCGACCGTTCGATCGATGTCAATGTATTGGTGAATGCAACAGTAGGCCCCACCTGATGTATGGGCCTTGACTTGACTGACTGACTGATCTATTAGATCACTAAAATGACCGCTGGCGTGACGATCGACGGTTCGGTTTTGTGTGCAAACTAATGACAACCAACTTTGCTTCTAAGGGAATTCCCCGTATTTAGTTCATTTGCATTCATTTCAAAGAATTGGACGCACTCACTTATTCATTACTATGTGAAATTGTGAAGTTGGTTTCGATTAGTTTGCACACTTTTCCCCACCATTCCTCACGTTTCCGTCATCAGTTTCACTAAACGAAGAGATCTATAGATTTTTGTAATTGTTACAAAAATATTATAGATTGATCTTGATCAAAGTAGCCCTTTGTCTTGTTTTGTCATAAATTGTTCGCTTCTTTTATTTTATTGAAAATCAAATTTCAGAATAAACAAAGGGAACTTATTTCCAAGGTTCTGAACCTTGCTTATTTCTACATTTTCAAACAAAATATGCTTCGATATTACTGTGTCTGCTAAAAGACGCTGTAATGAGGACGTATTTCTTGCTAAACTCCTGAATAAATTTAAACTCGTGTGCAAAGTTCACACTCGTTGAAATTTTCTAGATTATAAAACTCTTTTAGCAAATAATTCTAAGGGAATATTTTCGTTCGTATTATGGGTGTCAAAGGGTGTTTCACGCGCATCGTAGTACTCCTTATGTACCATAGCCTCTGTTCACCAACTCCTACATCCTATCCTACCCGTGGTGACACCTGTTATAGTGAGCAACCCCATGAACGATCAGGTAACCAACCCTGATGTAGTAGTGTGGGTCACTTAGCATAAGGATGAGGGGGGCTGTCTTCGGGTAGTATCTTAACGCTACGTATAGAGAGGGCCGGAGACAGCTGGGCACTATCAAGATGGGATAGCGGCCTAGTATGGTGGCGGATGATCTCAACAGCAAGAGACAACGGCAGCATACACAATCCTAGTCAGTTGGATTACCATCAAAAACAAATTGGTCCTCCGATGAAGAGGGGGTTTGAGCCGAGGCTTGCGACCTGGCTCTGAGACACATGACTGCGAGCGATTGTGGAAAAACGATTACAACGAAAGGAAGATAAAAAAGCGAAAGCGGAGCAACACAGCCTCCTTCGGATTGCTCGAGGCTTTCGGTAACGACCCGGAAACGCCTAAAGGACATGAGAATTGGATCTTGGAATGTAAGATGTCAGACTTACAGGCCAGGAGGATTGATGAAACTGACAAATGAACTGAAGAAAGCCAAAGTCGACATTGCTGCTGGTGTTGAGGAATCTCGCGCCGCGTCATTCACAAAGTGACACTTTCCTTATACAAAATGTGTCATTTTATCAATTATTGTGAATGACGCGGCGCGAAATTCCTAGCAGCCATTGCTGCTATTCAAGAGAGCGGTTACAATCAAAATGCACAAACTTCCCGCTTCAATGGCTATACCACATTTCATAGCAGCAACAGTCGAGACCATGTACTTGGTACTGCCTTCATGGTAGCCACAAAAAGAGATTGAACATTGGTGTGACAAAAGGTCCCATTTTCATCCAATTTATCAGTTAATTTTGGTTTATTCTCAGTTCAGTAAACAGATTTCAGTTCGTCCGTGTCATTAATTTTATTTTGTTAAACGTTCAATTTTGAATTGCCACAACATAGCAGATTTATTGTTATTATTTGACGAACGAGGAAATGATGAGACATTTCCTGAAGTATAGGGTAAGCGTGCCTATCTTCGGACACTCCACAATGCTCGGATAATTGACATAAAAAGTAGATTAATTAACTTCTAGATCGAATATATTGTGGCTAACTATTCTTTAGTTATAATATGTAGTTTTCGCCAAATCGCAAAATTGGATTCACTTGAAATATTGTGCAATGTTATACATTGAAACAGTGCCACCATGTCATTGAAGTGCGTTGCCCACAATGATACCAAAATAGTGCGACTCAAAAATGATTTGTGAATTGTAATTGAAATGATTTTATTCCATTGACTGAAAGTCATGGGTCTTACGAATGATACACACTCTAAAATGTTTGTCACACAAATGTTCACTACTATGAACCTGAACTCTGAACTCTGAACCTTAAATACAGAAAATGTTTGTCACACTTTGTTCATTCCTTGATGCCACGATAACTTGAGTAATTCTAAACGGATTTCCAAAAACTTTTTTTTAATCGACGAGGAATTAAATCTCACAGGTTAAGTTCGAAGATGAACTATAAGAGACTGGTGATCTTAGAGATATTATCAAAAGAATTTTTGTCTTGTCGCTTCATTCCACGATAGCTCGAGTAGTTTTCGAAGATTTCAAAAAAAAAAATTATTCGACGAGGAATTAAACTTCTGAAGATAATTTCGAAGTATAACAGACGGGTGATCTTAGAGATATTCTTAAAAGAATTTTTGATTTGATAACACGATAACCCGAGTAATTCTTAACGGATTTCCAAAAACTTTTTTTTATTCGAAGGCAATTAAATTCCTGAGGTTAATTTCGAAGATGGGCTATAAAAGGTCGGATGATCTTAGAGACATTCTTGAAAGAATTTTTGAGTTGGCGCTTGATAACACGACAACCCGAGTAATTCTTAACGGATTTCCAAAAACTTCTTTTTATTCGAAGGCGAATTAAATTCCTGAGCTTAATTTTGAGGATGGACTATAACGAACGATGGATCTTAGAGATATTCCAAAAGAATTTTGTCTCGTCTCTTGATAGCACGATACCTTGAGTAATCCTGAACAGATTTAAAAAAAAATATTATTCGACTAAGAATGAAATTCGTGACGGGTAACCAGATCATCTGTCTATATAGTCTACTTATCATACGGAGTAATTTTCGACAGCTTTCCAAAAACGTTTGAAATTACTCGGGCTAAGTTCGTTAATCGAAATACTGGAGTAATAATCCGTGATTTATTCCGAAAAAACTTGCTGTCTATGCTAGAAAAAAAATGAACGAGTGTGAACTTTGCGGCTATAGCGAAGCGAGGGCCGTAATCACACGAGTTGCATACCTTATTCATAAGCAAATAGCATGTTCACTGAAAAATATCATCATCGATGATAAAATTTCCAAATAATCGATACTATATCAATCGAATGTTTTATCGATAATCGATAAATATCGACTGATAATCAACAAATATCCACTGAAAATCGAATTATCAGTCTATATTTGCCGATTATCAGTCGATATTTATCGATTATCGATAAAACATTCGATTGATATTGATTTTCTGAAAATATCGGATAATCGATTCCAGGGAAATAATCGATATTTTATCAATCGAATGAATTATCGAACATGCCTAAATAGGGCCAATTTTCAGTAGAACATCGAAAATATTTTCAGTTTCATTTGAAACATTCAGCTAAGCTGATTCGATTGACAACTTTGTCGAACGAAAATACTTACTTACTTTACTTTACCGGCGCTACAGCCACTTGTGGGCCTTGGCCTGGTCGAGAATCCGGTTCCAGCGTGCCCGGTCATTCGCTGCACTTTGGCCAACCTCTTATTCCCAGCGCCCGAAGATCTGATTCGACGCCATCTATCCATCGCATTTTAGGCGACCTACTCCTCTTCGCCCTTCTGGATCATTTCGGAATAACATTGAGGGGGCTCTGTTCCTGTCCATGCGTGCTACATGCCCTGCCCACCTCAACCGTTGGACTTTCATCACTGCCACAATATCCGGCTCGCCCAAAATCACGTTTCAATTCAAAGTTGTATTCGTCGCCGCCACCTTTCGCCTTCACGCATCGCTCCGAAAATAGTACGAAGGACCTTACGCTCGAACGTTACGAGCAACTGTTCATCACTTCTCTTCACCGTCCAAGATTCGCATCCATAGATCAGAACTGGACGAATGAGCGTTTTGTAAACTTGGCACTTCGTTTTCTTCGATATCAACTTTGAGCGTAAATGTTCTGATTAGACCGTAATAGCATCTGCTTGCCGCCATGATTCGTCTTTGGATTTCAGGTGTATTATCGCCATCCGAACGAATCAGCGCTCCAAGGTAGATGAATTCTTCGACTACCTCGAGGTTGTACTCTCCAATGCTTATCACGTCCCCTTGTTGATTGGGCAACCGTAATGGGCTCGGCCTTCATGTACTTGGTTTTCGATTCGTTGATCATCAACCCATTCTCTCCGCTTGGATTTCAGATTTGTGAAAGTGTCTACACCGCTGCTGCATGTGTACGACTGGCAAGATCCAAGTCATCTGCAAAGCCCAGAACTTGAACTGATCCATTCACCAGTGTTTTGTTGGTTTGGATACCAGCACGTCTCATTGCGATTTCCAAAGCCAAATTAAAGAGCAGGCAAGACAGTGCGTCGCCCTGTTTCAGCCCTTCCCTTACAGCAAAAACGTCAGACAAGTCATTTTGCACCTTGACACGACATCTGGTGCCCTCCCAATGTCGCTTTCACAAGACGAATCAGTTTTGTTTTCGAAGCCCAGCTCCTTCATCGCAACATACAATTCCCTACGCTTGGTCCTATCATAGGCTTGCTTGAAGTCGATGAAAAGATGGTAAGTCCGGACTTGAAAATTCCTGCCTTTTTGCAGAATCAGACGAAGGTTGAATATTTGGTCAGTTGTTGAGCGATCTCGTCTGAATCCGCCTTGATAATCTCCAATGACTGCCTCAGCCCGTGGATTTAGTCTAACGAATAGCACTCGAGCAAAAACCTTGTACGCCGTGTTAAGCAAAGCAATACCACGGTAGTTTTCGCAAATCATCCTGTCACCTTTCTTGTGCAGAGGTAAAATGGCACCCTCTAACCACTGATCCGGTAACGATTCGTTGTTCCATATTCGCTCGACTAATTCATAAATCACCTTAGCCATTCCTCACCACCCATTTTCAGCAGTTCCGCTGGTATATTATCCGGACCTGAAGCTTTGTTGTTTTTGAGTGAGGAGATTGCTGCTGAGACTTCCTCCAATGTTGGTGCTGACACTATACGACCGTCGTCGTAGAGAAAGAATCATCGGTAGCATTTCCGTCTTCAGCATCCCCGTTTAACAAGAGCACTGAATGTTCCTTGAATCGTTCCAGGACATCATGTTTTGCTGTAAGCAAAGTGCCTCGACTTCTTGCAGATAGTCATTGAGAATTTATGCTCTTCTTGTTATTAGTTTGTGAACTTCCGTGATTCGTTGCCATACAAATCTTTCCAACTGAAGAAGCGTCCTTTCTTTCAAGTTCCTTTCTTTGCTTGCTGTGCAAGCGCTTTTCCTCCCTCCTCAATCTTTGTAGCGTGTTCGCTTCCGTTTCCTTTTCTGTTCTCGCCATTCCTTCTCAATTCGTGCAGCATTTTTACGATCTGTAAATCAGCACATTCTGCGTCAAACACAGGTCTTAAAATCATTAGGCTCTGATATCTAAGTGTCGATTGCTCTGCTTAATCACATCACTCACCGATAGCCATTCGGAGGTGTCGCCTGGCTGAGCTTGTCGTATATTGTTGAAGCTTCGTACTAATGTTATCAGCAAACGTCTCCGCTATCCGTGTACCTTTAATCTCCACCGCAAAACGCCTCAGTTTCACTACGTCCATTATGAAACCGGGCTAGATGTGCTCTCAACGTTGACACAACCAGATAATGATCAGAGTCGACATTTGCTTTCAACATGATTTGACGTCAATGACGTCGGTGAGGTGCCGCCCGCTAATCAGTAGATGGTCAATCTGATTTGCTGGCAAATTGTCATTGGGATGCTTCCAGGTAAGCCGGTGTCTGCTTTTATGTTTATGGAAAGTACTTTTCACAACCAGGTTCCTTTCGGCAGCGAAGAAAATATACGCTGACCGTTCTCATTCGTATTTTCATGCAGACTGTACCTTCCTATTGTTGGTCTTACACTTCTCTCTTGCCTACTTTGCGTTGAAATCTCCTATAACGATTTTAATATCGTGTGCCGGTAATTCATCGTAGGCTCTTGCAAGCGCTTCATAATAATCGTCCTTATCACCCTCCACGATTCATTATGAGGTGCGTGTACGTTTATCACGGAGTAGTTTTTGAAACGGCCTTTCAGACGTAACACGCCATAGGCGGCTCGTTGACCTTTCGGAAGCAGT